>NC_083884.1:63250400-63860400 GCF_032452875.1 Bos javanicus | reverse complement strand
CATACTGTTGGAACCTCACTTGGAGAATTTTGAGCATTACTTTGCTAGCATGTGAGATGAGTGCAATTGTGCAGTAGTTTGAGCATTCTTTGGCATTGTGTTTCTTTGGGATTGGGATGAAACTGACCTTTTGCAGTCCTGTGGCCACTGCTGAGTTTTCCAGATTTGCTGGCATATTGAGTGCAGCACTTTCACAGCATCATCTTTCAGGATTTGGAATAGCTCAACTGGAATTCTATCACCTCCACTAGCTTTGTTTGTAGTGATGCTTCCATGAGGCCCACTTGACTTCACATTCCAGGATGTCTGGCTCTAGGTGAGTGATCACACCTTCGTGGTTATCTGGGTCATGAAGATCTTTTTGTACAGTTCTTCTGTGTATTCTTGCCATCTCTTCTTAATACCTTCTGCTTCTGTTAGGTCCATACCATTTCTGTCCTTTATTGTGCCCATCTTTGCATGAAATGTTCCCTTGGTATCTCTAATTTTCTTGAAGAGATCTCTAGTCTTTCCCATTCTGCTGTTTTCCTCTATTTTTTTGCATTTATCACTGAGGAAGGCTTTCTTATCTCTCCTTGCTATTCTTTGGAACTCTGCATTTAGATGGGTATATCTTTTCCTTTTCTCCTTTGCCTTTCACTTCTCTTCTTTTCTCAGCAATTTGTAAGTCCTCCTCAGACAACCATTTTGCCTTCTTGCATTTCTTTTTCTTAGGGATGGTCTTGATCATTGCCTCCTGTACAATATCAAGAACCTCCATAGTTCTTCAGGCATTCTGTCTATCAGATCTAATCCCTTGAATCTATTTGTCAGTTCTACTGTATAATTGTAAGCGATTTGATTTAGGTCATACCTGAATGGTCTAGTGGTTTTCCCTACTTTCTTCAGTGTAAGTCTGAATTTTACATTAAGGAGTTTCATGATCTGAGCCACAGTCAGCTCCCGGTCTTGTTTTTGCTGACTGATGTTGCACTAATGGTGGATAATGAATAGGAAAACTAAGGCTCTGGCCCCTCCTTTCTGTGATGGACTATAATAAACACCTGAAACTCCTTCTTCCCAGCCTGGACTAATTTCTTTGACCAGATCTCATCAGAAGAAAAGCAGACTGTTTGGAAAAACAGGGTGCAGATCACCCCCTCCCTGCCACCTGTGTGTGCCCCATGTCACCCAGGGTCGGGGCGGAAGGCAGGCTCAAGTGCAGCCGTCGCAAGGAGCTGGGATGTGATATCCTAGACAAAGGGGCCATCTGGGCAGGGCTCCCCGGGGCTTGGGAGCGTTTCCCAGAGTGAGCTGCCTTGAAAACGATCCACAGCTTCTTGGCTGCTTTTGGTTCCTAAATGTGTTTTTTTCCAGGCATATATTGAGTGGAGTAACGAGGGGTTCAGGCACTTAACCAAGGCTGCAGCTGCTGCCGAAGTGCTGACTGCTTTAAAGCAGCTCCAATGGAGCTGGACTCAAGGGCTAGGCTAAAAAACCACTTGAGACATGGTTCCCACCACTGCTGCACCAAACCGGACACAGAGTGTGCCTCCCAAGCCTTTTTACTGGTGCTCACGACTTCTGCACACAGCTCCCCACAGCCATGAGTTCCCGCCCCACCCGCTTTCTCCTTCCTGAGGAGCAGGATGGCCTGTGCCTCACGGATCTAAGAATTCCTAGGCTGAGATAATGCTGCTCAACGGGCTGCAGCTGCCGACCCTGTCGGTGCCCGTGGTCCGGATGACCTAGGAAAGGCTCCCACCTAGTGGTGAGCCCTTGGATGCTGGTCGTCTGCGCTCACTCCTCTGAGACAGCTGTCCCATGAGTGTCACCACCTTTGTCGCCTCTGCTGGCAGCTTTTGTCACGAAGCCAAGAGGGGAGGCTTTCTCTGCCAAGGGGGCTAGGCAAATTGATGAATAACTGCGGGAGGGGGTGCGGGGGGCTGTTTGAGCCATCTGTCATTAGCAACATCCTTCCGTGGACAGAGGGACCCTAATTTCCAAGTGTCCTTCGCTCACTTAAGCTGGGGGAAGAAAACCTGTAAAGGCTGCAGGGATGAATCTGAATGGCATATTGTACATGTGGAAATTTGTGGTGTTCACTTTTTATCAGAACTAAATCCGGATTCTGGGGCTGGAGGACAGATAAAGCAGAAGTTGTTAATGGTTACGAAGCAAAGGTAAAAGGACACTCTTAAAATAAGATTTCATACAGCTCTTTAGCTTCTATGCAAATGAGGGGTCTGTTCAGACTTTGTCATGCATCTGTGCTGAGGAGGTGCTCTGGGAAATAAGTTCTGTCTAGCGTGTCTCTTCCTTGGATTTGTATCTTATTTGACTTGCAGAAGGTGAACTAGCACATCCCAAGGAGGTCTCTAGTTAGGCCAAAGAGAAACTGCTGTAGAGAAATGAGTCCCAGTATCAGTTGTCCTGGTGAGAGTGACAATTTTTTTCTTTAAAAACAAAAGGAAAAGAAAGGACTAGACTTAACATGCTTGTTCATTTTTTTTTTTCTTTTTTAATCACCTGAGTAGGTTTAAAAAATATATATGGCAAAATGGCTTTTAGGAGTCTCCCAATATTCTTAGTCAACCTCATTGTAAACCAGTAGGCTCCCAGCCCACTCACATGACGTCAGTGAATTTAGAACACAGCTGTCAGAGTGGAGACGACAGTTGCTCGAGTCATCTGGCATTTTGTCAACTGGGAAGCTGTCTCTTGGCCTCCCACTAGGCCTGCAGTACAGTGGGGGTTGATGGCTCACAGCCACGCTGCCAGGAGCGGCAGGGTCCTCTGGTGACCTCTGAGTGCGCAAGGAAGGCTTACGTCACACTCAGCGAGATGCACTTAGAAGTGCTGCGTGTGTTCCTTGAATCTTTGAACACTGGGAATCCAGTGTTAGGCATCCTCAGTTAATTCTCTGTGAACCATAACATTTGACTTTTCAGACCCAGTGTTCCTTAGTCAACCTTGAAAACAAGAGCGTTGACCCTGGCAGTTAAAATAATTTGGGGTCAATAAACAGAATACCTTTTAAGCAGTGGCTTGCTGGTTTTCTCTTAATCTTACTGGTGTGGAGAACCTTGTGTTCCTTCCATTTTCCTTCTGCCCCAGCAGATGGCTGTCCAGGTCAGTCCTGGTATAAGATTACCAAAAATCAGTCCAGGGACACGACACAGGTTCAGTTCCCTTAGGAGAAGTTCAGCTGGGAGGTCTACACTGTAGGCCCCTCTTTGAGAGGGTTTGGCAACACGAAGGGCAAGTAGGCAGGAGCAGCCTGTCCCTGTCAACTCCTCAGGGGTAATGAAAGATGTCAGGGATGCAGAGTAACTACTGAGACACTTCTAAGTTGGTAGCTGTTGTATTTTCTCTGAAGAGTCCTAATGAATGTTTAACCATTTCTCATTTTTATTTTGCTGGATTTTTTTTTTTTTTTTTGGCTTTGTTTTGTTTTGGCTTCAGCATTCTTGCTCTTGCTATTGCTTCTCTGTTGAATTTTGATTCCCCATGTCACTGTTTCCTTTTGCACACACCTCTCAAGGTTTACACGGTGAACAATGTCAGTGTGATCACCAAAATACGGACAGAACATCTGACCGAGGAAGAAAAAAAGAGATATAAAGGTAATCTCTTCCCTTCTCCCTGCCCCCACCCCACGCCATTTCTAGCCTACAGCACACCTTCGTCGGCTCTGTTAAACTCGGGGGTCAATGTGATGGGGTCATGCCATGTGAATTTCCTCCTTATAAATTTCTCCCTCGTCTGACTCACTCCTGGTGGCACTTCCCTGTAGTTGGCATCAGCTGTAATTAAAGCCATTCACAAGGCCTTGCTGATGTTTTATGAAGAACAGTTGTTGAAGTCAAGTCGAAAAAGTAGATAAAGATATTGAAGAGTATTTATCACTGAAGTGAGTTAGTGCAAAGCATCATGGTGGGAGATTCAGACAGGACCTGGGCTCTGAACCAAAACGTGGCCAGCATGTGGCCGCCTTATCTCAGCTCGCTGAGGCCGGTGGGGCCTTGTGAGGTTACCTACCCACTCTGCCACGGTCACCTCAGCTACCAGACCTGCCTTAAGAGTCATTGCGAGGATGAGATGAGTTGCTGCACGTTGGAGACCAGGGCCTGCAGCACGTGGTAAGCATGCAGTCGCTGTTAACTCCCTCGTCCACTACTATTCCCTTCAGTCCACTTTGACAGAGGAGGAAGCCAAGGCCTCAGTCACACAAGAGGTGACCCACAGGTACAGTTGGAATCAGATCCGGCTCATTCCTAAATCTAAACTCTTTGTAGTAATTCTGATTGAATTCTTAAAACTCTGTCCATCGAGCTTAGAGACCTTAATAAAAGTGTCATAGAAATACTCACTCAATCGTATCTGACTCTCTGCAACCCCATGAACTATTGCCCCACCAGGCTCCTCTGTCTGTGGTATTTCCCAGGCAAGAATACTGGAGTAGGTTGCCATTTCCTCCTCCAGGGGATCTTTCTGACCCAGAGATCGAACCCAGGTCTCCTGCATTGGCAGGTCAATTCTTTACCACTGAGCGACCTGGGAAGCCCCCAGAAAGAATGCTAGCTGATGGTTATTAGAGATGATTTTATTGGCCTGTTCAGGGATGGATTTCCTAATGCATGATGGAGAAACGTGAAGGTAGAACGGGAATCTTTTTCTATAATCATAAGTAAAGTCAAATAAACTTTCCCCCCTCTGTAGCCGACAGGAACCCACTGGAATCGCTGCTCGGGACTGTGGAACACCAGTTTGGTGCTCAAGGGGTAAGTCAAAGCGTGATTTCCAGCATGGTTTAACAGGAGATGACTTTTCTGTGCTTCTGGTGGAATTTCCTGCATCCTGAGCAGGCCACTTTATTTGAAAAAGCTTAAGAGCACTCCCCAGCTAGAATTGGAGATGTTCTTTTGGAAGAGAATCAGATGAGCAAGTCTTGGAAAAGAGATTTTTAGATGCAGATAGTGATCATAGGAATCAGGTGCTTTCTCTCGCATCTGTTTTAAACTAGGACCTCTCTATAAAAATGGGACTGGAAAGAAAAAAAAGGATTCGGGACTTTATATTTTAATAGAGCACCTTAACAAACATTTTCTGACTCAGTCCTCACAATAACTGTGTGAAATTTGCTGCCGCGGATGTCACTGAGGGTCTGAAAAATGAAGTGACCTTTCCAGTGTCACAGGCTAGAGAAGGACAGAGCTGGAACCTGATCTTCAAATCTTCAAATCTCATGAACTGTAGCCCACCAGGCTCCTCCATCCATGGGATTTTCAGGCAAGAATACTGGAGTGGGTTGCCATTTCCTTCTCCAGGGGATCTTCCTGACCCAGGGATTGAACCCTGGGTTCAGTCTGAAGATATGCTTTCAGATATTTCTGTCTATATCTCTTTTCTTTTTCCTTTCTCTAATCAGGAGGTAAAAAGGCAGAGGAGATTGGAGAAACGATTTGAAATGGAGAAATCCTTTAGGCTTGGCCATGTAGTTTGGTCATAGGTTTGTAGGTGTTCTGTGCAGTAACTTAATTAAAAAAAAAAAAGTTAATGACCAGAACTTCCTGCTCTGTAGCTGGTTAACACAGCCACCTCAGAGGCTGGGTGCCATAGACCTCCACTTGCCAGCAGCATTGGCATTTCTGACTCCCCTGAGTTCTGGCTCGGCAGGACCTCACAACAGAGTGCGCCACGGCCCACAACCCCACAGCCATCACGCCTGACGAGTACTTCAACGAAGAGTTCGATCTGAAAGACAGGGACATCGGAAGGCCGAAGGAGCTGACGATTAGGACGCAAAAGTAAGACGGACTCAGCGGTCATTTTCAACTTACAGATTCTTATTTGTTTGAGAAGTTGTGCTGTTTCCCATGTCGTGGTTCTTCTTCCAGCCCCTCCCTTGAAAAATAATTTCAAATTACTGGGATTTCCCTGGCAGTCCCTTTGGTTAATAAGACTTCTTGCCCTGCTACTTCAGGAGCACAAGTTCCCCTGGTTGGGGAATTGAGATCACGCATTCTGAGTGACTCCCCCCCAAAAATTAAAATCACTTTATCTGATGAAAGGCGACAGTAAATTTCCCATCTTATTATTAGCCCTTCTCCAAATAGAATATAGACTGGATATAAGAATTCCTTTTTTGTTTTTAACTGCCGACAAGCCTCAACTGATCAAATGAAATGGTTTCCCCTAGCTACCAATACTCCCTGCTTGCTATCGATTAAGGCTTGTGGCGCAGGTCGTTTGCCCCCAGTTGCCCTGATTTCGGGGTGATGCAAGTTCTTTGTGGCTCTCATCCCTTCCCAGCTCTGACGCAGGGGATGTGAGATAACTGGGGAGACTGGGGCATAGGGAAGCGGGCGTTGTCTAGGCTACTGCAGAGAAATCACGCAGTCTCCCCGTCTCGGGGACCCGGCCTCAGTTGGTCTCATCTCACCCAATCCGGCAGGTTTAAAGCAACGCTGTGGATGTGTGAGGAGTTCCCGCTGTCCCTGGTAGAGCAGGTGGTCCCCATCATTGACCTGATGGCCCGCACCAGCGCTCATTTTGCCCGGCTGAGAGACTTCATCAAACTGGAATTCCCGCCCGGATTTCCCGTCAAAATAGGTACCATTCAGTCAAGCAGAGGAGCACCCGACAAGGGACTTAATGGAAGAGGGCAGACTTGTCCTCGAGTTCAATGTGATTTACAGAAGTGTCCTGGTTCTTAGTTCATTTTGCACATCAAAATTAGGAATTTCCCCCAGCCATCAGTGCTGCTTACAGATGATGCTGACAGATGACAAAGGCATAAAAAGGGGACACATGCCTTGTTTTAAGATCAAACCTTACTGAAGTGAAACTTCAAATTAGACTTACTATTTGAAGAAGACAGTTGACACTAAGATCCTCTGATCATTAATATGTTTTAGGGCTTGAATTAGTGCACATGACACCACATATAATACATAATTGCTTGTGAAGAATTTACCTTTTGGATAGTTGTATATTCATAACACTTGAAACCTGGCTCGATCACTTCCTGTGATCTAGAAGAAGTCACTTAACCTCTCTTTAATCTCAGTCTTCCTATATGAATATTGGGAAAGGGTTGTTTTGATTAAATGAAATCATACTTATAGAAAGTACTTAGCATGGTACCAGCGTAGTAAGTGCTCAGTAAGTGGTGGCTGTTATTCTTCTGGATAAAGTTTATTTATATAAGCTTTTATTTTGTTAGAAATTCCCTTGTTTCATGTCTTAAATGCACGGATTACATTTGGAAATGTTAATGGCTGTAGCACTGCTGAAGAAACTGTATCTCAACATGTGGAAGGGACCCAGCCTGATTCAGGTAAAAAAAAAAGTTGGATTTTGTGGTTTAAAAAAAAATTCATACATTTAATCATTATACTGATTATTCGGTTTGAAATTAGAGTATCTTATGAAGTTGATTTCTGTCCTGAATGAAAGAAAATTTTAGATTTAGTTTCAATTAAGTAAAACAAAAATTTTGTAGGAATGTATGAATATGACGCCTCTTGAATTAAAAAGACAGCCTATCTTAAAAAACAGCTTTACTGAGGTGTGACATGTAATCACATCCTCCCATTTTAAATGTGACAGTTCATTGCGTTTTGACAAATGTATACAAACCCATGTAACCATCACCACAGGCAAGATACAGAACATTTCCATTAACTCCCCCTAATTTCCTCAGGCTCCTTTGCCATCAGTCCCATTCAGATGTTGGATGCTGTTGTAAATGGATTTATTTTTTAGTTTTATCTTCCTGTTTACTCACTTATACTGAAACTTAATTGGGTTTTTTTCAGTTTCTTTTTTATTATGGTACAGTAGTATTCTGTGTCTTAGGCTAGTTGAAGGATATGCAGGCCTTTGTTTTTATTAATATCACTTTTGAGTTTACAGGTGTATTATATACTCTTTTATATGTTTACTATTTTTCATAATAATAAAACATAAAGACATTGGTGTGATTGTGTGTATATCTACAAACAGACATCACATTCCTCAGAGGACACACAAGTAAACACTGGTTACCTCTGGCATTTGGAAATAGCAGACAGGGTGTAGGGAGAGAGATCTTCACTTTTAATTTTGCAGTCTTGTGTATTTTTTTTTTTTTTTTTTTTTGGTGATTATGCATTATATTACTAAAAAAAAAGTCAAGGCAAAAAGGAAAAAAAAAAAACAAACAGTATTCTGGTACTGTTCCCTGTCGAGGTTATTCTTCTTCGAAATCTCTCTCACCTAACAGCAAATCTTGATATTAATCATTTTAATTTAAAAAATTTTTATGAAAGTTGAAGTGGAAATTTATTCTGCTTACTCAGGCACTGGACTGTTACCTTCTGTGTTGCAGCTTCCCCTCTCACAAACTTCGAGGTTGATCAGTCTGTGTTTGAAATCCCTGAGTCTTACCACGTTCAAGACAATGGCAGAAACGTGCATCTGCAGGACGAAGATTATGAGATAATGCAGTTTGCCATCCAGCAGAGCTTACTGGAGTCCAGCCGAAGCCAGGTACATGTATCAGAACCAATGGCAGGGCTGGGAAGGTTTTACCCTCCCGTTTGGCCCCAGTCTTTGGTTCTAAATGACAAGTTTGGCATATATGTGGTATTTACCTAGGTTATATTTTATGTCCCTGGTCTCTTATGAACGCTTCTTATATAAGACCACGTGCGTAGCCCCAGTCAGCATCATTTACAGGATGTTCCCTGCCAGACTTGGTGACTTCCTGCTCTACAAGAGTGGGGTCTGCTTCTGCCCTTTGGTGTGGTCCTAGGCTCCTGCTATCCACTGCTCTCCTCACATCATTCATCCAGCAGATGTTTGCACAGTGCCTGCTTTGTGCCAGGTGCTGGGAGGTTCTGTGGTGAAGCAGCCCCAGTGCCTGCCTTCACGGAGCCACTAAGCTTTGAGAACGGTGCCCACACTCCAGTGTCCTCCCAGCCGAGGTTTTTCACATTCTTGCTTTTTCTGGAGGCTCAGAGCTCGGTAGCATGAGCCCCCCCTGCCATGGACCCATTCTTAGAGCCATTTTGTTTTCTGAGGCTGCTGGGCCAAGGGCCAGACCCCAGTGCTGGCATGTTCCCGAGAGGCTTCCCTCCCCTCACCCTCACCGTCAATCCAGCGTGCTTTTCCTTTCCCCATTCTAAGTGAGCTTATTTCTGCCCAACAGCTACATCAACCTTGACCATACACTTTGAAAAGAGGAGTAGCCAAAGATGACCAATAATGAGTTACGTATTCTGGTCTTGCTCTGTTCATTTAAACTTTGCCTAAGGTTGAGTAGTTTTTAATAGATTGGTTTGATATCAAGTAAGGGAAACTGGGAGCTGTCAGTCAGGGTAGCGGACCCTGTACTACCTGATGTTTGGGTGTTACTTTAGAAATAATCCCGGTCCCTGTTAGTTTTTCCACCCAGCACCGATGATAATGGACTTGAAATACTGTTAACCTTGTTCTTGCTGCTTTCATTTTGTTGTCAGTACAACACTTTATTCCTTCTAAGGGGTATTCACGTGCATCCGTTTGTCTTTCCTAGGAGCTTTCAGGACCAGCTTCTAATGGAGGGATCAACCAGGCACATGCCTATGACGCCCAGTATGAGAGGTGATTGACATGACTCTTGATTAACCCGAGGTTGGTACAGGTGCCTAGGACACGCAGCAGCAGGCCTGGTGGGAGAGACTTGATAAAATGTTGGCTCTCCTGCTTCCTTTGTGGCAGTTCCTCATTGAATTAGCTCTAAGCTCACGGTGGCTGAGCTTCCAGGAACTGGTGATAGAATTGCTGACCAGTTCCTCTACCAGTGTCACGGGCAGAAAGGCACCTCGTTAATGTTTTCTGATCTTCTGCGAAGAATGTAATATGATCACAGAAGGGCTAAGTTGCCCTTAGTGGGAAGTTTATACAATTTCCCCCACTGGGGATCAAAGCTACGCCCTTGGCAATGAAACCTTGGAGTCCTAACCACCGGACCACTGGAGAGTTGCCAGATTATCCGTTTGAGGAGGAGTTAACCTGGAAAGACTCATTTTATGGAGCATCTTCCTATAGTCTGGGCACATATGAGAACCTGTTGAAGAAGTTGGGATTTGCTTTAAAATAGATCCGAGTTCAATTCTTAGCCCTGCCCTTAGAGGCTGGGTAATTTCGGGCAGGTGTGTACCAGCACCCAGCACCTGCACCCCTAGTTAGGTGAGATTGATGGCCTCATGCTTACTGAGCGGACAAGAAGCGCCTGGCACGGCGGGCACTGGGTCCCGGGCTAAGAAGCATGGGTGTTGCTGGCCCGCGCGGGTGACGGTTTCTTCCCCTCTGTGCTTGTAACGCAGGGCCATCCAGGAGAGCCTCCTCAGCAGCTCCGAAGGTCTGGGCTCTGGCACCTCCAGTGAGACCAGCCGCTTTGACAGCGACCTGCAGCTGGCCATGGAGCTCTCCGCCAAAGAGCTGGAGGAGCGCGAGCTGCGGCTGCGCGAGGAGGAGGCGGAGCTGCAGCAAGTCCTCCAGTTGTCACTTACCGAGAAGTAGGCCCACCTGCCTCCCGCCTCCTGTCTGCGCTCCCGCCGAGGGACTGCGCCTGCGCGGGACTGCATCTCACACGGGTGCAGCAGAAGGCAGCTGTCCCCTGCTTTCTGCAGAGGTGCAGAGCCGGGGCTCCTCCGGGCCCACCCGCCACGCTCCCCTGTGAAGGGGCTGGGGTCCCGCTGCCCCTGCGCTCCAGGCATCAGGGGAGGAGAGCATCGTCACTTTCCATTAGCTCTGTTGGCTTGCAGGTCACGTTTTTTACTTACCAGCTTTAGATACAAACCCAGTCCCTCCTCCCACTGCCCCTCCCCCCAGGTTTGTAGATTAATTTTTATCAAGGAGTGATGAGTTCTTGCAGAGTCGGGTGCTTTTATAGAAGAGAGGAGCAGCCTTTGCAGAGTGTGGTGTATGAGGACCTAGGAGACACTTCTTTACAGTTCACCAAAGAAATGGATCACCTGTGCCGATCTGCTCTTTAATTTTTACCTTTGTACAGGGTTTCCAGGGCACCCTCACTGTTCCTAAGCCACCCCCACCTTATTCCAACCCTCCCACCCCAGCTGAAGAGGAGATAAGTACAGGATCTATTTTAGATTTAGGGTTAACTATTTGCATCAAATTAAGATACACAGATGACAACGGAAGTTGCCTTAGCCTTAAAAATTACTGATAGTTTCAAACCACCTCACTCCTCTTCTTGTCGAGGAGGGGCCTGATTTGAATTTGTAAAGGCAGTTCCTTTGAGAGCAGGATCCTCCAGGCTAAACCCAAGGCAGCTAATTCTGACCCTGAAGGAGCAGCTAGGACAGCCCGAGGCTTGTTCTTGAAGTGGGCAGGCTGGCCAAAGGATCACCAAAGCAGGGGTGTGTTCCATGCCTTCTCTGGTGAGAGGTCTCCACTCAGAGGCCTGGGAAGACCCCACCACGTGCCCTGGGCACACTGAGAGGAAGGGGTGGGCTTGAAATGAGCAAGGGAGCTACAGACAGAACTCAGTGGCTCTGTACTCAAAAGGGAAAATGGTGAATCCACCTTGCTTTTTAGAGTTCAAATCAACATCTTTCTGGATAAATATATTTTTTAACAGAATCTTTTTATTATTTTTAAAAGAGATAAAAACGACTGCTCCCATCCGTAGCAATACAAGGTTATACATTTTAACCAGATTTTCTCAGGCCCTTTTTGGGATACCTTTAGTAGTTAACTATTTTGTCTAACCCTCCTGTAAATAACCATCGCACAACATAAGAGGACCCTGGGGAATGCGGCCGAGGGCACCATCACTCCAGCCCGGCCCATGGATTCATTCCCACAGGCTGCACTGAAGTCCCCCAGTTAACAACATGCTCCTCTGTTCTGCGTCCGTTACCTACCTGTTGTGCTGCTTTGGGGGTGGGAAGGGAAACCGAAGCCCCTGTTCCAGTAAACGGCCGTGTGTACAGTTAACTGTTGCCAGCAAAACGTGCCCGGTCACAAAGAACTGGACTTGTGATTCCATGTGACCATCTGCCTTCCTCTTCATGGTCTGACCAAAATTCCTTCTCCGCACACAAGGCCAGTATATGCAGCATCACACCTGTCTCACACACAGCCTGGCGTTTTGCTTACTTAGCCTTCACCTCCAGCAAAGACGCGTCTTGGGAATGGCTGCATTTAGGCCATGTGTTTACTCACCGAGGTGAACAGAGGTAATTTCTGTGTTCGCATTCCATTGTTCTGCTTTCCACGTCTTTGACTTTCTCCCTAGGAAGTCAGTTAAAAAGGGACTGAGCCTTGTATCACCATCACAGCGTTTTCCATATATGTGTTCACTCTCAAAATACAAATAAAGACAGCTTCCTTAGAGGGTGCTCGTACAATACTCTGAATGCTTTAGAGGCTTTTTTTTTCTCTCTCCACATTTTTGTAGTCCCCTCCTGTTGTGTGTGTTATTGGAATATTAGAACGCCTCCCAGTCCTCAGTCGTGTGTGACTAAGGTTTCCTCACAAACGCAGATGACCTCAAAGAAGATACGTTGCACTATGGCAATTTCAAATGGCTGTGGTGCCCTGAATGATGGAGTTGGCCTTCCCAGGTGGCGCTAGTGGTAAAGAAGCCGTCTGCCAGTGCCATGACTGATGGAGTTTTTAAAGTCCAAGCTAGACCCATGTCCAGATCTCTGTTTGTTTCCGAGGCAAACCATGCAATAGCACAGTAATCCAAGTCTATGCTCCGACCAGTAATGCTGAAGAAGCTGAAATTGAACGGTTCTATGAAAACCTACAAGACCGTCTAGAACTAACACCCCAAAAAAATGTCCTTTTCATTATACAGGACCGGAATGCAAAAGTAGGAAGTCAAGAAACACCTGGAGTACAGGCAAATTTGGCCTCGGAGTACAGAATAAAGCAGGGAAAAGGCTAACAGAGTTTTGCCAAGAGAACGCACTGGTCATAGTAAACACCGGATTCCAACAACACAAGAGAAGACTCTACACATGGACATCACCAGACAGTCAACACCGAAATCAGATTGATTATACTCTTCGCAGCCAAAGATGGAGAAGCTCTATACAGTCGGCAAAAAACAAGACCAGGAGCTGACTGGCTCAGATCATGAACTCCTTATGGCCAAATTCAGACTTAAATTGAAGAAAGTAGGGAAAACCATTAGACCATTCAGGTATAACCTAAATCAAATCCTTGTGATTATGTAGTGGAAGTGACAAATAGATTCAAAGGATTAGACCTGACAGAGTGCCTGAAGAACTATGGACAGAGCTTTGTGACATTATACGGGAGGCAGTGATCAAGACCATCCTCAAGGAAAAAAAAATACAAAAAGGCAAAATGGTGTCTGAGGAGGCTTTACAGATAGCTGTGAAAAGAATAGAAGCAAAAGGCAAAGGAGAAAAAGAAAGATATACCCATCTGAGAGCAGAGTTCCAAAGAATAGCAAGGAGATATAAGAAAGCTTTCCTCAGTAATCAATGCAAAGAAATAGAGGAAAACAATAGAAAGGGAAATACTAGAGATCTCTTCAAGAAAATTAGAGATACCAAGGGAACAATTTATGCAAAGATGGGCACAATAAAGGACAAAAATGGTATGGACCTAACAGAAGCAGAAGATATTAAGAGGTGGCAAGAATACACAGAAGAACTGTACACAAAAGATCTTCATGACCCAGATAACCACAATGGTGTGATCACTCACCTAGAGCCGGATATCCTGGAATGCGAAGTCAAGTGGGCCTCAGGAAGCATCACTAGGAACAAAGCTAGTGGAGGTGATGGAATTCCAGTTGAGCTATTTCACATCCTGAAATGATGCTGTGAAAGTGCTGCACTCAATATGCCAGCAATTTTGGAAAACTCAGCAGTGGCCACAGGACTGGAAAAGGTCAGTTTTCATTCTAATCCCAAAGAAAGGCAATGCCAAAGAATGCTCAAACTACTACACAACTGCACTCATCTCACATGCTAGCAAAGTAATGCTCAAAATTCTCCAAGCCAGGCTTCAACAGTATGTGAACCGTGAACTTCCAGATGTTCAAACTGGATTTAGAAAAAGCAAAGGAACCAGAGATCAAATTGCCAACATCCGTTGGATCATCGAAAAAGCAAGAGAGTTCCAGAGAAACATCTACTTCTGCTTTATTAACTACGTCAAAGCCTTTGACGGTGGATCATAACAAACTGTGGAAAATTCTTAAAGAGATGGGAATACCAGACCATCCTACCTGCCTCCTGAGAAATCTGTATGCAGGTCAAGAAGCAACAGTTAGAACTGGACATGGAACAAAAGACTGGTTCCAAATCAGGAAAGGAGTATGTTAAGGCTGTACATTGTCACCCTGCTTATTTAACTTATATGCAGAGTACATCATGAGAATCGCTAGACTGGAAGAAGCACAAGCTGGAATCAAGATTGCCGGGAGAAATTTCAATAACCTCAGATACGCAGATGACACCACACTTATGGCAGAAAGTGAAGAGGAACTAAAGAGCCTCTTGAAAGTGAAAGAGAAGAGTGAAAAAGTTGGCTTAAAACTCAACATTCAGAAAACTAAGATCATGGCATCTGGTCCTAACACTTCATGGCAAATAGATGGGGAAACAATGGAAACAGTGACAGACTTTCTTTTCTTGGGCTCCAAAATCACTGCAGATGGTGACTGCAGCCATGAAATTAAAAGATGCTTGCTCCTTGGAAGAAAAGTTATGACCAATCTAGACAGCATATTAAAAAGCAGTGATATTACTTTACCAACAAAGGTCCATCTAGTCAAGGCTATGGTTTTTCCAGTCAGTAGTCATGTGTGGATGTGAGAGTTGGACTATAAAGAAAGCTGAGTGCCAAGGAATTGATGCTTTTGAATCGTGGTGCTGGAGAATACTCTTTGAGAGTCCCTTGGACAGCAAGGAGATCCAACCAGTTCATCCTAAAGGAAATCAGTCTTGAATATTCATTGGAAGGACTGATGCTGATGCTGAAACTCCAGTACTTTGGCCACCTGATGCGAAGAACTGATTCCTTGGAAAAGACCCTGATGCTGGGAAAGATTGAAGGTGGGAGAAGGGGATGACAGAAGATGAGATAGTTGGATAGCATCACCGACTCGGTAGACATGAGTTTGAGTAAGCTCCGGGAGTTGGTGTTGGTCAGGGAGGCCTCACATGCTGCAATCCACGGGGTCTCAGAGTTAGACACAACTGAGCAACTGAACTGAACTGAGACCCATGTCTAGAAATGAGTGTGGATTTACGATTGAGATCCTGCAAGGGAAAAATGTGTGATCCACTAAGACGACTCCAAGCCCCTGTAATCTCAAGCAACAACCTGCAAACTTCTTACTCTCAACTTTAGAGGATGTTAAGGTCAGTGTTTGCTAAAATAACCCATTTTTGTGTATATTAGTCTAATGTGTTTGCTGGGGGGCGTGGCAAGTAACCTGAGTAGAGTTCAGCTTAGGGAACCTAGGGTTTGACCCCTGTCCCCTGCACCCCTGAAGCGGAAGGCCAGGAGAATAATTCCACTTGAAAACAGCATCTGGGCATAGAAGCTTTCAGTTTATTTCTCTCTTGCTTCCAGAATTGATACTTTCTTTCACCTTTACTACTCTCTCTCATACTGAACAGATGGTAACAGGGGGATGAACACACAGGCTGGGTTTTCCATGTGTATGTAGAATGACTATGGCCAGTTTGTTTCAGAAAACCAAACATGATTGGTTTACTTGGCTGGCGATTACAGGGCAAAAGGCCGGGCACAAGGTTTATGGGTCTGATAAGTTTTTACTCTTTCCTTTTAAAATGCTAAAAATGGCAATAAATGTTTAGGCAGATAACACAACAGGGCATCCCAGATGAGGCAAGGATGTGGGCTCCTGTGATGTGACTGTCCCTGCCCCTCAGAGTCCCCACCACTCCGCCCTCCAGTCACAGGCCAGCGGTGGTGATCCCACTTCCATTTGTGTTAGTTTTCACATCACCTGATCCTCACTAGAATAAAGAAAGATAAAGTGTGTATATCACTGGTTTATAGATAAGAAAACTGAGGCTCTAAGAGAAGTTAAGCCTGTTTGTAACTGGAGCCGGAACAGGAATCCAGGTCTTCTGGCCCCTGGCCCAGCTTGAGAGATTACTTAGGGCTCAGTTTTCTGAGTAGCTTAGAGGTCTACTTCACAGTGCCTCCTTAAGAGATTAAATCAGATTCCAACACACACACACACCTGCATTTTAAATGCTTGTGAAATAATGACTAGGATAAAACATCACATAAGATGTTACTTTAGTTTTAATGGACATTTTGCACAGAAGCACAGAACAGTGGACATGTCAGCGGCTCAGTCCAGGGTTACACACAAAATCGTTAGGTCAGTTACAGTATCCCACTTCAGTTATTTCACATTTAGTTCAGGTTGTTTAAAAAAAAAAAAAAATCAGTGCTGTGCTAGAATGGAGCACAAAACAAGATAAGCATTTTAATTTAGTAAGATAAGCCTAGCACCCTTAAAATAAATACTGTTAAGAATGAAAGTATCATTTCCACGGGGGGATGTTCCAGTTCACCAACAGTGCAAATGAATAGCAGCATTTTCAAAGCTGAAATTAAATTGTGTAAACACACAAATACGTGCCCCTTGGCCTTGACAGTGAATGCACACATCTGCCGCGCCCCACGCCCTGCCCACCCAGGGCAGAAAAGAGCGCCTGTGAGAATCAGAAAAGCTGCCCTGACTTCCAGGCCACAGGCTGGAAAGACTTAACTGCAGGACAAGGAAGTCAACGTGTTTGAGATGGGCCAATTGCTATACTTCGGCTGCCCCCAGAGCCTCCCAGCCCAAGAGTGTCCATGGTCACAGGCCTACCTGGCAACCCCGACTTCAGTGGAGGCATCTGAGCACAGAACTCTATGCAGCATGAGGAGTGGGGTGGAGGGGGGTGGGTACCGCCTACGTTCCCTACAGTGGACAATGCTTTGCAAACAGGGCATCGAGGCCACCTCTGGATAATTAAAATCATTTGTTATTCTTATCCCATTGTGACCAAATGATTCTTAAGTAGGGAATGTCAACAGGTCAAGTCTTCCTTCTCTTAACAGTTTCAAACATACACTTTCCTATCCAGGGTGGTTTTTTCACCACTCATAAAGTTATGTTTTCTTTCTCGTGAGCACTCCATCTTTACGCTGAACCCTGGAACTTCAGGTCTTACTCTTAACAAGCACAGCCAGATACAAGAAGAAACACTGAGAAGCAGACTCAGTGGCCCAATGCTTGCCTTCCAGCGTTAGGATAAGACGATGGCTAGATGTTTTCTCTAAATTGTTCAGAATTTACCAACTGTCCAGACCAAAGATCATTTCCAAGCAGTGAAGTTCTGATTCCAGCTTCTCCACTGACCCGCATGCAACACAACTTATTCCGTTCCCAGATGCTCACGGAAGGACTTGCTTGCTCAGCTGTCACCGGCGCCGAATGGGCTTGTAGACGCAGAATGCCATGAGGATCACGGTCACCAGCAGGAGGCTGAAGATGGTTCCCATCAACACTGCAAAAGGAAAACAGGTTACTGCCCAAGGGCAGCTCAAGTTCTCCAAGTCGTCTGCTGACAGCCATGTGCCCAATGCCACTCGGTACCAGGCACCATGCCGGGTGTTGGGAAACCAGCCACGACAGACCTCTCGGGCTGTCTCTGTGCACGTGGGGAGAGAATGTAGCTTTACGTGCTGCGAGGAAAACGGGAATGTGAGGGTGATGGGGGAGGGGTGGTGGAGGAAGCCAGTGAGGAGGAAACACACAAGCTGGGGCCTTAATGGAAGAGGTGTGAAGATCTGCAGGCAGAGGATCCACAAATGAAAGCCCCTTAGGCCCGAACAAGCCAGAAAGCCAAGGAACAGGAAGGAGGCCAAAGTGGCCAGGAGGAAGGAGCGAAGGAAGAAAGGCAGCTGGGCAGGAAGCGAGGAGCCAGCTCACGCAGGGCAGTGCAGACTAGGAAGCTTAAAGAGTGGATTATGGGACTTTCCTGATAGCTCAATTGGTAAAGAATCCACCTGCAATGCAGGAGACACCGGTTCGATTCCTGGGTCAGGAAGATACCCTGGAGAAGGAATAGGCTACCCACTCTAGTATTCTGGCCTGGAGAATCCCATGGACTGTACAGTCTGTGGGGTTGCAAAGAGTCAGACAGGACTGAGCGACTTTCACTTCACTTATGGGCAAAGAGGGACATGATCTGATTTAGTTAGAAAAAAGATCCCTCTGGCTGCTGCGTGGAGAACCATCCCATTACAGGGGTACAAGAACAGAAGCAGGGAGCCCAGCTATGTTTTTAAAGCCATTCATAAAGATTGGAGAGTCAATAAGAATGACGTGTTTCAGTCTCTTGGGGCATCTTGACAAGGGCTTTCTGGTCAAAGAAGCAATGAAACAACTTCATAAATCTGTTAGGTTTCTGACAGTGAATTTCACATCAAAATTTTCTAAGTTGCTTAGGTGAGAAATGGAACCTATTGTTACCCGCCCCACCCCCTCCACCAGTGCAAGACTAGATATAAGGACGTGGGATTTAACCTAACTAGCAACCTGCCAGAAGTGATGTGCAGCCCTCTTTGTGTGTCTGTCCCAGAAACCTTGGAGGGAGCCCAAAATGAAGTTACCTTAATAAGTAAATGTACGTGTATGTGTTGGTAAGTAACCTGGGTTCTACCTGGGGCCTAACCATGCTTGGTCTCCAGACTGATAACTTACTGTTCCTCTGAAAAAAACAATAAGATTTGACCAAAGTTTTATTTAAATGAGTAATTTAGGGTATCTTATCTACCCCACCCACACACTCACTGAACCGAGCTATTTTTTAAAAACTGGCTGTATAGAGAGATCACCTTTCACTGGAGAGGGAGGGAGGGAGGATGAAGAAGGTGACAAAGACGGTGGGTCAAAACTGCAAGAGGCCAGAGGGAAGTTTAAGGGTCTCTGTTAAACAAAACCTATCTCAAAATAGGCCTCATTACCTAAACACCTGCCTTCATTTTCAAAGTTCTGAATGCCATGAGTTTCTAACACTCTGTCTATAATTGGACCTAAAGTTGTCTTATTCCATTTAAACCAATGTCCCCCACCCCTCCCAACCTATTTTTGAAAAGGCTCTAAACAAAACCAAACCTCCTAGCAGGAATGCAGGGGACTAGAATTGGAGAATGTAAGTCTTCTTTAAAAAAGAAAAAAGAAGAGCTTAAACCCCAAGTTGTCAGGTGCACAATAATCTGTTGGGATAGCTAACCTTTGGGGCCTGGATACACCTGCCACTCTTCATTTCCCAGGACCTGGGAGAACTTTAAGACCGCTTGGTGGTGGCATTGTTTAGTCGCTAAGTCGTGTCTGACTCTTCTGTGACGCCATGGACTGTAGCCCGCCAGGTTCATCTTTCCATGGCATTTCCCAGGGAAGAATACTGGGGTGGGTTGGCATTTCCATCCCAAGGGGATCTTCCTGACCCAGGGATCAAACCCATGTCTCTTGCATTAGCAGGTGGATTCTTTACCACTGAGCCACCTGGGAAGCCCTTAAGGCTACTTAGGGCCTTCCTTATGGTCACTTCCCCTTTTCAAGCCTCATTTCTACCCTGTAACATGGGGCAAATGAAACCCATCTCACAAGAGTGAGTTTCTTGAGGGCTAAAGATGAATGTCATTTAAACAGCGAATTTCCAGTGAAATGTTTTTGTACTGTTTTGGAACTATTCTAATACTGCTCTTTTTTTGTTTGTTTGTTTTTTAGCTTGAGTTAACACTGTCACATGGAATCTATTGTTTTAAATATAATATTAAAAGTGGCCAACATATTCTAAAAGATTTCTAAAATCTTAGCCTTGAAAGGCTCTCAAAGGACATCTGGTCCAGCTTTCCACTGAATGTGAACGTTTTTTCTACAATATCCCTGGCAGTTCCAACTCTTATTTGGAATACTTATGTGTATTTGTTTATCAACCAACCAAAATACTAGAAAATTTAAAAGCACCTCCACATCATGATTTTTTTTTTACTGTCAACTGTGTCTTACTCAAATAAACTGCATTTTAGATCTCAAAAATTTTTTCATATTTTCTATGAAAAGCACTTAACACAGTGCCGGACAGATAATAAGCACATGATAAATGAGAGCTGTTATTATCACCAAGACAGGCAACACAGCACAGCAGTCAAGAACACATGGTTTGGGGTTTAGACTGTCTGGGTTCCCATCTACACTTACAGGCTACGTGACTTTACAGAAGTTACACAATCTCTGTCTGTTTCCTCTTCTGTAAAAATGGAGATAAAAATTCCCACTGCATAGATCTGTCCAGGGGAGTGTTTCTCAAACAATCTGTGGTAAAGGACTAGTTTTTGTAACTTGTCTGTCCCAGTGCCACTACCTAGCCCTACTATGCATGACTCACTAGCAGCTCCCACTACCTAGAAAGCATTCCCATTTAGAGACCTAGAAGTGCTTTTGAGTTGCTTGGATGTTGCAACAATGTCACACTGTCAGATTTCTAAATAATCTCAAGTGCTCTAAGACATCTCTTTGCAGATAACAAACAGTCTGCAGACTTCACAGGGCTCTGCCACCACTCCTTGAATAGTACTGTTCTACACAACAGCAGTGGATTCTCAACCATGGGGATTCTGCCTCCAGTGGACATTAGGCAAGTGTCAGGAGACATTTTGATTCTCTGAACAGGGAGTGGGGTGTCCTCCTGGCATCTAGTTGGTAAAGGCTGGGGATGCTGCTAAATATCTCAGAGTGCTCAGATAGTGTGTGCTCAGAAGAGTATGTCCACCCCCACCCCACACTGCCCTTGCCCCTCAAACAGAATCATCTGGTCCAACATGTCAGCAGCACCCAGGATGAGAAATCCTGTTCTAAAGTATTAAGCAGGATGATGTATGGAAACCATGGAGCAAGTACAAGGTACTCGGGTACAAAGTAAGTGGTCGATACATGACAATGAACTCATGGAGAGTCAAGGTAATCCAGAAACAGTACCACGTGGCAGCACTGTAAATATACAGACCTACCAGTGAAGTTCAGCACAAAAGACTTTTTAAAGTTTGCCAAGCTTTGAGCTCCAGGGCCCCTTCCAGAGTCACGTACTTCTATATGTATATATGTGTGTGTGCATTTTGATGACATCCTCCCAAAAGGATGTTTCAAGCTCCAGAAAACTAAGGTTCTCCTACTGGCCTCCACCACTTCCTTTATTTATTTTTGAAACTCCTGCCCTTTGCAGTGGAAGAGCAGAGTTTTAATTACTGGACTGCCAGGGAAGTCTGTCCACCTGGCTGGCTGTGTAACCTTGGGCAAATAACTTCACCTCTTTGAGTTTCACTTTCCTTATGTGTAAACCTTACCTTTCTCCTTAAGTTACTGTGAGGCTCAAATAAAATCATGTATATAACGTGCCTAGTACAACACGGTACAGAGGAAATGCTCAACAAATGCCAATGATCATTATGGACTAAGACTACTAATCCTGTTAGGAAAGCAGAGGGGGTGAGGTATATTATGCGCCGTGTTGCCTAGCTCGGGCGCACATAGTCACGGAGGAAGGGGACCCAGAGTGTGACCTGGGTTATCCAGGGCATTCACGCAACCTGCACCTATCAAGCCCACAGTGGACCAAACCTTCCGCTGAGCCCCAGGCCTTCGGAGAGGGCTTGCACCAGCACCCGCTGCCCTCACACTGCCCCCCGCCCCCAGCCCCCCATCCACACCGCGCGTGCCAGGCTCCGGCTGCCCGGAGCGCCGAAAGCGCAGACCCGACCGCCGGTCAGCGGCCACTCACCCAGGTTCTGCCCACGCAGCACCGCATACGGCCGGCTCCGCTCTGGCGGCTCCACGGGTGTCGGGGCCTCCGCCTGTCCCAGCAGGAGGCTGCATAGTCCGAGGCAAAGCCACTGCCACACTGAACGCAGCATCTTCCCTGACAGTCAGTGGAAGGCTAGCCACTTCCGCCGGAAGCCCCGTCTCGTCTACTCCCGCCTACCACCTTCTATCGCACCGGGAGAGCGTCGTTGCCAGGGTAACTGTACTTCCTCGCCAGATTTCAGCCCTCAGTAAGGTTCCTCGGGGATCCACGATCCTCCAGGACAAACGTTTCCACCCGGCCCAATTTTCAGAGGATCACCGTTCCGTCAAGGCAATGTCCACCTCCATTACAGTTCCGTCCTGACCAACGTTCCCCCTTCCTTTGAGTTCCAGGTGGGCCCCCTTGCATACAGGTTTCTTAGGTCCATTTTGGACCTCTGGAAGGTGTTTTACGAATCCCTGTATTTTCTTATTAAATCTTCACCATAGGCCTAAAAAAGAAAAGACACTATTCCTATTTTACAAATGCCACCTTCTCTGGGAGTTTTTACACTCCTGTATATATACTCCCTACTCTTTAACCTCTCTCATCCCCTCATAACCCCTTCCCATTTACCCTATCCATTTAACATACATTTTGTTATTTTGACTAAAAACGTGCACAATGTTACAGTTGTGAGTTAAGTTTTATTTGGGGGCAAAGTAAGGACTATAGCCAAGGAGACAGCCTCTTAGATAACTCTGAAGAACTACTCTGAAGTGGTAGTGGGAAAGTCGGTATAAATGTGATTGTTAGTGCAAGATCGTGTGTCCGAGGGCACAATGAGGCCAAACAAACCAAAACTTCAGAATGTGGAGCAGAGAAAGGTTTATTTAGTTTATTTATTTAAATTTAATTTAAATAAATTAATTTATTAATTTTATTTTATTAATTTAATTTATTTAATTTAGTTTATTTATTTATTTATTTAAATAGCCCTGCAGTGGGCTATTTAAGGAGACACATGTCTTATACCCTGAAAAGCCCCTCGCTACCCCCAAGGGGTTCAGCAAAGCATTTTTAAAAGCCAGCTTGAGGTGGAGGGGGGGACAGGGGGGTGGCAGGGTATGTGATCAGCTCATGCACAGTTCTCTGATTGGCTGATAGTGAGGGAACAGGGTAGTGTTACAGGGGTTAATTTGATCAGTCCTTAGTCTCCAGGAGATCTGGGGCTATGTGCTCACGGTCATCAAGAAGTTAACATTTCCCATTTGGCGGGGGGTTTTCACATCCGTAAAACAAATGTGTGCAATTCTGAAAGTGTGCATCAAATGCTATTATCTAAGCACTTTCAGTTCACTTCAGTTCTCTCAGTCATGTCTGACTCTTTGCGACCCCATGAACCGCAGCACGCCAGGCCTCCCTGTCCATGAGCAACTCCCAGAGTTTACCCAAACTCATGTCCATTGAGTCGGTGATGCCATTCAACCATCTCATCCTCTGTCGTCCCCTTCTCCTCCTGCCTTCAATCTTTCCTAACATCAGGGCCTTTTCCAATGAGTCAGCTTTTCGCATCAGGTGGCCAAAATATTGGAGTTTCAGCTTCAACATCAGTCCTTCCAATGAACACCCAGGACTGATTTCCTTTAGGATGAACTGGTTGGATCTCCTTGTAGTCCAAGGGACTCCCGAGAGTATTCTCCAGCACCACGATTCAAAAGCATCAATTCTTCTGCACTCAGCTTTCTTTATAGTCCAACTCTCACATCCATACATAACTACTGGAAAAACAACAGCCTTGACTAGATGGACCTTTGTTGACAAAGTAATGTCTCTGCTTTTTAGTATGCTGTCTAAGTTGGTCGTAACTTTGCTTCTAAGGAGTAAGCGTCTTTTAATTTCATGGCTGCAATCACCATCTGCAGTGATTTTGGAGCCCCCCAAAATAAAGTAAACCACCATTTCCACTGATTCCCCATCTATTTCCCATGAAGTGATGGGACCAGATGCCATGATCTTCGTTTTCTGAATGTTGAGCTTTAAGCCAACTTTTTCACTCTCCTCTTTCACTTTCATCAAGGGTGCTTTAGTTCTTCTTCACTTTCTGCCATAAGGATGGTGTCATCTGCATATCTGAGGTTATTGATATTTCTCCTGGCAATCTTGATTCCAGCTTGTGCTTCTTCCAGCCCAGCATTTCTCATGATGTACTCTGCATATAAATTAAATAAGCAGGGTGACAATATATAGCCTTGACGTACTCCTTTTCCTATTTGGAACCAGTCTGTTGTTCCATGTCCAGTTCTAACTGTTGCTTCCTGACCTGCATATAGGTTTCTCAAGAGGCAGGTCAGGTGGTCTGGTATTCCCATCTCTTTTAGAATTTTCCGCAGTTTATTGTGATCCACACAGTCAAAGCCTTAGAAGCTAAAGCAGAGGATATGGGGAAGGCCTGTCCTGGGAAGGCCCCACAGGGTCCAGCTCAGTTATAAGTCTTTAATTAAGAGGGATCCGTGTGGTCAAGCACACATTTTGGCAGAGGTTTACTGCTAGTCAGAAGGAGCTGGTGTCTCTATTAATGATGTTAGTGCTTTTCTAGATTTAAGAAGATTCAAGGATTTGTATCCTAAAAAATATTTAACTGTCTGAAGACCAGATTTTCCCAGAGCACAAAGTGCCTCATTCCTGAGCTCTGCCTTGAACTCCTTTCAGGGTGTGTTGAAAGTCACTGACTGCAGTGGCTCATGAATTCACCCATGTAAACACAGAAGGCAAGTGACAATTTTTAGTTGGCTTTGAGTACCTGCCACCCTCCTAGGATGTAAGGTCTGTAGGGGTGGAGATTTGTCATTGCTCACTGTTGTCCCAGAGTCTGGAAGGGTAGCATATTATGTTCTAGGAATGTTGGCTGAATAAATGAGGAAACAGCTTAGTTAAGTGTTTGGCCCAGTGCTGCACAGAGTAAATGGCAGAGCTACACCTTGACTCAGGTATAGTTTGGAATCTTTTACTATTTGCTGAGAAGATGAAACTGAGAAATGGAATATTTCCTGGCATATAAGTAAACAAGGGTGTCACAGTCATGATTGACTGCAGCCCTCCAGCATGAGTTTGTGAGCCCTAAGGGCACTGGGGGAGGGAGAAGAATACCTGAGATCTGACAGCTATTGAGCTGCAGCCATTCCTTATGGTAAACCCCCAGGGAGCCGGGGATGTGAGAAACACAGTATACTGGCCCAGGATAGCTGACAGGCAAATGAAAGGAATGATTTCCATGATCCCAGACTCTCCCATCTTTCCATACATAGAAAAACACAGAATTCCTTAACTTGGGATATCTGGTTTTCTTTAATTAATAATAATCTCTTCATGTTTGGACTACCTGCCCTTTGTTGTAAAACTTCTATATAACCTGACTCCTTCCCTCACCTCCTCAGAGCAGTTCTCTCAGGATTACTTGAGATGCTGTCGCCGGGGCTTGAAGTCCTAAATATTCCCACTGAATGAAGCATAACTCTCAACTTTTAGGTTGTGGATACATATTTTTTTTCAGTTGACAAAACCAACACAGAAGAAAGGAGGTCTGCAATGACTGTAGAGATGAAAATGAAGCCGGATGACATTAGCATCTAGCTTCAGACAACTAGGCTAGACTTTGCAGTCAGTTAAGCTGATAAATTTCTTTCTTTTTAAAAAAAATTTTTATTTTCTGGTTGCACCATGGAATCTTAGTTCCATGACCAGGGATCGAACCCACACTTCCTGCTTTGGAAACACAATTTTAATCACTGGACTAGCAAGGAAGTCTTCTTTCTTTAATTTTTTTCCTTTCGTTTATTTGTCAAGTCAGGTGGCTGTGATTTTCACCCCAAAGAATCCCTACGTGGTAGACCTTCAAAAACCTGAGTTGAATAAGAAATATCTTATCCAACTATTTTTAGCAAAGGGTATGTCTGTTTCAGGTGTTGGCCTGTCCTTTCAGCTGAAGTGGGACCCAGCCAGCTTTACTCTCACCTCCGCCCTCTCCTGTCCTTAATTCATTTCAGCACATGTTGACCTGAAACAGGAAATCCACACATGACCTTCATGTTCTTTTAGACCTTTTTTTTTTCTTACTTGGGCACTTGGGATTATATTTTCAAAAAACCTCAGCAGAAGTTGAATGTCAAGGGACTTTCCTGGTGATCCAGTGGTTAAGACTCTGTGCTCCCAATGTAGGGGCCCAGATGCAATCCCTGGCCAGGGAACTAAGATCCCACATGCCACTCAATGACGTTAAAAAAAAAAAGGTGGAGTGCCAAATAATGATGAGACTGGCTTCCAAGAAAGTTATATATCATATCTAAAGTACAGCTGCAAATGTATATTTTCACCTACATTTACTGCAGGGAAGCAGCTGTCTTCTGTACTATCTGTCCCTTTCTGTTGTTAATCAAGTTTGCATTTTTCATTTTTCTCAAACAGAAATATGTTTATACTCCTGTGTCCTGGGACAGGGTGAAATTTAGCTTCATCGACATTCTAATTTTAAAACCATCAACTTGACAAATTTTACTGTCCATCAGTTTGAGTACATCTACTTCAAGCACTTTGAAAATCACCTCTTTTTTTGTTTGTTTGTTTGATGACGCTAGTCACAATTCTACTTCACAGAAGAATGTCCCTGGTGGGTTGGGGGTTGTCTGTATAAAAGAACCTTCTCTTTTGCATGCTGCTGCTAAGTCGATTCAGTTGTGTCTGACTCTGTGCGACCCCAGAGACGGCAGCCCACCAGGCTCCCCCGTCCCTGGGATCCTCCAGGCAAGAACACTGGAGTGGGTTGCTATTTCCTTCTCCAATGAAGGAAAGTGAAAAGTGAAAGTGAAGTCACTCAGCCGTGTCCGACTCTTAGCGACCCCATGGACTGCAGCCCACCAGGCTCCTCTGTCCATGGGATTAGTGATCTTTAAAAGTTTGTGTTAAGACTCAGGAACTAACTCCTACAACTAGTAAACCATTTGGAACCTGTCACTAAACACGTACTTTCAGTCAACAGGAAACAAACCTTCTCCTCTTCCCCTACCTCCAGTACAACACTAATCTCCTCTCCCCCTATCTCCAGTACACCACGAAACACACTATGTTCCGCATCTACAGACTTGCCTAATCTGGGCATTTCATGCAAGTGGACTCATACAATATGTTTTTATTTATTTATCTTTGGACTAACTTCTCTCCCTTATATACATAAAGGAGACATGCTTATGTTCACCTGCAGGCCTGTACAAAATCATTCATTCCAGAATCATTCTGAGTAACCACCGTGGGAAACGACATGGGTTATAGTACGCAAGACTCAGAGGAGCTAAACTTATTTTGCTTATTTGTACCATGTTTTATACTGAGCCAGCAATTCAAAATAAACTCTTGCTCTCATAACAACCTCAATGAATTCAAATACTATTCAGACGTAATATTCAGCCAAACACAAAGGAGTTCAGACTTGTGTTTCCATTTATTTGATGTCAAAAGCAGAAAAATATAAAATACGGTGATCATAGTCAGAATGGTGGGTTTCTATTGGGGGGTTACTGACTGGAAAATGGTGAAAACCATCCTGTCTACGTGTTTCAGAAGTTCTGTATATTGATTTAGATGTTGGCCATACACACGTTGAGGCTTCCATGACAGCTCAGTTGGTAAAAAATCTGCCTGCAATGCAGGAGACCCTGGTTCAATTCCTGGGTCAGGAAGATCCACTGGAGAAGGGATAGGCTACCCACTCCAGTATTCTTGGGCTTCCTTTGTGGCTCAGCTGGTAAAGAATCTGCCTGCAATTCGGGAGACCTGGGTTCAACCCCTAGGTTGGGAAGATTCCCTAGAGAAGGGAAAGGCTACCACCCCAGTATTCTAGCCTAGGGAATTCCATGGATGATATAGTCCATGGGATCACAAAGAGTCAGACACGACTCAGAGACGTTCACTTTCACTTTTCATATACACATTTATATATACAAGAAGTCAAGTCGTATACTTAATATCTATGTACTCTATAATATGTAAAGCAATCATCAGATGAAAAACAAACGCCAAGAATATTTTTCTCACAAAGCAAACTTCTGGCCCTGGTGTTTCCCCCCTGAATACTTACAAATATTTAAGACAGAAATGATGCCAATCTCCAACATATTCCTCAAGAGAACAGATTTAGGGGGACTACCCCCACCCTGTTTTATCAGTTTTGATACCATCTTCACAATAGACATTATAGGAAAAGGGCAATCACAGGCCAAACTCTTCTGGATGGTGATGCCAAAACCCAATACTAATCATTGGCAGTCTAGATTCAGAGTTTGAGTTGTTTGTTTGTTTTTCATTTTTTGGCTGCCAAATGTGGCCTCACCATGGATTGAACCTGTGCCCCCTGAAACTGGGAGCACAGAGTTTTAACCAGTGGATGGCCAGGGGCGTCCCATATTCAGAGATTTTTAGAAAGAAATTGGGATTTAATGGCAGGATTTCCATCAGGATCACTGGCTGTTTGGAGGATGCCTTGGGGAGTGGTGGTGCAGTGGTAAAGAATCCACCTTCCAATTCAGGACACGCAGGAGACACTGGTTTGATCTATGTGTCGGGAAGATCCCCTGGAGAAGGAAATGGCAACCCACTCCAGTATTCTTGCCTGGAGAGTCCCATGGACAGAGGAGCCTGTTGGGCTACAGTCCATGGGGTTGCAGAGTCAGGGACAACTGAACATGCATGCTTACGCTTACTTACTTGATGATTGGAGAGAAGGGACAAAGCCATTGGGATTAGTGAAATAAACATTTGGTGACAGAAGTTAGAAGGGCCTGGGTCATCCTCAGGGATAGTCCTGGGGTGAGGCCTCGAGGGTGGGGCTATGGATGGGTCCCTCTCAGAGGAGGAGATGGGAGTCTGTCCTCTGCTTCTACAAGGTCTAGGAATGGAGGAGAAACCTGCAGGGCCTGGATTCTGGTGAGAAAGGATGAACAGGGAGGGTGAGCCATCAGAGCCAGTGCAGGCCAGGGCCCGTCCTCAGCCTAGGCTGCTCAGACAGTGGCTTACATCAGTAGTCAGTGAGAGACTTCCCTGGTGTCTCAATAGCAAAGAATCCACCTGCCAATGCAGGAGGCAGGGGTTTGATCCCTGATCTGGGAATATACTACATGCCTTGGAGCAACTAAGCCCATTCACCACAAATACTGGGCCTGTACACTAGAGCCCACATGTCACAACTACTGAAGCCCGCCTGCCCCAGAGCCTGCTCCACAGCAAGAGAAGCCACTGCAAGGAGGAGCCCCTCACCACAACTGGAGGGGAGCCCCTGCTCTCCACAACTGGAGAAAAGCCCATGCAGCAGTGGAGACCCAGCACGGCCAAAAATAAATGAATAAATTAAAAAAAATTTTAAGTCAGTAAGACATTGAGGGTCACAAACTTCATTAAATTCCCAGGGTACCAGCCTAGATGGCTACTTTCCCAATTAAATTTGTATGAACTCCTTCTCATCCAAGGCTGGTCCATTGAAGGGAAGTTAAATCTTGGCAGAGCCATCATGTGACAGTTGGTTTGGAATGTCCTAAGTTCGGAGCCAGCTTAGGGGTCAAACAGACCGCTGGTTACGTGGGGTGGTCACCTGGTCATCGGGAAAGCTCAGCGTGAGACAGCTGACAGTGTGAAGATGCTGGGGGAGGATGAACACATGGTTGTACTTCCCCTGGGCCTTCAGAGGGGCTTCCTTCGGAGAAATCTGTCATGTCTGGGGTCAGGGATTAAGTCCTAGAGGTGGGGGGCTGGGTCAGGGTTTGAGCCATTCTTTTGGCCCAAGACTTCCTCTGGGGTATCAACTCTCTCCTCGCAGAAACCCTGGGCCAGGATATTTTGAAAAAGAGGGGGAGAGGAGCCCTTGGTTCATGAATAGGGCATCATCGGGAAGTCTTAGGGATTCAGGGATCTCTGTCCTCAAGGAACCAACTACATTCCTGTCTCAGTTCCATCATGCATCGTATGACTCTGGACGAGGCACTTAAAATCGCTAAATTTCAATGCTGTGAACTAGCAACCCACACCAGTACTCTTGCCTGGGAAATCCCATAGACAGAACTGGCGGGCTACAGCACACAGGGTCACAAAGAGTCAGACACAATGACTAAATAACAACAACACGATGTGGGCTACAGCCACTGCACTGTCCCCTCCACAGGGCTGACATAGGAGTCATGGGAAAGATTGAGATACATTCTCCACGAGCCGCAAAAGCACCCTTCCCATGTACAGGATGAAAAGAAAACATCCACCCTTCCCTGTCCTATAGCCATCCAAGTCCTCTTTCTGGAGGCAAGCCTACCCAGTTTCTAGCTTTTTCTTCTGCACAGTTATTGAGCAAGCACTTAAAGAGGACTTCTGAAGTACCCATTCTTAATTTTTCCTTGTATTTAACCATTTTAAGCCTCATACCACGATACTATAGGTTCTATTTAAGAACAGTGCAGAGAACTGTGGGGAGAGGTCAGTCCATCATCTTCCTAGGTTCATGCTGCTTCTAGAGGGATTTGAACCAGTGCCCATGTTCTCAGTTTATATTGTGCTGCCTTCCTATATTGCCTCATCTACATAAAGGTATCTGGTGGACTTCCAAGGTGATCCAGTGGTTAAGACTCTGTGCTTTCAATGCAGGGGCGTGGGTTCGATCCCTGGTCAGGGAACTAAGATCCCACATGCCACATGGTGAGGCCAAAAGAAAAAATTAAAGGTATTTACCCACATAATCTCTCCCTTGAGTGTTTTAAGTGCACCCCAAACTGTAAGATCTTCTTAAAGCCTAACTTTGATTCAGGAGGCTCTGCTAGGCAGCTGGTCGGATAAGGGGATCAAAGGTTTAAAGTGTGAATAAGTTATCACTGACTTTCCTGTGCTCTTCTGCCAGCAAGATGCCAACAGCTCTCTTTGTTATGAATGTATTTCCTAGGATCTGGTCTGATGGAGACAAAAAGGAAACTTGCTCCTCAGTTAAGAAGATACACACCTCACCCCCAGCAGTGGGTCAGAAAAGTGGGCATCCTGCCACACCCCAGGGTGCACCCTACAAACCAGTCAATTGAAGGTACTTTGGAAATTCAGTCTTTAAATAGACTGTAGAATAATGATAGAAGTTTATTTAGTATACTGTGTGTAAGAGAAAACTATAAAAATGTTAAGCCATATTCCTTTTTTTCCATGTATGAAAATTTAAATTTGCCAAGTTATTTGTGCCATGACCAGAAAAGTGAAGGTGTATTTACAACTCAGGTTTGTGTACATGTAATAGTCAACAATGTCTGGATATTAATGTTTTAATGTTAGCTGATGGCTGAATATTAGCAGAAGTAGGTCTCTCCGTGAAACGGTGCAGTCAGGTTATTTTTTTTAAATTAATGGATGTTAGTATTTAGGACAGGTTTTTTTGGGGAAGGGTTGTTTTATTTTTCATTTGGCTGTGCCAGCTCTTAGTTGCAGCGTGTGGGATCTAGTTCCCTGACCAGGGATCGAACCTGGACCCCCTGCATTGGGAGCATGGAGTCTTATCCACTGGACCACCAGGGAAGTCCAGTCGTGGTTAAACAGTAGGATATCAGTATTTTCAAAACTTCTATAATTGATTATATTTATGATGAAATGTTAGTCAAATGAATAAAATAAATTATTTTGTCTTGAATTCAATCCAGTGCCCTAATAAAAGTGTGCTTGTAATCACCTACAAAATTCTAAACAACAGATGATCAGTGTGGTAGCAGCCTATGTGAATTCACAGAGGCCAGCGTGGCTTTGACAGATGTTAAAAATAGAGCAGCGGGCACTTGCCTGGGAGTCCAGAGGTTGAGATTTTGCCTTCCAGTCCAGGAGGTGTGAGTTCCATCCCTGCTCTAGGAGCTAAGATCCCGCATGCCTGGCAGCCAAATAAAAACAAAATGTAAAACAAAAGCAATATTGTAACAAATTCAATAGGCTTCAAACAGACTTTAAAATCAGTCCACATTAAAAAAAAATATATAGCAATTTAGCTGGACTTCAAAATGGGCAGGATGAGTGATGGGACTCTGTCATTGAATCATAACATGGGAGTTTAGTACCATTTGTAGATTGAATATTTCACAATGATACAGGTTGCCTTCAGCTGAAAAGCCAAGGGCTCTGTCTCACTTCTTTTCTGCTCCTCTCCTTTGCCTTCCCTTGTCCACCAAGGCAGATGGCCCAGCAGCAGCTGAGTCATGCTTGTTTTACCCACCACATCCATGCAGCCTATCTCCTTGCCCAAGGCAACAAAACCTCACCGAGCAATTCCTGAGCAACACCACCAGTGACTGACAGTCACTCTGTGTCCCCACCCCCGCCTGCCAGACTCCCCTGAGGACCTTTTGGAGGAGCTCCCTCATGACAGAGCAGAGGAAGAAACCCTATCTAACGCCAAGGTAAGGTCGCTTGTCTTTGTCTGAGACGGATATGTTGCTTTGTTCGTTTATTTCATGTCAATTGAATTCACCTGTGAAAATCTGGATTATCAATGGTTTACACAGTTTCCGTGATGGGGAGGGTGCCCCTCACAGATCTCTAACCAACTGATAGCTGATACAAAGGGGTATTCAAGGGACTTCCCTGGTGGTCCAGTGGTTAAGAAGCTGCCTTTCGATGCAGGGGCTGCAGGTTCAGTCCCTGATTGGGGAACTAAGATCCTACACGCCGCAGAGCAACTAAGCCTGTGTGCCACAACTGGAAAGTCCAGTGCACTGTGACAAAAGATCCCGAGTGCTCCAACTAAGACCCGATGCAGTCAAATACATATCAATAAAATAAAATAAAAAGAGGGCAATCAAAAATGGCAGCATCTGTCCTACTGGACAAGCATTTCCACCAGCAGGCATTTCTCCTCCTTGGACAAGGATTCTGTGATTGCCAACCAAATCGGACTTAGGGACACATCCTCTAGGAAAAGCCAGTCAGTACCTTTTGGCATGAGTAGGTTTGGCCCCTTTTGCTTTTGGGTGCCCTTGAGTCAACTGCTGTTTCCCATTTGGTTTTCTAGATTCACCAAGAGGACAAAAGACATGTGCAGGTGAGGAAAGGAAATTCAAACTCCTTAAAAAAAAAAAAAACAAAAAACCTGGTCTTACCCTCATAGTATCTTCTTTTCTATTTGTATCTGCAGGTGGTCTCAAGAACCAATGAAAAGGGTATGTGTTTTAGAATTACTCACTCAATGAGGAAAAGGGAGGTGGGGCTTTCTTGCTGGTCTTAGGTCTGGAAAGTTATCCTGTTTCTAGTTTCCTGCTGGGGATGAGGACTGGAGGTAGCTCTGCACCCCCTGGGAATAGCTGTGTTCTGTTGAGGGGGTGTGGATCTGCATACATGGGGCTTTAGAAGTGGGTGTGTGGGGAGGATCTATGTGAAGTGATTGTGAATGTGTGGGCAATGTGTACAGTTAAAAACACGTGTTTCCCAGGACTTCCCTGGTAATCCAGTGACTAAGACTCCGTGCTCCCAATGCAGTGAACCCAGGTTTGATTCCTGGCATGCCTCAACAAGACCCAGAGCAGCCAAATAAATAAATTAAAAAAAAAAATACGTTTCCCCCGTAGATACGTCCCACTTACACATCACAATTGCCAGCATCACATTTCCCAAAAAGTGCCATCAGCCCTGAATACTTTATGTACATTATCTCGTTCAACCCTCCCCACTGTGCCTGGGCAATGACCCACTATCCCCACTTCTCAGAGAGAGAAACAGAGGCGCAGAGATGATTGACCCATGCTCAGGAGCTCCTATGTAGAAGAGCCAACATGTGAATTCAAATGTGTGGCCAAGAAGCTAAACAGCTGACTTTCAGTTACCACTCAACCATGGGGTCATTTGTCTTAGGGCAAGACAGTCTGGGCATCAGTGTACAGAGGCCACAGACACCGCCCATCATCAGAAGGGGCCTCAGTGGTCCCAGAACCCAGAGCAACTATGAAAGTGAAAGTTGAGTTGTGTCTGACTCTTTGCAACCCCACGGACTGTAGCCTGCCAGGCTCCTCTGTCCATGGAATTCTTCAGGCAAGAATACTGGAGTGTTTTGCCATTCCCTTCTCCAGGGATCTTCCCAACCCAGGGATCGAATGAACCCGAGTCTCCCACACTGTGGGCAGATTACCGTCTGAGCCACCAGGGATGCCAGGGCAGCTATAGGTACATTTAAAGCCAACTTTGGCATCGATGTGAGTGTGAATGCCCATCAGAAGCCACATGCTCCTGGTCAGTCCACAGAGTCTGAGACTCTGTGTAGACAATGCAGGTTGATATCTACCAGTGCTAGGGTCACTTCTCAGCCTCTGGCCCTAACCATATAAAAATCAGGGAGAGAGCTTCCGTGGTGACATAGTGGTAAAGAATCCACCTGCCAATGCAGGGGACACAGGTTCCATCCCTGATCTGGGAAGGTCCCACACACCATGCGGCAGCTAAGCCTCTTCTCCACAACTACTGAGCCTGAGCTCTAGAGCCCTCAAGCCGCAACCGCTGAGCCCGTGTGCCTACAGTCTGCACTCTGCAACAAGAGAAGCCACTGCAATGAAAAACCCTCACACCAAAATTAGAGAGTAGCCCTTGCTCGCCACAGCTAGAGAGAAAGCCCTTGTGCAGTAATAAAGACCCATTGCAGCCAAAAGATAAATAAAATTTTTAAAAATTGTTAAGACTTGTTTTTTAGAAAAAAAATCAGGGAGATATTTTAGTGTATTTAATAGTATTATGACCACAAGCTCTGCAACTCATGTGAGCTTCATCCCCCAGAACCGTGATAGATAAGAACCCCGGATTTGGCTTTGTTGTTAGCCTGAACACCCTGCTTCTCATTTCTTTCCCGTTCCTCTCCTTTGCCTTTCTTTGCCCACCAAGGAGGGTGGCCCCTAATTCTCAGTGCTTGCTTGTTAACTGATCGCGGCCACAGACTCTCGCCCGCGGTCCACATCGAGCAGACCTCTCTGAGTGATTCCTGAGCAGCGTCACCAAAGGCTGACAGTTGCTCTGTGTCTTTCCAGCTCCCCCCGAGGGCCTGGTGGAGGAGCTGCCCATGCACAGGGCAGAGGAAGAGAGCCCGTCCAACACCAAGGTAAGCTCAACCATCTTTTAATTCATTAATAAACTTAAAATTTGGCTGCACCGGGTCTTGGTTGCTGCGCACGGGCTCTCTCTAGCTGTGGCAAGCAGGGGCTGCTCTTCACTGCGGTGTACAGGCTTTCCACGGCAGTGGCTCCTCTTGTTGCAGAACACAGGCTCTAGGGCGCACAGGCTCAGTAGCTGTGGCGCACGGGCTTAGTTGCTCCTGGGCATGTGGGATCTTCCCAGATCGGGGAGCAAATCCGCATCCCCTGTATTGGCAGGTGGATTCTTTACCACTGGACCACCAGGGAAGTCCAAGTTCACCCATCTTTGTCTGAGATGAGAGTGCTGCTTTTTGGGTTTCTTTCTTTCATTTCTAATTCATTTGAATTCACGTAGGAAAATTCGAGCGTGTTCATTAGAGGTGGGGTTTACAATTTCCTCAAAGGAGAACATTGAGTCTCTCACCTATGACCCGTGATTCCAGAAAAGAAAGGGAAGGTGTTAGTCGGTCAGTTGTGTCTGACTCTTTTGCGACCCCATGGACTTTAGCCCACCAGGCTCCTCCGTCCGTGGAATTCTCCAGGCAAGAATACTGGAGCGGTTGGCCTTTCTCTTCTCCAGGGGATCTTCCAAACTCAGGGATGGAATCCGGGTCTCCTGCACTGTGGGCAGATTCTTTATCGTCTGAGCCACCAGGGTGCCCTAGGCCATTCACACAGGCAGCATGGGTTTAGAGATCACGCAGGGACCTTTCCTCATCAGAAATGCTTCCTCAGTGGAGTAAGAATTTTGCAATGGGCGGACCAGTATGGACTTGAAAGATCCATGGTGCAGGAAAAGCTTGTCCCTTTTTCACCAGTGTTGTCTTCTACACTATCTTTTGGGACCTTTGACTGGACAGTTTTCCCACCTGTTTTTCTAAAGTCCCCTATAGGATCAAAGACCCACATTGACAGTGCACAGCATGATCTGATACCCATAGCTGTTTTCTCTTCTGTCATGGCAGGTGACCTCAGGGCTAACTGAAAATGGTACGTACCCTGGAATTACTCATTTGCTTCGTGGCGGGGCCCGGGGACGGGGGATGCGGAGAATGCGGATAATGAGAAAGATGGGCTGTGTTGGCAGGCTTTCATCTGGATCAGATCAGATCAGATCAGTCGCTCAATCATGTCCGACTCTTTGCAACCCCATGAATCGCAGCACACCAGGCCTCCTTGTCCATCACCAATTCCCGGAGTTCACTCAGACTCACGTCCATTGAGTCAGTGATGCCATCCAGCCATCTCATCCTCTGTCGTCCCCTTCTCCTCCTGCCCCCAATCCCTCCCAGCATCAGAGTCTTTTCCAATGAGTCTACTCTTCCCATGAGGTGGCCAAAGTACTGGAGTTTCAGCTTCAGCATCATTCCTTCCAAAGAAATCCCAGGGCTGATCTCCTTCAGAATGGACTGGTTGGATCTCCTTGCAGTCCAAGGGACTCTCAAGAGTCTTCTCCAACACCACAGTTCAAAAGCATAAATTCTTCGGCGCTCAGCCTTCTTCACAGTCCAACTCTCACATCCATACATGACCACAGGAAAAACCATAGCCTTGACTAGACAGACCTTTGTTGGCAAAGTAATGTCTCTGCTTTTGAATATGCTATCTAGGTTGGTCATAACTTTCCTTCCAAGGAGTAAGCGTCTTTTAATTTCATGGCTGCAGTCACCATCTGTAGTGATTTTGGAGCCCAGAAAATTAAAGTCTGACACTGTTTCCACTGTTTCCCCCTCTATTTCCCATGAAGTGGTGGGACCGGATGCCATGATCTTCGTTTTCTGAATGTTGAGCTTTAAGCCAACTTTTTCACTCTCCACTTTCACTTTCATCAAGAGGCTTTTGAGTTCCTCTTCACTTTCTGCCATAAGGATGGTATCATCTGCATATCTGAGGTGATTGATATTTCTCCCGGCAATCTTGATTCCAGCTTGTGTTTCATCCAGTCCAGCATTTCTCATGATGTACTCTGCATATAAGTTAAATAAACAGGGTGACAATATACAGCCTTGACGAACTCCTTTTCCTATTTGGAACCAGTCTGTTGTTCCATGTCCAGTTCTAACTGTTGCTTCCTGACCTGCATACAAATTTCTCAAGAGGCATGTCAGGTGGTCTGGTATTCCCATCTCTTTCAGAATTTTCCACAGTTTATTATGATCCACACAGTCAAAGGCTTTGGCATAGTCAATAAAGCAGAAATAGATGTTTTTCTGGAACTCTCTTGCTTTTTTGATGATCCAGCAGATGTTGGCAATTTGGTCTCTGGTTTCTCTGCCTTTTCTAAAACCAGCTTGAACATCAGGAAGTTCACGGTTCACATATTGCTGAAGCCTGGCTTGGAGAATTTTGAGCATTACTTGACTAGCGTGTGAGATGAGTGCAATTGTGCGGTAGTTTGAGCATTCTTTGGCATTACCTTTCTTTGGGATTGGAATGAAAACTGACCTTTTCCAGTCCTGTGGCCACTGCTGAGTTTTCCAAATTTGCTGGCATGTTGAGTGCAGCACTTTCACAGCATCATCCTTCAGGATTTGGAATAGCTCAACTGGAATTCCATTACCTCCACTAGCTTTGTTCATAGTGATGCTTTCTAAGGCCCACTTGACTTCACATTCCAGGATGTCTGGCTCTAGGTCAGTGATCACACCATCGTGATTATCTGGGTCATGAAGATCTTTTTATACAGTTCTTCTGTGTATTCTTGCCATCTCTTCTTAATATCTTCCGCGTCTGTTAAGTCCATACCATTTCTGTCCTTTATCGAGCTCATCTTTGCATGAAATGTTCCTTTGGTATCTCTGATTTTCTTGAAGAGATCCCTAGTCTTTCCCATTCTATTGTTTTCCTCTATTTCTTTGCATTGATCGCTGAAGAAGGCTTTCTTATCTCTTCTTGCTATTCTTTGGAACTCTGCATTCAGATGTATATATATTTCCTTTTCTCCTTTGCTTTTCACTTCTCTTCTTTTCACAGCTATTTGTAAGGCCTCCCCAGACAGCCATTTTGCTTTTTTGCATTTCTTTTCTATGGGAATGGTCTTGATCCCTGTCTCCTGTACAATGTCATGAACCTCATTCCGCAGTTCATCAGGCACTCTATCTATCAGATCTAGGCCCTTAAATCTGTTTCTCACTTCCACTGTATAATCATAAGCGATTGGATTTAGGTCATACCTGAATGGTCTAGTGGTTTTCCCTACTTTCTTCAATTTAAGTCTGAATTTGGCAATAAGGAGTTCATGGTCTGAGCCACAGTCAGCTCCTGGTCTTGTTTTTGCTGTCTGTATAGAGCTTCTCCATCTTTGGTTGCAAAGAATATAATCAATCTGATTTTGGTGTTGACCATCTGGTGATGTCCATGTATAGAGTCTTCTCTTGTGTTGTTGGAAGAGGGTGTTTGTTATGACCAGTGCATTTTCTTGGCAAAACTCTATTAGTCTTTGCCCTGCTTCATTCTGTATTCCAAGGCCAAATTTGCCTGTTACTCCAGGTGTTTCTTGACTTCCTACTTTTGCATTCCAGTCCCCTATAATGAAAAGGACATCTTTTTTGGGTGTTAGTTCTAAAAGGTCTTGTAGGTCTTCATAGACCTGTTCAACTTCAGCTTCTTCAGCGTTACTGGTTGGGGCATAGAGTTGGATTACTGTGATATTGAATGGTTTGCCTTGGAAACGTTTTTGAGATTGCATCCAAGTACTGCATTTCAGACTCTTTTGTTGATCATGATGGCCACTCCATTTCTTCTGAGGGATTCCTGCCCGCAGTAGTAGATATAATGGTCATCTGAGTTAAATTCACCCATTCCAGTCCATTTCAGCTCGCTGATTCCTAGAATGTCGACATTCACTCTTGCCATCTCTTGTTTGACCACTTCCAATTTGCCTTGATTCATGGACCTGACATTCCAGGTTCCTATGCAATATTGCTCTTTACAGCATCAGACCTTGCTTCTATCACCAGTCACATCCACAACTGGGTATTGTTTTTGCTTTGGCTCCATCCCTTCATTCTTTCTGGAGTTATTTCTTCACTGATCTCCAGTAGCATATTGGGCACCTACTGACCTGGGGAGTTTCTCTTTCAGTACCCTATCATTTTGCCTTTTCATACTGTTCACGGGGTTCTCAAGGCAAGAATACTGAAGTGGTTTGCCATTGCCTTCTCCAGTGGACCACATTCTGTCAAATCTCTCCACCATGACCCGCCTGTCTTGGGTTGTCCCACGGGCATGGCTTAGTTTCATTGAGTTAGACAAGGCTGTGGTCCTAGTGTGATTAGATTGACTAGTTTTCTGTGAATATGGTTTCAGTGTGTTTGCCCTCTGATGCCCTCTTGCAACACCTACCGTCTTCGAGCCTCCCCAATTCTGAATTCCTGCTGGGAACAGGGGCTGAGGATGGGGTGAGAGAAGCTGATTTCCCAGGCAAAGAACCATGGCTGTTTTTCTTTTCTAAATACTTGTTTACTTACGGCTCACTGGGTCTTCATTGCTGCACCTGGGCTTTCTCTAGTTGCAGCGAGCAGGGGCTACTCTCTGGTCGCCGTGCGCAGGCTTCTCATGGCGGTGGCTTCTCGTTGTGGAGCACGGGCTGTAGGGCTCTCGGGCTTCAGTAGTTGTGGCACATGGATTCAGTAAGTTTCGGCTCCTGGGCTCTAGAGCACAGGCTCAGCAGTTGTGGCTCGAGGGCTCAGTTGCTCTGAGGCAGGTGGAATCTTCCTGGATCAGGGATCCAACCCGTGTCTCTTGGGTGGGCAGGTGGATCCTTTAGCACAGGGTCACCAGGGATGCCCCCATGGCAGTTTCATTGCCTTTAAATTTTGTTTATTTTTGGCTGCATTGGGTGTTCAATTTTTTTAATTTTTTAAATTTAGATTGCCTTCAGGTGGTGACCCCGTATGTGTGTGTGTGTGTGTGTACTTCCCTAGGTTGATGTTGCTTCCAACAACACAACTGCCAGCGTCAACTTCTTTTTTTTTAATATTTTGATTTATTTATTTGACTGCACCAGGTCTTAGTTGCAGCACATGGGATCTAGTTCCCTGACTAGGGATCGAACCCCAGACCCCCACACTGAGAGCTCTGAGGCTTAGCCACTGGAAATCCCTAGTGTCAAGTTCTAAATGCAAAAGATCCCACTGCTACTGTTTCATATGATTAAATGCATTTAAAATGTCTCAAACCATACACTTAAAATGTGTGCAGTTCATTGTATGGCAGGTAGACCTCAGTAAGCTCAGTGGAAAAATCTTATCACCAGCCTGGCAAATGTCCACAAGGTTCCAAGAAGCACTGTGATTGGGTCAATGACAGCTTCTGTTAGTAATTTTCTCCTCCATCCAACCTTTCATATTCAGTTTGACAGGATGATAAGTGAAGTCATCCCTGTCCTAATTTCTCATGAGAGAAAGCAGAGACTGGGGAAAGTGGATGAGTTCTGGAGAGTCGCACAGACTGTGGGTGTGGAACTGAGGGAGGCCATCCAGACTCTTCCATCCAGAGCCTATGCACTTTCTCCCACACCCCTACTGCCTGGGAGAAGCTCAGCTTCCATGCGTTTGGCATCAGTTATGTGCCGGGGCCTCTTTGTGTAGGATGCTTGCAGGGCCTGAGATGCAGCAACCCCAGCCCTTGCTCCATCAGATATTTTAGTACTAAATGGATATTTCCTCCAAGGATGCTTCATTCCTGCTCCTTCCCTTCTTCCTCAAACCGTTGGATTACAGGAGGTCTCAGCATTAAACCTCCCTCATCTCTGGGGCTCGGGGGCAGAGTTCCTTTATTTTGCAGGAGCCCCAGGGGGAACTTACATGTCCCTCTCAGTTCTGGAAGAATCTGAGAGAGGACAAGTGAACAGACCGCGTCTGAATGTGTCCATAAGAGTTGGAATTTAAGGCTTATCCCTTTGGAGGCTAGAGCCAGAAAGATCTGGTGGAAATGGGGAAGTGAGATATTAAAGGGGGAATCCCCTCTCTCATTTGAGGATTTGCAACTGTGATCAATGTCTGGGTGGAGGGCTCTGGCTCCAGGGAGCCCCGGGAAGTTCTGGGACCTCAGAGGAAAGAGTGATGGCCCCAGCTGGAGTAGAAGAAAGGAGTGAGCTACGCTATTAAGTCATGTTTGTGTCTCTAAAGATTGGATTGTTGACCGAAGATATGACTCAAGTAGCGAGGACGAAGACTCCCCAGGTAGGGAACTGCTCAGGTAGGATTCAAGGGGAAAAGGATCCTGGGAGCAGTTGGGCTATACCTGTTGCTTTAGAGACAGAGGAGGAAGGGTGTAAAATGGGAGAGAAAAAGGAAATCTGTGTCCTTTTTATGATTTCATGACTTAAGAGCTCACTAGGACTTCCCTACAGTCCAGTGGTTAAGACTCTGACTTCCAGTGCGAGGGGTACAGGTTCGATCCCTGGTCAGAGAACTAAGAGTCCACATGTCATGCTGCACAGCCAAGAAAATTTAAAAAAAAATTTTTTTAATAAAAGAATAAGAGCTCTCTGTCTCTTGCTTTGGGAACCTTGTTTTTTCGCTTTGGTATTGCAAGCTTGTCTTCCCCTGCGCCCCCACCAAGACCTGCTGTTTCCTGATTCTGCCAGTGCCAAACCCCAAAACCTTTGGTTGGCATCTCTTGGGAATTGAGTGCTAGCATTCTGGGGTTGGGTTTTGGTGTTGATTTACAAGACAGGCCGTCTGGTGAGACACGACTCCCTCACAAACACTTGAACCTGGAGAGAGTCCCTTGTGTGTGCTCCAGACGCTAGCAGACACTCCCTCTGCACGTTCAGGCCTCGTGGCAGCGCCTCCATGCCCTGTCCTCAGGTTTACATGTGCTGATCATGTGCTCTGTTGCTCAGTGGTGTCCAACTCTTTTGTGACCTCATGGACTATATAGCATGCTGCAATCCATGGGGTCGCAAAGAGTTGGACATGGCTGAGCAACTGAACTGAACCGGACTATATAGCAAGGCTCCTCTGTCCATGGGATTCTCCAGGCAAGAATACTGGAGTGGGTTGCCATGCCCTCCTTCAGAGGATCTTCCCAAACCAGGGGTCAATCCCGAGTCTCTGGTATTGATAGGCAGATTCTTAACCTCTGAGCCACGTGGGAAGCCTCAGGTTTAACCCTGGTTTAAGGGCACTCCCAGGGGTGGAAATATTAGAGGGGCAGCCGGGGTTTAAGGAATCACCCCCACCCTAACTCTGTGCTTTCTTTCCCCAAGGCCACTCCATCACCATTACTGCCCTTGTGCACGCAGAGGCCTGTGTTACAGATTCTGACGACTGAGTTACGGGGACCAGCAATCTGCCTGTAATTAATTTCCTACTTATGTCCCTCTTTTTTATTCTGTTTATATTCTATCGGTAGACGCCTCTTCATTGCTCTTCTCTGTTCCTTCTTATGATTTTCATCCTAAAGAACTTGGTCTTGTCCAGACACTTGAGGTCCAGAGATCTTCCATGTCTAGAAAAATTTCTCTCCAGCCCTCCTCCCTCCCTGGCTTTCCCATGGTCATCCTGACGCCTGACACGCAGTCTACACAATTGAGTTGTGCTGAGCAATCCTGAGCGGCCAGCATAGAGGTGGGCTGGGCATCAGAAAAACTGGGTACCCCTCCTATGGGGGTTCTCCTGCACTGGATGGCTCTGGTCATGCACAGCTGTTTTCTGCCTTTCAGCTGTCAAGATTACACAATTTTTTTTTTAGAAAAAGGTTATTCCATCAGGAATCTAATTCCAGAAATCCTCCTGTCCTGGATTCAAGAGAATGAATCAAGAAAGTAAAAGGAGATGAAAAAGAGCAAGAAGAGGAAATGTGAGTGTTAGAGAGGGTAGGAAGATGTGCAGAAGGCGAATAAGTGCACTTCAGGAAAACCCCCAAACCAGAGGAGCACCCTGGGTTGGCCACCACGGCATGTGACCATGCAGGGGAGATGACTGATGGTTCCCATCAGTGCCAGCAAATGAAGGGTGAACTGACTACATGTCCCAGGGAATGGATACCCAGTCCTTTCCAGGCCCTGAAGAGGGGGCCGTACGTGCCTGCAGGGCCACCATATTCACAACTCTGGGAGGGACAGGTCCTGTTGCATTCTTTGTGGAAAGCGTCCCTGGCATGGTTAAATATCCTGTCCTCCTGACCTTCTCAAGCTGAACAGGGAGCTCCTCAACTGATCAGTGTGGTGACAGTGTGACAGGCCCTTGATGCCCCACCCCCACCCCATTTCAGGTCTCCTTGGACAAGGCTGAGGCGCACAGAGGCGCCAAGGTTCCTGCTCATACAAGCAGGCAGTTCCCTGCGGGCACACAGTCACCCTGTCATCAAGTAGGGGACCCTGCAGGATTCACACCTGGCTGGGATTTGCCCAACCCCTGGGGAACCCCTCAGCCTCTGTGGAGCCCCGTGGAATGGCCTTGGTCACCTCATGGCACCATTTCTCGGCCTGAGGTTCTGCAAACTTTCTAAATACAAAAAAAAACTCAAAACATAAGAATGTGAAAGAAATTCGATGCAGTGCTACCTCGGGGGTATGTTAAGGAGTTAGGATTCTAAGTTACTTGCATTTCTTTTTATTTCCCAATTTTGTAAATAAAAAACACAAATGCAATTTGTATGCTATTTTCAAAGCAGTGTGTTCTGTGACCTTTTCTTACTGAAATAGACTGAGGCCATAACATTTATGGTTCTATTATTATTAAAGCATTGTGCTGTGCTATGTGCTTAGTCACTCAGTCAGGTCCAAGTCTTTGCAACCCCGTGGACTGTAGCCCACCAGGCTCCTCTGTCCATGAAATTCTCCGGGCAAGAGTACTGGAGTGGGTTGCCATGCCCTCCTCCAGCGGATCTTCCCAAGCCAGGAATCAAACACCGGTCTCCCACTTTGCATGTGGATTCTTTACTGTCTGAGCCACCAGAAAAGCCCAAGAACACTGGAGTGGGTATTCTATCATTTCTCCAGGGGATCGTCCCAACCCAGGAATCAAACTGGGGTCTCCTGTCTTGTGGGTGGATTCTTTACCAGCTGAGCTACCAGGGAAGCCCTTAAAGCATTCTAATTTTCTTTTAATTGAGGGGCAAAGTTTGGCTGGGGAATTAGAAAGAAAAATGACTTTTAGGGGACAAGGTGTATTCCAGGTCTCTGCCCATTTCTACTCTGTGGGTCTTATAATGTTGAGCATGATCTGGGAGGACCAGGGTCACCAGTCCCGCCTGTGTTGTTATAGCCACACGTTCCGGGAAACAAACTCACTCAGAAGGACAATGCAGATAGTGGAGCGCAGTTTATTACACCGGCGGGCCCAGGGCAGAGTCTCCTCTTAACCAAGGACCCCGACCAGCATTTGTGAAAATCTTTTATACCCCATGTGTACGTGTCCTAACCCACCACCCCAATTTCCTTGAGACTTACATAAAACAAAGGAAGGGTAAATACAATCACAATAACCCCATCATTCATGTGGTATGTGTTCAAACGGTTAATAATAAGTCTTCCGATAGATATAGAAAGAATTTATGACCTGTCCGGAGGCAGGAGTGATTACAGTATGTTTTTTCTTAGGCAATGAGTAACCTGGATGTGATCTTCAAGATTCCCCTGTCCAGAGAGGGTCTTATCCTTCTATTGTAGTTTCCATAGGCACTAAACACAGAATTCAGAGTCCGTTGGAGAGGTGGCCGAGCACGATCAGCATGAACTGGCCTAAGGTGGAGTCCAGCTCTGTCTGTTTCCTCCTTCAGTGTCAGCAGACCTCCTGCTCCTCGCAGAGCCCAGGTGGGTGGGACTCAACCCTTTGATCCTGAAGTTACTTACAATATTTTTCCCAATTGGAGATTTGCACAGAGAGGTGATTGCCCACCTTCCCCTGGATCAGTGGTAAAGCCTTTCCTTGCCCACTATCCTTGGCAGTTCTAGACTTTCAAAGTCTCCTATCTTTGGTCTTCCCTGGTAGTCCAGTGGTTAAGACTCCATGCTTCCAATGCAGGGGACATGGGTTCAATCCCTTCTTGGGGAACTACGTGACTTGAGGCACCAAAATCATTTTAAAAATAAGTAAAATAACAATAAAAGCCTATGTTTGATTGGAATCCATGTTTCAAGATCTTACTCAGCAGGGGCTAAAATCCCACCTGTTGTTCATGAACATGTGTCCTGGAACCCAGGACACACAGAGGTGTGAAACTGATCTGCTCTGATTCCCAGGCTCTGCTCAGTTCAGTTCAGTTCAGTCACTCAGTCATGTCTGACTCTAAGACCTCATGGATTGCAGCACGCCAGGCATCCCTTCAGTTAAGTTCAGTCGCCCAGTCATGTCTGACTCTTTGTGACTCCACAGACTGCAGCATGCCAGGCCTCCCTGTCCATCACCAACTCCAAGTCCACCCAAACCCATGTCCATTGAGTCGGTGATGCCATCCAACCATCTCATCTTCTGTCATCCCCTTCTCCTTCTGCCTTCAATCTTTCCCAGCATCAGGGTCTTTTCCAAGGAGTCAGTTCTTCACATCAGGTGGCCAAAGTATTGGAGTTTCAGCTTCAACATCAGTCCTTCCAATGAACACTCAGGACTGATCTCCTTTAGAATGGACTGGTTGGATCTCCTTGCAGTCCAAGGGACTCTCAAGAGTCTTCTCCAACACCACAGTTCAAAAGCATCAATTCTTTGGCACTCAGCTTTCTTTATAGTCCAATTCTCACATCCCTACATGACTACTGGAAAAACCATAGCCTTGACTAGACGGATGGGGTCGCGAAGAGTCGGACACAACTGAGTGACTGAACTGAACTGACTAGATGGACCTTTGTTGGCAAAGTAATGTCTCTGCTTTTTAATATGCTGTCTAGGTTGGTTATAACTTTCCTTCCAAGGAGTAAGCGTCTTTTAATTTCATGGCTGCAATCACCATCTGCAGTGATTTTGGAGCCTCCCCCTCCTGCCCCCGCAAAATGAAGTCTGCTGCTGATTCCACTGTTTTCCCATCTACTTGCCATGAAGTGATGGGACCAGATCCCATGATCTTAGTTTTCTGAATGTTGAGCTTTAAGCCAACTTTTTCACTAGCCTCTTTCACTTTCATCAAGAGGCTCTTTAGTTCTTCTTCACTTTCTGCCATAAGGGTGGTGTTATCTGCATATCTGAGGTTATTGATATTTCTCCCGGCAATCTTGATTCCAGCTTGTGCTTCTTCCAGCCCAGCGTTTCTCATGATGTACTCTGCATATAAGTTAAATAAGCAGGGTGACAATATACAACCTTGACATACTCCTTTCCTGATTTGGAACCAGTCTGTTGTCCCATGTCCAGTTCTAACTATTGCTTCCTGACCTGCATACAGATCTCTTGCTTTTTCAATGATCCAGCGGATGTTGGCAATTTGATGTCTGGTTCCTCTGCCTTTTCTAAAACCAGCTTGAACATCTGGAAGTTCACAGTTCACATATTGTTGAAGCCTGGCTTGGAGAATTTTGAGCATTACTTTACTAGCATGTGAGATGAGTGCAGTTGTGTAGTAGTTTGAACAGGCTCTGCTAAACGTCCAGCCAAAAGCACTTGATAACTGAGGCTCTACATTTAACTCTTGCATGTATCTGGGTCCTGGTATCTCCCAGACTTGACCGGAAGTGAATCTTTAAGTACTGTAGCCATGGATCGTGTGTCTCCAGTATTCTTAAGTAACTGGAAAATATGGGCTCTTCAGTGACACTGGAAACCGGAACCTCAAGTTTCTTTTTTAATACTACCCGAGTTTTGCATTTGAAAGTTCTTAGAATTCTGAAACTGTAAAGAATATCTACAGACCTGAAGGAAAACTTTGAGTTCATTTATTGTCAATCAATGCCTGGAAAGAAGAAATCTCTTATTGCTATCATCATGTTTTATGGCATAGGGAAATATTAAGACGTAGGTGTATCAAAAACATGATGAGGCTTATTTTAAATGTTTTTGAGATTCAAAATATGAGGTCATAATGAAAGTTTATAAATTTTACTTAAAAAAAAACCTTTATTACTAAACTCTTGAAGAAATTTGAGTTTGTTGATGTTGAACATGCTCCCACATATTTTGGATTTTTTTCTTCAAATATTTTAAACCCTGGACAGGCTTTAATTCTTGAGTGACAGTTGCAGACATATTTGACATTTGATTAATGTTGTTGCTGTTCATCTGCTAAGTCGTTTCTGACTCTTTGCAACCCCATGGACTGCAGCACACCAGGCTTCCCTGTCCTTCACTGTCTCCCAAAGCTTGCTCAAATTCATGTCCATTGAGCCAGTGATGTCCACTGAGTTCATTCATAGTGACAGACTTTATTTTCTTGGGCTCCAAAATCTCCACAGATGGTGACTGCAGCCATGAAATTAAAAGAGACAATTGGAAGAAAAGCTATGACAAACCTAGACAGCATATTAAAAAGCAGAGACATCACTTTACTGACAAAGATCTGAATAATCAAAGCTATGGTTTTTCCAGTAGTCATGTGCAGATGTGAGAGTTGGACCATAAAGAAGGCTGAGTGCCATAGAATTAAAGCTTGTGAAGTGTGGTGCTGAGAGTCCTTTGCACAGCAAGGAGATCAAACCAGTCAATCCTAAAGGAAATCAACCCTGAATATTCATTGGAAGGACTGATGGTGATGCTGAAGCTCACAACACTTTGGCCACATGATGCGAAGAGCCGACTCACTGGGAAAGACCCTGATGCTGGGAAAGACTGAAGGTGGGAGGAGAAGATGACAGATGATGAGATGGTTGGATGTCATCACCAACTCAAGGGACATGATTTTGAGCAAGCTCTGGGAGATAGCGAAGGGCAGGGAAGCCTGGTGTGCTGCAGCCCATGGGGTTGCAAAGAGTCAGAAACGACTGAGGGACTGAATATGTCCATTGAGTCAGTAATCATAAAAGGGTCCAGCCGTCTCACAGCAACCCGCTAGGTGGCACTGTGTCAAAGTCAATGAAAGGACCTTGCTTTTCCCTGTTCCAAGCCAGACCTCATTGAGTTAGACAAGGCTATGGTCCCTGTGATCAAACTGACTAGCTTTCTATGATTATGGTTTCAGTGTGTCTGCCCTCTGATGCCCTCTCGCAACACCTACCACCTTACTTGGGTTTCTCTTGGACGTGGGGTATCTGTTCACGGCTGCTCCAGCAAAGCGTGCTACAGACAGAGGTTCATGACATTGTACAGGAGACAGGGATCAAGACCATTCCCATGGAAAAGAAATGCAAAAAAGCAAAATGGCTGTCTGAGGAGGTCTTACAAATTGCTGTGAAAAGAAGAGAAGCGAAAAGCAAACGAGAAAAGGAAAGATAAAAGCATCTGAATGCAGAGTTCCAAAGAATAGCAAGGAGAAATAAGAAAGCCTTCCTCAGTAATCAATGCAAAGAAATAGAGGAAAACAACAGAATGGGAAAGACTAGAGATCTCTTCAAGAAAATTAGAGATACCAAGGAAATATTTCATGCAAAGATGGGCTCGATAAAGGACAGAAATGGTATGGACCTAACAGAAGCAGAAGATATTAAGAAGAGGTGGCAAGAATACACAGAAGAACTGTACAAAAAAGATCTTCACGACCCAGATAATCACGATGGTGTGATCACTTACTTAGAGCCAGACACCCTGGAATGTGAAGTCAAGTGGGCCTTAGGAAGCATCACTACGAACAAAGCTAGTGGAGGTAATGGAATTCCAGTTGAGCTATTTCAAGTCCTGAAAGATGATGCTGTGAAAGTGCTGCACTCAATATGCCAGCAAATTTGGAAAACTCAGCAGTGGCCACAGGACTGGAAAAGGTCAGTTTTCATTCCAATCCCAAAGAAAGGTAATGCCAAAGAATGCTCAAACTACCGCACAATTGCACTCATCTCACACGCTAGTCAAGTAATGCTCAAAATTCTCCAAGCCAGGCTTCAGCAATACATGAACCGTGAACTTCCAGATATTCAAGCTGGTTTTAGAAAAGGCAGAGGAAGCAGACATCAAATTGCCAACATCCGCTGGATCATCAAAAAAGCAAGAGAGTTCCAGAAAAACATCTATTTCTGCTTTATTGACTATGCCAAAGCCTTTGACTGTGTGGATCACAATAAACTGCGGAAAATTCTGAAAGAGATGGGAATACCAGACCACCTGACCTGCCTCTTGAGAAACCTATATGCAGGTCAGGAGGCAACAGTTAGAACTGGACATGGAACAACAGACTGGTTCCAAATAAGAAAAGGAGTACGTCAAGGCTGTATATCGTCACCCTGCTTATTTAACTCACATGCAGAGTACGTCATGAGAAATGCTGGGCTGGATGAAACACAAGCTGGAATCAAGATTGCCGGGAGAAATATCAATAACTTCAGATATGTAGATGACACCACCCTTATGGCAGAAAGTGAAGAGGAACTAAAAAGCCTCTTGATGAAAGTGAAAGAGGAGAGAGAAAAGAGTTGGCTTAAAGCTCAACATTCAGAAAACGAAGATCATGGGAGCTGGTCCCATCACTTCATGGCAGATATATAGAGAAACAGTGGAAAATGTGTCAGACTTTATTTTGGGGGGCTCCAAAATCACTACAGATGGTGACTGCAGCCATGAAATTAAAAGACGCTCACTCCTTGGAAGGAAAGTTATGACCAACCTAGACAGCATATTGAAAAGCAGAGACATTACTTTGCCAACAAAGGTCTGTCTAGTCAAGGCTATGGTTTTTCCAGTGGTCAAGTATGGATGTGAGAGTTGGACTGTGAAGAAAGCTGAGCGCCGAAGAATTGATGCTTTTGAACTGTGTTGTTGGAGAAGACTCTTGAGAGTCCCTTGGACTGCAAGAAGATCCAACCAGTTCATCCTAAAGGAGATCAGTCCTGGGTGTTCATTGGAAGGACTGATGCTGAAGCTGAAACCCCAATACTTTGGCCACCTCATGCAAAGAGTTGATTCACTGGAAAAGACCCTGATGCTGGGAGGGATTGGGGGCAGGAGGAGAAGGGGACGACAGAGGATGAGATGGCTGGATGGCATCACCGACTCGATGGACATGAGTTTGAGTGAACTCCGGGAGTTGGTGATGGGCAGGGAGGCCTGGCATGCTATGATTCATGGGGTCACAAAGAGTCGGACACGACTGAGCAACTGAACTGAACTGAAGCCAGACCTCTCACCTCCCTTCCAAGTTCTGAAATATCCACCAGAAGGCAAGGACCCATCTGATCTTATGATTGTTTAGTTTTGTAACTGTTTCTGTCTCTTGATAACTACAATATCCTGACTATCTACTCCTCACAAGATTATTAAAAGTTCAGTTCAGTTCAGTCACTCTGCTGCTGCTGCTGCTGCTGCTGCTAAGTCGCTTCAGTCAGGTCCAACTCTGTGCGACCCCATAGATGGCAGCCCACCAGGCTCTCCTGTCCCTGGGATTCTCCAGGCAAGAACACTGGAGTGGTTGCCATTTCCTTCTCCAATGCATGAAAGTGAAAAGTGAAAGTGAAGTCGCTCAGTTGTGTCCAAATCTTATGACCCCATGGACTGCAGCACGCTAGGCTTCCCTGTCCATCACCAACTCCAGAACCTGCTCAAACTCATGTCCTTCGAGTCAGTAATGCTATCCAATCATCTCATCCTCTGTCGTCCCCTTCTCCTCCCGCATTCAATCTTTCTTAGCATCAGGGGCCTTTCCAATGAGTCAGTTCTTTGCATCAGGTGGCCAAAGTATTGGAATTTCAGCATCAGCATCAGTCCTACCAATGAATATTCAGGACTGCTTTCCTTTAGGATCGACTGGTTGGGTCTTCTTGCAGTCCAAGAAACTCTCAAGAGTCTTTTCCAATACCACAGTTCAAAAGCATCAATTCTTCAGGACTAAGCTCTCTTAATAGTCCAACTCTTACATCCCTACATGACTACTGGAAAAACCATAGCTTTGACTAGACGGACCTTTGTTGGCAAAGTAATGTCTCTGCTTTTTAATATGCTGTCTAGGTTAGTCATAGCTTTTCTTCCAAGGAGCAAGCATCTTTTAATTTCGTGGCTGCAGTCACTATCTGCAGTGATTTTGGAGCCCAAGAATATAATAAAGTCTGTCACTGTTTCCATTGTTTCCCCATCTATTTGCCATGAAGTGATGGGACCGGATGCCATGATCTTAGTTTTCTGAATGTTGAATTTTAAGCCAACTTTTTCACTCTCCTCTTTCATTTTCATCAAGAGGCTCTTTAGTTTTTCTTCGATTTCTGCCATAAGGAGGGTGTCATCTGCGTATCTGAAGTTACTGATATTTCTCCTGGCAATCTTGATTCCAGCTTGTGTTTCATCCAGCCTGGCATTTTGCATGATACACTCTTTATACAAGTTAAATAAGCAGGGTGACAATATTAAAAATTACAGCAGTTTAAATTCATAGGTAAATGTTCAGCTTTCCTTCTTTCTCGAGGTATTTAACCCTGAATGACAGCGAAATTCCACTGCACCCAATGCCCATTGATCAGCTGTTCCTTACTCTAGGAACCATTCCTTTTGTCTCCAGGCAAAACATTGGTTTATGTTGCTCTCCCAGGACAATTTATAAACATTTCTAACAGAATCTGTTACCAGTTTTATTTGGATTGTGCGTGCTAAGCTGCTTTAATCGTGCCTGACTCTTTGAGACCCCATGGACTGTAGCCCGCCAGGCTCCTCTGTCCCTGGGATTCTCCAGGCAAGAATATTGGAGTGGGTTGCCATTTCCTTCTCCAGGGGATCTTCCTAACCCAGGGATTGAACCCTGGTCTCCTGAATTGCAGGCAGATCGTTTGCCAACTGAACCACCAGGGAAGCCCATTGGTGTGATCTTAAAAATTCTTTAAAGAGATAAACTTAGTAGAAAGCAGAGTCTGTGGCCTTGATTTTGGAAAAATACAAAGATATCCAGAAAAAAGTAGGCCACAAACACTTACTGTGGGATGATAAACAATTGTGTGTAATAATTTGAGGTACTTTCCTGGTGTTCCAGTGGTTATGACTCTGCGCTTCCAATGCAGGGGTTCGATCCCTGGTGGGGGAACTAGGATCCTGCATGCCTCAAGGCGTGGACAAAAAATATTTTTTAAAAAAGTAATGATTTGAAATCAGTCTGACTCCCTTTATATTTTCTCCCAATTTTCATCCTCCCTACACTTTTCTGGTCCTCTGGGTGTCATCTAAAGCAATAAAAGGAGTCAGCTGGCCTCACACCTCCAGACCCTGAGAAAGGAATCCAATTTAGCCAGAATGGATTTCTGACTTACAGAACTGTGTGATAATTAATGGCTATTGTTTTAAGGTGGAAAAAATTATGAATTAATAGTGTAATTTTATTCATTGACCAAGTGGGTGGTATTTATTCACTCATACTTATTTTATGACCAAGACGGGTGTACGGTATGTCACTTTGTTTGCTGTTTAATTCATTGAAGACACCTAGAGAAGACAAGACTTGTTTTCAACCTCAACCATGATGCTTCTGTAAAAAATTAATAAACAAAAACCACAGTCAAATAGAGTTGGGAGGCAGAGTGGGAGCTCTCATGTCCTTTGACCATAGCAGAGCGCAACAGGAAGAAGGAAGACTCCTTTTCTTTCCTGGCAAGGTTTCAGCCAATGAAAAGCCATGCCCTCTTTTCTAGAGCCTGCCCAACTTCCTTTCCCCCTCTATAAAAACGTTCTCCTTCCCTTACCCACTGGGGACTTAATACCAAGCTGTTAACACTTAACACCGCAGAGTGAGGGGTGGGGGGTTGGTGGGGGTGAGGGTTAGGGTGGGGAGAAGCTCATGACCACTATAACAAAGAGCGAAGGGTAACAAAATCTATATTGCTGTAAAGCCTCTACATTTTACTGTGGTCAAAGCAAAAATGCACCCAAAACAAGTTAAACAGGGGATTTCCATTGAGGTCTGGTGGTTAAGACACCAGCTCCCACTGCAGGGTTCCAACCCCAGTGGGGAACTAAGAACCTTCATGCCTGGTGTGGCTAAAAAAATAGGAAAAAAAAAAAAAAGTTAACACTGCCAAGGAAGATGATATTGAAGACTACTGCAGTAATGGAGAAAGGCTAAGACTCAGTCTGAGCTCAGCTGAAACAAAAGGCAGGAGAGTTTCTCAGTGCTGTGGTGGGGTTGACCTATGGGGTGTGTCCAGCCCATTGAGTTATTCCTGAGTTCACAATGGATTTTCTTTGTGATTAGGACATCTCTCTGTGTTATTTAGTACCCATGGAACTTAGACTCCTCCTCTCCCACATGGACTGGGAAACACACAGGAAGTATACGTCCCTCCCACTTGCCCTGGCTGCCATTTCAGTTGTCACCCCAACAGATCTGAGTGGCGTGGGTGCTTCTGTTCTTAGCAGCTCTCTCCAATGTAACCAGGTGACAGGGTAGGAGGACCCGCAGTTCAGTTCAGTTCAGTTCAGTTGCTCAGTGCTGTCTGACTCTTTGCGACCCCATGAATCGCAGCACACCAGGCCTCCCTGTCCATCACCAACTCCCAGGGTTCACTCAGACTCACATCCATCGAGTCAGTGATGCCATCCAGCCATCTCATCCTCTCTCGTCCCCTTCTCCTGCCCCCAATCCCTCCCAGCATCAGTCTTTTCCAATGAGTCAACTCTTCGCATGAGGTGGCCAAAGTACTGGAGTTTCAGCTTTGGCATCATTCCCTCCAAAGAAATCCCAGGGCTGATCTCCTTCGGAGTGGACTGGTTGGATCTCCTTGCAGTCCAAGGGACTCGCAAGAGTCTTCTCCAACACCACAGTTCAAAAGCATCAATTCTTCAATGTTCAGCTTTCTTCACAGTCCAACTCTCACATCCATACATGACCACTGGAAAAACCATAGCCTTGACTAGATGGACCTTTGATGGCAAAGTAATGTCTCTGCTTTTGAATATGCTATCTAGGTTGGTCATAACTTTCCTTCCAAGGAGTAAGTGTCTTTTAATTTCATGGCTGCAGTCACCATCTGCAGTGATTTTGGAGCCCCCCAAAATAAAGTCTGACACTGTTTCCCCATCTATTTCCCATGAAGTGATGGGACCAAGGAAAGATATAAGCATCTGAATGCAGAGTTCCAAAGAATAGCAAGAAGAGATAAGAAAGCCTTCCTCAGCGATCAATGCAAAGAAATAGAGGAAAACAACAGAATGGGAAAGACTAGAGATCTCTTCAAGAAAATTAGAGATACCAAGGAAATATTTCATGCAAAGATGGGCTCGATAAAGGACAGAAATGGTTTGGACTTAACAGAAGCAGAAGATATTAAAAAGAGGTAGCAAGAATACACAGAAGAACTGTACAAAAAATATCTTCATGACCAAGATAATCACGATGGTGTGATCACTCACGTAGAGCCAGACATCCTGGAATGTGAAGTCAAGAGGGCCTTAGAAAGCATCACTACGAACAAAGCTAGTGGAGGTGATGGAATTCCAGTTGAGCTATTTCAAGTCCTGAAAGATGATGCTGTGAAAGTGCTGCACTCAATATGCCAGCAAATTTGGAAAACTCAGCAGTGGCCACAGGACTGGAAAAGGTCAGTTTTCATTCCAATCCCAAAGAAAGGTAATGCCAAAGAATGCTCAAACTACCGCACAATTGCACTCATCTCACACGCTAGTCAAGTAATGCTCAAAATTCTCCAAGCCAGGCTTCAGCAATACGTGAACTGTGAACTTCCAGATGTTCAAGCTGGTTTTAGAAAAGGCAGAGGAACCAGACATCAAATTGCCAATATCTGCTGGATCATAGAAAAAGCAAGAGAGTTCCAGAAAAACATCTATTTCTGCATTATTGACTATGCCAAAGCCTTTGACTGTGTGGATCACAATAAACTGTGGAAAATTCTGGAAGAGGTGGGAATACCAGACCACCTGACCTGCCTCCTGAGAAATCTGTATGCAGGTCAGGAAGCAACAGTTAGAACTGGACATGGAACAACAGACTGGTTCCAAATAGGAAAAAGAGTACATCAAGGCTGTATATTGTCACCCTGCTTATTTAACTTATATGCACATCATGAGAAATGCTGGGCTGGAAGAAGCACAAGCTGGAATCAAGATTGCCAGGAGAAATATCAATAACCTCAGATATGCAGATGACACCACCCTTATGGCAGAAAGTGAAGAGGAACTCAAAAACCTCTTGATGAAAGTGAAAGTGGAGAGTGAAAAAGTTGGCTTAAAGCTCAACATTCAGAAGACGAAGATCATGGAGGACCCGCAGTGCTGATGTCAAAGCTGCCATCCCATGCAGTGGCTGCTGAGCCAGGTACCCTGATCCCCAGTGTCCCCACTCTGCTGGGCAGGGACCGATCCTGTACAATTAGATCTCAGCCCCGGAGAAGGGGTGCCTGTCCTGTCAAGAAGCTCGTCACTTTCAAGGCAAACACATTCAACCCACAGCCCCTGGAGATCTGGAAGCGCCCAAGCTCGGCAGCGCATCCCTATGCCACCCCAGGGACACAAACACACATACACACACTCCCCCGCGCATGCGCCATCCCTCTAGAACCTTCGCGCCCCGCACATGCGTGCCCATTCTTTGCTCACAGGCTCTAGAGCTTTGTCCCAGCAACGCCCCAAGCAGTGCTGGATTCGCCTTTGGCTGACTTGGCAGCTGAACCAGAGCTCTCTGAGCTCAGCTCTCTATCCAAGCGCCGAAAACCCACACGTGCCCTATGGGCAGTTACCTGGGCAGGCCCTGCCGCTCATTCCCACCCCAGGCTCTGGGGGGTCAGCACCTGCCAGGAGGGCTCGACCGCTCCCAGCCCGATCCGCGCACCCGCCGGTTTTCCGTGGCCGGCCCAGGTCACCCAGCTGTCGCCCCGCTGTCCACTTGCAGGCCAGCCCACAAATATCCGGTGACTCTGCATCTGCGCTTTGTCACAGCGTCTCTGAGACGGTGTTCTATGATTCCGCAGACCCTGCGCTCCTTCCTGGGGGTCCTCACCTCCCTCTGCAGGCGACGCCATCAGAGGAAGGCGGTGCTGGGTGCTCGCATCTCCACGATGTGCCGCGGCTCAGCGTCCGCAGTGGGCACGGTCACTGTGTGTGGTGGGCACCAGCAGCAGGTCACCCCCGTGCCGCCCACCACACTGAGGTGTGCCCCGGGCTCCTGCACAGAGAAGATGGTGAGGAGGGCCCTGGGAGACAGCGGGAAGGGCATGGCCCAGCAGGAGGAAGACCCCGCATTCACAGGGAGGGATCATCAGAAAAGGGGCCCCGATGGCTCTCGGGGTGCACGATCAACATTTAGGCCCCTGGGGGCCCAGGGAGACCTCTCTGCCTTCGTGCCCAAGCCTGGGCCTCTGCGGAGAAACCTCCACGCCAAGAGCTCAGTAGACAGATCCACCAAGAAACTCCAGACCTCTTGTGTGAGCTCCTGCCCCCAAGGAAACGCCATCACGAGCTCCTACAGCTCCTCCTGGCGAGGTTTCCCGCCAGGGCGGAGGAGGACGGGCCCCGGCATACCGCGAGGGCTGCCCCGGAGGTCCTCGAGGAAAGCGAGCGAGGGGGGCCTGCCGCCGCCCTGTGCCGCCCCGGTGGCTTCCCAGAGCAACAGCCGGTCTGACGAGGACGCGGAGGCAACCAGGGGGCAGAAACGAACCTGGAAGATAGGCGCCCCTACGTCGGACAGTCCCAGGCCCGGAAGACGCAGGTTTCCTCTGCTGCGGCGCAGGCGAGGGGAGCCGCTGAGGCTGCCCCCACCCCCTGAGCTGGGTTTCCGAGTCACCGCGGAAGACCTGGACGCGGAGAAAGCAGCGGCGTTCCGGCGCATCAACAGCGCGCTGCGGGATGAGACCCCGGCCCCGCAGCCCTGCCGTCCCTTCCCCGCGCCCGCCGACCCTCCGGCCCCCCGCAGGGCTCCTCGGCCCGACAGAGACCAGAGGGAGTCGGCCTCCCCAGCGCCAGTGGACACCCGGGCGTCTGCTGGAGGGGCCTCCTCTGCGCATCCCTGGTCAGGAGGGCGGCACCGCTCCCCCGGACCCCTCTCCCCCTGGTCCCAGCCCCTCCCGGGCCCTCCTTCCCACTCATGGCCCCCCGCCCCGTTCACCTTGCCCACCCGCGCTTCCTCCCCAGGATCGGGCAGCGCGGGCCTGTCTACTCGGCCCCCAAGCCCCTCTGCCCCTGCTTCAGCCCCCGCGCCAGGCACGGCGGGTGCGACGGAAAGCCTGGCTCCGGCCCCGGCTGCGGCTTGGCTTCCCGGCTTCCAGCAGAAGCCCGTCTGGGGGCCTCTTACGAACGCGGCAGGAGGAGGAGGCCCTTCCCAGCCCCCGGCGTGGGGCCCGGCTGCGGAGGACGCCAGACCGGCCTTCACTGCAGCGCCCGGCTCCTCGAGCATGGGGTCCCCCACACCTCTGTGCCTGGACTCTCCTGTCTTCACCCACCAGAGCCGCCCTCCCGTATCTGACCCTCGATCCTTGCCCCCCACCAGCCAGCTCATCCCGTCTGCTCTCCAAATCAGGCCCTCACCCTGCATATCTGGGGACCTGGCTCCCCACCCCGCTTCTGACGCTGAGGTCACCCCCATGGACACCATTCCACCCTCCCAGTCTCCCCTCTTCGGGTCTCCCCCTGGCTCCAGTGGGAGCCTCTTCCCATCTTCCCAGGCCCTGCAGACACCCCCCAGGGACAGCGCGGCCTCTGTCACAGTCAGCACCAGCCTGCCTGGACTCTTCAGCGGCTCCTCTCACACCGGAGCCCCTGCCCAGCCCATCGCTGGGGCCCCTGATGTGCAGCAGCAGGGAGCCCCCGCCTGGGACCACTCTCCACACTATGGAAACCCGGCAGCTCCAGCCCTAACCAGGGACCCAACCTCTGCTCCAGGCCCCCCAGCTCCACCCACCAACTCCCCCATTGTCACCCATGCCAGCACCCAGCCGGCCTTGGCTGCCACCCCAGCTGCATTCCCATCCGGCCCAGCCCCTGCCCCTGGCTCTGCAGCTGACACCTGCGTGCCCCAGGCCATGCCCAGTGCTGGGCCCAACAGCCGGCCTGGCTGCTCCACGGCTGGTGGATCGAGCACAGCCCCCTGCAGGCCGGGAGTCTCTGCAGAACCTCGGGGCATTGGGAGCAGAGCATCTGTCCTGGATCTGAGCTGCCCCTTTGCAGCTCTCAGTATTTCAATGGAAAGAAGGGGAGCCCGGAGAACCACACACAGCAGAGTGGGAAGAGTGGCCCGCCACACTGGGGCCTTCCTGGCCAGAGCCCCCCCATGGTGACCATGGGGCCCAGGGCTAAGAATAAGCCCAGTGCTAAGAATAAGCCTGGCTTTGGAGGTGCTACTGCCCCCATCTTCAATCACATGCCTGGGGGTGCACCCAGGCAGAGCCCCCATACTTCCAGCCCAGAAGACAGCCCACCCCCAGCCAAGGTTACCTTCAGGGGCGTGTCCACCCCACCATCTACCTCCAGCAGCCCCAGTTCCAGGGGGGTCACAGCCAGGAAACGCCGTGCTGTTAGGGACCCATCACCTGCTGAGAACTTGGCTGGACACAAGACCGTTGGGCCATCAACCAAGTCCTCCTCCTCCAGGGCGAGATCCACTCCTTTGGAGTCTAAGAGGCAGATGAAGACCTGAGCCGAGAACTTTGGGGACAGACAGTGTCTACCTTCCTCCCAGGCTGGGCCTCGTGTGGGCCCTGTTTCCATGTGAAACCCAAGTCTAGCCCTAACCCCTCTAACTCCAGAGCAAACCTGGCGCCTTCCGTTCCCCCACCTTCCATCTTCCCCTCTCAAAGGTGGGTGGTTCGAGGCTGTTGTCCCATCCCAGTGGTCAGTCCTCAGAACAGCAGACAGAGGCCCTAGTCCTGTTCCCTTCGCTGTCCACCCCCTCCCCCGTTGCCTACAGCTGACTCCTTCCCTCTCCCTGTCTTCCTTCCAGAACCCTCGTGTTAGCTTCATAATGTATAATAAAGTTTTTTCCTCATTACTTTGCACAGTCCTTATGTGTCAGTGATCTGTTGATCAAGTGTGGGAAAGTACCAGCTTGTACAAGTGGTTGGGCTTCCCAGGTAGGGCTAGTGGTAAAGAACCCGATTGCCAATGCGAAGAGACACAGGTTCAGTCCTTGGGTTGAGAGGATCCCCTGAAGAAGGGCATGGCAACCCATCCCAGCATTCTTGCCTGGAGAAGCCCACGGACAGAGGAGCCTGGCAGGCTACAGTCCTGAGGGTCTCAAAGAGTCAGGCGTGGCTGAAGCAGTTGAGCATGCATGTGGTGACATGGAAAGCCAGACCTGTTTATAGTTCCCTGTGGTCATTAATGGGTTGTGGAGAGTGGTACATTGGAATGGCTACAAGCACCAAATATTAAAAGTGTGTTTTGAGTTTAAGTGATGAAGCCCAGGGTGAAATGAGGCCAAGGTAGGGATAAAAGGGTCATTCTTGTCTGTTGGAATTCCTGCTTCTCACCCACATTTCTGGGCTTCCCAGGTGGTGCTAGTAGTAAAGAATCCTCCTGCCAATGCAGGAGACACAGGTTCGATCCCTGATCTGGGAAGATCCCACATGCTGAGGAGCAACTAAGCCCACGCATCGCAACTATTGAGCTTATGCTCTCAAGCCTGGGAGTCACAACTACTGCACCTCTGTGCCCTAAAACCCATGCTCCACACCAATGAGAAGCTCACACATGGCAGCTAGAGAAAAGCCCTCACAGCAACGAAGACCCAGCACAGCCAAAAATAAAAGTAAATAAAATTATTAATAAAATAAAATGCTGAGAGACTTGGTAGATGTCAGGGATTCTAAAAAAAAAAAAAAGAGAGAAAACTCAAGAAGTAAAAAAATAAAATAAAATCCTTCAGATAGTCTCTTACCACATATAGAATTAAGTTCAAGTTCCTTTGCTTGGCATTCAGGATTCTTGATCATTTACCCCTTGCTGGTCCTGCAGTCATTCTTCATCACTCTCAAAACACATCAGATGTGGCCAAACACTTGTAATTCCAGAACATTTAATGCTGGCTCACAACTCCATGAATTTGAGTCAACTACCCTTTTCCCCCCATGTTATCATCTTTCAGTACTCAAACCTCTAAATCATCGATTCTCAAAAGTAGAGATGGACCCCAAACCAGCAGAATCGGCATCACCATCTCTGTGAACTACAAATTATCAGCAACTATCCCAGACTTACCTGAGTCAGGTCCTCTGGTGGTAGGACTCGCCAGACTGTGTCTTAAGACATCCAAGTAACTCAAGGCACAAATGGAAGTTCTAGGGACTTAACACTGCAGGGGGCAAGCCTTGCCCCCTGGAAAGACAGTAACTAGTGAGTACATACTCCCGTCTTCCACCTCTCAGATAGATAATTTTGATGCATGTTCTACATTGCTCTCTCCAGTGGGATCAAACTGTTGCAGGAAGTGGAACGACTTCCAAGACCCAAAAGTGGGCTCTTGTCTAACACTCAGAAATGAATTGCCCAAGGAGATACATATGCTGACAAAGCAAGAGACTTTTTTGGGAAGGGATACCCGGACTGAGAGCAGCAGGGTAAGGGAACCCAGGAGAACTGCTCTGCCACGTGGCTCGAAGTCTCGGGTTTTATGTTGATGGGATTAGTTTCTGGGTTGTCTTTAGCCAATCATTCTGACTCAGAGTCCTTCCTGGTGGTACATGCCTTGTTCAGCCAAGATGGATGCCAACGATAAGGATTCTGGGAAGTGGTCGGACACGTGGTGTCACTTTTTGACCTTTCCTGAGCTCTCCTGCTTGGTGGTGGTTTATTAGCTCCGTGTTCCTTACCAGGACCTCCTGTCAAACAACTCATCCAAATGGTCACCATGGTGCCTGGGCCAGGGTGGGAGGTTTCAGTCAGTGTGCGTACCCTAACAAAACCTCAGCTGCCCACAATAGTGATCGCTTTTGTGATATTTCTTGGATTGGTTTTCCCTCCTTCTCAGTCCCCCGCACCCATCTCTTGGGATCATTTCCTAAAACAAGTCTTACGCAAATCATTGTCTCAGGGTTTGCATTTAGAGGTATACAAGTGAAAAGAAAACCCTTCTTTATGTATCTTCCTCCTTCCCAAGACCTAGCCCACACCCTTTCTAACCACTATCTCTTCCCTCACCCCCATAGAAACGTGCTCAACTGGGTGGCATTTTGACAAACCATAAAATCAACACACAATCTGAGACAGACTGGGACCTGGAACACTTTGCTCCAGTGCTTGCACCTGGACACACCCCTCCTCAGGCAACAAAATACAACGAAACTGCAGAGGACTAAATATTACTGCCTGTGGGTGCAGTTGGGGCAAACGCTGGACCCAAAAGATAAAGACCCAACTGCCACTTTTGAGGAGCCTGGAGCCAAAAAACAAGGTGTAGGGAGCAAAAACAGGGTACTTCCCATTCCACCCCACTACCTCTGCACACACCACCACCAGAGGGGTGGGCAAAACACCTAAGCCACCCCTCTGGCCTGACCCCTGGACACACCCCTACACTCACCCCATGTAAGGAAGAAACCCGCCCATCCCCCTCGGGGAGGAGTGAGCCAGGGAACCTCCTGGTGTTAATTTGTTCTCCCTCACCACCCCCACCCCGCAGGTTCGATCCCTGGCTTGAGAAGATCCCCTGGAGAAGGAAATGGCTACCCACTCCAGTATTCATGCCTGGAGAATCCCATGGACAGAGGAGCCTGGTGGGCTATATAGTCCATGGGGTCACAAAGAGTGACGTGACTGAGGTGACAACACGCATGCACAAGGACATATCTATTCTATATTTGGGCTCCAAAATCACTGCAGATGGTGATTGCAGCCATGAAATTAAAAGACGCTCACTCCTTGGAAGGAAAGTTATGACCAACCAAGACAGCATATTCAAAAGCAGAGACATTACTTTGCCAACAAAGGTCCGTCTAGCCAAAGCTATAGTTTTTCCAGTAGTCATGTATGGATGTGAGAGTTGAACTATAAAGAAAGCTGAGCATCGAGGAATTGATGCTTTTGAACTGTGGTGTTGGAGAAGACTCTTGAGCGTCCCTTGGACTGCAAGGAGATCCAACCAGTCCATCCTAAAGGAAATCAACCCTGAATATTCATTGGAAGGACTCATGCTGAAGCTGAAACTCCAATACTTTGGCTATCCAATGTGAAGAACTGACTTATTGGAAAAGCCCCTGATGCTGGGAAAGATTGAAGACAGGAGGACATGGGAACGACAGAGGATGAGATGGTTGGATGGTATCACCAACTCAATGGCCATGAGTTTGAGCAAGCTCCAGGAGTTGGTGATGGACAGGGAAGCTTGGCATGCTTCCATGGGGTCAAAAAGAGTCAGACGTGACTGAGCAACTGAACTGAACTGATATCTATTCTACAGCACAGAAAGTGAAAGTGAAGTCACTTAGTCGTGTCCGACTCTTTGTGACCCTATGGACTGTAGTCTACCAGGCTCCTCTGTCCATTGAATTCTCCAGGCAAGAATTCTGGAGTGGTTTGTCAGGGCCTCCTCCAGGGGATCTTCCCAGCCCAGGGATTGATCCCACATCTCCTCCATCTAACACATTGAAAGTGGATTCTTTACCCTCTGAGTCACCGGGGAAGCCCTTTAAATGGAGTATAATCCGTAAAACTATTGAATCACTTTGTTGTACACCTGAAGCCAATACAGCATTGTAAATCAATTATATTTCCAAAAAATTTTTTTAACTAAGATGTCAAGTCTGAATGTTCACTGCTTGAATAACTTTTCTATTTTGCCTTGAGCCTCATTATCTGTCAGTATAAACATTGGACAAATGTTTAGAATCTCATTTTATTGTTGACTACCCTTTGCAAAACTGCTCTTGTCTTTTAAACCATTGTAATATAGGAATGTTTAAGGACCAAGCACCACCAGACTTGGGAAATCTGGATATGTTAAGAATTTATGTAATTAAAAATGTGATTCTCTCCATTTGGGGTTAGCCAGTTGGAACGTTTACACTGAAATGTGTCATGATTGAGGGTTTTCATTTTATTTGTCCACAAACGGTATTTAAGACACTAAACAGACTTTACCTCACCACTTCGTCCAGTTCACACCCTGTCTTTCTCCATCTTTCACAACAAAGTTCTTGAAAGGGTTATCTCCACTCCTGGTGTTCATGCCCTTCACCCAACCTACTACTCAACACACCACCCCCCCCCCCCCGCCCCCCAGCCTGGCCTCTGCTCCCAGCTCTCCCTACGCTTGAACCATCATGATCACCAGCAGCCTCTTGGGTGCATCTCAAGCCTAGATTCCTGAACTCACCAGAAACATTAAGCAATATGGACACCTTTTTGAAGCTCTCTGGCTTAAACAGTTACCCTTCTAGACCTCCCTGCTTTCCATTCCTCCTTGTACCTTCCTCCCTTTGGTTTTGTTTGTTTTTCATTTGGGGTAGAGTTGCTTTACAATATTGTGTTGGTTTCTGCTGTACGACAAAGTGAATCAGCTATGTGTATACATATATCCCTCACTGTTGACTCTCCCTCCCACCCTCCCACCACCCGCGCCCATTCCTCCCATCTAGGTCATCGCAGAGCACAGAGCTGAGCTCCCTGTGTTATTCAGCAGGTTCCTACTAGCTATCTGTTTTACACATGGTAGTGTATGTATAACCCAGTCCAGTACTCTTGCCTGGAAAATCCCATGGACAGAGAAGCCTGGTAGGCTGTAGTCCATGAGGTCACTAAGAGTCGGACACGACTGAGCGACTTCACTTTCACGCATTGGAGAAGGAAATGGCAACCCACTCCAGTGTTCTTGCCTGGAGAATCCCAGGGACGGGGGAGCCTGGTGGGCTGCCGTCTCTGGGGTCGCACAGAGTCGGACACGACTGAAGTGACTTAGCAGCAGCAGCAGTGTATGTATGTCAGGCCCAATCTCCCAATTCATTCCCCTCTTCTACCACTGCCCCCAGCCATGCCCACAGGTCTGTTCTCTACCTCTGGGTCTCTGCTCCTGCCCTGTCTCTATTCCTTCACCCATTACCCAGGTACCCAAACCAAAAGGATGATAGCCATCCTGTCTTCTCCCTCACCTCCTACCGGTAGTCACCAAATCCTGTCCTCCCTTCCTTCAACATAGACCTAGAATGCCATCCCTTCTCCCCCCTCCAGTGCTTCCAGTTGAGTCCAGGACACCTTCCCTAACACCTGGGCCACAGTTGAGCATCCTGACATGTCTATCTACCTTTGCCCCCTGCAACCCACCCTCCCTGCAGAAGCAGCCAGGCCAATCTACCCGGAGTGGTAACCTTTCCTCTGGTCACTCATCTGATTTGCCACTGCCCTCAGGACACAGTCACAGATTTGCCTGACATTTGACCCAGTGGCTCACTTTCTGTTTCCCAGAACAACGTCTCTACTTGGCTATCAAGATACATTCCTGATTTTCCTTCCACCTCCTTCGATACGCCTCATTCTTGTTTGCTGGATGCTTGCATTTCTCCAATCTATTAATATTAGTAAGTGTTTCAGGGCTCAGTCTTTAGTCCTTTTCTCATCTTGTTCTGTACTCACTGCCTTGGTGAAGTCATCCTGACTCATGGCTTTAAATATGTCTTCGCTGTGTGCGTGCGCTTAGTCACTCATTGTGTCCAACTCTTTGCAACGCTATGGACTGTAGCCCGCCAAGCTCCTCCGTCCATGGGATTCTCCTGGCAAGGATACTGGAGTGGATTGCCATTTCCTTCTCCAGGGAATCTTCTCAATCCAGGGATTGAACCTGCATCTCCTGCATTGCAGGCAGATTCTTTACTGACTGAGCCTCCAGGGAAGCCCCTGTGATGTCTGGGATTCACTTCCAAATAATACAAGAGGGGAGATGGGGACATCATTCAAAAAAGACTGTCTCTAGATTGGGACTTCTCTGGAGGCCCAGCAATTAAGACTCTGTGCTTCCACTGCAGAGGTTCTATTCCTGATTGGGAAATTAAGATCCTGCAAGCCACATGGCCACACACACACACACGCACACACACACACACACAAATAGGCAGAAGACCTGAATAAACATTAAAAAATTGTCTATAGGTTGATAATTGTTGAAGGGGTTCCCTGGTGGCTCAGATGGTAAAGTCTGCCTTCAGTGGGGGAGACCCAAGTTCGATCCCCGGGTTGGGAAGATCCCCTGGAGAAGGAAATGGCAACCCACTCCAGTATTCTTGCCTGGAGAACCCCAGGGACAGAGGAGCCTGGAGGGTTACAGCCCATAGGGTCGCAAAGAGTCGAACACAACTGAGCAACTTCACTTTCACTTTGATAATTGTTGAAATGGGAGGTGACACATAGGTATTCATTATATTCTACTTTTGTTCATGTTTGAAATTTTCCATAAGAAAAATAAATAATACCACATCTCCCTCCCTTTCACTGCTAATATTCTGATCCAAGCCACCACATCTCTTGTTTGGACTGTTGCAGTAACTTCTTAATGAATTCCTGCTTCTGCTCTCACCACCTCTCCCACCCTCCACTTTTAATCTAATCCTCCCACCGGGAGCCAATGTGATTCCTTTAAAAGTCCAACCATGTCCCTCTTCTGCTTGGAACTCCTCCATGGTTCCCCATTGCATTCAGTGTGAAAGCTAGTTGCTCAGTCATGTCTGACTCTTTGCCACCCTTTGAACTGTGGCCCGCCAGGTTCCTCTGTCCATGGGATTTCCCAGACAAGAATACAGGAGTGGGTAGCCGTTCCCATCTCCAGGGGATCTTTCTGACCCAGGTATCAAAGCTGGCTCTCCTGCATTACAGGCAGATTCTTTATCATCTGAGCCACCAGGGAAGCCCATTTCATTCAGAGTAAAAGCCAGAGTCTTAGCAGTCTTCAAGATCCTACACAATTTGCCCCCAGCTCTGTACTACTCAAACCTCATCCCCTCCCACTTTCCGCCCTTGATCATCCCATTTCCATCACACTGCTATTCTTCACACCCACTAGGCACACTACTACCACAGGGCCTTTGTACTTGCTGCTCCTTCTCCCATTATTTCCTCCGACGTACATACAGCTCACTCTTTGCCTCCTTCATGTTTTGCTCAAATATTTGCTTTTCAGAACTTCCCTAACCACCTTACTTGAGACTGACCTCCCAAATACCATCACCCCTCACTATCCACACATGTGGAATAGAAGATGGTTTAGTTGCTAAGTCATGTCCGACTCTTGTGATCCCCATGGACTGTAGCCCACCAGGCTCTTCCATCCATGGAATTTCCCAGGCATGAATACTGGAGTGGGTTGCCATTCCTCCTCCAGGGGATCTTCTCAACTCAGAGATCGAACCCATGTCGCCTGCATTTGCAGGCGGGTTCTTTACCATTGAGCCACCTGGGAAGCCTCACTAGATGTATAGTAAATGAATAATAATACTTGCATTTATTTTTTGCTTTTGGCCACGAGGCATGTGGAATCCTAGCTGCCCAGCTAGGGATCAAACCCATGCCCTCTGCATTGGAAGCACAGAGTCTTGACCACTGGACTGCCAGGGAAGTCCAATATGTACATGTACTTAATACTTTCTCTTCTAAATGATCTCAGGCTTAATCCACACACCCTATGGGACAGGTATTATTCCTAAACCCATTTTAAGGATTATTTATGTGAAGGTCAGAGAGGTTAAGAGTCTGACAAAGGGCAGACTGGAGTTCCAGAGTTTGTGCTAGGGACCCTAGAATTCCCACACTTCAGTTCAACCTAGAGCAAGTCCCTGCTCTTTGTCAGCCTGTTTTGGATGACAACATAGGGGGATGGGATTGGTGGATACCATCCAGCTGGAGGAGTTGCCTCTTCCAGGGCCATCCTCAAGCCAATGTCAGTTTGCAACTTATAAAAAGAAAACTAACAGTTGAGACACGAAACTTGCCACAGGAAGGGTGACTGAAAGCCACACCCATTAAGGCGGCACCTGACCTTCCAGTCATCACTCAGTGTCTGGGGTGCACCAGCCACAGTACACAGCCTCAATAAAGAGGAGCCCCAGGTCAGCCAGACACCCCTGGTTTCCTGTCCACTCTGGTGCTTTATTCCACAGGGTACTGGAGAGGAGTGTCCTTAAAGAAGGGTGAGTGTGCCAGCAGATAGGTAGGTGCATAGCTGCATACCTAGCCGCCAGTGGTACTCTCAAGACAGATGGCAGTATCCCTGGAGCTGTTTGATACCCCAGCTTCTAGGCTGAACTCCTTTGTGGCTCAGTGCCAGCATAACATCAAGGAGTGGAAAGAAGACGTGGTGAAGGCTGTGCAGTCCGTGGAGAAGTTCCTGAAGAAGCAGCGCTTCCGGGGGGACCATGGGCTGGACCAGAAGGTGCTGAAGGTGATCCGGGTGAGACTGGTCCCCTCCATTTCCCAGCCAGGGCTGGGCAAAACCCAACCCGTGGGTCCATGTCTCTGAGGATGCTAGGGACCTCTTGCCTCATTATCCCTAGTCCATGCTACTGACATCTCAAGACACAGCATCCCGACACACTGCTGCCTCGAGCGGAGCAAGTTGAGTAAGGAAGCTAATAATAGTGCACATTTTGGGTGCACGTGCCTAAGCCCTTCACGTGTACTGCCTCTAATTTGTACACCCTCTGAAGTGTGCACTCGTCTTCCCAGTTTACAGATGAGCACAATGCAAACTCAGTGACTTAAGATCTGTAATGGCTAAATGCAATGCAAGGTCTCTGGTTGAATCTTGGTGTGAATGGACCATCCGTAGAATATAATTTGGGAACAACTGGGGAAATTTCAGCATGGCCAGAATATTAGATTTTATATGTATATATATGGGAATTTTTTTTTGAAGTGTAATAGTTTTGTGGTTGTGGGGGCAAATGTTCTCTTTGGTTGGACATAAATGCTAAAGTATTTATGGACAATGGTCCTTAGTTTCTGTAATTTATTTTATTATTATTATTTTTTAAGATTTTTGGATGCGGACCATTTTTAAAGTCTTGAATTTGCTACAATATTGCTTCTGTTTTATGTTTTGGTTTTTTGGTCTCGAGACTTAGTTCCAGACCAGGGATTGAACCTACATGCCCTGTGTTGGAAGGTGATGTCTTAACCACTGGACAGTCAGGGAAGTCCCCGTAAATTACTTTAAAGTGCTTAGTTGAAGCAAACATGGCAAGTTTAGACTTGTTGAATCTGACGGGGCGGAGGTATAAATGTTCTTTGTTTTCTCTTTCTATTTTTATGTTTACAATTTTTGATAAAGGAAAGTTTTTGTTGTTGTTGTTGTTTTTAAATGGAAGATCAGGGAGATGAGGACTCACCGAAGGTCACACAGCTGGTGGTGAAGCTGGGATTTCTTACTCCACTCTGGGCTGCCCCCACTGAGCTTTTTTACCCCCAAACCCTTTCAGGAGCTGCCTCTCGTCACCTCTGGTCCTAACTAGGGTAATACTCCAAGCGGATCAAAACTAGAAAGGTGTGATGAGAAAAATGACTTTTGAAGTGTGATGAGGAAAAACAAAAAAACAATTTTCTTTTTCTGAGTTGCTGCCTAGGCGCCTTACAGTATGATGATCCTGCTAACACCAAAAGTCCAGAGTCTGGACCTTTAGATAAATTTTGGGCACCCTGCAAGTTTATGCTTTGTTTCTCCTGGTGGAACCTTTTAAAATAACCAGTTATTGGGCTTCACCAGTGGTCTGGTGGTTAAGACTCTGAACTCCTACTGCAGGGAACACAGATTCGATTCCTGGTCAGAGAAATTCCATAAGCCACGCAATGCAGCCAAAATAAATAATGAAAAATTTTAAAAGTTTTTTCTAATATAGAGTCAAGATGGATTTTTTAAATTATAAAATAAAATAACCACTTCAAAGTTAAGCCTGCGAAACGTTAGTAACCTCTGCCCCAATCACCTTGTAAGAACTAGGTGCTTTCTACCCTGCTAAATTGTGACCTGGGGAGAAGGCCTGCTCTCTCCCCAGTTCACTGAGTCCCCTTGCTTCTGGGATCTGTAGTAATAAGCCTTTTTTAAAATTAATTTTTAATGAATTTTTATTGGAGTATGGTTGCTTTAGAATGTTAGTTTCCGCTGTACAGCAAAGGGACGCAGTTGTTTGTTTTTCCTCATCACACTTCAAAAGTCGTTTTGAAGACACAGTTTCAGTATACAGTATACTCTACTCAGTGCTTTGTGGTGACCTAAATGGGAAGGAAATATCAAACGGAGTGGAGTAGAGCTCCCTGAGCTGTACAGTAGGTCCTCATTAGTTATCTGTTTGTGTAAGTAATAAATCTTATGACTCCACTTCCTTTGTATGGGTATACTGAAACTGTGTCTTTCCTCCAAATGGCCCCGTGAGTTTCATTACCCTACAGGGGAGCTTGCTGGGGCAGCTACCTGCCCGTATGGATGGCTTGTGCCCCCTCATTCATCAAGTAAAAATCTACATATTCTTAAATTTATTTATCTATTTTATTTTTGGCTGCACTGGGGATTTTGCTATTGCACCAGGGCTTTCTCTAGTTGTGCTGCATGGACCTCTCAACCACAGTGGCCTGTCAGGTTGCAGAGCACAGGCTCTAGGCACTCGGGCTTCAGCAATGGTGGCACAGGGGCTCAGTTGCCCCACTGCATAGGGGATCTTCCTGGACTAGGGATCAAACCGGTGTCCCCTACATTGCAAGGCAGATTCTTAACCACTGGACTACTAGGGAAACCCTGCTGCTGCTGCTGCTGCCAAGTCGCTTCAGTTGTGTCCGACTCTGCGACCCCATAGACTCACAGAGTCTATTCCCCACTAGCTCCCCCGTCCCCGGGATTCTCCAGGCAAGAACACCGGAGTGGGTTGCCATTTCCTTCTCCAATACATGAAAGTGAAAAGTGCAAGTGAAGTCGTTCAGTCGTGTCCGACTCTTAGTGACCCCATGGACTGCAGCCTGCCAGGCTCCTCCGTCCATGGGATTTTCCAGGCAAGAGTACTGGAGTGGGTTGCCATTGCCTTCTCCAAGGGAAACCCTACATGTTCTTAATTCAATCCACCAGCTTCAGCTTCCCAACATGAAAGGTCCTGGAGGCAGACAGTCTCAGCCAATCCTTCCTGTAAACACTAAGGAAACTGAGGCACAGAGAGGGTGAGAAACTTTCCACGTTCACACAGCAAGCTGGTGGTACAGGCAAGACTAGCACTAGGACTCCTGACTCGAAGCTCAGTGCTCTAGTTCTGCCTTTAGGAGCAGTTGCTTAAGGGAAGGATCTAGAAGCTGCAGGCCCATGTTACTTTTTAACTCTCATCCCCAACACCCAGAGCCTGAAGCCGTGCGATTTAGAAATGAGACACCACACATTCTGACACAAGGCGTGGGCTTGACTCTTGGCTTCTTCCCTCACTAGCCGGGTGAACTTAGAGTCACAGTCTTGTCTCTCAAACCCTCCATCTCAGTCTTCTTCTGTGTAATTGGGATACATTACCAGCATCGCAGTGCAGGTGGGGGGCAAGTGTTCCCCAGTGGCTCAGTGGTAAAGAATCTGCCTGCCAATACAGGAGACTCAGGTTCCATCTCTGGGTCAGGAAGATCCCCTGGAGGAGGAAATGGCAACCCACTCCAGCATTTTTTTTTATATATATAATTTTATTTATTTATTTTTGGCCATGCTCTGTCTGGGTCTTCGTTGCTGCATGGGCTTTCCTCTGGTTGTGGATATCAGGGGCTACTCTCCATTGCAATGTAGTTTTCTCACTGTGGTGTCATCTCTTGTTGCAGAGCACAGGCTGCATGGCACACCAGCTTCAGTAGCTGTGGCACGAGGGCTCGGTAGTTGCAGCTCCCGGGCTGCAGAGCACAGGCTCAACAGTTGTGGCACGTGCGGTTAGTTGCTCTGTGGCATGTGGGATCTTCCCGGACCAGGAATTGAACCTGTGTCTCCTGAATTAGCAGATGGATGCTTTACCACTGGTCCATCAGGGAAAGCCCCCACTCCAGTATTCTTGCCTGGAGAATCTCCATGGACAGAGGAACCTGGTGGGCTGTAGTCTATGGGGTCCTAAAGAGTCGGACACAACTGAGCGACTGAGCACACACCCACACCATCATCATCATCTCTCCCTCGTCAACCAGATAGAATGGTGCAGGCTAAATGATTAGTCAATGTTCAAAAACAAAAGCATTGTTATCAACTTTTGCTCGAGCTTTCTTCTGGGCCTGGAGCACCAGTATGACTCCTCCCAGACCAAAGTCACCCCACCCCACCAACCCTGAGAATGGCATGGGGCAAGTGAGTGTGACGGAAGGATGTCTCAAACATGAGTTTTGACGGCAGGAAGTGGTATTAACCCAGCCCTCAAATCCTGCCTGCAACCTTCTCCAATCTTGAAATTAATAAATAATAGAGACACCCAAAGAGCAACAGCTATTGAGAAATTAGCACTTTATTTGGGCTTTAAACCCTCTTCCCTCCCATGAAAATCTGGTGAGCTGTGCTGGCCCATATGAGTGAATGCTTATCCTTGGGTTGGAATAGGTTTAGACTGGAGCAAATCATACAGCCTGCTCTAGAATGTTCTTCCCTCTCTGCCCGTATCTTCCCACTGGGAAAGGTAGGAAGGGCACAGCCTTCAAGGGGTTGTGGCTTTCTTCGGCACACCGAGTGCCATCCACAATGCTCTCACATGGGGCAGAAAGGCTGACTCTGAATGCAGGTGGAGAAAGAAAAATGGAAAAGGAAAAGGAGGACTTCCCTGGAGGTCCAGTGGTTAAGACTCCCACGCTTCCAATGCAAGGGTTGTGGGTTTGATTCCTGGATTCCTGGATGGGGAACTAAAATCCTGCATGCCACATGGTGAGGCCAAAAACAAAGGAAGAGGAAAATAAAGATGGCAGACTTCTCTTCCACAGAAATCAGGGCCTGGCACATAGACTTGGGTCACTGGAAATAAAGAGGCAGAAGAACCACACCCTGTGTTCTGACCCTCTGTCTGACTGTGACCATGACTCCTGGTTATGAGTCCATGGCAAATCAGTTAACCCCCAATTGCCTCCTTTTTTTCATCTGTACAATGGGGATAATTATCCTAGTCCCTCCACCTCAACTGGGCGCTTTCCTGATGGCTCAGCAGGTAAAGACTCCACCTGCAATGCAGGAGACACAGGAGACTTAGGTTTGATCCCTGGGTTGGGACGATATCCTGGGGATGGAAAATGGCAACCCACTCCAGTATTCTTGCCTGGAGAATCCCATGGACAGAGAACCGGGCGGGTTATACAGTCCACAGTGTCCCAAAGGGTCAGACACGACTGCAGTGACTTTGCACACACACACAGAGCACAGAATTATTCAGACCTGCCCCTCCCACCCCCCAGAACCCTCCAACTGCCACCCTGTAGAGGACGATGGTTTCCTTGGAGTGGGGATCACTCTTGCAGATAAGGCTGAGTCTCAGAAGCAAGGCAGTGGAGTAAGTAAGAAACATGGGTTGTGGAGTCCGGCTGCCTGGGTTTGACACATCCACTGTGTGACCCTGGGTGAGCGGCTTGCCGTCTTGACCTCTCCACTTTCCTCCCCTATAAAGAGGTGATGTGGGTACTCCCCACCCATCGGTGAGGCAGGTAGCGATGAACGGGATCATCCGTGGAAGAGCCCTAGGGATTCCCTGGTCCCAGCAGTGGCCTTGAGGTGATGGGACTCTGTGTTCCACAGGTGGGCTCCTTCGGGAATGGCACGGTGCTCAGGAACCACGCGGAGGTGGAGCTGGTGATGTTCCTGAGCGGTTTTAGCAGCTTCCAGGAGGAAGCCAGCAACCACAATCACCACGAGCATGTTCTGAGCATGCTCTGTGAAAAGCTCACGGATTTCCCGGATCTGCTTCACCTCCAGCCCCAGAACCTGAGGCTGGTCCACGGAGTCACCTCTGCTGTCGCCTTTACCATTCAGACCTGGGAGATGGAAGAGCAAGTCACTGTCACCATTGTGCCGGCCTACGGGGTCCTGAGTAAGGGAAAGCCCACCTGACTCACACACCTGCCCTCCCCAGGGGGAGGACCCACAGCTCCTTCACCTCTCCTTTGTGGCCACGTGCAGACGCCTGCATGCACCCATTCAACCCACATCCCGTGCTGGGTGCTGGGTGACTGAAATGCCTGGGACTGACTCAGCTCTGGCTATCCTTGTGGTTCAATGGGGCAAACAGATTTATCAAGGAATCATGCAGATAAATATATGATTGGAGAGGAAGGGAGAGTCAAGGAAGGGAAAGCATTAGAGCAACTCCTGGGGTGACTCTGGAACACTTACCCTGGGGGTGGTTGTTTCCCCACGCTACATATAATAGTTTGCGTCGGCTAAACCCGAATTTCCAATCTATCCCTACCCCACCCATCTGTCTCCCTCTTTGGCAACACAGGTCTGTTCTCTATATCTATAAATCTGTTTCTGCAAAACTCACTTTTCATTCTCCAGAAGGACAGTCAAGAAGGCAAGCCTTTAGTCTTTCAAGCTATGTGGTTCCAGGCTTCCCTGGAAAGTGAAAGTGAAGTCGCTCAGTCGTGTCCGACTCTTAGCGACCCCATGGACTACACCCCACCAGGCCCTCCATCCATGGGATTTTCCAGGCAAGAGTACTGGAGTGGGGTGCCATTGCCTTCTCCGTTAAGAGCGGCTAGGCATATTATATTTACTTGGAGCTGGTATACTTGGTGACAGCCTTAGTGCCCTCGGACACGGCACGCTTGGCCAGCTCCCCAGGTAGCAGCAAGCGCACGGCGGTCTGGATCTCCCTGGATGTGATAGTCGAGCACTTGTTGTAATGCGCCAGGGACGATGCCTCGCCAGCGATGCGCTCGAAAATGTCGTTGAGGAAGGCGTTCATGATTCCCACGGCCTTGGACGAGATGCCGGTGTCCGGATGGACTTGCTTCAGCACCTTGTACACGTACACGGAGTAGCTCTCCTTGCGGCTGCGCTTGCGCTTCTTGCCGTCCTCCTTCTGGGCCTTGGTCACAGCTTTTTTAGAGCCCTTTTTAGGGGCAGGAGCAGACTTAGCCGATTTAGGCATGTCTATAATGACAACACCCAACAACACAGAAAGATTTGAAAGGCTTCCCTGGAGAGATACTCAAATGAATTAGCAGTCTCCTGAGAGCTTCCCCACTGGCTCAGCGGTAAAGAATCCGCCTGCCAATAGAGGAGACGTGAATTCGACCCCTGGGTCAAGAAGATCCCCTGGAGGAGGAAATGGCAATCCACTCCAGTATTCTTGCCTGGGAAATTCCATGGACAGAGGAGCCTGGCAGACTATAGTCTACGGCGTCACTAGAAGTCGGACATGACTTAACGACTAAACAACAAAAACCCTAGAGGACTTATTAGCAACTGGGGCTTTCTAAGCCCTCACTGTCTCCCCTTTGCCTCCTCAGGGCCTTCTGTTCCCAACTTTCAGCCCTCCCCAGAGGTATATGTGAGACTGATTAAGGCCTGCCGTACTCTTGGATACTTCTCCCCATCCTTCAGCGAGCTGCAGAGAAACTTCGTGAAATACAAGCCAACCAAGCTGAAGAGCCTCCTGCGGCTGGTAAAACATTGGTACCTCGAGGTGAGGAGGCTGCCTGATGGGGGCAAGAGCAGAAGATGGGGGAGGGAGGAGAAGAAAAGGCAGGAACCAGACTTGTCATCAGGGGGATACTGTGAGGAGGGGCAATGGTCGTGGGGAGGGAGAGGATTTAGTTAGTTACCTGTTTTATGACAAGCTACTTTTTAGATTTCACATAGGATGTCTGCATGGTACCAAGGGTATTTCCAAATACCCAGATGAGCAGAGTCATCTCCGCTTATGAAAGGAAGACTCAGAAACAAACAAAAAATGAGAAAGAAAAAAAAAATGATTTCTTATTTTAAAAAAATTGGTAAGAGTCAGAGTTTAGACTGGTTTAACCAAAAAAGAAAAAAATACCAAAAAAGAAAAAAATAGTATTTAAAGATAAAAATCAAGATACTATGAAAGTTTGTTTACATTAGTATGTGTATGTGGGAAAATAGCATTTCCTTACATAGTTATCACCTCAACAAAGGTTGTGATGTATCTTCAGATATTAGCAACACCGAAGTCAAGAAGGAAATTGGTTTTTTTGGCCAGTCAGTCACTTAAACAGGAAATGATCCAAAGTTTTGTGGATTTGAAGAGATGGAACTCAAAAGAATGATCTGTTTGTTTTGTTTGTTTGGCTAAGTGTACAAAGTGTTTTTTTCCTGAATACGTCATGCACATTTATTGGCAATGTCCACAGAAAAACATACCAGCTTTATTTTCTATAGCCCTTTCTTTGTACAAGTCTCTGCCTCTGAGGGACTTCTCCAGCGGTCCAGTGGTTAAGACTCCACGTTTGCACTGCAGGGGTACTGGGCTCCATCCCTGGTCAGGGAACCACGGTCCCCACACGACCTAAAAACAAACAGCCTAAAAGACTCTGCCTCTAAGACAAGATGTTGGCTGCATATGGTTTTTTGAAAGTTTCTTGACTCAGTATTATTCATTTGATGTTTTCTTTTATTTGAGAATTTTTATTTAACCAAGTGTTATAAGACGTGTTGATCAATCCTCAAGGACACAAAGAGTATATGATACGTTAAACAGAACTAGAGTCCTGTGATGCTAAAAAGGTTGTTAGTTCATTTTTATCTGGAGACTATGTAACATCCCAGGAGTTGTCATTTACAATTATGATTTGAAAGTATTTTTTGATTCTTACCAATTCATCCACTGGAGCCAAGGAATGTGTAAGTTAGATTCTCTGGGTTTTATTTGATTTCACAAAATCTTAACTGTAAGAATATCACTGATCTCAGAGATGTCCAAGTTTGTGCATGCTCACACACAAAGTCATTTTTTAAAAAAATTTTTGAGATGTCAGTTGGAATAATTTATCATTTAAGTTTGCACTATGTATAGCCATATACTGAGGGTGAGTGAGTGAGTGAAGTTGCTCAGTCATGTCTGACTCTGTGACCCCATGGACTGTTGCCTACCAGGCTCCTCCATCCATGGGATTTTCCAGGCAAGAATACTGCAGTGTGTTGCCATTTCCTTCTCTAATACTGAGGGTAGGAGATAAAGAAAGAAAGCGTTGTCTCCCCACCGCCACCTCATATAGCCATCAAAAATAGAACATTAACCTGGGTAATTTTTTAGAAATTAGAAGAAATTCTAATTTTTTTCTTTTTGTTTTTTAATTGAGAGTAACAGAAAAACCAATGCTAATGGGCTTAACCAATAAAGAGAATTATCAGCTCATGTGTGAAAACCTACAACAGTGGAGAGAGCTTCAGGCACCGTTTGGTGAAGGCTCCAGCTCTGTTTCTCTGTAATTCTCTTGTGTGTGCGTGTGTGCTAAGTTGCTTCAGTCATATCTGAGTCTTTGCGACCCCATGGACTGTAGCCCACTAGGCTCCTTTGTCCATGGGATTCTCCAAGCAAGAATACTAGAGTGGGTTGCCATTTCCTCCTCCAGGGGATCTTTCCGACCGAGGGATGGAACCGCATCTCTTATGTCTCCTGCATTGGCAGGCAGGTTCTTTACCACTAGCGCCATCTGGAACAGCTTCTCTCAATATTATATGTCAACTTGGTCCCCAAGCTGGTTTCCCTCATGGTGGCAAAATGGCCGCATCTGTTCCTGCCCTCACATTCACTTAGACTTCTCTTCTCTCAACCACAGAACAAAAGAACTAGATTTGACTCAAATTGAGCCAGCTTAGATCACCAGGCATCTCTTGAACCAATCACTTGGCAAGGGGAAATAGGTTTATCCTCGTGATCCTGTCCAGTCGGGGCCAACCCTGGAGATGAGGATTGGGCCAATCGCATCCAAACAACATGGCCACTAAACAATGGGGGAGAAAGACATACCTATTAGAGAAGCAACCCCAATGTTCAATACAGATTCTCAGCTATTACCTAGTCCTGGAGGAGCCTGGCAGGCTACAGTCCACGGGGTCGAAAAGAGTCAGACCCGACTTAGCAACTAAACAGCAATGATAACATAGTCGCCCAACACACACACAAACACATTTTTTCCCTCTTTAGCTAAGAAGATTTTTCTTTAAAAGAAATCTCCCGGAAGCCCAAATAGATTAAAATAGAGTTATTTTGTTTGGGGTGCTTGTGACAGAGCCCAACCTGCTGATTCCCTTTTTTCTCTTTTAAGTGTTTATCTGTTTGGCCGCACCAGCTCTTAGTTGCAGCATGTGGCATCTTTTGCCTTCACTGTGGCATGATCTCTAGTTATGGCATGTGGGATCTAGGTGTCCTGACCAGGGATGGGACCTGGGAGCATGGCATCTTAGCTATTGGACCACCAGGAAAGTCCCTGCTCACTCCCTGGGATACTTCTTCATCACTCCATTCCAGAAGTTATGTCAAGTACAGTTTGAAACCCACTGGACTCACCCAGTTGCTTAATTTTAAGATGGGGAAACCCAGTTAAGGCCAGAGAGGAAAAGTGACTTGGCCAAGAATACACTGCCGGTAGGTAGCAAAGCTGGGACAAGAACTTGGGTTTTTCCAGTTTTGGGTCCAATGTCATCCTTCTAAGGAATCGGGGTCTCTCTCTCTCTTCCCATGTCTTTCAATAGTATGTGAAAGCCAAGTGCCCTAGGGCGGAGCTGCCCCCAATGTATGCCCTTGAGCTACTGACCATCTATGCCTGGGAAACGGGTACTGAGGAGAAAGAGCGTTTCAGGTTGGACAAAGGCCTGGTCACTGTGCTGCTGCTGCTCACGAAGTATCAGCGTCTCTGCATCTACTGGACCAAGTACTACACATTGCAGAACCCGGTCATTGAGGACTTTGTCAGAAACCAGCTCAAAGAAAAGAGGTACTGGATCGTCGCGTGCCAGCCACATCTCAGAGAAAGAGAATTAAGGGAAAGGTGGTATCGAGTTTCCTGGGTGGGCTTTATTTTATATATAAAATCACTATATATAATATATATATTTAAAGATTTGTCTATTTTACGGTTTGGCTGTGCTGAGTTCTGTTGCCGCACATGCGCTTCTCCCACTTGCGGTGAGCGGGGGCTGCCCTCTAGCTGTGGTTCAGAGGCTTCTCGCTGCAGGGGCTTCTCTTAGTCGTGGAGTACTGGCTCTAGGGTGCACGGGCTTCAGAAGCTGTGGCTACTCTGGGCTTCACTGTATGTAGAATTTTCCTGGACCAGGGATCGACCCTGTGTCCCCTGCATCGCAAGGCGGATTCTTAACCACTGGACCACCAGGGAAGCCTGGGTGGACTTTATTAAATAGAAAAGCAGATATCTCACCCCGACACAGTTGACATCTCAAGGTGATCACCTTTCAAATCGCCAGGGCCTTAGGGGCTATAAGCCTTTTCCTCATTCCTTGAGCTATCACTCCACTCTACGTTAATCCTCTTGCCCTCAGAAGACCATTTCAGTGCTTTTTCCCAGCATGAGAAACTAAAAAGAACCATGGAGATCCAAGTTAAATCCAAGCTCTGCCGTTTTCTCATCTCTGTGAGCCTCCATTCCTCGTCTATAAAACAGGAGTTGTTGTTGTTGTCCAACTCTTTCGAGACCCCATGGACTATAGCTTACCAGGCTCCTCTGTCCATTGGATTTCCAAGGCAAGAATACTGGAGTGTTTTGCCATTTCCTTCCCAGCGGATCTTCCCAATCCAGGGATTGACCCCATCTCCTCCATTGGCAGGCAGATTCTTTACTGATGAGCCACCACAGAAGCCCAAAACAGGAGTAATTGGCACCAGCCATGCAGGACTCTTAGGATAGTCAGAGAAAATATACGTGAAGGGCCACTGTATCTAGTCTATGATAGATGCCAGCTAAATGTTCAGTACTGTAACACATGTTGCTTGTGCCCATTTGTATCCCCTGGGCCTTTACCATTTCAGGGAAGGTTGGTTCAACCTCCAGCTGTCGGCACCTGTGTCCCTCTGCCTGTGGGTTTTCAGCTTCCCTTAGTGATTGGTGGGGATTGGTGTGTAAATACCTCAGCTCCCTGCCATCTCAGATGGAGGGACTCTTTCTGGGTCATGTGTTCTACACTAGTTCTCAGAGTCCAAGCCCCAGCTGCTCACAGGGATAATCACCCTGATGCATATCCTTTATTGGCATCCTTCCTGTCCCTGTCTCACTTTCCCACTTGCTCTTTGGTGCTTCCTGGCACCTCCTTCCAAATAAATGACTTGCACTCAAATCCTCATCTTAGGTTTTGCTCCTGGGAGAACCCGGCCTGAGACAACTCTTTGTACTAGAAGCTTTAGGTCACTGTAAGCAATATCATAAGAATATTTATTGTTCCCTCATGTGAGTGTCCGGAGAAGGCAATGGCACCCCACTCCAGTACTCTTGCCTGGAAAATCCCATGGACGAGGAGCCTGGAAGGCTGCAGTCCATGGGGTCTCGAAGAGTCGGACACAACTGAGCGACTTCACTTTCACTTTTCACTTTTCACTTTCATGCATTGGAGAAGGAAATGGAAACCCACTCCAGTGTTCTTGCCTGGAGAATCCCAGGGATGGGGGAGTCTGGTGGGCTGCCATCTGTGGGGTGGCACAGAGTCGGACACTACTGAAGTGACTTAGCAGCAGCAGCAGCAGCATGTGAGTATCAGGTCTTTTTTTTTTTTTTTTAAACAAGAAAGAGTAACCAGGTCTCCTTATGAAAAGACAATTTATTGTATGGATGCCCAGAATATTGACCTGGGAAAACCATCAGGACCTGAGGCAAACTAGTATAGACTCCTCTTCTCTGTCATTCCCTCTCATGGCCCATGTGCTCCCTACCCTCTCACTGCCTCTGTTTCTCTCTCCATACCTGCCCTGCTCCCCTCTTACTCCAAGGTGATGAGGAACATCCATCATTTCTGGTCCAAACTCCAGAGGGAACTAATTTGATTACTAGGCAGAGGCTCCACATGCCAGCTCACCTGGTGGGTCACTTGGATCAGATGAGTTGAATCCACAGGATGGAGTGGCACTGCTCCCTGACTCCATCAGGCAGGAGCATTTCAGGGAGCCAGGATGCTGGGGGTTGAAAGCATGGAGCCTAAAGTGTCCAGTTCATGTCACTAGCCTGCTAACACATTCTGTCACTTAGATAAAGTCTCAGCTCATGCCTAAGTCAAAAGCTCCTGGGGTACAAGGGCCAGGTCTTGGGACTTCCCTGGTGATCCAGTAGTTAATGCTCCATGCTCCCAATGCAGGGAGCCTGGGTTTGATCCCTAGTCAGGGAACTAGATCCCACAAGTCACAACTAAAAAGACCCCATGTACCGCAGCCAAGATCCTACGTGCCACAATGAAAACTGGCACACCACAACTAAGACCCAGCTCAGCCAAATAAAACAACAGGAAACCACACAAGCGCTAGGGCTTCATCATGGGCTTGACATCCAAGACCTATGGTCACCCCATGCAACCTCAGTCAGCTATTAGACCCCTTCAAGCCAATAGTCTTTAAAATATCTATTCAACAGTCACCTAGAGGAGAGACACTTGGAAGCTCAACCTCCCCTCCGTTGAGACGGAGGAGATGGATCAGAATCCCATGTTCAGGTTGGGAGAACCTAGGGAGGTCTGTGCCTCAGTTTTCTCATCTGTAAAGTGGGGAGAAATTACCATCATCATCATCACCACCATCACTGTCATACTTTAGAGAATTGTTGCAGGGATTAGAATAGGTTACTCAGAGATTGACCCCGTGCCTCAGGAAACATCAGTAAATGGTACCAGCGGTATTGTTATCCTCCAAAGCAATTCAGAAGCTCTAGGTTTGAACTCATTTACATAGTCTGTTCAGCAAAGTGAAAGCTCTGAACTTAAGAGGCCCACACGCTGCTGTGGTCTGCCTGAGGGACCGCTATTCTTGTTCCATCATGGCTTTGGGGGTCTCAACCTCTGTACACTTCAAAGATTCCTTACAAACACCTAAAATACTCTCCCCAAGAGAAATTTACTTCAAGTATTTATTCATTTATTTCGACCACACTGGGACTTAGTTGTGGCATTTAGTCAGGATCTTCGATCGTAGTTCCTACCTGTGGGATCTTTACCTGCAGCATGCAAGATCTAGTTCCCTGACTGAGGATCGAACCCAGGCCCCCTGCACTGAGAGTGCAGTCTTAGCCACTGGACCACCAGGGAAGTCCTGAGGAATTCTTGGAAACAGAACCCTCTTCATTCTGTTGCTGCTGCTGCTCAGTCACTCAGGCGAGTCTGACTCTTTGTGACCCCACAGACTGTAGCCCCCTAAGGCTCCTCTGTCCAGGTGATTTCCCAGGTAAGAATATTGGAGTGGGTCGCCATTTCCTCCTCCAGGGGATCTTCCTGACCCAGAGATCGAATCCAGATCTCCTGAGTCTCCTGCATTGGCAGGCGGATTCCTCATCATTGAGCCACCTGGGAAGCCCTCGTCATTCTGTTACTCTCTGGAAATATTTGTGGACCCTCTTGGACTGACAACCCTGGGCTCTGAACACAGCAGATGCTCAGATGATTGCCAAGAAGATTTCTTTCTGGCCTTCAGGCTTCCAAACAAGAAAGAACCTGGGCTCCCTCTCTCTGTGTTTCAGGCCCATCATCTTGGATCCGGCTGACCCCACCTACAATGTGGCAACAGGCTACAGATGGGATATAGTGGCTCAGAGTGCCCGACATTGCCTGAAACAGTCCTGTTGCTATGACAACAATGAGACATGCATCCCCAACTGGAAACTGAAGGTAATGTCTCCTCTCTGGCTGCCAGAGGCTAGAAGTTCAGAATGAGATACTGGTGGCTCAGTGGAAAAGAATCCACCTACCAGTGCAGGAGACACAGGTTTGATCCCTGGGTCCACAAGATCCCCTGGAGAAGGAAATGACAACCCATTCCTGTATTCTTGCCTGGGAAATCCCATGGACAGAGGAGCCTGGTGGGCTTCAATCCATGGGGTCGCAAAGAGTCGAACATGACTTAGCAACCAAACAAAATGTTTGCAGCTGCTGCTGTTGTAAAGACAAGGACAGGTGAAAGGCACTTTTTCTTTTTTAATGTCCATCCACACAACAGAATTTTTTTTAAGATTTTTTTTTAATGTGGACTACTTTTTCAGTCTTTATTGAATGCGTTACAACTGTTGTTTCTGTTTTATGTTTTCAGTTTTTTCTATTACGAGGCATGTGGGATCTTAGTTCCCCAACCAGGGATCGAACCCACACTCCCTGTACTGGAAGGTGAAGTCTTAACCACTGGATCACCAGGGAAATCCCTGAAGGGCACGTTTGTCCTCAGACAGCGGAAGGTGGATTTAACCCCTCTCTGTCCTCTCCCTTCCAGTTTGCATGAGACATCAACGTGACAGTGGAGCAGTGGGGTCGTGTGGATTTCGTCATCCAGGTGAACCCCTATGAGTCCATACAGAAGCTTAAAGAGAAGATCCAGTGTAAGCTGGAGTCCTCGGCCCCACAGCGTCTGTCCTTCCAGGAGCCTGGTGGGGAGCGACAGGTCCTCAGGAACATCTCCTCTTTGGCAGATTACAGTATCTTCTCTGACGCTTGCGTCTCTCTGCTGCAGATCGTCTCTCCTGAGATGCAGGTCTTTGTGAAGAATCCCAGCGGTGGGAGCCACACCTTTGCCATTTACTCCAGCAGCTTAGTCCTTGACCTGAAGTGTCAGATTGAAGTGAGGGAGGGGCTACTCAGAAAGAAGCAACAGCTAGAGTTGCAAGGCCAAGTCCTGCAGGATGAGTGGAGTTTGGGTTTCTGTGGTGTCTGAGCCAGCACCACCCTCATCCTCTCCAAAAAGACAGCTGAATAGGTTCCATTTCCACCCAGTTAGTCTCTTCTGAAACATCTCCCTGTGCGTTTTTGCTGTTTAATCTAGGTCCCATCGATTTCACCTAACCTTGCCAGTAGAGGGATGACGAGGGATATGAGACTAGGTATGCAAACCAACAATATCCAGAGCATGTTTGACAATAGAATTCTGACGCACAAGCTCTGCAGCCAACAGTCTGGAAGCCGAACCATTCTATCAATTAACTGGAAACCATCAGGATTTGGTCAACAACTACTAGCCTCCCTATTCCCTCCCTTCCAATTTAGGACTGATGAAAGAAATCCAAACAAGCTCCCTGACCAATCATATAGGATGCTCTGCTTCTAATTAGCCCACCTCCAGCTTCCCATGCAAACAACCTCAGTCGGGGTATACCTGAAGCCTTCTCTTTATGCCACTATAAAACTGTCTCACTGTCCTCCTTGCCTTGGTGTCTTTGCCAAAGGCGAGGGATGGTGGCTAACTCCCTGGCTATAGCGAGTTGGAAATAAATAAACTTCGTTTGTTCTCTTTTGGGTGGTCTTCGTTTATTTCCACAGGTGCTAAGGCTGTCCTGGGAGTTATAGCCTAAGCATATGAGCCTCTCAACTCTGGAAAGTAAGGACTGTGTGGAAAGTGAGATAGAGATAAGGGAAGTCTGGGAGATGGAGGATGATGTAGTTTTAAAAATCCCCTCAACGTATTTACAAAATAGAAGTAGAGTCATGGATGTAGAAAACAAACTTATGGTTACCAGGGGTGAAGGGGGAAAGGGGAGGGATAAACTGGGAGATTGAGACTGACATATACACACTACATATAAAACAGATAACTAATATGAACCTGCTGTATAGCATGGGGAACTCGACTCAATACTCCGTAATAGCCTATTGTTGTTGCAGTTGTTGAGTCGCTAAGTCAAGTACAACTATTTGCAACCCCATGGACTGTAGCCCATCAGGCTTCTCTGTCCATGGGATTTCCCAGGCAAGAATACTGGAATGGGTTCCCATTTCCTTCTCCTGGGGATCTTCCTGACCCAGGGATCAAACCCGTATCTCCTGCATTGGCAGGCGGGTTCTTTACTGCTGAGCCACCAGGGAAGTCCGTATTACCTGGAGATTCTGTTTAAATGCAGGTTCTGATTCAGGTCTAGGCTGAAACCAAGACTACGAATTTCTAACAGGCTCTGGAGTTTGCTGATGCTGCTTGTTCACGGATTATACTGAGAGTAGTAGCAAAGCCCTAGGATATTGAAAGCAATCTGCATTTTAAAAAGTCCCCTACACAACAATGTGAAGCATACAGTTAAATATGGTTAAAATAGTATGTTTTATATTATGTGGTCTTCCCTGGTGTCTCAGCAGTAAAGAATCAACCTGCAATGCAGGAGGCGCAAGTTTGATCCCTGAGTTGGAGAGATCCCCTGGAGAAGAAAATGGCAACTCACTCCAGTATTCTTGCCTGGGGACTTCCATGGACATTGGACCAGGCAGTTTATGGGGTCGAAAGAGTCAGACACGACTTAGTAACTAAACAACAAAATATTATGTGACTTTTACCACAGACGTGCTTGCGTGCTTGCTAAGTCGCTTCAGTTGTGTGCCACTCTATGGACTGTAGCCCACCAGGCTCTTCTGTCCATGGAATTCTCCAGTCAAGAATACTGGAATGGGTTGCCAGGCCCTTCTCCAAGGGATCTTCCTGACCCAGGGATTGAACCTGCGTCTCTTATATCTCCTGCACTGGAAGGCAGGTTCTTTACTACTAGCACCACCTTAGAAGCCCCTTGCCCCCTACCCAACCCTGCCACAGACACAAAGGTCCCTAAGTTACTTCTGATGCCCAAATAGACTTCTGAATTTGTAGAATAAGTGGATAAGAATCAAAGTGCATTGGACCAAAATATGGGAACCGATCCTGACTGTCATTAACCCCTTGTGTGACCTTAGGCAATTCCTGCCTGTCTACAGGTCTTATTTTCCTCATCAAGGATAGATCTGTTGATCTCTTAGGCCCTTCCAGCTCTCACGTTTCAGGAAACCCTTCAGGACAATTTAGGACCAATGACGGCCTGAGTCTAAGAACTACAATCCCCACAATGCCCTGCGTTTTTCAGCTCCCTTTGGGGATCCTAAGAGGACGACCGCGCCTGGAGGCGCTCCCCACAATCCTTTGCGGTGCTTCAAGGTGGCGGCACCCGTGGCACCATGAGCGATCTGGAGAGCAGCAGCAGCAGCAGCAGCGATGAAGAGGAGCTGGAACGGTGCCGCGAGGCAGCGTTGCCGGCTTGGGGCTTGGAGCAGCGCCCGAGGGGTCCAGAGAAGCCAGGAGTCGGTAGGGGACTATATTCGGGGGGTCTGGACGTAGAGCGTATGATCTTCCCCTCAGGCCTGAGAGGATGGACGGTGAAGAGGGTGTCACCGGGATTCGACTTCTTTCCCTGAGGAGGCTCCACGGCTTGGGTAGGGTTTAGAGTAGGATTTAGAGTCAAAATACGGACCAGGGCAGCGGGGCGGGTTGTTCATTATCCCAGTCAGGGAAACCAAGGCACCAGAGTATCTCTTGACTCTGCCTTCTTGGGTCCATCCTAACTGTTGCACCCTGGGCGGCCCGCCACTCATCGGAGATTACTGCGACAGCTGGATTCTTGCATCCAGCCTTTCTTCGGCTCCACTTTGCCAGCGAGCTGCGTCGCACACCTCCTTGACCGTGACTCCCTTTGCTGTTGTTCAGTCGCTCAGTCATGTCAGACTCTGCGACCCCATGGATTGCAGCACGCCAGCCTTCCCCATCCTTCACTATCTTTCTTGTCCTTCACTGATTCCCTAGTGCCCTGGGAATAAATCCCAGACCCCTTAACATAAGGGCGCCCAATGGTGGGTAAAGTGCAGAGGACTTGTGAATATTAATGGGAAAAATATTTCATCTCACTTTCACCAGTCTCTGAAATTTAGCCTGTCTTTCCATCATGTGTGTGAACAACCACAGTAGTTTTGGCGATACCTGTTACTTTGTCTTAACAAAAGTCTCAGACTTTCAAATCCCATTAGTCTTTCAGATATATCAAAAATATTTTATTCACAATATGTTGGGAAAAAAATCGTTTCCACTCATCCCTGCTTTAAAATTAAAGTAATTTTGGACTTTCCTCGTGATCCAGAGGTTAAGAATTCACCTGCCCGTGCAGAGCACACTGGTTTCATCCCTGGTCCAGGGAGATCCCCCATGCCACAGGACAACTAAGTCCTGAGCGTTAAAACCACAGAGCTGGTAAGCTCTGGAGTCGGTGCTCTGCAACAAGAGAAGCCGGTTTCTCAGAAACCGGAGCACAGAAACCAGAGAGTAGCCCCCAGTTGCTTTAACTAGATAAAGCCCTCAGGCAGCAACGGAAACCCAGCGCAGCCAGAAATAAATTAATTAATTTTTTTAAAATTACAGTAATTTTTAGGCCCATCAGTAGATTTTAATACATTAATGAAGAAGCATATGTATTAAAGTATCCCAAATTTTGCTTTTTACTCTTAATGATAACTGAATTTCACTATCACTGGTTTTCTTTGTAATCCTATGTGTTGTATTTTTTGCATCTAAAAGATTATTCTGAGAAGGATCCAGGCTGCCAGAGCAGGCCATGGCAAAGCAAGGTTAACTCCTGCTTTTGTTTTAAAGGACTCACAAGCCCTAGGGACTTCCCTGGTGATCCAGTGGCTAAGACTCCGTGCTCCCAGTGCAGGGGGCCTTTGTTGGATCCCTGGTCAGGGTATTAGACTGCATGTTGCAGCTAAGAAGTTCATAGGCCGCAGCTAAGGATCCAGAGTGCCGAAACTAAGACCCGGCAGAGCTGAGTAAATAAATAATTTCTGTAAAAGTTAAAATAATAAATAAATAAAAGGATTTACAAACCCTTTGGTAATCAATTCCCAGCCTTTGGTAATCAGTTCCCAGCTTGCTTTCCTGCCACACGTTCCACAGCTAGGCTCCAGACCATACTATGTCCTCTCATCTGTGGTCACCATAACTCTGCCATTTTCTTTTTATTTTCTGTGTGCAGAAATGCCTTTCCATCTCCACCACTCACTCAGTTCATTTCAGTTCAGTCACTCAGTCACGTCCAGCTCTTTGCAACCCCCTAGACTAGAGCATGTCTGGCTTCCGTGTCCATCACCAACTCCCGAAACCTACTCAAACTCATGTCCATCACGTCGGTGATGCCATCCAGCTGTCTTATCCTCTGTCGTCCCCTTCTCCTCCTGCCGTCAATCTTTCCCAGCATCAGGGTCTTTTCCAATGAGTTGCTTCTTCCAATCAGGTGGCCAAAGTATTGGAGTTTCAGCTTCAGCATCAGTCCTTCCAGTGAATATTCAGAACTGATTTCCTTTAGGATGAACTGGTTGGAATTCCATGCAGTCCAAGGGACTCTCGAGAGTCTTCTCCAACACCACACTTCAGAAGCATCAGTTCGTTGGCGCTCAGCTTTCTTTATAGTCCAATTCTCACATCCATACATGACTACTGGAAAAACCATAGCTTTGACTAGACGGACCTTTGTTGGCAAAGTAATGTCTCTGCTTTTTAATATGCTGTCTAGGTTGGTCATAGCTTTTCTTCCAAGGAGCAAGCGTCTTTTAATTTCATGGCCGCAGTCACCATCTGCAGTGATTTTGGAGCCCCCAAAAGTAAAGTCCTGCCACCACTCACTAGCAGGAAGAATTTGGGCAGGGTACTTAAGTCTCACTGTATTTAAATTTCCTCATCTGTAATGTGGGGTTAAGGATAGTACCCACCGTTGTAAGGAGTGGAGATGATGTATCTGCAGTGCTTGGCACACATTAAAGGCCCAGTAAAGAGCAGTTATGTGGTTGGTCTCTCGTCATGGACTCATTTCCCCTTCCTGTCTGGCTCCCATTTATCCTTTAATACAGCTGAGACACCATCTCTTCAGGAGGACTGGGTTACATGCCTTCTCTCCACGATCGTCATACTTTATGTGATTCCCTTCATATATAATGCTTTCCTTTCTTCTACAATTGCTTCTTTACTTATCCTGCCTTTTTTCCTTTCACCCCTCCAACCCCAGTACCTAGAGTCAACTGTGGCTCATACTTGCTCCACAAATTTATTGAGTGAGAGGTTGCATGATGTGAACTTCACAAGGGCTGGTGTCTGTTCACCGTGGTATCCCCAGGGCCTATACCTTGCTCAGCAAAATGATTTTTAAATGAATGAACTTGCCGGAAAGGGGCCTCTAAGGGGTGAGGAAGCTGAGACCCTAGCAAGACTCCCCATCCAGTGATCAGCATAACTGAGCCCCCTTCGTTTCTCTCTTCCAGAGCACTTAGCACACAGCTAAGCACACAGTGGGCACTCAATAAATGCTGGAATCAAAGTACACTTAGACGTGCTCATTCAGCATGGTGATGAAGAGGGGCTGTGGAGCCAGACAGCCTGGATCCTCATCCCAGTTCTTGTCGTTTGTTAGCTGTTTGGCTAAGCTATTTAACAGGCTTCCCCAGGGAGGCATGGGTTTGATCCCTGGGTCAGGAAGATCCCCTGGAGAAGGAAATGGCAACATTCTTGCTTGGGAAAGCCCATGGACAGAGGAGCCTGGCAGGCTACAGTCCATGGGGTTGCAGTCAGTCAGTCATGACTTAGCACTGAACAACAACAAGCTATTTTACATCTCCTTGCCTCAGTTTCCTCTTCTGTAAATGGGGGATGGTGACTGCTCCACCTCCACCCCCACCCCCATTAGCCCCATCAGGTTTTTGGAAAGATTCAACAAGTTATAGGCGTAAATGACATAAAATAGTGCCCAGCACACAACAGATGGTGTAGTTGTTTCCTCTGTAAATACCTCAGTGTTCATTATTTCCACAGATGCTACAAATGCTAAGTTGCCAGCCAACCAGCCAAGCGTCAGGTACTGTGCACTTTGTATTCAGATTTCATCTTTTCATTCATTGATGTTGGCCCCTGCCACCTGCCCCCCCCCCACACACACACCCCATGTACTCCCTGCTACACCTGGTATGTCAGGGTGAGCAAGACACATGTCTTCCCCACCCTCTCGGGGGCAGCCTCTGAGCTGGCAGGAGGTGAGGTCCTTGTGTATGTGTTGCAGGCACAAGGTAGATGAGCATGAACAAGACGGCAACGAGCTTCAGACCACCCCCGAATTCCGAGCCCACGTAGCCAAGAAACTGGGAGCCCTGCTGGACAGGTAACAAACACCTACGTTCTCTTTTCCTGCCCTCATTCATTCATTCCAGGAGTCACGGCCCCCGAGGCCTGGGAGCTCAGCAGATGTCAGTTGGCACCGTGGTAAGCACAAGGTATCACCCTGCCATGCAGGGCTTGTCGTCATCCTTGTCCTCCAGCTGTGGGAGAAGGCTCCCATCTGTGAGAAGAAGCATGTGCCTGCAGTCACGGAGGAGGGAGCAGAGTGGGCTCAACTCCAGGGCCCTGCTCTTAACTGCTGCGCTCTCCTGCTGCCCCCAGAGGAAGAGGGGACCCCGAGATGCAAGAGCTTATTCCCACCACAAGAGGGCAAGGCACCAGCGGAATTCCTGTTTCTTGAGTGCTTACTGTATGACAGGTGCTGCGAGAATATAACCTGTGAAGATCCAGGTTGGCAGGACTTCCCTGGTGGTCCAGTGGCTAAGACTCCACGATCCCAGTGCAGGAGGCCCAGGTTCAGTCCCTGGTCAGGGAACTAGCTCCCACATGCCACAACTGAAGAAAAAATCACGTGTGTCACTAGTAAGATCTAGCGCAGCCAAAGAAATACTTTAAAAAAAAAAAAAAAGATCCAGATCAGCATTCCTAAAGTAGGTGCCCAGGAACTCGAGTCCAGAGTGTGGCTCTGGGCACCAGGGTTCCAGCAGCAAAGAGGAGGTGGAGAAATGCTGTACTCTGCATACCCACTGTGCCTTGGGAAGTTAATTAATTTATCTTTATAATTTTATTTATTTACTTTTGGCCGTGCTGGGTCTTCATTGCTGTGCAGGCTTTTCTCTAAGTACACAGGCTTCTCATTGCAGTGGCTTCTCTTGTTATAGAGCAGGGGCTCTAGAGCATGTGGGCTCAGTAGTTGTGGCTCCCAGGCTCTAGAGCGCAGGCTCAGTAGTTCTGTTAGTTGGCTTAGTGGGCTTAGTTGCTCTGCGGCATGTGGAATCTTCCTGGATCAGGGATCGAATTCATGTCTCCTGCATTGGCAGGCGGCTTCTTTACCACTGAGCCAGCAGGGAAGCCCTGCCCTGGGAGATTTAGATGCTTGGTAGTGTCTTCAAAGCTCTGAGAAGTCCTACAGTAGAGAGTCCTGCATAAATTTGTGTAGTCCGGCATCTTCCAAGCATGTTTGGCCACAGTGCCTCTGTTCCGCGGATGACCAGTGGCGTGGCATGGGACTCGGTCCCGGGCAGGCTGGGCTAGATCCATTCTCACTTGACAAAGCCCTAGCAGATTTTGAAAGGGAGACTCAGGATGTTTGGGCCATAGTCCTTCAATGTGAAGTAACCATCAAAAAGGACAGATGAGCCCTCCCAAAGTGCACAGCTGCTGCTAATCCAGACAGAACTTTGGGCCAGCCCTCAGCAGCCTGCACCCCCACGGCCTTAGTGCCAGTCCCCAATCTGGGAATGTGCTTAACGTGTTTAGGAAGGTCAGTTGGGCATCTCAGTCCGAGGGAGTGCTTTTTCTCAGTGACTGTTCGGCTTCAGGGTAACCAGGGCCACCTGGCATTGCAGTGACCCGTGACGAGCGCTTCCCAGGTGGAAATCCACCGGGTGTTGGTCACCCACCATCAGGATAGGTCCTGCAGCGTTCTGTGTTTATTCCTCTCCAAAGAAATGACTTAGCACAGCTATCCTGAGCCAGTATCTTGTGTTTTAAGGGCTTCCCAGGTGGTGCTAGCAGTAAAGACCCTGCCTGCCAGTGCAGAAGACATAAGAGATGTGAATTCGATTGGGAAGATCCCCTGGAGAAGGAAATGGCAACCAACTCCAGTATTCTTGCCTGGGGAATCCCATGGACAGAGGAGCCTGATGGGCTATAGTCCATAGGGTCGCACAGAGTCAGACACGACTGAATCAGTGTAGCACGCACAGAGAAATGATACCCCAGTTGGTCCCTTGGCACCATGGACATGGTTTGTCCATGGTGGCAACATGGCTTGGCACCATGGTTGTGTGGGGCTGTACTGAGCGCTGTAGGAGGGTTAGCAGCATACTTCGCCTCTACCCACGAGATCCTAGTAACATTGCTCCACCAGCGGTGACAACCAGCTGTGTCTCCAGACATCACCTTATGTCCCTGCTGACTGACACTGAACCACCAGGTTAGATACCCGGCTCAGGGTCAGGACCCTGTTGGCATCATTTCTGTTCCCTCTCCCCAGACCGTGTCCCGTGCAGGATGAGGCCTCTGGCACCTACACAAGGCAGTTAGGAGAAGCGCCCAGCACATCGTTCTGTTTGCTGCAAGGGCGTTGCTGAGAGCGTTGGTCTCCAGTTGCGAGGTGACTGCCTCACTAGCACTCCCCGAGACCTGCTTCCTGGTCTCGGCAGTTCTCCCCTCTTTGTCTGTGCTAGAGAAAGGGGTCCTGTGGAGCTCATTGCTTATCTTTTCTTTTCGGCTGTGCCAGGTCCTCATTGCTTTGCTCAGGCTCTCTAGTTGTGGCGAGCGGGGGCTCCTCTTTATTGAGGTACGAGGGGTTCTCACTGCGATGGCTTCACTGGTTGGGATCACAGGCTCTAGGCTCACGGGCTTCAGTGGTTGTGGCACGTGGGCTCAGTAGTTGCAGTTCGCAGGCCCTAGAGCACAGGCTCAGTAGTCGTGGCTCACGGGTTTAGTTGCCCCATGGTGTGTGGGATCTGCCCGGACCAGGGATTGAACCTGCATTGGTAGGCTTGGTCTTTACCACTGAGCCACCAGGAAACTCTACTGATTGCTTATCTTACAGCAGTAATCATCTTCATCATCGTTATAGCTGGCATTTACTGGCTCACAGCCGGGCTCCATCCTCAGGGATTAGAATTCACTTTCTCATTTGAACCTTGTAACAGCTCTAGGAGGCCGGGAGTCTCATCACTCCCAGTGTTCAGAGGGGTAACACAGGTTCAGAGAGATGGAGTTCCTTGTTAGTAAGTGACAAAAATCAGAACTCAAAACCCAGGTCTGAAGTCTGAGAAAGGTCAGTGGATTGTAGCAAAGTCAGTTTCTCAGCTGTGATCATGGATGTTAGTTACACACAGTGTTACCTGAGGGAGAAACCAGGTGGGGAATACATGGGGTCTCCCCATATTATTTCTTGGCACTGAGTGTCAATATATATTAACTCAAGCTTTTTAAATATTAAAAAAAAAAGGCAGGTCTGCCTGTTATAGGAGCTGAACCTCTGAAACGTTCTTTTCCTCAACTGGTCATATTTCCCTTTTCGTGCTTGCTGCCAGGAAGTTCAGAACCAAATGTGTGCCCTCTGTCTAGCAAGTCTCTCGGGCTTCCTGGCCACACTTCCGGCTCTTTCTGTCCCTCTTGCTCTCATTTTCTCTTTGCCTTATTTGAAGTTGCATTCTGTTACACTATGAGTATCTTCAAAACTTCTTCAGCACTTTGTGGGATAAAGTAGGGTTTGAACCAGTGAGTCACCATCGTTTGAGCTGACAGGGGCTCTTCACCACATTATGGCTGTGACCAGGCATGTTCCCATCAGCTGGGGGCCCTCTGCATCCATGAGTAGCATTGCATTACTCTATCTCCTCCACTTAGCAACAACAAAAAGAAGTTTTAATTAAAAAGAATATTTGTTGTTGTTACGCAAAATCTCATCCTAAATCCACTGTCTCTTCCTGTAGCTGCATTACCATTTCAGAAATCGTGAAGGAGCCAAGAAAGTCCGAGGTGCAGCAAGGCGCCCTGGAGGATGACGGTGAGCAGCTCAACTATTGATAACAGTGTTCCTTTATTAAGCCCCCGCCTGTGAGGCTGGAGCTACGAAATGCCCTTTTGGCATATTATCTTCCTTCATGCCTGCAGGCCCTGTCCGAGGCAGATGTTATGGTGACCGTGTTCACAGGGGGACCCATGAGGGGAGCTGGGGCCAGGAATGTGGCCACTGGCCCGAGGTGACCCTGAGCAGGAGCGCCTGCTGCACCCCACAGCCTCTCGCACACAAGTCTCTGTCCCCTGCGTGACTCACTGACCACTCTGCAAGCTGCCATAGGCAGGTAGCTCAGCTGCTGAGTCCCAGAAGCCTCGGGAGACTTGCTGGCTTGACTTGGTGGCCAGCAACCCCTCAAGCACCCAGTCCCCTCGCTGCAGCAGAAGGAAGCATGCTGCCTCTCATCCTGTGAGGCACCACTCTCTATTAGACAGGAGCGATGCCCTCTGGACCAGGGGCTCTGTGAGGGCAGAGATGGGGCAGCTTCGGCACTTGGGGGCCCCTGGCTGTGCTGACTCTGTCCCCATGGGTTGCAGGCTTCCGCCTTTTCTTCACGTCCATCCCTGGAGGCCCCGAGAAGGAAGCTGCTCCCCAGCCCTGCCGGAAACGGTTGCCTTCCAGCTCCAGGTGAGATGACGCGTCCTTTCCTCAGGTTCCCTCATTTTGGCCAGATCCCCCCCACTTCCACCCACAGATAGCCACATGGACCCCAGTCAGGCCTGGGCCCAGGAGGAGTCCCACCAGGTAGCTGGAGACATAGTAGCTCAGTGGGAGCGGGAGAGTTTCCACTGGGGGCTAGATGTTGACTGCTCTCGGAGCACCTATCTCGTGCCTGACACCACACTCCTGGGACATCCCTGTGAAGCCTGGGCTCTGTTAAGATCCCCACTTGATAGGTGAAGACCCTGAGGGTTGGAGAGGTTAAGTCACGAAACAAGGTCACACAGCCTGGAAGGAGAGAAGCCTGTGTGGGAACCCAGGTCTGCCCCCCGGCCAAGCCTGAGTTCTCCACATACCGCCCTCTCTCCCTGGCCTCCGTCTGGTGGCCTGGCCTGGGGCAGGCGCGGCGCCTTTGAGGCCCAGTCCCGAGTCCCACTAACACTCCCCCCACCCTCCCCGGCAGCAGCGATGATGGCGACGAGGAGTTACGGCGCTGCCGGGAGGCGGCTGTGTCCGCTTCTGACATTCTCCAGGAGTCCGCCATCCATGGCCATGTCTCCGTGGAGAAAAAGAAGAAACGGAAGTTGAAAAAGAAAGCCAAGAAGGAGGACAGTGCTGACGTGGCCGCTACCGCCACCAGCAAGGCCGCAGTCGGGAGGCAGGAAAAGGAGTCTGCCCAGCTCAACGGAGACCAGGCGCCCCCTGGGACCAAAAAGAAGAAACGGAAGAAAAAGACAAAGAAGGCCAGTGAGGCCTCCCCGTCCCCGCCAACAAAGAGCGCTGCTGCCGTTCCCTCGAACTGAGCCCAGCGTGCGGGCCGGGAGCCCACCAGCTCAGGCTTCCCACAGGGACTAGCCTGTCTGAGCCCTGAGTCCCTCTCCAATGTAAGAACTTGGCTGGCGAGTCCAGGCTCTGCCCGTGACTGGGGCCAGCCCAGGCGTAGGGGCTGAGAAGTGGTCATAGGGTGAGCGGGGCCTGCCCTCCTGTGCTCCCCCTGGGCCGTGGCAGACCTGTGGTACCAGAACATTCTGTGACCCCAGGAAGAAGGAGATTCCCAGTCACTCAGGGCTGAAGGCCAAGTAGTCGAGCTCCCGCCGCCTCAGTCTGGTGCAGGAGACGACCTGAAGGAGACAAGGTGGGGTGGGCCCCCGAGGCCCCAGAGCCCCTTGTGTGTCTCCCTCCACACAGGCTTCATAAAACACTGTCTAGAAAAGAGAGAGATCTACTCTGCCCCCACACCCGGTTTTCCAGAATTTTGTCTCCACAATGTGAATATGCCATGTGTGATCGTGTCTCTGAGCCAGCCAGATTATGGAAAATGTCGAGGGAACGGAAATGTAACAAGAGATCTGGGTGCTGCCCCTGATCCCAAGTCAGTGCTGAGCTTGATGAGCATCATGCAGGTGGGGTCCTCCTGCCTACACCCCAGGAAGTGTTCCCACACCCCAGCTTCAAGACTGCAGGGAGTGTCACAGCACTCGTGGCCTGGGACTCCTGGACCCACGTGTCTTGCAAGAAGGAGCAGAAGTTCATGGTGAAGGAGGCATTCCAGCTCGGTGGCCTGGCCGCGGAGATTCGGTGGAGCCAGGAAGACAGAGGTGGGATGTGAGAGTGTGTGTGCCGGCCCCGCCCCTCCTCAGGCCCCGAGCCCCCTTCCGCCTGCTCACCCCACCTACACAACAAGCAAGATATTGGACACGATCCGTGTTTACTTTACTAAAAGTTAAATAAATGTACAGGCTCGCTCTCAGCTGACTGCAGGCTGCGCTGATGCTAGTTCTCTCCTTGCCCTGTCCTCAATCCAGGATGGAGGTGGTCTACGAGGGCCGGGTTATCTGCAGCAGCCCCCCCCCCCCCCCGGGAGATGAGGTCACGTGAGCCCTGGGCTGACATGGCTGCCTTATCACTCAGGACCTCAGCCTCCTCGGCGGTTGCGGGGGGCGGGCTGGGAACCCTCCCCTCAGCTAGCTGGCCCTAGCTCCCAGGTGCAACCCCTCCACTGATCTTGCCTCTCTTCTCCCTCTGGGCCCCTCAGCTCTGCTTCCCCGGCCTTGCTGCTTTCTGAGCTCAGCAGCTTCACTCCCGAAGCCGGGAAGGGTGTTCCGCCCCACAGCCTCGACTTGGCACCAGGCTCTCACCAGGGGCAGGGATGACGCCTAGGCCTGCAGGGGTGGGGGGCCTTCCAGTAGATGCAGGATGCCAGGCTGGCCTCAGAAGGTGTGGTGCTCAGGGGGGACAAAATGTCGAAGAAAACCAGAGGTCACGGGCTGGGGAGAAGTTTGGCTTCGGTGGAAGAAAGCTGGAGAGGCCTGCGTTTCCCCAGGCCCCAGCCCAGAGGAGCCACTCAGGTGAGGCTTAGGAGAGTGGGGACAGGTGGGTCTAAAGGGGCATGCGGTTAATAGCAAGGGGGCTAGGTGGAATGGCCTGATTGGGGCATAGGTGACAGAGTTGGGGCCACATTGACCTATGACCTCTGCCAGCTACACGGGCTGCTGTCCTGAGAAGTGTGGCTGGCAGTTCCCTGCTGGATGCAAGGGCTCCCAGCCTCGGGGGGGTTGTGTTCCAAGCGACAGGATTTACCCTGGGCAGCAGGGACAGTCCCTCCCCGTGACCCACCAGGAACAGGCTCTGCTCTCCAGCTCTCCACCGTCCCCACTTGAGCACTGAAGCAACCCTCCTCTGAAGGCCCCGTTTCTGAAGCTGGCAGGATGGGGATGGGGACTGAGGCGCAGTTTTCCAGGGATGAGCAGCTGCCCGGTGAGCAGTAAAGGTTTGCAGGCTCAGATGTCCTGGTCACCCGTCCAGCAGACTGTGGAGGCTCCAGGGCCCCTGGGAGGCCATGGTTACTGGGAAGAAGAGGCCATCTGCGTGGAGATGAAGGTCTCGGTGACACTGTGGTTGGATGGCAGCAGGTGGCTGTGGCCATTGGTGGAGTCGGAGCTCTGGTACAACACCAGGCTGCTGGAGGGTACTGCGGAGGCAGAGGAGGCAGCTAGTGCCCGCCACGCTGGTCCCGACCCCACGCCCCACCACCACCATCCCTGAGGGTGTTTGCGATGGGAAAGTAGCACCCCTGCACCTCCTGAGTCTCAGCAGGTTAGAACCCCAAGGTCACACCTCAGCTCTCAGGCCTTATTAACCCAGCCCGGCTCCAGGGCCGCCAGGGTGTGGCTCCCACAGCCCCAGCACAGTTCAGCGAGCACGTCAGAGGAGCCCTGGTGAACCGGCGTCGTGGTTAGTTTTCATGCCTCAGCTTTGCCTTTTAGTACCCAGTCATGATCCAAAGCCCAGTCCAGACATCGCTGTGTATTTTGCAGTTGTGGTTAACACCTACGTAAGTTGGTGTTAAGTAGTAGAGATTTCCCTTGACAGTGTGGGTGGGCCTCATCCAATCAGTCGAAGCCTTTTGCCCAAAAGCTGAGGCTTCCCAGAGAAGGAGACTGCAGCAGGGCCTCCTGCCCTGCAGCTTTCAGACTTACAGACCCCACGGTTGTATGAACCGATTTCTTAAATACGCACGTGTGTGTGTGTGTATCCCTATTGGTTCTGCATCTCAGGAGAACCCTGACTGATTCACATGGTTAATGAATGGACGTGGAGTTTGGACCTGGGTCTGGGTCCTGGCCCCACCACCTCCAAGTCCCTCTCCTCCTCGGGTGCTTTCTCCTCTGGAAAACAGGGGTGCTGCTGCCCACCTCATGGGTCGAGCACAGAGCCTGGACCGCGGAGCCCTCAGGGACTGTCCCTGCAGCCTCCAGGGCTGGATGGAGGACCCCAAGACTCAGACTTAGCAAGTAGCCGGGTCTCAGAGCCCAGCAGCCTGACTCCACAGTGCCTGCTCGTCACTGTGGTGTTGCGGGCTGCAGACTTGGGTTCTCAGGGAACGAAAATGCAGGGTTTGGGTGGCACATGGTGGGCTCTGTGGTCGCTACGGGGGAACGTGAGTCCTTCTGACTCCCCAGGAGAAGCCAGAAAGGTGTGAAAGCTCTTAATTTTTTAACTGTTGGCAACAGATTCAAAAAACACCAAACGCGGAGCCAGAGGAGCACATCCACGAGTCATCTCCGGCGCCCCCAGCAAGCCCTTCCCACGCCTTCTATTCCGCCCTACTTCAGGTTATCTTCTTCCTCCACCGAGTTAATGGATGTTGCAGTGAGACAGGCCCGCTTCCTGTGGCTTCACACCCCTCTCGTCTCACTTCAGGAGAGCACCCGTGCCCCCTCACGTGTCCACCCCTCCCCGCCACCTCCCTCAGCTGTGGGGACAGCGAGAAGGGGTGGGGTGGGGCAAGGGGGCTCACCGGTGGGGCTGGCGCTGAGCCGATGGCTGGGCTGCAGCTGCTGGATGCCAGCAGGGTCCTGGCCGGGGATGTGGATGGTGGTGGTCTGAGACACCGGGGTGTGAAGCCCGGACTCGCTGGAGGCCTCAGCATCTGAGGTGAAGACCTGGCGGAAGAGCAGCTCCTGAGCCGCCCTAGACGGGGGCTGGGGCAGGGCCCATGGAGGGGCGGGGCCTTACCTGCTTGGTGGGCGTGAGGCTGGCCAGGGCGCTCAAGTTGGTGGTGTCGGTGATGAGCATGGTCTGCGGAAGCAGGCCCGTGTGGGTGTACTGGGCCACCTCAGGCTTGTGACTGTAGAGGGCTGGCCAGGAGGGAGGAAAAAGGAGGGTACAGACGTGGCACCTGGGTCCGGCTGGGCTCCTCCCATGAGGGGCCTCAAGGCAGAGGCGTGGGCCTGGTGAGCCCCGCAGTGGGGCAATGGTCGGGGACTCAGGGCTGATTTCTAAAACCTGGGAGCTCCAGGTAGAAGAGATGGGTGCTGCCCCCAACCGCAGGGGCCTGCTCTGCCTGTCTTGTGGGGAGGAGCCTGGGGGAGGCGGGGAGCCCACTCCTGCCGTCACCTGGAGAGCGCAGGTGTGGAAGGGACCCAGAGATGCAGGTGCTGATGGGGTACTCAGTACGGGCCCTGGATGGAAGGGTCAGTGCCCTGGTGAGGGGGGCGCATCTTATCCCCCACCTCCAGGGCCCCTCTCCACAGCGTAACCCAGCATTCCATCTGCAGTCCCAGCCCCCCCAAAACACACATACACCAGCAGAAAAGCGACACAAATCACGTATGGTCACGTGGACTCAGATGAAAACACAGCCACCCACATACACACATAAATGGTGGCCACCACACACACAGACGTTCAGGTCCACAAATCCCTCATCCAAGAATCCAAGTTCCAGAAAGGTCTGAAAACCAACAGGTGTTCATCAGGTTGGTACTAGAGCTTGTCTGGTGGCGAAGTCGGTCCTGAGCCTATTAACCCTGCTTCGTGGAATTCTCCCTTTGGCTGCAGAAACCATGGTGTTTGATGAAAGGGTGTCGGACCAAGCCTTGCTGAGAGTGTTGTACGTCCTCATGGTGTATGCACCATATCACCTTTCTAAAAGCTGAGGGGTACACATGGCCCCAAGGGCACATGTGGGTGTGTACACACGACCACATGGATTCACACATTGAAATGTATTCAGCCCATGGACGTGCATCTGAGCACCCCCAGAGCCCCCATCACAGAAGCACTCACACTTCTGTGAGTATCAGACACATAGACCACAGCATCTGCCACACCGCCCCTTCCCCTGGGTTCCCACCACCCCACCCCCCAGCAGGGGGCCAAGGGGTGCTCACCGTGGGGGCTCTGCAGCTGGGCCATGGTGGCCATGAAGGGGCTCTGGGCCACGTGGCTTTGCACAGAAGGCATGAGTGGCTGCTGATAGGAAGGGTGCAGCGGCTGCGAGAACTGGACGGGCTGCAGGGTGGTCAGGCTGCTGCCCATGCTGTTGATGACCGGCACACTCTGTGCCTGCGTGGAGGCCAGGCCTGAAGTGGTGGGAGGGGCAGGGGTCGGCCAGGCCTCCGGCTACCTCCGTGGTGTCCCCAGGCCCAGCCCGGACCCCCAGGGGCACCAGCCCTCCCTCCTAGAGCCCGTGGCTTGGAGGAGGGGACGAGGTAATCCGGAAACAGCCTTGCACTGCATTAAGGCCCAGGCAAGTGACTCCCCCTCTCTGAGCTGCCAGCTTACTATAAGGGCAGGGAGTGTGTCAAAGAGGGTTCCTTGGTGCCCTGGGGTTCTACAGCAGTGCAGAGGCCTTGGGGCTTAACTCTGTACCTCTTCCCCAGCAACTCCCTGTCTGTCATATATTGAGCTTCTGCATAATAGTTCTGTGAATAAACTCTTTCTGAACTTTAAGAAAAAAAAACTAAAACCTAGAAAACGTCAGTCCCCCTTACACTGCTCTGTTTTCCTGTAGCTGTTTCACCATCTTAGGTATTGTGTAACTTGTGTATTATGTTTATCGTCTGCCTCCCCCACTTAGGTGACTGAGTTCTGGGGCTCTTTGGTTCACTTGTGTATCCCCGGTGGAGCATGGCGCAGGCACTCAATAAATCTATGAATGAATGAGTCCCAGTGGCTCTCCCCATTCCTGGATTCAGCGGGAGACCCCATGAGGCCCTCACTCAGATGGCCCCCTTCCAGCCCCACCAGCTTACCAATGACCAGTGTGGAGGCTCCTGTGTTGGTGAACGTGGGGCCCAGGGAGGCAGGCTCTCCAGGCCCAATGGCCATGACCCCGGGAAGCGAGGCCATGATGAGGTTCTGGGGCTGCTGGCTGAGGCCTGGAGATGTCTGCTCCAAGCTGTGCAGTGCTGTCAGGGTGCTGACCGGGGGCAGGGGGCCCCCAGTGGCTGAGACCTTGGAGGGGAAGCCAGACTGAGTCAGGGTGGGGCCCCACCCTGCCTCCCCGGGTACTGCCCCAGAATATCCCAGCTGAGGGGAGATGGGGGAGGGTTGGGGGAACACTCACCAGCTTGGCCTCTGTGCTCAGCAGACTGTGACTGGGCTCCAGGCCGGTGGGAGACACTTGATGCAGGGGTGCAGACACTGTCACCAAGGGACCGCCGCTGCTTGAGGGCACTTCCGCCCCCTCACTGGTGGCAGGCTGTCCATAGCGCACGCCTGGAGTGGGAGCAGTGTCCAGCGTCAGCGCCCCAGTTTCCTGCCTGTGCCCACGGCCCCCAACACCCCAAATTGTATTGGCTTGCTCAGGCCACTACACCATCTTTCTCTATGCAGCCAGCAGATTTTGCTGGAGTATCCACTTCCTGCCAGGCCCTGTGCTGGCTGCTTGTTCCACCCCTTGAACACAAGCTTTGTGTTTTATCAGCTCTGTGGCCCCCCACTGCCCAGGGCTACACCGGACATGCAGTCAGTGCTCAATGAAAGACAACAGAGCCAAACTGAACTAGGCTAATGAAATTAAACCGCAGCAAACTTGAATAGAATGAATTGGAATTAGGTGAATGAAACTGATCAAGCTGAATCAAACCCGAAATGAACTGAGATTGAGTTGAATTGGATCAAATCGAATTGGATTGAAATTGAACTCTACGATACGAGGTTAACCGAATTTCCTTGAAATACATTTAGTTAAACTGATCAGTTGGGAATGGGATTGGACCAAACTGTATGAAATTTAAATGAAACTCAGATTATAGTGAGTTGAACTGGATTGAGTTGAACTGAGCTGAAAGGGATTAAGTTGGCTTGATCGAGAATGAATTGCAGTAACCGAAATCCAGTGGGGTCGGAGTGAATGCGGTGGACAGAAGAGAGGGCAGTGGGTGGAGCTGAGTGGTCAGAGGAGAGGAGAGGAGAGGGGTGGGGTGGATAGGGTGCGAATGGAGCTGGAGCCATAATGAGGTGCTAAGTGGTTTACCCCATATTCCCTTTGCCCACTGCCCAGTCCCCCTGCCCACATGGCACTCACCGTGGACCTTACTGGGGGAAAGGGCAGGCGGGGGCAGACCAGGGGAGCTGTGGGCGGGCAGCACAGGGCTGGGACCTGGCCCCGGCGGCGGCCCGCTGTACGTGTCCATGGCCAGCTTGTGCCGAAAGGCTTCTTCCTTGCGGCGATTGGCAAACCAGTTGTAGACACGCACCTCTGTGACGAGGTTGGAGCCCAGTCCCTGGGCCTGCGACGGTGACACCCCCCTCTGGATGCACTCCGCCCTGGAAAGACAGGTTCTGTGAGCCTGGGGGAGGTACTGAGAAGCAGGGCTCTCTACCCGAGAGTCCACTGAAGCTGACAGACCTGGCTTCTGAGCCCAGTCTGCTCTGCGATCTTGAGCAAATGGCTTAGCCTCTCTTGAGTCTCTTCATACAGAAGGAGCACAGTAAGCGGAGGGTGAGTGAGACGAGCAGCCCCACTCAGGGGCGCTTGGGTAGGCAGGGTAGCAGTTCCTAACCGTTTTGGCACCAGGGACCAGTTTCATGGAAGACAATTTTTTCATGGGCTGGGGTGCGGGGAATGGTTTTTGGGGTGATTCAAATGCATTACATTTATTGTGCACTCTGTTTCTGTTGGGGCTTCCCTCTGCCTGCAATGCAGGAGACCCAGGTTCGATCCCTGGCTCAGGAAGGGAATGGCTACCCATTCCAGTGTTCTTTCCTGGAGAATTCCATGGACAGAGGAGCCTGGCAGGCTACAGTCCATGGGGTCACAAAAAGTCGGACACTACTGAGTGACTAACACTTGTTTCTATTATTATTACATCAGCTCCATATCGCGTCGTCAGGCATTAGATGTGGAGGTTGGGGACCCCTGGGTGGGGGGTGGGTGCCAGAAACACAGCTAGGTTTCAGGCCCTGCATGGGAGCTGAGAACTCCTGGGCCAACAGCTGCTGCTGCTGCTGCTGCTAAGTCGCTTCAGTCGTGTCCGACTCTGTGCGACCCCATAGACAGCAGCCCACCAGGCTCCCCCGTCCCTGGGATTCTCCAGGCAAGAACATTGGAGTGGACTGGGGGGCCTCCCTCAGGATCCAGAGCCCTCCTTGCCTTCCCCAGCCCAGACCCAGCCCAGACCCAGCCAGCCCTGCCGACCGCCAACCATTCTACCTGTTGCACTCCTCCACCAGCGCCTCCCGCTCCTCCTTGCTGGGGTTCTTCTGCCTCTCATAGGCCTGGAACAGGATCTGCTGGGAGGCTGGGCCCCATTTGAATCGGTTTCTGCGCCCCTTCTTGGTCGGCAGCTCATCTCCCGCAGGCTCTTCAATCAGCCCACCCTGGCCTGCATGGGTGAATTCTGCGGGCACAGAGAGCTGTGAGCAGGACACTGGCCAGCCCACCTTCCCGCATCAGCCTGAGCATGCCTCTGCTTCTTTCTCATTCCCAGGGTGCTGAGCCAGAGGGGCTTGCAGCTCGAACCCAGAAATCGCCTAATCCAGTGATGACAAACACACAGCACACGTCACCCCTTGCCTAACCTGTGTCCAAGGCAGACATCACTAATCAACCCCTGCACACTCTTCTATTGGGCAGAGATATAATCTCACAGTCCTCAATATAAGGCTCCAGGTAGGCATCACCTTTTATTCACATTGGACACATATGCCATCCCATTTTACAGAAGATGTAACTGAGGCTCAGGGAGGTGAAATATTTTTCCAGGGCCACACAGTAGAGCAGAAACCTGAACTTGTATCTCCTGAGTAGATTCAAGAGTTATTTTCAACATTCTAGCCTTGAAAATCAAGCCTGAAGTACAAGTATTAGCCAGTAGAGAAGATACCCAGCCACTTTCTCAGCTGATTCTTTGGTAGGAGGCCAGTTAATGGCACTTCCAAATAACAGAACAGCTAGCTGCCCTTCAAACAGCAGAGGAAATATAGATGTGTGTATATATATATATATATATATATAGTGTATGGCTCATGTATGCACGGGGGTCATCCCTGGTGGCTCAGGATTCACCATATTCTTGCCGGGGAAGCCCCATGGACAGAGGAGCCTGGAGGGCTACAGTCCATGGGGTGGCAAAAGTCAGACATGACCAAGTGACTAAATAGCAGCAGTGTTTGCATATAATACCTCTGGAAGGATCTGTATGAGACTAGGAATGCCCGTGGCTGCTTTAGGAGAAGACTCCTAATTTTTATTGTAAAATCTTTCTTCTGTTTTATTAAAACTAAGTATGAGTATTGCCTTAAAAACAAACCTGGATAATTATAAAAGAAACATCAAAACCCATCTTTTTTACACTTAAGCTCAAAAGTGTGGAAGTGCACTTGGGATTCTATAGGGTACGAAGCTCAGGTGGTAAAACCCACCATGCCCTGAATGAGAACATGCCTAGCTCTCCCCAGGTTTGCAGTGGAGGGTTCCCTGAGCATACACCTCGCCTCTGAGCCTTTGTTGCTGCTGTTCCTTCTGCCTGAAACTCCCTTCCCTGCATCTTCAGGGGTCGAAATTCAACTGACACTTCAAGACTTAGTCAAGAGGTCACATTCCTCGTGTGATCACTCCTGATGCCCCTGCCTCCGTGAGGAAGAGGAGCTGCTTCTCTGCAAGCTCAACACTTGGAAACGTTCCCTGTGGTGCCCTGTGCTGGGCCTGGAACGTGGTGCGTGCTCCAGAAACGCTGGCTCTTGTTGGTGTTATCACATTTTAATTCTCATCTCACCGAATCATGCGGATTTGTCCTCTGGCTTCCCCTCTGCACAGGACGCTCTTAGAAGGCAGGGACCCAGTTCATCCATCTCTCGATGCCCAGGATCAACCCTCTTTCCCTCCACCAGAGCGCCTCCCACAGAACAGGTGATACACGCTGGTTGAATTCCCCTCCCCCCCCCACTACCACCCGCTCCTCGACTTTGTCCATCTGCCTATCCAAGGAATGGGGAGGGGGCGAGACTTCCAGCCCCCGCCCTCGAGCTGCAGGGAGTCCCAGGCCCTGCCGGGAAGACGGGCTGCTGTCGGTCATTACTTACGCTGGGCCACCTCTCGCTGCTTGCGGACGTACCAGGTGTACAGGGCGGCTCGCTTCTGCGTCTTCATGGGCGTGCCCTTGTTGAGGTGCTGGGACAGGTGGGACTGGTTGAGGCCGGTGGTGTCGACCACCTCCCGCTGCGGGATGTTGTGTTGCTGCAGGTAGGACTTGACCATCTTGGCCACGCGCCACGGGTCCTCCCTGGGGGAAGGACCGTCTGCTGAGCCAGGGGTGGGTGCTGGGAGCCCTGTCCACCCGGGAGGCGGGGATGGTGGATGGAGGCAGGTGTGGAGCCTAGGGGCCTGTGGCCTGACTCAGGGACGGGGAGGTATGGGCACTCATGTCAGGACACAAGGACATGGGGGCAGAGATTCACAGACACACACACGTGGCAGACGTGTAGACAGGCCCCAACCAGCCCTGCACACACAGGAACAGATGAAGGTTTAGAAACACACAGTGATACACGGACACACATGTAGACTTAAACAGGCTCACCCTGGAAGCTACACAGGCCCATGGGGAGGATCCTCCGTTAAAGACCCCTCCTCATTCTACCTAGAAATGTTATTTGTGACTCTGTCTTATCCACTGAGAGACTGTACACACCTGGAGGGCAGGAACTGTCTGGTTCTCAGCACCCAACATAGGCCTGACATAGAGTATGCCCTTGGTGACTGCATGAATGAATGACTGTACGTATATATGGATGGATGGATGCATGCATGGATAGGTAATGTGATGGCCAATGGATTGATGGTGGGTGGTGGGTGAGAGGATGGATGGATAAATGGGTTGGTTGATGGGCAGATGGTAGATAAATGGACGGATAGGTGGGTGTATGGATGGACAGATGGTAGGGTAGATGGGTGGATAATTGGATAAAAGCATGGATGGATGGATCGATAGGTAATGGGATGAACAATGGATTGATGGTGGGTGGCGGATGAGAGGACGGCTGATGGATAAAGCAATGTGATGGTTGATGGGTAGATGGTAGATGGATGGATGAACAGGTGGTGAGGTAGGTGGATGGATGAGCAGTTGAAAGCATGGATGGATGGATGTGTGGATGGATAGGTGGGTAGGCGGGTGGATGTACAGATGAGAGTGACCTGCTGGAAGAAAAACGTTGGATCTGTCAAGAAGGCGAGAAACATGATTCTCCCACTTGACAGCCAGGGTCACTGAGGCTCAAAGCACTGTGTCACATGTATCTCTTGCCCAGGGTCATGGGGTCAGCCCAGCAGAGTCCCGCCCCAGCTCAAGGGATTTAGTTCTAAGTTGGCTCATCTGATAAAAATTACATAGCGTCAAAATGCCTCCTGAAAGTCTGCACTTAACCCTAGACGATGGCGCGGCCAGTCTCCGCACAGCCCTGAGGCAGATGGCTAGTTTTTCAACAGAGTCCCAGGGTTATGGGCTGGCATCCCAAGAACTTCTTGTAAGAAAAAATGTACGTAGTTCTGTCACTGGAGGGATTCAAGGGACCTGAGGCCACTGTTGCTCAGCCTCCTGCCCTCAGCTCACCGTGGGGAACAGAAAGGGTCAGGCTGCCTGTACCAAATAAGTCCTTCCCTCTCCCTCTCCTGCTGTGTCTCAGCCTTCCTCTCTTCCCTTCATCCTCTCCTGAGCTTCTGCTACATCACGTGGCAGATGCAGCTGTGCTGAGAGAGGCAGAACTGGGATTTGAACCCAGGTCTGTGCAATCCTAAGCCTGTGTTCCCACCGCCTCTTTGCAGCTATTTGCTTTCAGAAATCGGAGGCTTCCAATTCTGGCATGTGTGACAAACGGCGTGTTGCTGCATCACATGTCGCAGCCAAAGATTGGGTACAACCTGAACGCCCAGCAAAAGGATGCCGGTCAACCAGATTGCAGCGCCTCGCTCCAACCCCCTGAGAAAGCTCTGCACAAGCCCAGCTGGAACAGTTCGTCTGGTACATCTGCTGTGTGGGGCCTTCCCTAATGGCCCAGTGGTAAAGGGTCCACCTGCCAACACAGCAGACACAGGTTCCAGCCCTGGTCCTGGAAGGGCCCACATGCCTCAGGGCAACCGAGCCCATCTGCCACAACTGCTGAGCCTGTGCTCTAGAGCCCGGGAGCCACAACTCCCAAGCCCAGGTGCCCAGCTACTGACGACCACATGCCCTAGAGCCCGTGCTCCCCAAGAGAAGCCACCACTATAAGAAGCCCACACACTGCAGCTAGAGAGTAGCCCCTACTCGCTGCAACTAGAGAAAAGCCACACAGCCACAAAGGCCCAGCACAGTCAAAAAAGAAACAAATAAAATTATATATTAAAAAATAAAATGTAAAGTGGGACAGGGTCTTTCCTGGTGGCCCAGGGGTTAAGACTCTGTGCTCCCTAGGCAGGGGGCCCGGGTCAGGGGACTAGATCCTATATGCTTCTGCTAAGAGCCCGCCCGAGGCAACAAAGCTCTTGCATGCCGCAATGAAGACTTGGTACAGCCAAAATTAAAAAAATTTTTTTTTAATTGGGATAAAACATGTCTACATATTTGCTTGTGTTCACATAAAATACCGGAAGGATACAGAAAGAACTGGAGACACTGATTGGATGCTAGGGATGGGGCAGGGTGGGGGCTTTTCTCTGTTACTCTTCTGCGCTTTGTAAATTATATGATACAGGATCATGTGTCATATATATCAATATCATATATTGATAATATACTACATAGATCATGTTTAAAACTGAATTGTGAAAAAAAAAATCTAAAAGCAAATTAACCTCTCTCCCAGCACTCTAAAGCCCACCCCACAGTGCCTCCCCCGGGCCTTCTCTTTCCTCCAAGAACCAGTCTTGCCTGCCCCACTCTGAGACCCAAGGGCACAGAGACCTTCATCCTCATTGGCCCTCTGACTTCCTCCTTTTTTATCAGCAGGTCGCATAGAGGGAGGGAGGAAGGGAAGATAGGGACAGATGCAGTTAAAACAGTCAGCAGTCAGTAGCTGATTGGCAGCCAGGAGAATGCATGTTTTGGGGTATTCACAGGGAGCCAGGCACTGTGCTAAGGGCTGGTCATTTAAATCTTAACCCTGGAAGCTAGGTGCTACTTGTCGACTCATCTCACAGGTGAGAAAACTGAAGCTCAGAAAGGTGTGTGCTTGTCCAAGGGGACCTCACTGGGGCTCAGGACTATTTCACTCTGCCTGTACCCCTGACATCTCCCTGAGCCCTGTCTGCCTGCTTTCAGGGGCCCTTAGAAGCCTCTCCTCCCTGCCACCACCCCCCTCTACCAGCTCCCCAGATGCCAGTCAGTCCTGGGAGGGAAGGGCAGGACAAAGTCCAGCCTTGTGCTCCACGGCAAACATGTTTATCTGATTCCGGGGCTGGGCTGCCCATGGCCTCCCTCCTCCCCCAACTGCAGTCATCCCTCTCCTGAGAGAGAGGTCCTTCTTCCCTCCGTCTCTTCTCCAGAGAGAAGGAGCCCAGTCTTCCTTCAGCAGCGCCTCTCTGGGCTCAAATTAAAGATCTGCTGTCTCTCCCTGTCCATCTGACCCCGTGTGTCTCTGTCTGTCTGTCACTGTTTCACACACACTCTCTTTCTGTCTCTTTGTCTCTGTTTTCTGCTTTCTCCACCTCCACAAAACACAGACACACACACACACACACACACAGAGTCTCCAAGAACAGGGCTCTTTTCAGGACATTTTCCCCAAGGCAGAATTAAGAGGCCAGGTCTCCAGGCATCTCCTGCTTTCACGCTAATGGGTTTGAGTTAAGCCAATCCCCAGTTTGAATCCCACCTCTGTGACCTCACGCCTGTCATGTACACGCCTCTCATCCGCCCTGTAACAGGATGATGGTTCCACGTCTGCCTCCCAGTTGTCTATTGGGAGAACTGGATGAGTTTCTAGCAGGGGTGAAATGCTGAGGTCAGGGCCAGGCGCACAGTAAGAGCTCAGTAAGTGGAACGATATTGTTACCACCACCACCTCCATCATCACCATCTGCAACTTAGTCCTGGGGCCTCCCAGCCCCACAGCAGAGGGAAGAAGGCTCAGGAATGGTGGATATCTGCCCATATCTCCCTCCTCCCACCTCCTGCCGGTTCTGGAGTCCCTCAGAGGTTTGAGACTTTGGGCCTCTTGCTTACAGGCCCATGGGATTTTGGTGGGTCCAAGGTTGCAGAGCTGGGAGACCAGCCTGAAGAGCCATTTACCTAGAGGGGAGCCGAGTTCTCAGCGTGAACCCCAGTTCTACCACTCACCCTCCAGGTGGCTCTCGGAAGTTGCTTAACTTCCATGTTCCTCAGTTTCCTCAACCATGATAGGGGGCTAATAATATTTCATAGGTTATCAGGAGGAGAAGATGAGTTTCATGCATTTGTAAGCCCTTCATAAGCCCTAGGGGACTTCCCAGGTGGCTCAGTGGTAGGGAATCTGCCTGCCAATGCTGGAGATGCAGGATTGATCCCTGCATCAGGAAGATCCTCTGGATGAAGAAATGGCAACCCACTCCAGTATTCTTGCCTGGGAAATCCCATGGACAGAGGAGGCTGGCAAGCTACAGCCCATAGGATCTCAGAGTCGGACACGACTTAGTGACTGAGCACGCACGCACGCGTCAGCCCTAGAGCACTGCATGGAAATCAGTCAATGGTTAACAGTGAGACTGCTGGAGGAGGGTAAAGAGGGAGATGAACGTGTCAAAGAAAGGCATGTGACCTCAGGGTGCTGTGTCAAGTGTGGAGGACCTGGGTCCAAGTCCTGGCCGTCCTGCTTTGTAAGGCTACCTCGGGCAGGTCACTTTGCCTCTCTGAGCCGTAGTTTGCTCATCTGTAAAATGGGACCATTGATAATAGCAGTTGTTTGTTGCACTTACATGCCGTTTAACCCTGTGGGTAAGCATTATGATCAACTCTGCCTTGCAGAGAACACTGGGGCTCAGAAAACTAAAACTGCCTGCCCCAGCCAAGCTGGGGATCAAGTCCAGGCAGGCTGGCCTCTGTCGGGGTGTCAGATTGTCCCACCTCAGCCCCTGTCGTCCTGCATCTCCGGGCCTTGGTACTGCCCAATGGAGAGGACCAGAGACCCTCGAGTTTGAGCGGCTCAGGGATAGGAGGACCTAGGAGGACACTCAGGAAGGAGCCCTGGGGACAAGCTCCTCCCTTGGCCATAGCAGCAGATGTCCCCAAAGCTCAGAGAAACCTACTTGTCACTCATTCATTCATGAATGTCAGCTACCAGGCTGGAGATCAGGGGTCTGAGTGGTGAACACAGATCTGGAAGAGCTTCGGTAGTCATGGCCCGAGACAGAAAACAGACAAATAAGATGATCATAAGTAATGATACATTTCAGGAGAAAGTCAGCGAAAATAGAGGAAGAGAGTGATGATGCTGGAACCTTCCTTTAGATGGGGTGATCAGGGAGGGCCTCACTGACAAGGTGATATTGGAGCAAAAAGGGGAAGGAATTGGTCATGGGAAGATCTGGAAAGAAGGGTCCAGGGAGAAGGTACAGCACGTGCAAAGGTCCTGAGGTGGGAATCAGTGAAGTCAGTGTAATGTAAGTGGAGGAAAGTGGTGGCGGGGAGAGAGGTACCTGAGGAAGAGGTCAGGGAACCAGGGCAGGGAGTGTGAATTTTACTCATTGTCCTGGTCAGGGAAACCAAGGCAGGATGAGAAGAGACATGTCCAAGTTAACTCTAGGTCACACCTGGCTTCCTGGGAAAGTCCTACCCTTTCGCCATCCTTTCCAGCCTCAACTTCCCCCACCACCCAGGGCTGTCACAGGGGTCCCCCACCCCTCTTCAGCCTATGTCCTGAGGCTCAAGGCCCCACTTTCCCCCCTCGGGGTGTTTTCAGATCCCTTTTGTTACCTGAACAATAAGTAACCCAGGTAGTTAGTTATAAACTCCGCAGGAACAAGGAGCTGGTTGATAATTTATAGCAACATCTCAAATTTAAATGGAAAGTAAATAGCATGCTGTTAGCATTAAAGAAAACCCAATCGGGGCGGGAGGCAAGCACTCCAGCTTCCTCGCAGCTTGGGGCACCTCGCTCTCTCCCCAGCCCCTTCTCCCAGCTACATGTCAGCCCCAGGCCCCTCCTGGCTCCTCCGCTCCACTCTGCTTCTCCAGGTCTCTCTCTCCATCTCCCGAGACTCACCCCCAACCCCCGTCTCTTCCTTCTTGTCTCCTCTCTCTCCCTCCGCCTCCAGGTCTCTGCTGGTCCCCAGGGAGCACTTTGACCCCTGCGTGCTGTGGATCAAGCCTTCCTGTCCACCCATCATCCTGCTGGAGGGGCTACTGGTCAAGAGGCCCCACCCAGCCAGGTAAGGCCTTTGGTACCCCCCCTGCCCCCTACTCCCCGCTGAAAGCCCCCAGGCCCATCTGGGGCCCTGAGCAGTTCTGGCCCAGCCCCACCCTGTCCAGGTTGCCCTCTCCCTGGGTCTGGTGATGCCTGACTCTATGCCCCTCCCCTGCAGCCCAGCAGGGCCCTTTGCCCTCCTCCTCCTGCCAAGTCAGGGGGCCCTGGCTGCTCCCCTGCCCCCTCCCCGGCCCTCAGAAGGCCTGGCAGGCCCTGAGGGCTCCCTGAGGGATGGATCCCGCCCTCCCCCACCCCAGGCTGGGATCCAGACCTTGGACAGAAAAGAGATAGTCTTTAGGAACTCTTCCTCAGCAACCCACCTCCCCCCGACCCCGTCACCCCTAGCTGCCCCCAGCTCCGACCCCAGTCCCAAGAGAGGGGTATGGAGCCCCAGCTGGGCATCCTTAGTCCAGCTCCTTCCCCTCTCTGAGCCCCAGTTTCCTTTCGTCATCCTTCTCTGTATGTAGCTTCCTCCAGAGTTCATCTCAACATTGCCCGAAATGACGCCGGTGAAACCTCAGCCGGGCACCCCTCCCCGGACTGTTAGGAGGGAGGTTACAGAGCCTTGGAGGGGTGCTGTCCCTGCAGCCCCCAGGCTTCCCTTCCTTCACCTCCAACCTCCCCCAACCTCCCCCACCCCCACCTGGGGGGAAGTCAGAAATGGCTCAGGCCTCCCCAGGCCACCAGCCCTACAAGTTAATGATCACAGGCCTTATCAGAGCCTTTCGCCATTTATAAATTTATAAAACAAAAGAGAAATAATAAAGCCCGTGGGTAATTAGTAACCAGCTCAGCTCTGCTGAGGAGAGGGGAGCAGAGAGCTCAGACCCACCCCGTCCTCCAGGAGATGGGGAGAGCCAGCCGGTGGGTTGGGGGTACAGAGCAGGGAGGCTTCTAGCTGTACCCGCTGGTGATGGGGGGCCTGAGGCTGTGCTGGAAAGGGGAGTAGCTCCCCTCCTGAGGCTCCATTTCCCACAGGTAAGAAAGACCTGGGTTCTCCCGGCTGAAAGCTCGAGTTCTGCGGAGGCAAAGGGGGCCCCCCAAAACCCTAGCCAGGGGTGTGCCCTGATGTTTAGCTGGGAAGTTAGGACTGGGGGACTAGAAATGTGCCTGGTAGCTAAAAATTCCCACCACCACCCCTTCCCCAGTTCTCTCCCCGGGTACTCAAATTGTGGATTCTCTGCTCTGTTCCCATCTTGGGGTTCCCCTGCGGGGCATGCCCCACTTCCCAAGCTCTGGGCTGGAAGCCTTGGCTCATGGGGACAGGACCCTGCAGAGGGCCGGATCGGGTGCTGGAGACTGCAACCTCCAAGCCAGAACCCCCCTCCCACCACCTCCAAGCTCTAACGGGCCCTGTCCCCGTCGCAACAACCAGGCTACAGCCCATGGGACTCTGGACTGGGAAGGGCGGGCAGGAGCCGAGGGTGGGTCCCTGTCTCAGGGCTCCTTGGGAGCGGGGGACAAGGGAGGGGTCCTTACTGCAGCAGGGTCTCCACCACGGCCTTCTGGTGAGCCGCCTCTTCTGGGCTGAGGCTCTCCAGCTCCTTGAGGATGGGCGGCGTGAAGTCGTCCCCATCGTCGTCCGTCTCGTCCTCTGAGCCCCTGGTCTCCCCCAGCCCATTGGGCAGCTCGGCCAGCTCCCCTCGGCTGCCGCCACTGCCGCAGGACTCCCCCTTGTCCAGGGGGCCATCTCCAGCCAGCAGGTAGGGACCCGGCTCACCCAGTGCCTGGATCAGCGCCTCTTTGCTCAGGCCTGACTCGAGCAGGGCCGCCAGGAGCTCCGTCTGCAGCTGGCTCAGTTTAGAAACCATGGCTCCACTAGCGCCGGGCCACGCGGCCAGGGGCCACCGGGCCGGCCGCCTCCCCCGACCGCGTGGGCTGGCTCCGTGCTGGCCGGCCCGCAGGCAGGCCCCAGCCAGGCTCCTTGCACCCTCTGCCCCCCCCAAACCCCACTAGCCAAGCCCTGTGGGCACCCCCAACCCCCAACCCTGGCCCCAGTGGCCAGTGAATCAGGGCCCCTGCCCGCTCTGTTTACATTGGAGCTGGGGAAATTCTCCAAGGTTCATATTTATCCGTGTGCTTAGCGAAGGGACTGAACTTTGGACTTCACCCTGCGCAGTGCAGGCCTCATGGCAGTGCAGAGAGTGGTAGAGCCGCGGCCTTCAACGGGAACGGGCAGAGTGGAGGGTGGGGGAGGCGGCGATGGGGGGCCAGACAGCTGGGGCGCAAGGTGCTGGGAGCCGGGGAGGCCTCTGGGTGACCAGCATCCGGCCCCACCCCCGCAGGACCTTGCAGTGGGTCAGGCTGGAGCAAGAGAACCAAACAGCAGGTTACCCTTGGGCACAGAAGCAGCAACGATTTCCAGGCTGTTGGGCCAACTATCCTCAAGGGCAGGGCAAGGTCACATCCACTTGGGGACAACCCCCCACAGCCAGCCAGGGCACCAGGCCTCCCAGGAGGAAAAACGCGTTGACTCACGTCTACTGTGGACTGGGTCTGTAACTCACGTCATTACCTCCATGCAGCCCCCTACAGCCGTGAGTGGGCACAGGGATTATGCCCTTTTTACAGAGGAGGAAATTGAGGCTCTGCGAGGGTAAGCAACTCACCCAAAGTCACGCAGCTAGCAGGGACAGGACCTGCAGGGTGAGGCTAGTCAAGTTCTTGACTAAGGAGCAAATTTTAAGGGGATGATGGAAAAACTCAGTACATCTAGATAAAATAATAGTTTATATAAGGATATTAAAAGTTCTAAATTAATGCAAACCCTAAAAGAATTTAAAAGAAATGTCCACACAAAAACTTGCACATGAATGTTCACAACAGAATAATTCACCATAGCCAAAAAATAAAACAACATACATATCCATCAGTGAAAGAATGGGTAGAAAAAAATCTGGTCTGTCCTTACAATGGCATATTATTTGACCATAAAAAGGAGTGTGGGCTTCTCTGATGTCTCAGCATCCATCTGCCATGCAGGAGACACAGGAGACTCAGGTTCGATCCCTGAGTCAGGAAGATCCCCTGGAGAAGGAAATGGCAACCCCCTCCAGTATTCTTGCCTGGAGAATCCCATGGACAGAGGAGCCTGGCAGGTTGCAGTCCATGGGGTTGCCAAGAGTTGGACACGACTAAGCGACTGAGCACACACAGCAAAAAGGAGTGAAGTCCTGATTCATACTCCAATAGGTGTGAATCTGGAAGACATTATGCTAAGTGAAAAGAAGCCAGACACAAAAGGCCATCTATTGTACGATCCCACGTGTAGGAAACATCCAGAATAGGCAAGTCCATATGGACAGAAAGTGGATTCATGGTCGCCAGGGTTTGGAGGGATGGGGGTCGGGGCAGGGAGTGGCTATTTGGTGGGAATAAGGTTTCTTTGGGGACGACGGAAATGTTCTAATATTGATTGTGTGATGTTATACAACTCTGTGACTTTACTAAAAACCGCTGAATTTTGCACTTTAAATGGACAAATTTTATAATATATGAATAAAACATATTTCTTAATTAATGCCAAAAATCTGATGAACAAAAAATATCAAATTTTAAATAGAGGCAGGTTCCAGCCCTCCCTCACTTCCTACTGATCCAAGCCCTGGACAAAAACTCTTCCTCACACCCCACCAACCCACATCTTCCCTTTTCCAGTAAGAGCCTGGAAAAACTTCCTGCTGTCTGTTCCCTGGGGTGGCCATAAGCCCCCAGAACGAGGGGTGCACACCGTTGCCTGGAGTGGGCGGGGTGGTGCTGAGGAGCCCCTGGGCTGGGGCACCTCTCAGGGGTCTGAGGAACCAGGGTCATGCTTGCCAACAGTGGAGGGGAGAAGGCGTCACGTGGCCAGGAGGCTCTTGCTGCAGACCAGGCCAGGCCAGCAGAGGGAAAAGCGGGCTGGTCAAGTCTTAATTTTTGCACTCACTTGACACATTCAGCAACCGTGAGGCCCATGTGGCCACTGAGCCCCTGAAATGTGGCTGATGCCTCTGGGCGAAACAACAATATTTTAGGTGAAAGCTTTTTTTGTGTGTGTGTATTTAAAAAAAAATTTCTGGCCACGCTCTGTGGCCTATGGAACCCTAGTTCCCCAACCAGGGATCGAACTCATGCCCCCTGCATTGGAAGCATGGAGCCTTAACCACTGGACTGCCAGGGAAGTCCCGAAAGATTTTAATCTTAAAACTACATTTTTAAACATCTTACATTAAAAATTAGAAACCTGAATTTGACCCATTTCTTTGTACTTTTATAATGGTGCCACTGGAAACATTTAAATCACATGCACGGCTCACATCCTATCTTTACTGGACTGTACCTCTCTGTCATTTACTTACACTGCTGTTGTTCAGTCGCTCAGTCATGTCCCATGCTTCGCGACCCCATGGACCGCAGCATGCCAGGCTTCCCTGTCCTTCACCATCTCCCAGAGTTTGCTCAAATTCATGTCCATTGAGTCGGGATGAGGTTTGGTTTTTTATGGTCTGTCTGCCTCTGCTAGAAAGTCCGCCTCACTCCTCCCAGGGCTGGGCTTTTGTCTGTCTTGCTCACTCCCAGTGCTTAGAATGTTGCCTCATCTGTACTTAGTAGGCACTCAATAAATATTCATGGACTGAATATATTTCATTGCACACCGACCACGTGTACTCAGCTCTGCACTAACCTTTAGTAATGTATGAAATGCTCAGAACCACTCTACGAAGTAGGCGCTGTTATTCCCCCTCTGTGGAGGAGAAAACAGAGGCTCAGAGGGGTGGAACAGCTTGCTCAGAGTCCCCCTAGAGCCTGGCAGTCCAACTGCACGGGATGGTGCTGGCAATTGCCCCTTGGGAAAATGGGACCCCCACATTTCTTCCAGTGCTTCCCTTTATCTCTAGCATAAGTAGCCTTGGGGTCAGGCAGCTCACCACTGGGGGCAGATCCTCAAGTCCAGCCGAAGGTCAGGGAGGACGCCATGTGCTGTCCCCTCGTGGCTCTCCCCTTTGTTACCCGCTCCAGGAAGCTGCATGGCACCTGCAGCTGCCCCTCGGAGACTCTCGCCTAGAAGGTGGAGCCGGATTGCGTGGGACCTGGATGCCCAGCACGACTTTTTTTTTTTGCCACACCAAGAGGCCTGTGGGATCTTAGCTCCTCCACCAGGGATCGAACCTGCATCCCCTTCAGTGGAAGCACGATGTTAAACACTGGACCACCAGGGAAGTCCCATGGCACGACTTTTAAAGTCCTTAACTTCTGGGGCCCCTGGCAGCCAGGTGCCTGAGCCAGTGACTTGGGGACGGAAGGTGGATTTAATTGGGAGGGGGACTAAGAGCAGGAGTGGGGAGATCCTGCAGGGTATCTAAGGAAAGAGCCCCACCACCAAGGGCCCAACTTCAGCTCCCACCGCACACAAAGGCTGTTGTCCTGGGCCCCCTGAGTAGGGCTCCCCTCTTGAATGAGAAGGGTGTCAGATATTGATGCTTGGCAAACAGAAAGGGATGGATCCAGGCCCCAATCTGCCCTTCTTCACAATCAGGGGACACATCTGAATGGACATAGAGGTTGGGAGAGGCATTTTGCCTTGTTGAAAACCACATGAGACCTAGTGTGAATTTCACGGACCCCACACACACACACCCCAACCCCAATGGGTGGCCTCAGGCAATGAATTTGCCTTTATTGACTGATGTATAAAACAGAGATATAGATCTCCAACTTTTTACACCTAATGCAAGTATTCCAAACTTTCTTGGTTCTAGGCAACCTCAATGTCTCAGTAATTTCTTTTTTTATGGCAGCCCCTACTTGCCTCCCCACTTCCCTGTGGGGGAAAAAAAAACAAAACCCAACAGTTACGTTTAGTAAGTAAGTGAGGTCAAAACAATTAAGTATTTACGTCAACTTAGTTGCCACTTGAGTGAAGTGAAAGTCACTCAGTCATGTCTGACTCTTTTCAACCCCATGGACTGTAAAGTTCATGGAATTCTCCAGGCCAGAATATGGAATGGGTAGCCTTTCCTTTCTCCAGGGGATCTTCCCAAACCAGGGATCGAACCCAGGTCTCCCACATTGCAGGCAGATTCTTTATCAGCTAAGCCACAAGGGAAGCCCTTGAAAATGCATGTAAATTGAAAGAAAAATAATATTTTAGCTTCTTCTTCAGTTCAGTTCAGTTGCTCTCAGTCATGTCCAACTCTTTGTGACCCCATGGACTGCAGCACACCAGGCTTCCCTGTCCGTCACCAACTCCCAGAGCTTGCTCAAACTCCTGTCCATCGAGTCAGTGATGCCATCCAGCCATCTCATCCTCTGTCGTCCCCTTCTCCTCCCACCTTCAATCTTTCCCAGCATGAGGGTCTTTTCAAATGAGTCAGTTCTTTGCATCAAGTGGCCAAAGTATTGGAGTTTCAGCTTCAGCATCAGTCCTTCCAATGAATATTCAGGACTGATTTCCTTTAGGATCGACTGGTCTGATCTCCTTGCTGTCCAAGGGACTTTCAAGAGTCTTCTCCAACACCATAGTTCAAAAGCATCAATTCTTCGGCGCTCAGCTTTCTTTAGTCCAACTCTCACATCCATACATGACCACTGGAAAAACCACAGCTTTGACTAGACGCACCTTTGTTGGCAAAGTAGTGTCTCTGCTTTATAACATGCTGTCTAGGTTGGTCATAGCTTTTCCAAGGAGCAAGCGTCTTTTAATTTCATGGCTGCAGTCACCATCTGCAGTGATTTTGGAGCCCAAGAAAAGAAAGTCTGTCACTGTTTCCCCTGTTTCCCCATCTATTTGCCATGAAGTGATGGGACCAGATGCCATGATCTTTGTTTTTTCAATGTTGAGCTTTAAGCCAACTTTTCAGTCTCCTCTTTCACTTTCAGCAAGAGGCTCTTCAGTTCTTCTTTGATTTCTGCCATAAGGGGGTTGACATCTTCATATCTGAGGTTATTGATATTTCTCCCATCAATCTTGATTCCAGCTTGTGCTTCATCCAGCGCAGCATTTCACATTATGTACTCTGCATATAAATTAAATAAACAGGGTGACAATATACAGCCTTGACATAACTCTGTTCCCAATTTGGAACCAGTCAGTTGTTCTATGTCCAGTTTTAACTGTTGCTTCTTAACCTGCATACAGATTTCTCAGGAGGCAAGTAAGGTCGTCTGGTATTGCCATCTCTTTAAGAATTGTCCACAGTTTGTTATGATCCAAAAAGTCAAAGGCTTTGGCATAGTCAATAAAGCAGAAGTAGATATTTTTCTGGAACTCTCTTGCTTTTTCTATGATCCAATGGATGTTAGAAATTTGATCTCTGGTTCTTCTGCCTTTTCTAAATTCAGCTTGAACATCTGGAAGTTCTCGGTTCACGTACTGTTTCTTCTTAAATAATCCTAAGTATGTACTAATGAAATAAGTGGATTTATTGGGCTCTATACAACTGCTCAAACCCGGGAATTAGATTGAACATGAGCCCCTTCATTTCCCGTCCTACAAAAATTTTTACATGAAACTTTTTAAAAAAATCAGAACAACTGCCATAAACCCAGCTTCATAGAGTTAGGACATCTAACATTCAAAATGCAAATTACCTTGACCTGGTAGTTTGAACGTTGGCCGATAGATGTCGCTGTGTTCCTTTCAAAAATCCTCTAAAATATTCTGTGGTGCCCAGGGGCACCTACCTGGAGGCACAACTTGGGAACTGCGGACCTAAGAGATGCTCTCGGACAGACGGTGTTCAGTAAACTGTAGTTGTGAACTTTTATCACCGTTCTCACCTACTGTGTGAGCAGATGTTTGCAACATTCTGGCAAGACATAGGCTTCTACTTAGGAAGCAGCACAAGAGGGGTGCCCTGTCATCCAATCTCAGGGCTCTCTCGGAATTTAGTTACCACCCCCACCAACCCCACCTCAGGACGCATCTGTTTTCATTCTCAGACTATTCTTCCTCCCAGCCCCACTGCCTTTTAACCTTTATTGAACAGTCGCTGCTATATGCAATTTTCATGCTTTTTTCATTTAACCTCTCAGCAGCCTCATGAGGTAGGTACTTTTAGCCTCATCTTACAGGTGAGCAAACTGAGGCTCTAGGAGGCTATATAATCTGCCTGTCTAGTGCTTGGCAGAGCTAACTTTGAACCCAGATCTCCCTGATGTCAGAATCCAACCCCTTGACCACTATTCCATACCACCCTGCCTTTGAGGCAGTTCACGCTTGCTAAATACTTGTTACTATTATTTTGGTTGGTGTCGTCATTGTTTGTTGTTCTGGGTAAGTGTCACTTCCCACTGGCCTTGTCATCTTTGTGCTGGTTTTTACAGATGAAGAGACTAAAGGTGCTGAGGTGGAATAAGGCACAGTGGTTAGGGACTTCTCTGCTGGTCCAGTGGCTGAGTTCACGCTCCCAATGCAGGGGCCCAGCTGTGATCCTTGGTCAGGGAACTAGATCCCACATACCACAACTACGAGTTCCCATGTCCCACCTAAAGATCCTGTGTGCCACAGTGACAGCTGAAGATCTGTGCTGCAACTAAGACTGCACACCAAATAAATACCTAAATACTAAAAAAAAAAAAAAAAAAGACACAGTGGTTAAAAGCAGAGACTCAAGTCCAACTGCCTGGATTTGAGCCTGGCTCTGTCACTTACACTCGGACATGACTGGGCGACTCAACAACAGCAACAACTGCCGCTTACCAGCTGTGTGACCTTGGGCAACTTACTTCTCTGTGCCTCAGTTGCCTTCTTCCGTAAAATGAGAATGAAAATGCTATCTGTCCCGAGAGCTGTTAGGAGGACTGATGAAGTAATTCACAGAAAGCACCGTGCCTGACCGGAGAAGACAGTGGCACCCCACTCCAGTACTCTTGCCTGGAAAATCCCATGGGCGGAGGAGCTTAGTGGGCTGCAGTCCATGGGGTCGCAAAGAGTCGGACACGACTGAGCGACTTCACTTTCACTTTTCACTTTCCTGCATTGGAGAAGGAAATGGCAACCCACTCCAGTGTTCTTGCCTGGAGAATCCCAGGGACGGGGGAGCCTGGTGTGCTGCCGTCTGTGGGGTCGCACAGAGTCGGACACGACTGAAGCGACTTAGCAGCAGCAGCAGCACCGTGCCTGACACACTACCAGCACTCCCCATGGCTGAATGAGTGGCTGCTCCACTGCCATTGTTTGTTGCTTGTTCAGTCGTTCAGTCGTGCCTGACTCTTTGCAACCCCATGGATTGCAGCATGCCAGGCTCTCCTGTCCTTCACCATCTCCCAGAGTTTGCTCAAATTCATGTCCACTGAGTTGGTGATGCTATCTAACCATCTCATCCTCTGCCTCCCCCTTCTCCTTTGTTTGCAAAAGTTCTCCATATCAGAGTTCCTGCTCCCTGCTTTATTTGATTCTTAAGCCCTGATTCTGGCATCCAAGGCCATCAATACCTCTACCCCACTCTCTATCCAATCACAGAATTTGTCCTCTCCACAGCATACCTGAAACTGTCTCCCATCCAAGGCTTTTGTACACACTGTTTACCTGGAGACCCTCACCTGTGAACCTGTCTTCAGGATCCTCCTGAGTCTCCTCCTGACTCCTTCTGCTGCCCACAGCAACATGAGCCTTCACTAGCCAACCTTCCCTAACTCAAGGGAGCAGAACCAGCAGCCACAGAAAGCCTGGGGTTGGGGATTAGAAGCTCAGATTCCTGACTCCACACTCAAAGGGTTAAGCTCAAAGTGTGCCTGCTCCTTGCATCAAAGGGTAGAAAACTGAATCGTGTTACTCTGCAAATCAACAATAAATGGGGTTGTATGTGTGTGTTTGGGAAAGATGAGAAAGGAGATAATACAAGCTGTCAACATCTTTGACACAGAAGTATGCACAAAGAAAACCAAAAAACAGTAGCGGAAGGAGAGAAAGAGAAATAAATGTAGAAAGAAAGGAAGAAGAATCTGTAACTATATAAGGTAATAGATGTTAACTAAACTTACTGCGGTAGTCATTTCACAATATATGCGGACATAAACCGAGCCGTCACGTTGCACCTTGAACTAATACGATGTTATAAGTCTACTAAATCTCAATTTTAAAAATTGGGGAAATTAGATGATGATGATGGTTGCAGAACTCTGGTTATATACTAAAATCATTAAACTGACTTTGTTTGGCTGTAGGACATGGGAGATTTCAGTTCCCCGACCAGGGATCGAACTCATGCCCCTTGCATTGGAAGTATGGAGTCTTAACCACTGGATGGCCAGGGAAGTCCCTGAGCTGACATTTTAAGTGGATGAGTTATATATATGAATTATATATCAATAAAGATCTTAAGAAAACAAGGAAGGAAGCCTGAATAAAACGCTGCATGTATAATAAAGTGACTGGGTGTACATACGTGCGTCAGTATAAAACACAGTGTGTGTGTGTGTGTGTGTGTGTGTGCGTGCGTGTGTGTGCAGACAAGAATACTGGAGTGGATTGCCATTCCCTTCTCCAGAGGAACTTCCCCACCCAGGGATCAAACCCTGGTCTCCTGCATCACAGGCAGATTCTTTACCATTTGAGCTACAGGGAAGTCCCTAAAACACAGTGCGTCATGTGGAAAGATGGACTTCAAAGGTACATTTGCAAACACTGCTAGGTGGTTAGACTTCAGGGCTTCCCGAATAGCTCAGACAGTAAAGCGTCTGCCTACAATGCGGGAGACCCAGGTTCGATCCCTGGGTCGGGAAGATCCCCTGGAGAAGGAAATGGCAACCCACTCCAGTACTCTTGCTTGGAAAATCCCATGGACTGAGGAGCCTGGTAGGCTACAGTCCATGGGGTTGCAAAGAGTCGGACACGACTGAGCGACTTCACTTCACTTCTTCACTTAGACTTCAGGTGATTTTTACTTTCTTGTTTATCCTTTTCTGTATTATTCAAATAGTTTAGCATGAATATTTATTTTCATAGATATAAAATAGAAAAACAATAAAGGCACTTTTATTTGGGTGGTACCTCCTCTCCAAACCCCACCCCAGGTTCACGAGATGCTCAGAGTTTGGTCCCTCATCTTATGTGTCTGTCCCTGGACCCCCACCAAGCTATAAGCTACAGCTGTAAGAACCACGGTATGTCTATTCCTGGGCGCCAAGGGCTCCCAAGTACTGATACCTACATTCGTGAAGCTCCAAACACAGCGCATACTCAAGAGATACTTGCCGGACGGAGCCCCGTCCACTGCTTCTGAATGAGCTTCTCATGATTTCCTGAAGATGTCTTACGAGTTCAATTCGATTGTAAATTCTGCGAGAACAAGGAGAACCTTGACCTTCCTTTTACTCGCCTTTGCCCCTGCCCAGCTCTGATCTGAGCACACAGTGACCCTGAAGGGTAGAAGAAAAATCGAGGCAGGAGAAACACCTGCTAAAGGAAGGGGCCCGACAACCCCGCAATGGCTGCGTCCGTTTTACTGTCATCCTCTTTACCGATAGCAGAGGGCGCTCTTATTCCACACAGCAGAAATTTCCAACCCTGTCTTTTCTTTAGAACTCCGGGTCAGGGGAGCAGGGGAAAAAAAAAAGACCCAGAAATCCAAGGTCCCGCCCGCATTGTTCCTGAATCAGACTTGCTAGCAAGCCTGCCAGGGAATCCCTCCTTTGAACAAACACCTCAGGAAATTTTCCCTGGATCATGCAAGTGCAAAAACACAGCCCTCCTGGACCTCCCTGATAGCTCAGCCGGTAAAGAATCTCCTGCAATGCAGGAGACACGGGTTTGAAGATCATGGCATCCGGTCCCATCACTTCATGGGAAATAGATGGGGAAACAGTGGAAACAGTGTCAGACTTTATTTTTCTGGGCTCCAAAATCACTGCAGATGGTGAGTGCAGCCATGAAATTAAAAGACGCTTACTCCTTGGAAGGAAAGTTATGACCAACCTAGATAGCATATTCAAAAGCAGAGACATTACTTTGCCAACAAAGGACTGGCTACCCACTCCAATATTCTGGCCTGGAGAATTCTGCAAAGAGTGGGACAGGACTGAGCCACTTTCATTTTCTTCATATAGCCCTCCAGGTGTTTACAAGGTAACTAACCATGATTCCTACAAGCAAACAGCCCAGAAAGACCTTCAGTGGTGTGAATCAAAATGAGGAAACACATTCTTTAGCCAGGTTGTCACACTTCAGCCCCAGGGCTATGTGGTGGCGTTGCCCAGAGGGCAGGCTATTACAAGCTTTCAGTTCAGTTCAGTTGCTCAGTTGTGTCCAACTCATTGTGACACTGTGGACTGAAGCACGCCAGGCTTCCTTGTTCATCGCCAGCTCCCAGAGCTTGCTCAAACTCATGTCCATCAGTCAGTGATGCCATCCAACCACCTCACCCTCTGTTGTCCCCTTCTCCTTCCACCTTCAATCTTTCCCAGCATCAGGGTCTTTTCCAATGAGTCATTTCTTAGCATTAGGTGGCCAAAGTATTGGAGCTTCAGTTTCAGCATCAGTCCTTCTAATGAATATTCAAGATTGATTTCCTTTAGGATTGACTGGTTTGATCTCCTTGCAGTCCGAGGGACTCTCAAAGTCTTCTTCAACACCACAGTTCAAAAGCATCAATTCTTCTGCAGCTCAGCTTTCTTTATGATCCAACTCTCACATCCATACATGGGAAAACCATAGCTTTGACTATAGGGACCTTTGTCGGTAAAGTAATGTCTCTTCCTTTTAATACGCTATCTAGGTTGGTCATAGCTTTTCTTCCAAGGAGCAAGCATCTTTTAATTTCATGGTTGCACTCGCCATTTGCAGTGATTTTGGAGCCCAAGAAAAGAAAGTCTGTCACTGTTTCTATTGTTTCCCCATCTATTTGCCATGAACTGATGGGACTGGATGCCATGATCTTTGTTTTTTGAATGTTGAGCTTTAAGCCAGCCTTTTCATACTCCCCTTTCACTTTCATCAAGGGTTCTGTAGTTCCTCTTCGCTTTCTGCCATTAGGGTGGTGTCATCTGCATATTTGAGGTTATTGATATTTCTCCTGGCAATCTTGATTCCAGCTTGTGCTTCATCCAGCCCGGCATTTTGCATGACGTACTCTGCATATAAGTTAAATAAGGAGGGTGACAATATACAGCCTTGACGTACTCCTTTCCAGATTTGGAACCAGTCTGTTGTTCCATGTCTACTTCTAACTGTTGCTTCTTGACCTGCATACAGATTTCTCAGGAGGCAGGTCAGGTGGTCTGGTATTCCCATCTCTTTCAGAATTTTCCACAGTTTGTTGTGATCCACACAGTCAAAGGCTTTAGAGTACTCAGTGAAGCAGACGTAGATGTCCTTCTGTAACTCTCTTGTTTTTCTATGATCCAACTGACGTTGGCAATTTGATCTCTGGTTCCTCTACCTTTTCTAAATCCAGCTTGAATATCTGGAAGTTCTTGGTTCACGTACTGTTGAAGCCTAGCTTGGCGAATTTTGAGCATTACTTTGCCAGCATGTGGGATAAGTGCAATTGTGCAGTAGACTGAACATTTTTTGGCATTGTCCTTTTGGGGATTGGAATGAAAACTGACCTTTTCCAGTCCTGTGGTCACTGCTGAATTTTCCAATTTGCTGGCATATTGAGTGCAGCACTTTCACAGCATCATCTTTTAGGATTTGAAATAGCTCAGCTGGAATTCCATCACCTCCACTAGCTTTGTTCGTAAGGATGCTTCCTAAGGCCCACTGGACTTCGCACTCCAGGATATCTGGCTCTAGGTGAGTGATCACACAATCATGGTTATCTGGGTCATTAAGATCTTTTTTTGTACAGTTTTTCTGTGTATTCTTGCCACCTCTTAATATCTTCTGCTTCTGTCAGGTCCATATCATTTCTGTCCATCATTGTGCCCATTTTGCATGATATGTTCCCTTGGTATCTCTAATTTTCTTGAAGAGATCTCTAGTCTTTCCCGTTTTGTTTTCCTCTATTTCTTTGCACTGATCACTGAGGAAGGCTTTCTTATCTCTCCTTGCTATTTTTTGGAACTCTGAATTCAGATGGATATCTCTCCTTTTCTCCTTTGCCTTTAGCTTCTCTTCTTTTCTCAGCTATTTGTAAGGCCTCCTTAGACAACCGTTTCGCATTTCTTATACTTGGGATGGTTTTAATCCCTGCCTCCTGTACAATGTCATGAACCTCCATCCATAGTTCTTCAGGCACTCTATCAGATCTAATCCCTTGAATCTATTTGTCACTTTCACTACACAATTGTAAGGGATTTGATTCAGGTCATATGCGAATGGTCTAGTGGTTTTCCCTACTTTCTTTAAGTCTGAATTCTGCAATAAGGAGTTCATGATTTGAGCCACAGTCAGCTCCTGGTCTTGTTTTTGCTGACAGTATAGAGCTTCTCCATCCTTGGCTGCAAAGAATATAATCAGTCTGATTTCAGTATTGACCATCTGGTGATATCCATGTGTAGAGTCGTCTCTTGTGTTTTTAGAAGAGGGTGTTTGTTATGACCAGTGCATTCTGTTGGCAAAACTCTGTTAGCCTTTGCCCTGCTTCATTTTGTGCCTAAGGCCAAACTTGCCTGTTATTCCAGGTATCTCTTGACTTCCTACTTTTACATTCCAGTCCCCTATGATGAAAAGGACATCTTGTTGGGGTGTTACTTCTAGAAGGTCTTGTAGGTCTTCATAGAACTGTTCAACTTCAGCTTCTTCGGCATTAGTGGTTGGGGCATAGACTTGGATTACTGTGATATTGAATGGTTTGCCTTGGAAACAAACAGAGATCATTCTGTTCTTTTTGAGATTCTACTCAAGTACTGCATTTTGTATTCTTTTGTTGACTATGAGGGCTATTACAAGCTTTGCCTTGTACTAACTGTTGATCTGAACATTCCCATAATCTTTAAACTTGTTTCCTCATTTGTAAAGTAGGGACGAGGTGGACCTGAGAGACTGCCATGAGAATTCAGTGAGATAAACGGCAATTGTATTTATACAGCAAGTAGGCATTTGGTTAAACGTCAGTTGTCATCCTTCTAAAATTGGCTGATTTTTGAGCACCTACTACCAGCCAAGCCCTGCTTCACATTTTACATTCAAACGATGTCCATTTATCTTCTCCTTTTTGTTTTGCCATGCAGTATGTGGCATCTGGAGAGTCCCTTAAACAGCCAAGAAATCAAACCAGTCAATCAACCCTGGTTGATTCAGGGGAAATCAAGCCTGAATATTCATTGGAAGGACTGATGCTGAAGCTGAAGCTCCAATATTTGGCCACCTGATGCAAAGAGCCAACTCATTGGAAAAGACCCTGATGCTGGGCAAGATTGAGGGCAAGAGGAGAAGAGGATGACAGAGGATGAGATGGTTGGATGGCATCATCGACTCAACGGACATAAGTCTGAGCCAACTCCAGGAGATGGTGAAGGACAGGGAAGCCTGGCGTGCTGCAGTCTATGGGGTCGCAAAGAGTTGGACACAACTCAGCAGCAATGTGGGGTCTAGTTCTACCACCAGAGATAGAACCTGTGCCCCCTGCCTTGGACTCACAGAGTCTTAACCACTGGACGGCTAGGGAAGCCCCTTATTTGCTCCTTTAAGCCTCGAAACAGCCCTATGAGGTAAGTTCTGTTTTTCTCCCTATTTCACAGATAAGAAAACTGAGGCAAGGAGGTTAAGCAACTGGCCCACTGTTTCCCAGCTAGGAAGTGGCAGAACTGGAATTTGAATTCAAGAAATGTGGCTCCAAGCCCCAGGAGGAACTGACCCCATGGGAACAAAACTAAAACATCATTTAGGAATCCTAATAATTGGGACTTCTCTGGTGGTGTAGTGGTTGATTCTGGGCTTCCAATGCAGGGGCCCAGGTTCAGTCCCTGGTCTGGGAGTTAAATCCCACATACCCCTGTCACAACTGAAATCCTGCATGACCCGGGGTAGCCAAAAAAAAAAAAGTTGCCCTCGGTTTCTTTGGGGAAAAGTATACCACTCAGGTGAGGGAATCCAAAAATGAGTTGAGGGGCCAAATGCAGGCTGCCAGCCAGGATTCCTCGTCCTAACTAGTTTTCCCGAATTGACTCTTACACACCTGAATTACCAGGAAGGGCTTAGGGTCTTGCTAAAGCCGGTTCCTGTTGGCCCACCTGCCTTGGACTAATGTCCGTTAGTTGCAATCTCAACATCACTTCAGTTCAGTTCAGTCGCTTAGTCGTATCCGACTCTTTGCGACCCCATGAATTGCAGCACGCCAGGCCTCCCTGTCCATCACCATCTCCCAGAGTTCACCCAAACTCATGTCCATTGAGTCGGTGATGCCATCCAGCCATCTCATCCTCTCTCATCCCCTTCTCCTCCTGCCCTCAATCCCTCCCAGCATCAGAGTCTTTTCCAGTGAATCAACTCTTCGCATGAGGTGGCCAAAGTACTGGAGTTTCAGCTTGAGTTCTTTGTTCCTTCCAAAGAACACCCAGGGCTGATCTCCTTTAGGATGGACTGGTTGGATCTCCTTGCAGTCCAAGGGACTCTCAAGAGTCTTCTCCAACACCACAGTTCAAAAGCATCAATTCTTCAGCGCTCAGCTTTCTTCACAGTCCAACTTTCACATCCATACATGACCACTGGAAAAACCATAGCCTTGACTGGACGGACCTTTGTTGGCAAAGTAATGTCTCTGCTTTTGAATATGCTATCTAGGTTGGACATAACTTTCCTTCCAAGGAGTAAGCGTCTTTTAATTTCCTGGCTGCACTCACCATCTGCAGTGATTTTGGAGCCCAAAAAAATAAAGTCTGACACTGTTTCCACTGTTTCCCCATCTATTTTCCATGAAGTGATGGGACCGGATGCCATGATCTTTGTTTTCTGAATGTTGAGCTTTAAGCCAATTTTTTCAGTCTCCTCTTTCACTTTCATCAAGAGGTTTTTAGTTCCTCTTCACTTTCTGCTGTAAGAGTGGTGTCATCTGCATACCTGAGGTTATTGATATTTCTCCTGGCAATCTTGATTCCAGCTTGTGCTTCTTCCAGCCCAGCGTTTCTCATGATGTACTCTGCATAGAAGTTAAATAAGCAGGGTGACAATATACAGCCTTGATGTACTCCTTTTCCTATTTGGAACCAGTCTGTTGTTCCATGTCTACTTCTAACTGTTGCTTCCTGCCCTGCATACAGGTTTCTCAAGAGGCAGGTCAGATGTTCTGGTATTCCCATCTCTTTCAGAATCTCAGCATAGGACCTGGTTAATTCCAGAAAGCCCTGGTCTGGACTCCGCCCACTGGAAGCAAGGCCTTTGTGTGGACACAAAGGGGCAAGAGGGAAATCGCACTGAACCAGTGTCCTCCCCACATAGCGCTGGGGTCACGTCCACTCACGGGCCTGGCTTAACTCACAAGTTATTGATAATCCCGAACAAGCCAACAGAAACCTCGCAGTCACATTTCTGGATGGAGAGATGCAATGGAGCCTGGGTACACTGTTTCCTGGGGGAGGGGAACCCAGAGTCCGGAGGACTGGGTGGGACAAAGATTTTGCTTTTGTGCAGCTTCCAGTTTTACACCCAGAGCGAGGTGGTCAGGGTCCTTGCAGGACACAGCTGGCACTTTCTCAAGTGTGTGCATGCGTGCTCAGTCACTTCAGTTATGTCCCACTCTTTACAACCCCAATGGACTGTAGCCCGCCAGGCTCCTCTCTCCAGGGGATTCTCCAGGCAGGAATACTGGAGTGCCATGCCCTCCTCCAGGGGATCTTCCCAATCCAGTGAGATGATGCAAACAGGCTTTCCTGCCCAGGATCTTTACCAAAGTGGGAGCAGATGTAGGCAGGCCTAGGGATGGCGTGTCCAGGGGTGGGGCTGGGGCAGGTAACAGTGGGGAGCTGTTGGCAGGCCTGGGCCTGGCTGGGTGGGGGGGCTGGGAATGGCTACCAGTGCCATGGGAAGGGCTGTCCTGGGAGGACCGGTGACTCAAAGCCCAGAGGCGGGGAGGGGCAATAAATACCTCCACCTCGCTTCAGTGCTGCCCTCCAGCCTTTTTTTTTTTCCCCAAATATTTATTTATTTGGGTGTGCCAGTTCTTAGTTGTGGCACGCAGGTTATTTAGCTGTCGCACGAGGGATCTCTGACCAGGGCTTGACCCCGAGCCCCCGGCATTAGGTGCTGGGACCCTCAGCCAGTGCACCACCAGGGAAGTCCCCGCCCTCCGGTCTGCTGCTGGCCGCTCCACTTGCTGAAATCAACCACCAGGCAGAGATGGGGAGACTCCGAGGGGCGCAGAGCAGGGTGGAGGCATTCAGAGACCACCTGTGCGGAGCAGACGAGACCCCCGCCCTGCAGGCATGGTTATGGAGATCTGGTGGTGTCAGAAGATGTGTGTGTTTGGTCTCCATCCCAGGTTCCTGGCACAGAGCTTGTAAACCCTTGTAAAACTGAGCGATGGGGTGATCAGAACGTCTTTTGTTACACTGTTTGATGTTAGTCCCCGTTCCTGACGTAGAGCTTCTGAGACCTTTGTACCTCCAAAGTAACTGAGTGTCTTTCTGTATGTAAAGGAGATGATTGATGACTGGGAACTACACGGTGAAGGGGTGGGTGGCTTTCATCTGGACTGGAAAGACCTGGGCATGGTTAGAGGGTTAAACTTTTCAGCCCCATCCCCACCCCTGACCTCTGGGGGTGGGATTAGAAATGGAGGTAATCACCTGAATGGGTGATTCATTCATGCTTATCTAAGGAAATCTCCATGAAAATCCTAAATGAAAGTGTTGGCTTTGTTTGTGCTTGGGGATATTTTCATGAGCCTGGAGGGTGGGACACTTGTGTCCTTTGTAACATCCTTTATGCGTGCTGGGCATGCTTAGTCCAGTCTGATTTTTTGCAACCCTATGGGCTGTCACCCACCGGGCTCTTTTATCCATGGAATTTTCCAGGCAAGAATCCTGGAGTGTGTTGCCATTTGCTACTCCAGGGGATCTTCCTGAGTCAGGGATCAAACCCGAGTCTCTTGTGTCTCCTACATTGTCAGGTCCATTCTTTACCACTAGCACCTCTTGAGAAACCCAAATATCCTTTATAATAAGTCAGTAATTGGGACTTGCTTGGCGGTCCAGTGGCTAAGACTCCATTTGCTTCCACTGCAGAGGGAGCAGGTTTGATCCGTGATCGGGGAACTAAGATCCCCCATGTCCCGTGGTGCAGCCAGAACAGTAACAATAAAGCGGTAAGGTGGTGCTGGTGGTAAAAGATCCGCCTGCCAATGCAGGAGATGCAAGAGATGTGGGTTTGATCCCTGGGTCGAGAAGATCCCCTGGAGGAGGAAATGCCAACCCACTCCAGGATTCTTGCCTGGGAAATCCCATGGACAGAGGAGCCTGGAGGGCTACATTCCATGGGGTCACAAAGAGTCGGACACGGCTGAGCATGTACAAACACTTGCAATAGTATGTAAAGTGTTTCTCTGAGCTCTGTGAGCTGTTATAGCAGGTCATCCAATCTGAGGAGGAGGTCACGGAAGCCCCTGATTTTGTAGCCAAGTCGAGTAGAACCATGGATGCCCCAATACTTATGAATCCAATATTTGTGACTGGTGTCTGGGGTGGGGCTATCTTGTGATATAAAACCCTTAACCTGTTGGATCTGCATGGACCCCGGGTGGTTAGTTTTAGAATTGAATTAAAGAATTAATTAATTAATTAAATTAGTTAATTGAGGTTAAAAATAACCTTTAATTAAATCGAATTAAAAGTTGAGTCCTCTAAAAGTCTCATGCAGGGTTTGATGGTGCAGTGTTTAACAGCTTTCACTTCTGTGGCCCAGGTTCAATCCCTGGTCGGGGAACGAAGATTCCACAAGCTGAGTGAGTGGTGTGGTCAAAAAAAAAAAAAAGTCTCCTGCAGTATTTCTGCCTGTGATTCACTGAACAAAACGCAAAATCACACGACCACACCTTGGTGTGAGAGAGGCTGAAAAGTATCTTTATTGTAGTCAATGAGACCAGGATTCTATTACTAAAGAAAAAAGTGAGGAGAATGTATATTAGGTATGTAACTAGCTACAAAGGATAACCATAGCATCTGCATTTATTGAGCACTTACTGTGCAGGAAACACAGTGCAGAGCACTTAATCAGTGTGGTCTGGTCAAACAAGATGGCCCTCTGGTAGCCAGGAAAACACACACAAACACACAGAGAGAAGCCTTTTAGACTCGGCCTGTTCACTGGGAGCCATTGATGTGGAAAGTCTCTGTAATGTGATCCAGCGGGAGGGAGGGGGTGAGGTCCCCTTAGCATAATAAGGTCAGGATTACTGAAATCAAATCAAAATCTGTAACCAGGAGGAAATATGAGTGTCCCGCACAGAAGGTAAGGGGGAGGGATGTTTTCAAAAGGAAATTAATCTTTGTGGTTTGTGACACGTTTGATTTTAAGTACCTTGAGAGAAAAGCAGCCACTACCTGACTGTGGAAACCCCCGCTGTTCCAGCCAACCCCATCCTCCCCACTCCTGCCCCCAGAGGAGTCAACAAACGATGGGGACCAAAGTCCCTCTGTCCCCCCTCTGCGAGTCAGCAGAAACTCGGAGAAGAAAGACTTTTAACAGTCAGCAGACTCTGCGAACTGTGTACTTAGCAATTTACAAAGAGGGGCTTCGCCAGGGACTTTGACATTTTTACAGAGAAGGGTGATGTTTCATGAGTTGTGAAAAGGTTGGAGACAGAAGTAGGCGGTTCAGAGAGAAAGGGAGCATCGCAAGGCTGCCATTTCGCACAACCCCAGGGTCATGCCCACCCACAGAGAAGAGAGGATGACACCGGCTCTAAAGACTCAGGACACAGGGGATTGGAATGGGAGGAGAGGGAAGGGGTTGGAAGAACTGTTGGAGGGCTAAAGGCTGAAGCAGTGGGAGATGCCCTGGGAATGGAGACGGGCTTGGGGGTTCCCAAGTATCTGGGGAGGCTGCATCTGAAATACAAGCAGCCAGTCTGAACAAAGACCCCTGAGCCAACACTTGGCACAGAGACAGAGATGTTGCCAGTGTTCAGGGGCTCTGTAGGACTAATCAAAGGGCACGTGAGGGTCACCGGTATAGACCAAAGAACAGCTGACCCAACTTTGTCACATAATTCCATCTGGCTTTGCTAGCTAGTCTGGCCTGAACAGGTGAACCAATGAGATGAAAGGAGGGCCGTGGTCTGAGCTAAGGCCAGAAGGCTTCCCCCAAACTGTTTTGCCTGGATAGGAATCCCACCACTCCCGTACAAGACAAGAGATAGGAAGCCCTGAGTTACGATTAAGCGTGCATGTGTGCGTGCTAGGTCACTTCAGTCGTGTCCGACTCTGCGATCCCATGGACTGTAGCCCGCCAGGCTCCTCTGTCCATGGGTTTCCCCAGACAAGAATACGGAAGTGGGTTGCCATGCCCTCCTCCAAAGGATCTTCCCAACCCAAGGATGGAACCCGCGTCTCCTGAGGCTCCTGCATTGTCAGGCAGACTCTTTACAGCTGAGCCACAGCCTAAGCCTACATACTGACTTCCCTAATGCGTGGAAGTCTTGGGTCAGGAGTAAGTTGATTTCAGAACGCTTAAGTGATGTTCCCAGATTCCAATCACCATCACCATCATCCCAAAGCTGAGAGGGTTTGATATCATTCAGTTCAGTTCAGTTCCGTCGCTCAGTCCTGTCCGACTCTTGGCAACCCCATGAATCGCAGCACACCAGGCCTCCCTGTCCATCACCAACTCCCGGAGTTCACTCAGACTCACATCCATCGAGTCAGTGATGCCATCCAGCCATCTCATCCTCTGTCCTCCCCTTCTCCTCTTGCCCCCAATCCCTCCCATCATCAGAGTCTTTTCCAATGAGTCAACTCTTCGCATGAGGTGGCCAAAGTACTGGAGTTTCAGCTTTAGCATCATTCTTTCCAAAGAAATCCCAGGGCTGATCTCTTTCAGAATGGACTGGTTGGATCTCCTTGCAGTCCAAGGGACTCTCAAGAGTCTTCTCCAACACCACAGTTCAAAAGCATCAATTCTTCGGCGCTCAGCCTTCTTCACAGTCCCCAACTCTCACATCCATACATGACCACAGGAAAAACCATAGCCTTGACTAGATGGACCTTTGTTGGCAAAATAATGTCTCTGCTTTTGAATATGCTATCTAGGTTGGACATAACTTTCCTTCCAAGGAGTAAGCGTCTTTTAATTTCCTGGCTGCAGTCACCATCTGCAGTGATTTGGGAGCCCAAAAAAATAAAGTCTGACACTGTTTCCACTGTTTCCCCATCTATTTGCCATGAAGTGATGGGACCAGATGCCATGATCTTCGTTTTCTGATTCTCTTCATCTTCCCTCTCAGCAGTCCACAGCATCAGCTTCCCAGAAGGTCAACTGCCCAGATGGTCACAAAGTGGCTGCCGCTACTCACTGAGGCACCTTGGTTTCGCAGAGGGTTGGGGGAGGAAAGGAAGGGGCTGCTCACACCCCTTAGCTCAGACCGCGCCCCTCCTTGCATCTCATTGGTCCACCTGTTCAGGCCAGACTCTGAATCCATCACTACCAAAGCCAGACGGAATTATGTGACAAAGTTGGGTCAGCTGTTCTCAGTATGGTCCCAAGACCAGCAACATGCACATCGCCTGAGAACTTGTTAGAGATGCAGATCCTTCAGCCTTGTCTCACACCTGCCCAATCACAAACCCTAGGGGTGGGACCCAGCGGGCTGGATTTTCATGAGCTCTCCAGGGATTCTGATCCAGGAACCCCTGCTTTAGGTAAAGGTCTTCTGGAACTGCTCTCAAGGTCTAGTCGTGGGGATGACTTTGGAGGAAGATAGCAGGGCCGTTTGAGGGTGGGGGAGGGGAAGAATACCCTCTTCAGTGGGCATTGCAGAGCCTGCTGTGGACAGCAAGATGCCAGGGACAGTGCGGACTCAGGAGTCTGCATCTGCAGTAAGGAGACAGCAAGACTAAAGTCTCCTCTTAGGACCAACCCGCCGACCCCCACCCCAGAGGAAAAGGATAAGCCAAACGGACAGGAGGGAAAAAAAACAATACACACATACTATGTCATTTGACCTCACAGCTTTCCTCTAGAAGGGATGTTATTAAATTCTCAGTTCTTAGTGATGAGGAAATCGAGGTTCAGAGAAGTCGCTGCTGCAAGGCTACACACAGCTGCCTGTTGCCTGTGCATCTCTTCCAGCTTCGTGTCCAAGTGATGTACCAGTGGCAGGGGCAGTGGGAGTCGTGGGCATCAAAGGGGTGCATTCGGTGTAGACAACTTTACAACTGTAATAAAGCAGGCTAAAAGTCCTTCATTGTGAAAGTGTAACAGCAATTTTTAATGATCAAAATGCAATAGCAATTCCAATTATTTCTCAAAAAAACTGGGGAAAAATAATAAAAGAAAAAAATGTAATAGCAATTCTAAATAAGGTCAGAGGCAAGATTCTCTCCCCTGAGTTGATTTTGGGTTCTAAACAATCTCTGTGGTTAACTGTTGAATTTTAATAATAGAAATGATGGTATAGGGAATTCTCTGGCCGCCCAGTGGATAGGACTCTGTGCTGTCACTGCCGAGGGCCTGGGTTCAATCTCTGGTCAGGGAACTAAGATTTCACAAGCCCCGTGGCATGGCAAAAAAAATAAAAAAAGACAAAATTAAAGTTAAAATATGACACAAATAATATAAATTAAAAACAAGCACTTTTAAATAACTCCTCCTTTAACAAACCGGAGAAGGCAATGGCACCCCACTCCAGTACTCTTGCCTGGAAAATCCCATGGACGGAGGAGCCTGGTAGGCTGCAGTCCATGGGGTCGCTAAGAGTCGGACACAACTGAGCGACTTCACTTTCACTTTTCACTTTCATGCATTTGAGAAGGAAATGGCAACCCACTCCAGTGTTCTTGCCTGGAGAATCCCAGGGACGGGGGAGCCTGGTGGGCTGCCGTCTGTGGGGCCGCACAGAGTTGGACACGACTGAAGAGACTTAGCAGCAGCAGCAGCTTTTAACAAACATTGTAGTCTCTGCTAAGTCACTTCAGTTGTATACAACTCTCTGTGACCCCATGAACTGTAGCCTGCCAGGCTCCTCTGTCCGTGGGATTCTCCAGGCAAGAACACTGGAGTAGGTTTCCATATGCCCCTCCAGGGGATCTTCCCAACTCAGGGACTGAACCCACATCTCTTTTGTCTCCTGCATTGGCAGGTGGGTTCTTTACCACTAAGCTACCAGGGAAGCCCTCCATGTAGGGAGCTAATTCAGAGAATTCTCAGTTATACAGCTGATCCCTGACACAGTTGGTCTCAGCCATCTTGGTTTCAAAAGAAAGTTTATAATAATACAAAATTACAGGGCATGGTTTATCACTTCCAGCCCCTTTGGTACTATATCGCCCTCATTTAAGCAGTAGATTAAAAAAAAAAAAATAGTACAGTGATTTCCAAGATGAAGAAACAGAACCTAGCCTGCTTCATTTCTGTCAATCTATATGGCCACTTGGAGTTTTTATTTGTGTTTAAAATTTAAAATAGTGAAATAGCAGGTAAATGACAAGGTGGAATGCTTTCGTTCAGTCAGTGTTAATTGTAGTTCCTGCATGAAATAGTTTCAGTTCAGTTCAGTTCAGTCGCTCAGTCGTGTCCAACTCTTTGCAACCCCATGAATCGCAGCACGCCAGGCCTCCCTGTCCATCACCAACTCCCAGAGTTCACTCAGACTCACATCCATCAAGTCAGTGATACCATCAAGCCATCTCATCCTCTGTCATCCCCTTCTCCTCCTGCCCCCAATCCCTCCCAGCATCAGAGTCTTTTCCAATGAGTCAACTCTTCGCATGAGAGTTTCAGCTTTAGCATCATTCCTTCCAAGGAACACCCAGGGCCGATCTCCTTTAGAATGGACTGGTTGGATCTCCTTGCAGTCCAAGGGACTCTCAAGAGTCTTCTCCAACACCACAGTTCAAAAGCATCAATTCTTAGGTGCTCAGCTTTCTTCACAGTCCAACTTTCACATCCATACATGACCACTGGAAAAACCATAGCCTTGACTAGACAGACCTTTGTTGGCAAAGTAATGTCTCTGCTTTTCAATATGCTATCTAGCTTGGTCATAACTTTTATTCCAAGGAGTAAGTGTCTTTTAATTTCCTGGCTGCACTCACCATCTGCAGTGATTTTGGAGCCCAAAAAAATAAAGTACTGTTTCCCCATCTATTTGCCATGAAGTGATGGGACCAGATGCCATGATCTTTGTTTTCTGAATGTTGAGCTTTAAGCCAACTTTTTCACTCTCCTCTTTCACTTTCATCAAGAGGCTTTTTAGTTCCTCTTCACTTTCTGCCATAAGGGTGGTGTCATCTGCATATCTGAGGTTATTATCCATATTTCTCCTGGCAATCTTGATTCCAGCTTGTGCTTCTTCCAGCCCAGCGTTTCTCATGATGTACTCTGCATAGAAGTTAAATAAGCAGGGTGATAATATACAGCCTTGACGTACTCCTTTTCCTATTTGGAACCAGTCTGTTGTTCCATGTCCAGTTCTAACTGTTGCTTCCTGACCTGCACTGAATGTCAATAATACCTTTAAAATTGAAATGCGTTCCTACTTCCTAGTTGTTGACAGTTTTAAAATGAAAGAATGAATCAAGAAAATGATGATGATGATTAATAGTGAAAATATTTTTATCATCTAGATGTTACCTAAAGGTGAGGGGTCCAGCTGCTCATCTCTCAAAAGCCAATAAACAGGACAGGTTGGTGGAAAGGAAAGTTTGCTTTATTTCAGATGCCAGCAACTGGGGGCAAAGTCCGACTCCACCCCCACTGGCAACCAGTGGAGCAAGAGCCTTTATAGACAGAAGGAGGAGGCTACATGCAGAAACAGCACAGTCAGCTCTGACAGTCATCTTCAGATTGGTCATCAGTGGTCTGACCAGTGTCATCTTGGTTAAGTACAGTTCATCTTCGGTTCTGGGGTCCACTTGTTCACACTTCTTTGAGGCCAGTTCTTGGAATTGTGGCGGTGTATGTCCTGGGTACAGTCTGGTCATTGTATAGTTAATTTCTTCACCCTGGTGTTTTAGTATCTATAAGACAGCTCACAGGATGTGGCTCAGAGTATTATTGGTGGCCCTTGAGAAAGAGCTAAAGGTCTTGACTGTCCTTAATCACTACATTATTTGGTCTCCTTTGACTGACCCTTTTTTTCTGTATTTCTCATTTCTCTGATTAAACTTATTCATAGACTAAAGTTTTCCACAGGCAAAAGGCAGACAGACTCTTTGTGACCCCATGGCTTGTAGCCTGCCAGGCTCCTCTGTCCATGGGATTTTCGGGAATGTTAAAGATGATATATGCTGGGTCAAGTACAATTCTTTGAATGTCTGAAGACAATTTTATGTCATTGCTGAGAGTTCTCTCTTCCTGGCTAAATGGCTCTAATTCCTTTGTCTGCTCCTCAGCTGACACATTTCAGATGTCTGCTTGCCCAGTGTCACCTCTAGAGCCTAGTGGAGGCCTTCTAGGACTGTGGCATCCAGAGAGGAGAATTCTGCAGGAGAGGAGAGCCAACACAAGCTTTAGAATCGGGTGTGCCTGGCTGCAAATCCAGGATGTGGCCATGTGAGCTTGGGCAGGTCATTTTCTCACTGAGCATGTTCCATCATCTCTACAATTTGGTTAAGGATGTTTATCATCTCTTAGGGTTAATATGAGGATTGGATGAGCTAATTTATTGTTTACTGAGGTGTGGTTATTCACATCCTTTTTCCGTCCCCACCTTCTAAGCGGAGAGGATTCTTGCCAACTCAGCTCCATGATACCTTGCCTTTATTATGCAGGACCCTAGTCCTGGGTTATATCTTGGGAGAGAAGGGGTCGGGCAGTTTTGAGATCTGAGAGTGTGTCTAGGGACTGCCTTCTCTAGGGAGAGCTCTCTGTAAGGGAAGAAGAAATGTTTTGAAGAAGTCATACTCTGCATTGAAAATAAGCTCCTTCCAAATCTAAATCCATACCTATTAGAATGGCTGCAAGGAAAAAGACCGACCTAATCAAGTGCTGGTGAGCATGTGGAGCAAATGCAACTCTCATGCCCTGCTGTTAGAAGCGTCAAGTGGGAGGATTTCCTGGTGGTTCAGTGGTTAGAACTTCATGCTTCCACTGCCGGGGCACAGGTTCAGTCCTGCAACACACACACACACACACACACACACACACACACAAGAAATGTAAAGCGATGCCAATACTTTGTAGTTCGTAGTTCTGGTTTTCTGTGGGGGCTTTTTGCTTTTGTTTTTTGGCCACAGGGCAGGCAGGATCTTTTTCCCAGCCAGGGATCAAATCTGTGTTCCCTACACTTCAGAGAACACTAGAGTACTAGAGTACTAACCGCTGGATTGCCAGGGAATTCCCAGTTTGCAGTTTCTTAAAAAGCTGAATGTATAACTACCATCTGATCTAACTGTTTCACTTTTAGGTATCCACCCTTAAGACACGAAAACATGTGCAGAAGCAAACTTGTACCACTAATGTGCCTAGCAGCTTTATTTGTGAAAGTGAGAAGCAGTTTAGTCCCTCAGTCCTGTCTGACTCTTTGCGACCTCATGGACTGGAGCCTACCAGGCCCTTCGAGCCATGGAATTCTCCAGGCAAGAATACCGGAGTAGGTAGCCATTCCTTTCTCCAGGGGATCTTCCCAACCCAGAGATTGAACCTGGGTCTCCCCACATTGCGGGCAGACTCTTTATCATCTGAACCACCAGGGAAGCCCAGTTGGAAGCAACCCAGTGACCATCAACCAGTGAATGGATAAACACAGGGTATTCCATCCATACCATTGACTGGGACTCGGCAACAAAGTGAAAGGAGTTAATTATACATAAAACTACGTGAGCAAATCTCAAGATAATTACACGGAGCGAAAGAAGACAGGCGGAAATGAGAATTACTGTGTGATTTCGCTTAGATAAAAGTCCAGAAAATACAGAGTCATCTGCAGTGACAGAAGGCAGCCCAGTGGTTACTGGGTACGGTGGGAGGGCAGGAGAGGCAGGAGGAAACCCTTGGAGGTTACAGGTGTATTCATTATCTTGATTGTGGTGATAGTCTCACAGGTGGACTTCCGTCAAAACTTGTCAAATTATACACTTTAAACATGTGCAGCTTATTGTATGTCAATTACACTGCAACAGAGCCTTTGTTAAAAATGTACTCACCCGTTTGCATTCTTTTGAGAGACTGGGAAAGGGTCTTAATTACTTTCATTTTTCCTGACAAATAAGTCACCATGCAGCGACAAGGCCACCAGAAGCCCTGGGTATATTCAGTTTACATATATTACGCAGACAGCTTGGTGGCTGGCTCAGTGAAAAGCAGTGATTGGGATTATTAATGCAGCATTCCAGGTACCATCTGAATGAATTCTCTATTTAGACCAGAGGCTGAAAATTCAGAGAACTTTAGGGGCCAGGCAGGTGAAATAAAGCAACAGTGAGACAGGAATGTATAATAGGTAGTGGTAGAGACTGGGCTTCTCTGGCAGTTCAGACGGTAAAGAATCTGCCTGCAGTGCAGGAGACCCGGGTTCGATCCCTGGGTCGGGAAGATCCCCTGGAGAAGGGAACAACTACCCAATCCAGTATTCTTGCCTGGGAAATGCCTGGTGGGCCATAGTCCATGGGATTGCAAAGAGTTGGGCAGGACTGAGCGACTAACACACACACAATGGCAGAGACTATGGCAAAAATAATTTATGTCCGGTCCAAATGCATTCAGGTTCTAAGTGTTAAACAGCACACATGGGTGGCCTGAATTGGACATGTTTTGGGGTGGGGGATGGCATGGCAGTCCCTGCACTATCCCTATGACAGAATACATCAGGTCAAGCAGGTCCTTGAAACTTAGTGATTTGATAGCAACAGCTGACATTTTTTTTGTTTTTATATATAAAAAAATCTTGACCACACCCCCATGACATGTGGGATCTTAGTTCCCCGACCAGGGATCGAACCCTCACTCCGTGCATTGGAAGGCAGAGTCTTAACCACTGGACTGCTGGGGAATTGCAGCATCAACTGACATTTCACAACATGCTTTTATTCGGTCCTCCTGACAACACCGTATGCTTGATAGGATTATCCCCGTTTTCTAGATGAGAAAATGGATGTTCACCAGGACTCCCACCCAGGGCCAGTGAAACTAAGACTCTGCCTTTCTGCTTCTCATCCTGGCTTGAGTTTTTCCCCATCCAGCTGCACCTCTGATTGTATTAGCTTTGTTTACTCTGGTGGAGAAAACTCAGCTATCTCTCCATTCTCACAGTGGTCACCTCTGAGACCAAGGGTGTTCTGGAAGGAGAAAGAGCTCAAGAAGCCCCCTGGTGGACATTCCAGGGGAAAAAAGGAGTTGGAAACGCTGCCTGTTACGACTCTGATTTTTTTTTAAATAAATTCCCTTTGTAAGGAGTTCATCTGTGTCTGAACATCCTAGGATATAATGCAGGTAAGGTCACTTTAAGGAAGCTATTATATATGGTCAGTAATTATGTAATATCTTTATACGGTGTCAGATGGTAACCAGATTTATCATCGTGATTGTTTTGAAATGTATAGACATACTGAATCACTGTGTTGTGTAACAGGGACTAACGTAGTACTGTGGATCAATTACACTTCAAAAAACAAACTGGGGGACTTCCCTGGTGGTCCAGTGACTGAGAATCTGCGCTCCCAGTGCAGGGGGCCCGGGTTCAGTCCCTGGTCGGGGACTTAGGTCCCACTTGCCACAAATAAGAGTTGGCATGCCACAACTAAAGATTCTGAATGCCAAAACTAAGACCCCTAACAGACAAATAAATCAATATTAAAAAAGAAAAAAACAAACTCATAGAAAAAGAGAACATATTTGTGGTTATCAGAGGTGGGGGCAGGGGGAGGAGGAATTGGACGAAGGTAGTCAAAAGGCACAGGCCTCAGGGAACTCCCTGGAGATCCAGTGATTAGGACTGCACACTTCCACTGCTGAGGATCCCTGGTATGGGGACGAGGATCCTGAAAGTTGTGGGGCGTGGACAAAAACAGAAGTTATAAAATCTCAGTTACTAGGGGTGTAATGTACAACATGATAAATATGATTAACACTGATGTATGTTACTTATGAAAGTTAAGAGGGTACGTCCCAAGGGTTATTCTCATCAGAAATAAAATTTTTTTTTTCTATTTCTTTAATGTTGTATCTACGGCTTCCCATGTGGTTCAGTGGTAAAGAATGTGCCTGCCAAGGCAGGAGATGTGGGTTTGATTCCTGGGTCAGGAAGATCCCCTGGAGAAGGAAATGGCAACCCACTCCAGTATTCTTGCCTGGGACATCCCATGGACAGGGGAGCCTACGGGGCTACAGGCCATGGGATCGCAAAGAGTCACGACAGCGACTGAACAGCAACAACAATGTTGACAGATGATGAATGTTCACTAAACTTATTGTGGTCACCGTCTCGTGATGTTTGTAAGTCGAATCATTGTGCTAATCAAATAAAAAGCACTCAAATAAATAAATAACTTTAAAAATTCTATCATCTCCATAGAGGAAAAGCGGGGTGGGCAGGAGTTATTCAGGCCTAGAGAAGTGGAACCCATTCTGGTTTGGGGAGTCAGAGAAAGGGACTTTCCTGAGGAAGTGCTGGTGAACAAAGTGGGGAGGTGGAGTGACAGGCAGACTGGAAAACCTTGAGACAGATGGGAGAAGAAATGTGGACGTGATGCAGAAAGCCAGTGGAGAACCCAACAGAGGACAGTGGTCGAATTGGGGGTGTATTGTGAAGATCGCTGACTAAGAGGGACAGAGGGGAGCAGGGGGTGTCCCTGCCAAGTCCCGGCTTCCCCTCGCATGATTATTAGGAGAAAGGCAGAAGCGAGGGCAACTGTGAAGCCTGTAGCAGAGTTGCTGGCTCCCAATGTGAGCGTCTCAGGGCAGTGGAGAGACCACGCAGCCCTGGGACTCAGACTTTGAGACCTCCCCTCGATGGCTTATTGGGCTTCCCAGGGGGCGCAATGGTAAAGAACGCACCTGCCAAGGCAGGAGATGCAAGAGACGTGGTGGATTCGATTCCTGGGTAGGGAAGATCTCCTTCAGTAGGAAATGGCACCCCACTCCAGTACTCTTGTCTGGAGAATCCCATGGACAGAGGAGCCTGGTGGGCTACAGTCCATGGGGTTGCAAAGAGTTGGACACAACTGAGCACATGTGTGCACACACACACACACACACACACACACTCAATGGCTTATCGGCTGGGTATCCTTCTGCAAATAGTTTGCCCTCTCTGGGCCTCTGGGGGCTCTGGATGGACTGGGGGAGGTGAGGCTGTGAGGCTCTGAGCTGCCTTCTCAGCGTTTCTCAGCACATTGTACTCTGACCAGCCTCCGGCTGTGCTGACAACTGCTGGAGTCCCCACGCCACCGCCTCCTATGCATGGCTTCAGAGTCTCTAGGTAAATTCCAGGCCCCGCCCGGCCAAGCCTCAGCTCTTAAATGACAGAGCGTTGCGTTAGGAGAGCGTGTCCCCACTCCAGGACTGCACCTCTCTTCCATGGTTTCTTGAGCCCAGGCTTGTCCCCAGCCGGCCTCCAGGGGCGGGGAACAGGCTCTCTGAACCCCAGTTTCACCATCTGCATCACGAGGATTTGTGAGGATTCAAGGAGATTTCTCGGCACACAAAGTGTTCAACCCACAATGTGGTACGCAGTGACTTCCAATAACACTTTTCATTTTTAAAAAATATTTATTTATTTGGCTGTGCTGGGTCTTCGTTGTGGCACGCAGGATCCTCAGTCTTCACTGGGGCATGTGGGATCTCTAGTCGCAACGTGAGCAATCTAGTTCCCTGATCAGGGATCAAACCAGGGCCCCTTGTATTGGGAGCTTGGCATCTTAGCCACTGGACCACCAGGGAAGTCCCTAACTTTTTTATTTTTTAAAAGACATTTTATTACATAATAGTCAGCACATACCCTGTGACATATTTATTCTAAAAACATTGATGAAGGACCTGCTGGGTACCAGAACCCGCGGTAGATACTGGGGATACAGCAGGGACTAAGATCTCATTGCTGTCTCTGTAGAACTTAGCCTGTAGAAAGAGTGATGGGTGCGTGAATGCATGTGAAGTCATGTCCGACTCTTTGTGAGTCTATGGACTGTAGCCCACCAGGCTCCTCTGTCCATGGGATTCTCCAGGCAAGAATTCTGGAGTGTATTGCCATGCCCGCCTCCAGGGGATCTTCCCAACCCAGGGATCAAACCCACATCTCTTACATTTCCTGCGGGTTCTTTACCACTACCACCACCTGGGAAGCCCCCAACAAAGCAATGGCTGTCATATTATTATTTACGTTTCTCTATTACAGCCTACCCCAGTTTTAGCCATCTTAAGAGATCCCCCCTGGACTTCCTTGGCGATCCAGTGGTTAAGACTGAGGACTTCCACTGTAGGGGGTGTGGGTTCAGTCCCTGGTCAGGGAACTAAGATCCCACACACCACAGGGGGCGTGGCCAAAAATAAAGAAGCGGTCCTTCAGTCTTTCTCCATCCTCCTCCATCAAGACGGCTTCCTGTTTGCCACACCTCACATTTGTCTCCTTACTGATGAGTCCTGAAGCACTTTACAGCTCAGTTAGAAAACCTGAGTCAGGAGTCCTGGGTTCAACGTGTTGCTTAAACACAGGCTCTCTCTGTGACCTTGAGCGAGTCATTGGTCTGCTCTGTACCTCAGTTTCTCCATCCTGAAACCGAAAGATAAGAGCCTCTTCAAGACCCCTTCCAGCTTAGACCATGGATTGGACTGTCTATGTTTGTATGTGTGTGTGTGTGTCTTTCCAGTCCCAACTCTCATTCCTGTAGTTTGGAGGATCCACCTTGTAGATCAGATATCAGATTTTGTATGGAACAAAAATATCAAATACTTGTTCTCACCAGGCTGGATCATTTAGATGGAATCCCTTGAAGCACAGGCAGAAGGCTCCATGGGAGGAGAGGTGGCCTGGACTTCGGGTGGCCACCAGTGTCCCTTGGAGGCAGCAGGCTCTTTGTGGCAAAATCCTTAGCTGTGGTTTCAGTCATCTAGTTCCGCTCCCCAGGGTTTCTGCCAATTTTCAGACCTGTCTCACTCGCCAATTCTCTAAGCTTACAGCTGTGTATCCTTCCAACAACCTCCTTTCTGCTAAAGTTACCTAGATTCTATTGGCAACCCTGGGCTCAGACCTTCAAGTGGTCCCCTGTGACATAACCACAGGTCTTGCCCTTTTTTTTTTATTCTTAACTTTTTTTGTTATGTCTTGTCTTTTCTGAAAACAATATTTATTTTATTTATGGCCTTGCTGGCTCCCTGTGGCTGCACGTGGTTTTCTCTAGTAGCATCTAGTGGGGGCCAGCTTCTATTTGCGGTGCTTGGCTTCTCATTGCGGTGGTTTCTCTTGTTGCTGAGCACAGGCTCCAGGCATGAGGGCTTCAGTGGTTGCAGCACGTGGGCTCTAGCGCACAGGCTCAGTAGTTGCAGCACACGGGCCCAGCTGCTCTGTGGCATGTGGGATCTCCCTGCATCGGGGATGGGACCTGTGTCTCTTGCATTGGCGGATGAATTCTTTACCACTGAGTCACCAGGGAAGCCCTAGTTGTTGTTTTTTTTTTTTTTTAACATGTGTGGGATCTTAGTTCCCTGACCAGGGATCAAACCCTCAGCCCCTGCGCTGGAAGCATGGAATCTTGCCCACTGGACAGCCATGGCATTCCCCCTGTGTGTCTTTCCTTAAGTGTGTCTTGCCTTTCGGATGCGTGTGACTTATGTCTCCTCACCCTTAACCTCCCCTCCCCAGATAGAGGGGTATCTTGAGGGTTCCAAAGCAGTGCAAAAAATCAAAACCAGGTGTTTCATAGAAATGGAATCCTTCCAAAGTTCATGGAGCATCTTCTAGAGGGTCAAATTGTCAGCCTGATATAGCCAGGCTATATCAGAATTCCATGGAATGTATAGTCCATAGGGTCGCAAAGAATCAGACATGACTGAACAACTTTGACTTTCAAGAGGCACTTGAATTTGCATCTCTTGTTTCGGTGGGTAGAATGCTGCAGTTTCTGCCTTATTGTCCTCGTGAGCGTGCACACTCAGTCATGTCCGACTCTTTGCGACCCCATGGACTGTAGCCTACCAGGCTCATCTGTCCATGGCATTTTCCAGGCAAGGAGAATTGGATTTTCCAATTTTTCAGTATTGGAGTGGTTGCCACTTCCTACTCCAGGGGCTCTTGCCGACCCAGGAATTGAACCTGTGTCTCCGGCATCAGTCGGTGGGTTTTTTACCTCTGTCGCCACCTGGGAAGCCCCTGCTGTCCTTGAATGTCCTTGAATGTCTTTTAAGGCCATGACTGGGATAGGGGTGGCAGAGGGAGATGAGCACGGACTCTGGAGTCACTCACTAGCTGTGTAACCCTTGGGAAGTCCCTTAACCTCTCTGACCCTCAGTCTCTTCACCTCTCAAATGGAAATAATAGTTTGCAAGAATGTTGTGAAAAAGATCAGCCTGACACTGAGGAGGTATTCATTAAATGTTTATGAAAGACGGGATTCTGAGATCTGAAATTTGGAAGGGCACAGCAGGAGTCTTGGCTCAGAGTGGGTGCTTTGAAAATGGGCTTTCTCTTCCCTCAGCTTTTTTTTTTGAAGTAATCTCTCTCTCTCTTTTTTACTGTTAATTTCACATTGGTATATAACCAATTAACAATGCAGTGATAGTTTCCGGTGGACAGCAGACGGGACTCAGTCACATGTATGCATTCTCCCCCAAACTCACCTCCCATCCAGGCTGCCAGAACTTTAAGCAGAGTTCCCTGTGCTATACAGAAGGATGAAATAATCTTTTTTGATTGAAATACAGTTGCTTTAAATATTGTATTAGGTTTAGATGTACAGCAAAGTGAAAAAAATATATGTATATACACACACACACACTTTTAATCTCTTTTTCCCATTATAGGTTACTATGAGATATTGAATATAGCTCCTTGTGCTATACAGTAAATCCTTGTTCCCCCAGCTTTTTGATGGCTGGGCGGAGTTCCTGGGTAAGGATGTTTTGGCTGAGCTAGATTTGGGCACTCAGGCCACAATGCCCTCCAGTGAGGCCCTGTGGGTTAGAAACAGACGAGTCCCCAAATGGCTTGGGGACCACAGGTATAAGGCACAGCCTGTGGGCTTCTTGGAAACGAATTGATATCCTGTCCAGGCAGGTGAACCTGGAATTCAGACGGGCTCAAACCAGCCCAGCAGGCTTGGAGGGGCAGAAAGAAGCCGGATAGAGGGAGGAATAGGGCCCTGAGGCAAAAATCATAGGAGGAAGGCAACTGGCAGAGAGAGCAGGCTTGACAGAGGACGGGGCTGAGATGGGAGAGACCGGGTGTGCTGGGAACAATCGGAGACTGTGTGTGCCCACGTGGTCCTTGCTGGCTGTGGGTGGAGAAGCCTGTGGTGAGAAGGCTAAAAGGGACTCGCGTGGAGCTCTGGCAAGGGGCCCCCCTCCTCCCTGCAGAAGTTCCACGGGAAACACGGCAGGGGTCAGCAAATAGCCTCCCTGGTCAACAGGCAGGGGGACAGGGCCTGAGACGCACCCCTTCCACCCCACCCTCCAGACAGCAGACAGCAGCCCAAGCTCTCCTGAAGTAACTGCTCTCTTCTGGGACCTCACAAAGTGCCACAGCACTTGTCAGAACCCACAGCATCACTAGGATATTCAGTGAAGGGGACGGTGTCCAGGACAGGACCTGCGTGCCCACCATGCGGTGGGGACGGGGCACGAGCAGTTATGGAGGCCTTGGAGCACCAAGACCGTCAGCGTAGGCCTGGCTGTGGCCGTGGTCCCTGCTGTACTCGAGGCCCAACTGCAACTGTTTGTTTGCCAGCTCTATGCCAAGCTCCACCCCAGATGTACAGTGGGAGCAACAGGGAGGAGCTTCAGGGCAGCAGGGGAGATAAGAAGCAAGTGATCAGGCGATCAGGTGAGTCACTGGTCTTTTGGGGTAGATTAGCTGGGTGGGGCTGAGCGCCCAGGGCAGACTCGGTCCTTTGTGTCACTGTGGGAAGAGTGAGAGAGGGGCAGAGGGGCCACTGCTCTTTCCCCACCAGTATTTGCCTTGTGGGGGTGCCTGGCCCACCTGAGAAGTCAGGTTGGCAGAATGGCCTGCCCAGGAGGGCAGGTCAGCCCGGTAGCCCCTCAGCAAGGCCACCTGGGCCTTCTCATCTTAGGAATGAGGCCAAGTGGGTGAGCATGCTCAGAACCACTGGTGGGGTTGGCACTGTGCTTCTGCCTGTCCAGGCTCCAGGGCTGGGGCGTCACCTGTGACTCATCCCAGGTGGTGCTGGGGAGCAGCCTGCCATGCCCCACCCCCACCAAACACACCACACACACACACACACACACACACCCCGGCTCTGGACTTCTAGGAGAGGACCTGATCAGTGGTGTTTATGGCAGTGGGGGCTTATGATCACTGGGGCAGCAGCCCAAACCCTCCCCTTTGCAGGCCCCACGGTGGCCGTGACGAAATTCAAGGCTCCTTTCCACCCCTTCCTGTGGGCAGGGGGTGTGGTTTTGGGGGACATTATATCAGCGTTTCTTAGGGCAGGGGCCTGGGCTGTCTTGTCACATCCAGAACACTTGCTCTAGGAGGCGACCAGCTGGCTGTCCCCCCCATCCCCACCCCCTTTGCTTCCTCTCCCTCAAAAGTGCTTGCTTCAAAGTCCACTCTGTTTCTGCCTTTGCACCCCCATCGCATTCGTTTAAACTGGGACACCCCGCCCTTTTGCTTCCCAGGTCGTCACCTTTCTCTGGATTCAAAGCCTGGTCCCCATCCATTTATTACCTCTGTATTTTCAGTTTCGCTATTCGTAAACTAGGAACAGTCTAGCCTCATAGGGCAGTTATCAGATTTTTCATCCAGCAAGTACTGTGTGAGTTAAGAGACCCAAAGCCCTTTGAAAAGTGCCTGGCATATAATAAGCACTCAATAAATGGTAGCTATTTCACTATTACTGTAATTAAATATTTACCGAGTGTCTATTCTGCTAGGCCCTGTGGATTCAGTGGTGAGGAAAACAGACAATATTACAATGGATGAGGTCAGATAAAGGATGTGCGGCATCTGACACCTAAGGACCCCCAATAAGTAAGGGGGTCCTCCTGCCTTTCTCCCTAGGAGTATTCCCAGCTCAGAGACCCCTCTGGTTCTATGTTCATCAAACCTATAGGCCTGACCTGAGATGGAGGTTGTGAGATGCTTTTGGCTGGCGGTAGAGCCCCCAGAGTGTCTAGTCACCTTGGGGTGGGCCATGTGCCACCTAGGAAAATTTCCCTGGGGAGGAGTCCTGGGGAGAAGTCTAGCAGATGGGGGGGAGCAACTTCGAGGGTGGTGGTGAGTCCTTTCTCGTATCCCAGCCAGCTTCTAGAAATGGGGTGTCAGGAGTTTGCCTTCCATGAGTCCTCTTGGTCGGGCCCAGGTTCCCCTTAGGACACTGACTCAGGCCTGACTCTCAGCAACAAAGTTGGTTTGTCTCAAAGGTTTAAGTCTGGTTTTGCAACTTTCACATCTCATTCTGGAATGCAGACTTGCCACTCAGGGCTTCACGTGAGGGTGTGGCCTGGTGGTCGTGGTGGTTTAGTTGCTCGGTTGTGTCTGACTCTTAGCGACCCCACGGACTGTAGCCCATCAGGCTCCTCTGTCCATGGCATTTTCCAGGTAAGAATACTGGAGTGGGTGGCCATTTCCTTCTCCAGGGGATCTTCCTGACCCAGGGATCAAACCCAAGTCTCCTGCATTGGCAGATGGATTCTTTACCACCATGCACGCAGAGGGCATGGCCTAGGAGGTCCCAATCATAGGCAAGAAAGAGCACAGGCTGAGGCGGAGGGTATCTGAGTCCGTTGTAAGAAGCACTTCCAGGCTCTGGGCTCAATTTAAAATGCTTTTTGGGCCTTCCCTGGTGGCCCAATGGTTAAGAATCCGTCTTCCAATGCAGGGGAAGTGGGTTCAATCCCTGGTTGGGGAGCCAAGATCACACATGCCTCGGGGCAACTTCATTTTGCTCACCAAAATGAAGACCTGGAAGAATTTTTTTTAAAAAAACCTTCTTGCTCCAGAGCAGAGGGACATCAGTGGGGATGGATCAGTTGCAAAGATAGAGGCTGGGTTAACTTTATGGAGAGAGGGATTTTGAAATACCTTAGAAGTTATAGATATGGTTTAACTCTGGAAGTTGGATTTAGGTAGGAGACAGGACAGAGCTCCAGGCAGCAGAAAAGCTGAGGATGTTTATCATAATAGCTACTCTCCATGGAGTGTTTACAGGTGTCAGGTGCTGTGCAAAATACATCATATGCATTATCTCATGGAATCTTTACAACAGCCTCATGAGGTTGCTGCTGTTATCATCTGCACTGAAGAGGAAAGAAGGCAAAAGGCTCAGAGAGGTCAGGTCAGCCGCCCAAGGCCACTTAGCTAACAGGTGACGGAGCCAGGACGTGGGCCCAGTGCCACTGTCACTACCTGGGCAAAGCATGATGCCAAAGTCAGAGTCTTGAGCTACAGAAGAAAAGGAATACTGGTGGGAGGTGCTTTGCCTTTATTAGAGGGATTTTTTATTTGACTGCGTGGCCTGAGGGCTCTCAGTTCCCCCACCAGCGACTGAAGCCAGGCCACAGCCATGAAAGCGCCAAGTCCTAAGCATTGGACCACCAAGGAATTCCCATACCACAGGGATTTTTAACCCTGGCTAGGCACTAGACTCATAAGGAAACAGGGACTTCCCTGGCATTTCAGAGGTTAGCACTCTCACTTCCACTGCAGGAGGCTCAGGTTCGATCTCCGATCTCCCGATCTCTCCAGTTGGGGAACAAGATCCCACAAGCCTCGCGGCACCGCTGGAAAAACAACAACAACAACCAGGAAACAGTATAAAATGTAGATTCTTAGTCCCTGCTGCCGGAGATACTAATCCAGTAAATGGAGCCTAGCATCCTTATTTTTCAGTTTTGTAAATGATTCTGTTGATTTGGGTTGAAAACTATTGCCCCACCCTGAATGGGGGTTTTCAGGGAGCTGACCTCTTCCCAATTCCAGTGGGCTTTAGGCTGGAATCCAAATCATCCTGAAGATGTTTGGGAATGGGTGTGAAGTGGATCGAGGATATGGTTATGTCATTTGGTTGGTTTCAAATTGTGACTCTGCCGTGAACTAGGTATGTCACCTTGAACAAATGGGTTCACTTTTTTCAAAGCCTCAATTTAATAAAGGGGGCTAATTATACTGACTGTAAGGGGACATCCTGATTAATAAAAGGGTTAAGGAATGTAAGGGGTGGCAATGGCCAAGTAGTTTCATCAGAATATTTTTGTGTGTGTGGCCTCAGTCGTGTCTGACTCTTAGTGACCTCATGGATTGTAGCCTGCCCGGCTCTTCTGTTCATGCAATTTTCCAGGCACGAATAACTGGAATGTGTTGCCATTTCCTCCTCCAGGGGAACTTCTAGACAGTGGGATCAAACCCGCATCTCTTGCATTTCCTGAATTGGCAGGTGAATTCTTTTACTGCTGCACCACCTGAATGATTGTCTCTTAACCAGAGAATAAAATGAGCAGTCTTGAGAGAAACAACAGAATCCAGGGTCTGTACAATAACCAGCACACAAAAATCAAGTGCTAGACATAGGAAGAAATAGAAAACGGACTCAATCTCAAAGAGAAAAAGTGATGACCCAGATGTCAGAATTAGCATCAAGAACTTTCAAGCAACTCATAAATATTTTCAAACTCCGCCCCCCCCAAATATAGTCATAATGAAGGAACAGATGAGGAACTTCAGCAGAGAACTGGAACTATTAAAACAAAATCAAATGGAAATTCCAGAAGTAAAAAGTACAGTAACTGAAATGAAGAATTAACTTGATAGGTTCAGTGGCAGAATGAACATGACAAAGGAAAGAGTGAATCTGCAGATAGATCAACACAAATTATTCACCCTTAAGACCAGGGAGAAAAAGAAGTCACTGGAAAAAATTATACAGAGTTTCATGGACCTGTGGGACAACATTCAAAGATCTACATACCACATGTCATTCAAATTTTAGAAAAAGAAAAAAGAATGGGGCATAAAAATATTCAGAGAGAGGGAGTCCCCTGGTGACCTAGTGGTTAGGACTCCAAGCTTTCACTTCTGTGGCCTGGGTTCAATCCCTGGTCAGAGAATTGAGATCCTGAAAGCCATGGGGTGTGACCAAAAGAAAAATATTTGAAGATATAGTTCCTGATGATTTCTCAAATTTAATAGATACATTTATAGATTCATGGGGAAATAAATGGCAACCCTCTCCAGGATTCTTGCCTGGAAAATCCCATAGACAGAGGAGCCTGGCGAGCTGTCTAGTCCATGGAGTCGCAAAGAGGTGGACACAGCTTAGCAACTGAGCATGCACATGAATGATAATAGTGACATTAAGGATCTCTGCATGGATGTGTTTAACATCTTTATGTCTTCTTTGGAAAAATATCATTTGAGTCTTTAGTCCATTTTTAATTGGATTGGGTTTTTCTGATATTATTGTATAAGCTGTTTATACATTTTGGATATTAATCCCTCACTGGTCATATCATTTGCAAATATTTTCTCCCATTCAGTTGGTTGTCTTTTTGTATTGTCAATGGTTTCCTTTGCTGTCCAAAAGCTTTTAAGTTTAATTAGATCCCATTTGACTTATTTTTGCCTAGTCTCCTTTATCTTAGGAGATATATATATATATATATATATAACTACAATTTATGTCAAAGAATGTCCTGCCTATATTTTCCTCTAGGAGTTTTATGGTTTCCAGTCTTGTATTTAAGCATTAACCACTTTGACTTTATTTTTGTATGTTATGTGACAAAATGTTCTAATATCATGTAACTGTGCAGTTTTTCCAGAACCACTGATTGAAGAAACTGTTTTTTTCATCATGTATATTCTTGCCTCTTTTGCCATAAATTAATTGAACATAAAAAATGTATAGATTCCAAAATCTCTGTGAATATTCACCAAAATAAGTCAAAGGCTGAGCCATAAACAAGCTTTAACAAATCCCAGAAGGTTGAAGCCTTACAGAGGATGTGCTTTGACCACAGCAGAATTAAATCAGCAATTAATAACCATAGGATAGCTAGGAAAGCCCCACATATTTAGAAATTAAATAGCACACATCTAAAAATCCCATGGTATTCCAAAAACCTGCACAAGGATATTTATTCTATTTTATTCATACTTGCCAAAACCTGAAAGCATCCTAGATGTCCTTCAGTAGGTGAATGGATAAGCAAACTCTGGTACATTCATACAACGGAATATAATTCAGTGATTAAAAAAAGAAAAGTTATCAAACCATGAAAAGACAGAGAAGACTTAGCATATTGCTAGGTGGAAAGAAAAAAAAAAGGCCCAACTGAAAAGTTTACATACTGTATGATTCCAACTATATGACATTCTAGAAAAGGCAAGTCTATGGAGACAATGAAAAGATTGGTGGTTGCCAAGGATTTAGTGAGTGGGGGGCGGGGGGAGTGGGAGGGTGGGAGAGAGGGAGAGAAGGATGAACACAAGGGAATTTTAGGGCAATGAAAGTATTCTCTATAATGGTGAATACATATTATACATTTGTCAAAACAGAATCTACAACACTGAGAGTGAACCCTAATGTAAACTACGGACTTTAGTTAATAAGGATGTACCGTTAGTGGTTCATCAACTGTACTGAATGTACCACGCTAATGCAAGATATAAATCATAAGGGAAAACTTGTTGGGGAAGAAGGGGTGTGTGGGAACTCTGAACTTTCCCATCAATTTTTCTATAAACCTAAAATTGGTCTTAAAAAGTTAAAAAAAATTTTTTTAAAGGAACTCATGATCAAAGACTGAAAGTGACCTGACACCTAATAAGATCAGCATGATGTCCCTTCCCTCCAATCCTCTGTCTTACCCATGTCCCTAAGAGAGATTTCTCTTCCCTTAAGGCTTCTCTTTCTCAGTCAAAGAGGAGGTCGTGGGGAACAGGGAGGGATGCTGAATTCGAGATCATGGGAGTCATGGGACTATCAGGTAGAACCAGTTGTTTTGAAACCTGGTTTGCCTTTTCGCTCACTCAAGCATTCATTCCATGAACTTTGAGCTTCTTTGCGCTGAGTTCTGCACTGGGATCTGAAGGTGAAACTGGCCACAGTCCCTTCCCATAAGGCGTGCACAGCCCAAGGGAGAGGATGACAAGTCAACAGGCAGTGACAGTTCACTGTGCTAAGTTAAAGGACACGGGGGCAACTCAGGGGTCTGCGGGAATGCGGGAGAGGAGTGTTTAACTCAGCCTGGATTTGCTCAAGTGAGACTTTCTGAAGGAGGGGACATAGAACTTAGTCATTTCTGACTCTTACAACCCCACGACTGCAGCTTCCAGGCTCCTTTGTCTGTGGGATTCTCCAGGCAAAAATACTGGAGTGGATTGCCATTTCCTCCTCCATGGGATCCAGGGATTGAACCTGTGTCTCCTGCATGCGCAGGCGGATTCGTTACCACTGAGCCACCAGGGAATCCCAGGGAGATAGAAACCAAGCCTCAAGTTTACGAGCAGCTGTTAAGAAGCAGAAAGCACAGCCCATTGGAAGCTGCAAGCGGTTCACTCTGTGTGTGTGTGTGTGTGTGTGTGTGCGCCCGCGCGCGCGCGTCTGTGTGTGTGTGTATGTGTGTATTGGAAGGGAGTGTTGGAAAGAGGTGATAAGGTGATAAGTGGGCTGGAGAGGCAGGCAGGGACTGGTCAGACCTGAGCCCTTAACCCTCTCAGAAGCAGCGCCTACGCAGCCCAGTCAAACCTGGCAACGCCTGCTCCCTGGAGTCTGCACCTGAGGCGGGTGACGCGTCATGGGGAGACTCACCAAGTCTCTTTTGAACACACTGGGTAGGAGGAGCAACCCTATAATTACTGTGGTGATAATTAGAGGAACTTCCCTTGCCTCTTTCAACATAAATTTCACAAGCTGTGGCCCTCTCACCTGTGCAGCGGTGGAGGGTGGGGTGTGGGGAGCCGGGCACCCCTCCTGTGGGGAGCCAGTGCCTGCGTCTCCTGCCAGGCACACCTGACTCCCCGGCTGAGGCCCAGAGGTGCCACGGATACCACCTGGGACTGCTCCAGCTTGGAGCTGAGTGCTGCTGGCAGAAGGACTGACAGTGACTCCCCAGGTGCCCCAGGCTGGGCAGCCTCCAGCTGATGCACAGACTTGAGATTTACTCTGGCCTGGCCTTCTCCGGGAGGCTTCAAGCCTGCAGCAGTCCTGACCGGCACCTGGAGGTGCCTTCTCCATCTGGGCAACCTTAGCCTGACATACTCCAGCTACCAGTTTCTCGGCGCACACTCTATCTGCCGGGACCACATACACAGGCTTCCATGGCCTGGGTGTCCTCTGGCCCTGCCCAGTGCTATTTGGCTTCCTATAATGGTTCGCGTTCACGTGTTTTCCCAAGAGACACTTGGAGGGGCCTCTAGTTTACATGGAAGAGAAGGAAACCTTTCTTCTCATTTCTCACCCCATACTTTCTCCCAGAACCCTTCTCGCCCCTTTCTTTCAGTGGAATCCAGGGCCCAGGATTCTCAGGGTCCAGAAGGGTCCCTTTGCTTCTGGGAAGGCCTTGACCTTCTTTCATCAGCACCTCCTGTTCCATTCCTCCAAAACTTGAGTTTTCTCTTGGCTTTGCGTCCTGTGACTCACCGGGAATGAAAGCCCAGGTGAACTGCCCAGGGGCGCAGTGTGTCTTTTTGTTTTGTTAGTGACATGTCTGATCTGTTTTGTTCTCAGTTCTCCAGGGAAGGAGCTTCCTCACCTCCCAAAGCCATTTGTGCCAGTAGCTTCTAGCCTTTTCCAGGGCCCCGATGTTCCACGTTTTGGAGACTCAGAATGACTACGTGTCACATTCAAGGGTACACTTGGCATTCTGTAAGAGCATCTGGAAAAGTAGTAAGGGCTAAATGAACATCAAAAATTTAGGCTCTTTGCTTTTCCATCTCCCCATTATATCCCCACATCCAGCGCCATTTAGAGCTGGGTAGGTATTTGCAGGGAGAAGGCAATGGCAACCCACTCCAGTACTCTTGCCTGGAAAATCCCATGGGCGGAGGAGCCTGGTGGGCTGCAGTCCATGGGGTCGCAAAGAGTCGGAGACAACTGAGCGACTTCACTTTCACTTTTCACTTTCATGCATTGGAGAAGGAAATGGCAACCCACTCCAGTGTTCTTGGCTGGAGAATCCCAGGGACGGGGGAGCCTGGTGGGCTGCCATCTATGGCGTTGCGCAGAGTCGGACATGACTGAAGCGACTTAGCAGCAGCAGCAGCAGGTATTTGCAGGTTGGTATCTTTCTGTGAAAGGTCAGACGAAGGGCCCTTGGTGGTCTGGTATATTCTTGGGGTCCTGCCTCCAAATGTCCGGGGTGAACCTGATCTTATCATCTGGCCCTCTCCCAAGACTCACTAGTGGAGCTTCAGGAAACACATTGAACCCAACTGGTCCTGGTCGCCAGCAGTGGGGGAAGGAGGAAGGAGAGATTGCTTCTGAACGAAAAGTACATTTGGCTTTTTCATGAAAGGGTTCCCCTTGGGGAACAGGCAAGCAGCAGATGTATGGGCAATGGCCAACTGATCCATTTGAAGATAGATTCAGGGCGTGGTGTTCCCCCGTAAGGCTGGGCAGGCCCTGGGAAACTGGAGCAGTGCTTGATCCCGGCCTGAAATTGGGCCAGCTACAGAGGATCTTGAGAATACTGGTTTTGGGTGTGCCAGCTCCGCTCCCTGTGGAGACTACGGGTCTGAGAAGTCTACTGTGTCTGTTGCCCAGGCATGCTTCTAAAGCCTGGAGCTGCACTGATCATTTTCATTCATGAACATAGTAAGTGGCCAGGAGGCTTAGCTAGGCCCTTCACAGTTTAGCCTCAGAGCAGTTTTTCAGTCTCTTCTCTGAACACTCTGAAGCAGGAATCATCCATCTCACTCCTGGATCCAAGCTCACTCCAAGCCTTCACATCATTGGGACTTGCCTCATGTCATTCTCTTTCTAAAGAGTGTCTTTTCTCCTAGTAACAGGCTCACTCTTTCAGACTGTCTCATCAACTCCTGGCAAAGCATTCCCCAGTGCCCCGGGGTTCAGTTCATCTCTCCCTTCTCTCTCCTCCTAAGCCCCAGATTCACTCTGTGAATCTGGTCTGCTGCTGCTGCTAAGTCGCTTCAGTCGTGTCCGACTCTGTGAGACCCCATAGACAGCAACCCACCAGGCTCCCCCGTTCCTGGGGTTCTCCAGGCAAGAACACTGGAGTGGGTTGCCATTTCCTTCTCCGATGTGCCAAAGTGAAAAGTGAAAGTGAAGTTGCTCAATCGTGTCCGACTGTTAGCGACCTATGGACTGCAGCCTTCCAGGCTCCTCCGTCCATGGGATTTTCCAGGCACGAATACTGGAGTGGGTTGCCATTGCCTTCTCCGTGAATCTGGTCTAGCCCCATTAAATTTACTTCTATGTCTGCCTCCAGATGGACTGTTCCCTGAGCTTTGCTCTTGCGTGGTCAGCTCCTTCTCATCCTTCAGGTGTCGGCTGTCATCTTCTCTGCCAGGCCTTCCTTCACCATGGAAACTAGGCTGCACCTACTCACGCTGTGTCCCATTACTTTGTGTTATCATCTTCATAAAACTTAGCAGCATCTGCAAGCACCTTCACTTATTTGTTGGCTTGGGCTACCTGTAAGTCTTTTCCTCTAGAATGTAAGCGCTCAGAGGGCAGACCCAGCAGAATGAATTGATACATGGTTGGCACCCAATAAATATCTGTTGATGGATCACATGAAGGCCAGTACGGGGTATTCGACTTGGCCCCTCGAGGACTTGGCACAGAGCCTGGGCGCAATAAAAGCTGGCTGCGTGGAGTTATTTGCTAAACGAATGAACGAAACAACGAGCAGACCAACTAAGCGAAGCAGCGTCCCGCCTGCTGACTGACGGGTTGACTGACACTTGGGAGCCCGTGGCCAGAAGACTCTTGATGGATGGGTGACAGCTGAGCGGCAGTCAACAGACGCGCACGGGGTTCCTGACTGGCTGGCCGCAGCAGCCCCTCGGAAAGGGTAAGGGAAGAGGGACCCCCCCGAGGCGACCGCCCCGCGTGGGGAGGGGGCGGCACCAAGCGGCGGGAGGCGGTGCAACCGCCAGAAGCCGAGCAAGCAACAGTCGCCTCGAACCGAGGAACCGACGTCTCCGCGCATGGGCCCGGCGCGAGGGGCGGGGCGCGCGCGTCACGTGAGCGTGTTTTGGGCACGTGACCCGCGCAGGGCCAAGGCTCGCCCCCCCGCCCCCTCCTCGCCTCCCCTTGGCGGCTGTGAGCCGAGCGGCCTCGCCTCACCGCCTAGCGCCCCCCTCAGTCGCCGCCGCCTCCGCCTGCGCCCGCCGGCCATGTCCCCGGGCCGCCGCCGCCGCCGCACGAGCGCGGCGCCCCTGCGGCCCAGCGCGCAGTGAGCGCGGGGCCCTCTTGCCGTTCGCCCGCCCCGGGGCCCCCTTGTTCTCAGTGCCGCCGCCGCCGCCGCCATGTTGGGTTTAGAGCCGCAGCGGAGCCGCCGCCGCCGCCGCCGGTGAGGGAGGCCGAGAGCGGAGCCCGCCCCGCCCCGGGGCCCAGGGAGCGGGTCCGCCTCGGAGCCGGCCTCTCCCCGCCAGTCACTTTCCCGGCCCGCCCGCCCGCGGTGTGAGCGAGAGAGCGAGCGAGCGAGCGAGCGCCGGGCCGCGGCCGCGCCTTCCGCTCCCGGCCCGAGCGAGCCCGCCGCCCGTTTGTTCCCCTGCCGCCGGGCCCGGCCCGGCCCGAGCCTGCAGCAGAGCCCTCGAGAGTCAGCGCCATGGCGGAGCAGACCTACTCCTGGTGAGTGCGGGGCTCGGGGAGGCCGGGGCGCGGCGAGGGTGGGGGTCGGGACGCCGGCGGGGCCGGCCGGGGAGGAAGAGGAGGAACAGGTGCGCTTCGGGGGTGGAGGGGGGCTGGGGACCGCGGCATAGGGGTGCACGCCCCCCTCGCCCTCTGCCGGAGGGGGCGGCTGGCGCTCGCGGAAGGCGGTGAGCGGCCGGGGGCCCGGCATCCGAGGAGTGGCTTGGAGGAGGCGGCGGCCGCGGCGGATGTCATCTGGTCATGGGCGGAGCAGGTGATGGAGAAAGGGGAGCTTGACCCCGAGGTGGGAAGCCCACGCGAGGGAAATGGATTCCCACGGGCACTCCGGAACCGACCCGAGGCGGGAGGCTGCTGGAAAAGAGGAATGGACACGGTGGAGAGGGGCGGGTCGGGGCAAAGGCGGGGTCCACCGGGCCGAGAGGCATCTTCTGGGAACAGGTGATACGAGGTCGAACTTGGAAGTTGTCAGGGAGGAGGAGCCACCTCCACTGGGGCTGCCCCTTACCCCTGGGATGGGGAGTGAAGGGAAGAGTTGGTGCGGTGGGCAGAGGCCCAGACGTGAGCAGAGGAAAGCCGCGGAAGGGGAGAGTCCAAGGAACCCTGGAGGCTACCCCCTGCTGAAGAGGTTGGAAAGGGAGCCTGTTTGGATAACTAGATTTTGGAGAGGAAGTCGCTGATGACAGTGGGGCCTGGCAGAAATCTTTGTGAGGGTTGGTACCCTGTTCTGTAGAATAGGACGTAGCCTGGTGCCCGGGGGCAAGTATAGGGATGAAGGAGCTACAAGTCGTGTCCATTGTAAAGAGACTTTTTAAAAGTTGTAAAATAGCTTGCTAAGGGCTGACAAGCGTACTGTGTAGTTCATGGAGTGAGAACTATACCTGTCCTGAGAAGGGAGGGCTGAGCTTTGGGGCGAGGGGGATGCACCTCCCTTTAGCAGGCTGAGGTGGAATATATGCTGGAGGGGGTTGAAGGAGTGACGATAATATCCATGAGGAGTGGAGTGAAGAGGAATCGAGAAATGGGATGATGGTAGGTGCAGAGATGGAAAATCTGGTTGCAATCTAGAGTGATTGTTCGAAGATCGTTTTCTCTTGGAAGCAAATGTGGTTTTTGATAGAACTGTAGGCTTTCCCTTCTTAGAAAAGAGCATAATAGAGTGGGAAGAGCTTGGCGTTTAGAGTTGGTTTGGACGTCGGGTTCACCTCTTAACTTGCTTTATAACTCGACAAGATAGTTCTCCATTCTTTTCCCCTTACCTACAAAATAGAATTATCTTTCTCATAAGCTGTAAGGAGTAAATGAATTAAGTTTACAAACTGCAGGGTAAACTGTAAGGTGCTATACCTCACTACATTATAATTATCTTAGGGGAACAGCAAAGAAATGAGTAATACCTGAAAAGAATGGCTTTGGATGAAGGCTTTAACCCAGGGGATGATTTGTGGTGGATGGGGTTATGATAAGTGAGGAACGCATTATGTCTTCTCATAGGGAAAGAGGATTGGTGATTGAAGAAGATAATTCAAAAGAGAACTTCAGTTACGTACATACAAAAAAGAAAAAAAAGAAGATAACTTAGAGAAAGCAATGCTAAAGGAAGAATGAAAATCCTAATGAACAGTTGTGACAACATATGTATTTTTTAAAAGCTGTTTAAACTTCCTTGATGATTTTGAGCAACGGTGAATTATTTTGAGCAACGGTCAACTGCCTCTCCATAGCACGTGATTCAGAACACCGGGATTAGAATTCGCACTTTCTCGTGGACAGAGTAAGAAAGCAAGTGCAGATGCCCTTGCATGCCTCATCTTGAGCTTCTTAACACGCTGGCCCCGCTCAGTGTCCTGATGGCCGCCCTGCTGTCTGTAGCGCGCTGTAGAGGGGCTGTGGATGGCTCAGAGAGTAAGCGCAGCGGCCGAGAAGTGGGGATAGTGGGAGTGTTTTACTAGGTAGGCCACACTCTTGTGTGATGTTGGACGGCTCTGCTGGGGGGAGGCGGGGAGTGTTGTAAGGCGGAGGTGTTTTGTGAAGTTTGATACTCTGTAAGATTTATCCTCCTGAATACTTGCTTCAAGCTCAGGTCCCTGAATTTGCTTTAAGGTGAAGAAAGAAGCTCCTTGAAATCAGAACGCTTAGCTCCTCATTTTTAGCACGTTTTGAGATGGAGAAAGTTTTTACATTATCTTGAGAGAGAGAGTTCGGAAACCAGGCATCATCCTGAGAAAGGGGAGAGAGGATTGGGAAACGAGGCAGCTTTCTTCCTGACTAGTTCTTCCCAAGTCAGTCGGGGGGTGATATAAAGAGCCAACCATGTGGCATTTAACATATACACTCAGTTGATTCTCACAAGTACCTGAGGCAGGTGATCTTTCTCTGTTTTATAGAGGAGGAAACTTAGGCTCAGGAGCCCGAATGTTTGTCCAAGATACTTCACCTGTGATGCTTTTTTTTTAGGACATGAATTCTCCATCATTTTATTCATGTTCATTGAACTATTAAGTTCAATGAGAACTTAATAGTCAATGAGAACTTAACTGTTGAACATATTAAGTATGGAAAAGGTAATCTCAAAGTACATGCAAACCTCTTTGGATTTTCTTGTCATATTGGAATAACTTTGTCACTGTTCCGTTGGTTTGTGTAAACAATCAAGAGTTGATTTTTTTGAAAATAGTCTTGCACTTTATTTGTATGTGGCCTTTAGGAAAGTCAGCCTTGTGGAGACTACTGTGGTATGGATTTGTCTGAAGATGGAGTCAGTGAAAAATGTAGGAACATTCGAAAATAGGTTCCTTTAGGGTTTTTGTGAGGCAGACATGTAAATTATAAGAAAAAATTGACCTTGAGTTGATGATTGTTGAAGCTCAGTGGTGAGTGCATTTATCCTGTGTACATTTTACATGTTGAAATTTTTCATGATAGGTTTTTTTTTTTTTTTTCATAAAGCCCCTACACATATGTTCATGCTGTTCTCTGGTTTCTTGTGCCTGCTTTTTTTCTAACAGATTCGGTCAGTTCTGTTACCCAGCTGTGATACTTTTCTGACCACCCCTACTGAAAGTGAGCTCTTTGTTTTTGACACTTGTTCTGTCTGCCTTACTTCTTCTTTTCACGTGTGAATACCTAGTCTCCTCACTGGATGGTAAGCTTTTTGATCAGCAAGTCGTTTTCACCTGCTCCATTTCCGACCTGGGCAGGTTCACCCCTCCTTAGGTAGCTTGGTGGTCCCCCACTCCTGAGAGGTCACCATATTGATGCCAAACTTAGTGCAGACACCTGATCAGCATAGTACATAACAGCCCAGAATTCGCGGGCTCAAGCCATTCTCCAGCCTCAGCCTCCGAGTAGCTGGGACTACAGGTGCACGCCACCGAGCCCAGCTAAGCTTTTTGAAGGTCTGTTGTTTAGTTGCTAAGTCTTGTCTGATTGTCTGCGACCCCATGGACTGTAGTCCGCCAGGCTCCTCTGGCTATGGGATTTCCCAGGCAAGGATACTGGAGTGCATTGCTATGCCCTCTTCCAGGGGATCTTCCAGATCCAGGGATCTCCATTGGCAGACGGATTCTCTACCACTGAGCCACCAGGGAAACCCAAGCTTTTTGAGGGTTAGGATGCAATTGCACTAACTTTTGTCCTCCTCTAGCGCCCAGCACTTTGTCTTGCCTATAGCTCGTGCTTAGTAATTACTGAATGATTGAATATATAGGTTTTCAAAGGGTAGTTCATCCTTTGTTGAAAGGATAAGTGTCGGGGCAGATCCAGAACCTTTATACCAGGGTGTTTATAGGTGTTGTCCCTGAGAGAGCTTGAATTTGGATCTCAGTACTGCCACTTCCTTCCTGGGCTGAATGTCATAAAGTATCTACCTCGCTGCTCAGTTTTCCACCTTCCCTTTTTCATGCAGCCAAGCCTCAGATCGTTTTTAAAATCAAAACCCAGAAAATAATCCTCTCCTGTCCACAGGTTTCCCGACTACATTCTAGAGAGAGTAGAATACATTTTCTTAATATCAGTTCAAGCCTAAACTTACATTAATCTAGCTTCCTCAACCAAAATACCAAACAGGTTATTTTGTTAATGTCACCAGTATCCTATTAACTGCCAACTTCAATAAAAATTTTTTCACACTGAAAAAAGAAAAAAATGTAAGGGGAAGCTGCAGACAGCTGAATGTTTGTAAACTTATAGTTACAGAAGAAAGCTTCTGGTAACTTAGTTCCCTGGTGTTTCAGTGCTGTCAGAGTGAGGGTACCGTCCCTTAATAGTTTTAAATAAAAACGATTGACAGAAGTTAAAATAATTGGTAGTAACACCACAGTCTTTATCACGATCAACCGCAAGGTTCTCCTTGTCTCGTTTTTATTCATAAACACTGAGGAAATAAAATAATGCATGTGAAAACACACATTGAAGGTGCAAACTAGAGTTTCGTTAATTTGAGAAAAACGCCTTGCTAATCTATATATATGAGCAGTTGTTTTAGCGTAAGGTGGGTGAGAAACATCCTTCTCTCTTGATGGAGTCACTGCAGTACTTGTGTATAATTGCTCTTGGTAAAAATTACTTACGTTAGGGTTCATTTTGATGTAAGCAAGGGTTGGGGGGAGGAAGTGAGCCCATGTGAACCTCATTCAGATGAATTTGTTATTGAAGAATTGATAGTATATCATAATTTGTTGTGTTTTCTGTGTGCTGCGGCTTTAGAAGCATTGATCGATAAGGAAACCAAGGCTCAAGGGTATAAGTAACTTGCCCAAGTATGTAAATGGAAAAATGGTTCTAAGTCTAGACTATTGGACACCAAAATTCTGACATTGACTGTGTGCTGCTTTGTCCGTAGTCACTACCCTCAGCCAACCCTCTTCTGCTTGAATCTCTTTTTAGTCTCCGCACTGGTTCCCTCCGTTCTCTGCACAATCACCATCCATTCTCCTGAGTAGTCTTCTGACAGCCTGATTCAGATCACCTCAGTCCTCTGTTCAAAACTCTTCAATGGCTTTTGGCCACATTAGAATAGAATCCAAACTCCTTAATGGGGCTCCTCACATTTTGTGTGTTTTGAAGGATGTCAGTAAACCACAGGTTACACAGATGAAAGTCTTTCTCTCGGTGCTCTGTCCAGTGCCTGGCATACAACAGGTGGTTTGGCAAATATTAATATTTACCGAACCAATGAATGTGCATACCTCCCCCTGGGCTGCCTGTCTGAAGATCTGCTCTGAGGACTGCATTATATTGGGGTGATATGTTGTTGTGATAAAGGACATCGTTATGTCAGATGCTTATGAATAATGCTAAAACTGGAGAGTGAAAAACAAGGTGGATCTCTGGAGCAAATGGGAGTTACATCTGTTTTTGGATTTCTGTTATGTATCACTGTATCTGTTGTGATCATATCTGATTGTGCATTGTGATCATTGCATCTGCTGAAAGTTTTTCAGAGAGAAACTATTTACTTGAAGATGTGTGAGCAGCATTGTAGACTTTAGATTTGCTTTTATTTTTAAAACATATTTTGCCTATAGTTACAGTGCTGTAGTAGTAATGTTTTGGTGATACATGATTCAAGCTAAAATTAGCCGAAGCTAAGACTATGAATTTGTATTGAAATAATTTTCCTCAGTGTTTCTTATAAAGCCTCGGGGAGGGGGAGAGCTGAAGAGTTGGTAACCATGTCAGCCTGTAATTTATCAAGTAGTACTATGAATTAAAATGCCTATTGTTCAAGCATTTCTCAAAATACATTTCAGTAATCATTTATTTTAGAGATATAAATGCCACTGCATCGAGGTATTACGTAGTTCTCTATAATTGTATTTTACTTTAACATTAGTAACTTAGTTTTCATCATTCTTACCTGTTTCATTAAGCCATCCTGTGCAAAATCAAGGATGTCCTGAGAGCGTCTCATGAGGTACTGTTTTAGTTGGCTATGTTTAGCACCTGAAACTTTTATGTGATTGCTGTCCCTGACAGTAGAGCCATAAGTATAATTTGATTTTTCAGAATTCTGTATTTTCTGGAGTTTAACGATTCCTTCTTAGGATTTAAAGGAAAGTAGTGATTTTATTTGTTGTATGTATAAATCAAGAAACGTTAGCAACTTTGAGTTTCTATGGGTTATTTCCTAATCCTCACTTAAAGAATTAGAGGCAGAGTGCGCATCTTCTGGAATTTTTAACCCCTTGGGTATCTAGAGGAGCTCCAGGTGATCAAATTCAATTTTACAGGGAAAATCTACAGTTAGTTCCCATGATGCTCACAATGAATTACCTCTCAGATTTTGTTAATAGGTCTCATTAGAGCCGAAGCTTAAAATAAAGCAGATGCACTCATTTGCCATGATAAGACTAGATTGAGCTCCTCTGAAAAAGGTAGGTTTTTAAATACTTTTAAGGCATTAGTCTGATGAATATGCATTAGTCTAATAGAGACCTAATAGAAAATCCTATTTCTTGGTTTGTTCAGTTTACTCTATCTTGGAAAGAAAACTTGATAATCTCTGTTTTGGAGTTCCAGGTTTGGTATGATGAAGAACTGCTAAAGGATTTTTTTGAAAGGCACTAAAGTAGAGGTGTGTCTTGATTGTTTTTTACATGTTTGTAAATTATACTGAATATAAGTGATTACTCATTAAACTTTATTTGAAACCCTAAGATAGGGTCTAATTCTGTTCTGTTTTTTTTAAATTGATAAATCTTTAGTTGGAGGGTGATTTTCATCTCTGATTCAGTTCAGTTCAGTTGCTCAGTTATGTCTGACTCTTTGTGACCCCATGAACTGCAGCACACCAGGCCTCCCTGTCCATCACCAATTCCCAGAGTTAACTCAAACATGTCCATTGAGTCGGTGATGCCATCCAACCATCTCATCCTCTGTCATCCCTTTCTCCACCTGCCTTCAATCTTTCCTAGCATCAGGGTCTTTTCAAATGAGTCAGTTCTTAGCATCAGGTGGCCAAAGTATTGGGAGTTTCAGCTTCAACATCAGTCCTTCCGATGAACATTCAGGACTGATTTCCTTTAGGATGAACTGGTTGGATCTCCTTGCAGTCCGCGGGACTCTCAAGAATCTTCCAACACCACAGTTCAAAAGCATCTTCTGTGCTCAGCTTTCTTTATAGTCCAACTCTCACATCCATACATGACTACTGGAGAAACCATAGCCTTGACTAGACGGACCTTTGTTGGCAAAGTAATGTCTCTGCTTCTTAATAAGCTGTCTAGGTTGGTCATTGGAGAAGGCAATGGCACCCCACTTCGGTACTCTTGCCTGGAAAATCCCATGGACGTGGGAGCCTGGTGGGCTGCCGTCTGTCGCGTCACACGGAGTCGGACTCGACTGAGCACCTTCACTTTCATGCGTTGGAGAAGGAAATGGCAACCCACTCCAGTGTTCTTGCCTGGAGAATCCCAGGGACGGGGGAGCCTGGTGGGCTGTCGTCCTTGGGGTCGCACAGAGTCGGACATGACTGAAGCGACTTAGCAGCAGCAGCAGGTTGGTCATAACTTCCCTTCCAAGAAGTCTTTTAATTTCATGGCTGCAGTCACCATCTGCAGTGATTTTGGAGCCCCCCAAAATAAAGTCTGCCACTGTTCCCATCTAGTTGCAGTGAAGTGATGGGACTGGATGCCGTGATCTTAGTTTTTTGAATGTTGAGCTTTAAGCCAACTTTTTCACTCTTCTCTTTCACTTTCATCTCTGATTAACTGGTTCAGTCCCTGGGTCAGGAAGATTCCTTGGAGGGAGGGCATGGCAACCCATTCTAGTATTCTTGCCTGGAGAATGTATGGACTGAGGAGCCAGGCAGGCTACAAGTACAGTCCATAGGGTCGCATCGAGTCAGAGATGACTGAAGTGACTTGGATCAGCACACATGCACAGTCTTGTGTTAGTCCCAGGGTTGAATTTTGTACAGTGGTTATTAATGCCTGTCCTACTCCACAGGGTTATTGCCAGTATTCAGTGAGATAATACATGTGAAAAGGCTTTGAGAATTGCTGCATGCAATATAAAAGCAAGTTATTTGTTCTCTACGTTTATAGACCCAAATTGGCTCTAGGTAGAGTTCCTCACTGCAGAAAAGATTTTTTTTTTTCTAAAAACATTAAAAAAAAAAAACAACCATGTTTTAAAATTGAAGTATAGTTGATTTACAACGTTATTGGTTTCAGCTGTACAACATAGTGATTTAATGATTTAATTGTATAGATTATACTCCATGTAAAGTTGTTATAAAATATTGGCTGTATTCCTTGTGCTGTACTATATATCCTTGTAGGTTATTTGTTTTATGCATTGGGCTTGTCCTTCTTCATCCCCTATCCCTTTCTTGTCCCTCCCCACAAGAAAAGATTTTTCTTGTTTCACAATTTAACCAACATTGAAACTTTGAGATGTTTATTCTGGTGAGAATTCTGTGGAGATGTTTGAATAATGCTGCTTAAAAAGAACTAGAAATGTTAGTTTGTAAGTTGTCATTGATTTCAGTTGTTGCCTTTGAAATGTGTTATAAGTGAAACGCTAGCTCATTGGTTTCTGACTCTTTGAGACACCATAACCCTGCCAGGCTCCTCTGTCCATGGAATTCTTCAGGCAAGAATACTGGAGTGGGTTGCCGTTTCCTTCTCCAGGGGATCTTCCCAACCCAGGGATTGAACCCAGATCTGCATTGCAGGCCGACTCTTTACCATCTAAGCCACAAGGGAGGTCTTGGTGTTACAAGGTCGTCTTTTAGTAACAAGTTTCACAGTCCACTGCTACTTAACCAGAAAACAAGAAAAACTGACTTGAGTTAAAGTTAAATTTTTTTGTAAGTTTAGTTTATTTTGATCTTTTGAAGGTAGTTTTCTTCATAATCGTGGATAATCCTCTTCTTTGCCTATTTTTTTGTTTTTGTTTGAAGTGCACAGGAAATTTTTCTACCTTAAAGTGCCTGAGGAGGGGCTGTGAGTGGTGGGTTATCTGTTTTCCTCACTCTTCAAGTCTGCCAGGCACACCCACTTTCCTCTGAAGGCCTCAGGCTTCGGCTTCACTCTTGACCTAAATAGGACATGTATAGCCAAGTTTTGTTAATTGTTTCTTCAACCTGGTTATACACATTTGACCTAAGTATAGTGCATGACTTTATGTTTCCTTATCTTAATTTTTGCCCAGAATAGTCTGGCTTGGCTTTCCAAACTTGACTAAATCTTCAGGCCTTGCCTGACAGTCTTAACTTTTAAACCTTTGACTGTATGCTCTGGTTTTGTAAATGCCCAGAAATTTACATTCATTTCTCAGAAGTGCTTGCAAAAATACTCCTGTTAGAAGTAAAAGCTAGTTTTAGAGAATGAATTCTCTTACCTATGCCATTGAGTAGAACAAGCACTAATATCTTAAAAATATTAAGGTTTAATCCTTAAAAACATTTTCAAGTCTGACTTCATAGGGCTCAGTTGAGTCTTACTACAGGAATACTTCCTGGGACCACAGGTGGGAGAGCTGAAGGGAGAGTACAGAGAGGAAGAATGAAAGACTCGAGTTGAGCCCTGGGATACTCATTTGAGAAATGGAGGAAAGAAGAGTAGTCAAGGGATGCTTCATCAGAGTTAGAATGATTAGCAAAGTGTGATGGTGACAAAAGAAAAGGCTCAGAGAACCTTTAGGGGCAGTAGTGTAAAAAGCTTCCAGGTGAGCTATTTCAAATCCTGAAAGATGATGCTGTGAAAGTGCTGCACTCAATATGCCAGCAAATTTGGAAAACTCAGCAGTGGCCACAGGACTGGAAAAGGTCAGTTTTCATTCCAATCCCAAACAAAAGCAATGCCAAAGAATGCTCAAACTACCGCACAATTGCACTCATCTCACATGCTAGTAAAGTAATGCTTAAAATTCTCCAAGCCAGGCTTCAGCAATATGTGAACCGTGAACTTCCTGATGTTCAAGCTGGTTTTAGAAAAGGCAGAGGAACCAGAGATCAAATTGCCAACATCTGCTGAATCATGGAAAAAGCAAGAGAGTTCAGAAAAACATCTATGTCTGCTTTATTGACTATGCCAAAGCCTTTGACTGTGTGGATCACAATAAACCGTGGAAAATTCTGAAAGAGATGGGAATACCAGACCACCTGATCTGCCTCTTGAGAAATTTGTATGCAGGTCAGGAAGCAACAGTTAGAACTGGACATGGAACAACAGACTGTTTCCAAATAGGAAAAGGAGTACATCAAGGCTGTATATTGTCACCCTGCTTATTTAACTTCTATGCAGAGTAAATCATGAGAAACGCTGGACTAGAAGAAACACAAACTGGAATCAAGGTTGCCGGGAGAAATATCAATAACCTCAGATATGCAGATGACACCACCCTTATGGCAGAAAGTGAAGAGGAACTATAAAAAGCCCCTTGATGAAGGTGAAAGTCAAGAGTGAAAAAGTTGGCTTAAAGCTCAACATTCAGAAAATGAAGATCATGGCATCCGGTCCCATCACTTTATGGGAAATAGATGGAGAAACAGTGGAAACAGTATCAGACTTTATTTTTCTGGGCTCCAAAATCACTGCAGATGGTGACTGCAGCCATGAAATTAAAAGACGCTTACTCCTTGGAAGGAAAGTTATGACCAACCTAGGTAGCATATTCAAAAGCAGAGACATTACTTTGCCAACAAAGGTCCGTCTAGTCAAGGCTATGGTTTTTCCAGTGGTCACGTGTGGATGTGAGAGTTGGACTGTGAAGAAGGCTGAGCGCCGAAGAATTGATGCCTTTGAACTGTGGTGTTGGAGAAGACTCTTGAGAGTCCCTTGGACTGCAAGGAGATCCAACCAGTCCATTCTGAAGGAGATCAGCCCTGGGATTTCTTTGGAAGGAATGATGCTGAAGCTGAAACTCCAGTACTTTGGCCACCTCATGTGAAGAGTTGACTCATTGGAAAAGACTCTGATGCTGGGAGGGATTGAGGGCAGGAGGAGAAGGGGACGACAGAGGATGAGATGGCTGGATGGCATCACTGACTCGATGGACATGTGTCTGAGTGAACTCCGGGAGTTGGTGATGGACAGGGAAGCCTGGCATGCTGCAGTTCATGGGGTCGCAAAGAGTCGGACACGACTGAGCGACTGATCTGATCTGAGTGTAAAAAGCTTCAGGATTCAAAGAGAATGAAGAAAAAACGGGCTATGGAATTTGCAAAGGACGTCATTCCTGAAAGTGCACTAATAAAGATCAGAGTAGAGGGAGTGAAAACCAAATTAGGGGTGGATAATGAAGAAATAAAGGAATCCTTTGGGTACTGGCCATTTGTTTGAGAGATGAGATGTGAAAGACACAAGGAAGGATGGTTGATAGAGACAGCAGAGTCATTAGGGTCTTTTGTTTTTATTTTAAGTAAGGGAGAGAATTGTGTATTTGAAGCCAAGGAGGAGAAATTGATCTTGAAAAGAATTTTTTTTTTTTTTTTTACTGTAGTTGAGAGTTTTTTTTTTAACTCATGGATTTCAGTTAGGAGTTGTGCAGAGGACTCAGTGGAGAATGAATGCTGTGTAATGTACATATAGTCTTTGTTTCTTTTGATCTTTACTTGTCACTTGTTTGGACTGTATTGCATTTGAATTCTTAGGGTTTTTTTTAATTGCCTACAGAGTAAAATCCAGTCTTCGGTCTGATTGTCAAAATAACCTGGCTTTTTAACCCTACTGTCCTATATCTTCTTTAAAAATCTGTTGTTTCTGCCAGGCTGGATTACTCACTGTTCCCTTTTTCTTTAAGCTGGCTGGTATACCTGGTTAGCCTTTCTCTGTCTTTCAAGGTCCAGCTGAAATGCTGTCCTCTTTACAGCCTTCTGATTGGCCCAGGAGAAATATTTTTCTGATGCCTGTACTTCTTTATCTGATCTTGTCAGATGGCTGTGCTTTTACGATTTTCTGACCTTGTATTGAATGTATTTATGTGGCTCTCTTCCCACCTTGGCAGTGAACTCTGGAAAGGTAGGATCAGAGTCATTAATTTCGCGGTTTAAGGATCTGTAATACATAATAGATGATCAGGTTTTTTTTATTTTCCTCCAAAGAATGATTCCTTTAGCGGTGAAGTTTGTCAGGTGCAGGATTTTAGAATAGAATGTGTCCTTAAAAATAAAATGACAGAGCACACAGAAGAGAGAACATGATACTTGCCTGATGTCTCATTACTCTGAAGAAAATACAAGAGTAGAATTGTTACTGTGAAGTTGGGTCACCTGTTGTGGCCAGATGTACCTGACTTCCTAATATCCATTCAGCACATAGAGAATGAAAGTGGCTCAGCCTGGGAACTGAACTCCTAAGGGGAGACATTTACAAAGGACCACCGGCCCTTTAGAGTAGTCATCTTCGTTTATCTCCAGTCCTCAACGCCCGCACACTGACTGCTAACTATTTGTTTATAATTCTCCCAAATCAGCACTTGTTAAATATGTGACATATAGGACATGTATGACACTTATACAAGTAGAGGAGCTCTGCTATTTTGTTTTTGCAGTTAGCGAAACAGTTTTGGGGAAATTTTTTTCAAATGAAGATAGTTTGCAGGAAACTTCCTTTGAGAGCTCAAAGCTATATGGAAACTACTTTCTGAACAATTTAACATTTTCTCTCTCGTTACTATTTCAGAAATTAATATTTTTGTGTTTAAGCTTCTGTTTTAAAAGTTAATGTTTTTAAAAATAGAAACTTATATTTCATCTTTTTCCTATTTCTAAAAGACTATTAACTTTTTTTGTTGTTTAATAATTCTTCAGAATGGCAATTAGAGTTGTAATTTTAATTTTTAAAATTTATTGGAGTATTGTTGATTTAAAATTTTGTGTTTCTGCTGTACAGCAGAGTGAATCAGTCATACATATATCCACTCTTTTGGGGGATTCTTTTCCCATATAGGTCATTACAGAGTTTTGAGAAGTTCCCTGTGCTATACAGTAGATCCTTATTGGTTATCTATTTTATATAAAATAGCGTGTCAATCCCAGTCTCCTAATTTATCTCCTCCGCCCTGATAGCTGTAAGTTTTCTATTTCTGTGACTAATTTTGTTTTGTAAATAAGTTCATTTGTACCATTTTTTTAGATTCCTTATATAATCGATATCATATGATATTTGTCAGAAAGGGCAATTTTAAAAAATCTCCTGAATTGGTGTGTGCATGTTTTAAATTTCATAGATAACAGTAGTGAGTCAATCTTAGGTCAGAATTAATTAACCTAGTCGTATGGAATAGGCATAAACCTGAAGCTGGGGAACTAGGAGCTTGTTTTTGAACCTTTGCCTTCTGTGCAATGGTGAAAAATAACCTGCAGGCCTAAGGATGATGTATTAGCTTGGCTAGCAAGTTCTGGCTTTCGTGAATAGCAGAAGTTCTAAAAGCTGAACTACAGGTTATCACGAACTTAGAAAGGAATTACAGGTAGAGAAGTTCATAGCAGTGGACAGCAGTGAATAACAGACATGATTGGACAGTGGAAGCAAAGGCAAAAGCTAGAGACTCAGGAAGCTTCCAGTAGTGAGACCAGATGGTCCAGTGCCTGCTACTAGAGGATAGGAAACTAAACCAGAGTCATTGCATACAAAGGTACACAAGGCTTCATGGAGCTCTGGGAATTCAGCTCTGTGCCTCAGTTTAGCCTTAAGTTTATAATGAGTCCGCATCTTTCATCCTGTCCCATAGCTGTTGAAAGCATCTGGTTTGAGCGTCACAGCCAGAAACCTTGAAGACATTCTTGATTTTCATCAAGCATGTCAGTAAGTCCTGATGATGGAGACATCTTTGTGCATGCGTGCCAAGTTGCTTCAGTCATGTCTGACTCTTTGCGACTCCATGGACTGTATCCCACCAGACTCCTCTGTCCATGGGATTTTCCAGGCAAGAATACTGGAGTGAGTTGCGATGCCCTCCTCCAGGGGATCTTCCCAACCCAGGAATCAAACCCTCGTCTCTTAGGTCTCCTGCATTGGCAGGTGGGTTCTTTACCGATAGTGCCACCTGGGAAGCCCTTTATAATTATATATTACATGTATATAATTTTAAACATTTGCCTCCTCTTCATTATCTTTGCTCCTGGATGACCCTTCGTGCTCTCTTAGAACACTTCATTGCCTCTTTCAGCTGTTGTTTGTTTCCTTGTTTATATCCCTGTAAAGTTTTGAGGATGTGGGTTATACTTTGTTCATATGTTTATCCCTAGTGGTTTAGTACATAGTTTATTTAAATTAGTATTATTCCATCTTTCATTTTTTTAAAATAAAAATCCTAAAATAATAAAATTAGTAAGATGAAAGAGTGTATAGTATCTTAAGTTCTCAACCTTTAGTTTAAGAGGTCAAAGGGACAAGCATTAAAATTTGAGATGCATAGATCCTTCTCTTAAGCTGAGTAAATTAAACTATTTTTATTCACGGTGTTAAGCTGGAACTACCTTGATAATCACTTTCTTTCATGGAACTTCTTCAAAATACAGTGGGAGAATTGGTTACTGTGTTAGTTTAATATCACCACCATAATACCGCATACCAAAGTGCCCCAGAACTCAGTGCTTAAAATAGCCATCGATCTGCACGTTGACTTGGGCAACTTTGCCCTTGGCTTCAGATCTGTCAGTCAGCCGGGTGACTCTGCTCCGTGTGTGTGCAGTTCGGAGCTCAGACTGCATGGGCAGCAGCTGCCCAAGGGAAGTTCTCATGACGGTGGCAGAAGCTCAGCAGGGCACATGGAAACGTGCAAGACTTCTTGACGTTCAGGAGTGGCACACTGCCATCTGTCCTTCATTCTTTCAGCCAGAACAAGTCACGTGGTGGAACCCAGAGACGAGGAGCCACAAAACTCAATCTTGACTGTTTGGTGGGAGGAGCTGCAAAATCACAGGGCTGAGGAGTAGATTTGGGAAGGAGTGAGGCATTTGGGCCGGTAATGGCAGTCGGTCATAATTGAAATTTTCTCTTTCTTTTCGTATGGCTAGCTATCATTTGTTCTCTCTATTCTAAAATGAAGCATTTCATATAGGTCCCTTTCTGGAGCATTATGGTTTTCATTCTAATGTTTTATATTTTATAATGGGTTTATTGAGATAAAATTCACGTACTATTGTTGTTCAGTCAGTAAATCGTGCCTGCAGCACACCAGGCTTCCCTGTTCTTCACCATCTCCCGGAGCTTGCTCAAACTCATGTCCATTGAGTCGCTGATGCCATCCAACCATCTCATCCTCTGTCACCATCTTCTCCTCCTGCCCCCAATCTTTCCCAGCATCAGGGTCTTTTCCAAAGAGTCAGTTCTTCACATCAGGTGGCCAAAATATTGGAGCTTCAGTATCAGTTCTTCCAACGAATACTCAGGGTTGATTTCCTTTAGGATTGACTGGTTTACTCGTCTTGCTATCCAAGGGACTCTGAAGAGTCTTCTCCAGCGCCACAATCAAGAAGGCATCAGTTCTTCGGTGCTCAGCCTTCTTTATGGTCCAACTCTCTCATCCATAACATGACTACTGGAAAAACCATAGCTTTGACTATACAGACTTTTGCTTTCAAAGTGATGTCTCTACTTTTTAATACAGTGTCTAGGTTTGTCATAGCTTTTCTTCCAAGGAGCAGGTGTCTTTTAATTTCATGGCTGCAGTCACATACTATGCTATACAATTCATTAGTTTAACGTGTACAACCCAGTAGTTTTTCGTACATTCACAGAGTTGTGCAACCATGATTACAATCAATTTTAGAGCGTTTTTTTCACCCCCAAAGAGACTCTGTACCTGTTAGCAACTCCTTCCTTCCCTTTTCCCCAGCCCTGGCAGCCTCTGACATGCTTTTGGTTTCTGTGGACTTGTCTATTTCATATAATTATAGAATAATAAAATAATGTCTTCTGACTAATTTTGCTTAGCGTAATGTCTTCAGAGTCCATTATGTTGTAGCGTGTGTTAGTGCTTCATTCTTTTTTATTGCCAAATAGCATTCAATTGTATGTATATGCCACATTCTGTTTATACACATTATAATTGTTTGGGTTGTTTTCACCTTTTGGCTATTATGTACAATAATGTTGTTGTGAAGACACATGTTTCCATTTCTCTTGGGTAGAATCCTAGGAGTGGAATTGCTGGCTCTTAGGGTTTGGGGGTTTTAACGTTTTGAGGAACTGCTGAACAGTTTTCCAAAATGGCTGCACCATTTTTTATTCCCTTTGCAGTGTATGCGGGTTCTGATCTCCACAATCCTCACCAGTTCTTGTCATTGTCCGTCTTTTTTTTTTTCAGTATTTATTTATTTGGCTGCATCAGGTCTCAGCTGTGGCATGTGGAATGTTTGTTGCATCATGCAGGAACTTTTGTTGTGGCTCTTGGGCTTAGTTAACCTGTGTCCTGTGGGATCTTAGTTCCCTGGCTAGAGGTGAACCTGAGTCTTCTGCATAACAAGGTGGATTCTTGAGCACTGGACCACCAGGGAGGTCCCTCACTGTCCATCTTTAATTACAGACATCCTAGTGGGTGTGAAGTGGTTTTGTGTAATTTATGTTTAAGGATTTATAGAAGAGGAAGGAAATGGTGGTTTTAGAATATTACATCTGTTTGTTCTTAACAGTTTAGTACCAAAATTGAACCTTAGTTTTAGTCACCTAAAAATCTAGCATTGAGGGAAAAAAAAAACCATCTTTTGACTCACAGGTTTTTCTTCCCACTCCTTGTTTCTTTTACATGCTAGAATCATTTAGGAAGAAAGTAGCCTCAGGTGATTGTTAAACTAGTGACCTACCTCTGGGTTTGTGAGGGACCAGATTACTCTGGCAACCGGCTGCATTGTCAGTAGTCATGGGACTGGTTTAATGACTGAAGTTGTTGTTGTTTGTATGGGTGGGGGTGAGGCTCCAGATCTCTTTTTGCCAGGAAAGTAATCATTGGAGGAGTTAGTTGTAAAATTCTAGGGCAGCACTGTCCAGTAGAAATATGAGGAACATATATGATTTAAACTTTAGTTGTAGCCACATTAAAAAGTAACAATCAATAGATGAAATTAACTTTAATAATATCATTTATTTATTTAATATTGTATATATCAATATATAGGACTTCCCAGGTGGCTTCAGTGTTAAAGAACCTGCCTGCCAATGAAGGAGAAGTAAGAGATGCAGGTTTGATCCCTGGGTCGAAAATTTGCTGTGGAGAAGGAAATGGCACTCCACTGCAGTATTTTTGCCTGAAAAATCCCATGGACTGAGGAGCCTGGTGGGCTACAGTCCATACAGGGTTGCAGAGTCAGACATGACTAAAGCAATTTAGCACGCATAACAATATATGGTTCCTCCCTGTAGCTCAGATAATAAAGAATCTGCCTGCAATGTGGGAGACCTGAGTTCAGTCCCTGGGTTGGGAAGATCTCCTGGAGAAGGGAATGGCAACCCACTCCAGTATTCTTGCCTGGAGAATTCTATGGACAGAGGAGCCTGCTGGGCTACAGTCCATGGGATCATAGAGAGTCAGACAGGACTGAGCGACCAACACTTACTTACTTATAAATATATCAAAAGTATTTATCGAATCATTTATTGTATGTAACCAGTACAAAATTATTAGCAAGATATTTTATATTTTTAGTACAAGGTCTTCTCAATTCAGACTAGCCCCATTTCAAGAGCTCAGTAGCTACACGTGGTTAGCAGCTACCATACTGTACAACACAGTCCTGAAGGTCTAAGAGCTTTGATCTAGATTTTCTGCTCACGTGTATGATGATTGTGTATCTCTGGAGAAACAGATGAGTGCTGATCAGCCTGTATTTCTGGTTCTTAAATTTTAGTTGTTACATAAAATTTCTAACAACACATTTAAGTTTAAATTTATGTTATTTTATGCCTGACTTTTTTTGTTGTTCTATTTTAATGGGGAAGACAGTCTTTAAAGGGGTACAGAGAAGCAAACTCGTTACAGGTCAATTTTTTTATTGTGAGTAAAGATTAGCAAGAGGTAAAAACAGTTTGTCTCCTTCATTAAGGGTGTTTGAGTTTCCATTGTTCTTAGCAAATGAAAGAAATCTGTTAGATCTGCTATTGTTTGGTCCTGATTATAATTGTTCTGTATGTTTAGGGTCTGCTTTGGCCTGTTCTTTATCACTTACGCACTACTTGTACTGTTTGACCGAATAACTCACTTGGTTCGACATTAAAAGTTGTAGGTTTGATCTCTATAATTAATTAATGACTTTATGCCTGCTGGGACTCTCTCTCCTATGAGTTTGCAGTGTTGTTAGAGACTGTTTGGCATTTGCTGGGTCAAATGCCAGCAAATGTGATTAAGACAGCTTTGAGAGAAAGGAGGTGTCAAGAGTAGGTTGTGTGTCCCAATCACTTGATTACCAGAAGGACTAAATTTGGTCAAGTGTCTTAATATTTGAGTGTCTTTACTCATAGTGTACATTTTCTGATTTGCCTCAGTCCCTAGCACTTTCTGTTCCTGTACACTGAGTCTCTACATCTCTGGTTTGTGTTATTTATTTAGCCCTGAAGGCAGGTTGTGGCCTCCTGGTGTCTGATCAATTCATTGCCTCAAGGATGGGTTAAGGGGACTTCCCTGGTGGTCCAGTGGCTAAGACCCTATGCTCCCCTTGTAGGGGACCTAAGTTCAATCCCTGGTCAGAGAACTAGATCCCACATGTTGAAACGAAGATTGAAGATCTTGCATGTCACAGCTAAGACCCGGAGCAGCCAAATAAACAAAGATAAATAAAATAAATATTTTTTAAAAAAAGGATGGGGAGATAACAGATCAGTGCCCCAGTGACACTGGATACAGACACTTGCATATTGAAGGCACAAATACTGTCACCAAATGTGACCACTGCATTCAGCATCACTCACTGACTCTTGGGTACCTTAATGTTCTAACAAATGTTCTGTCAGCCGTCGTGATTTTCTGAGTGCTAAAATGCCGTTACTCTCAGTGAGATTCACATGCCTTTGGACTGGGGTCCGTGAGTGGTGTCCTGACCGAGAAAACAAAGATCACGAGTTAATGCACACATGTACGTGGCACAGCCTACTGCACTCATCTTTGTGCTCTTGGCATTTTTGATAATGTGGCCCCAGGACCCGTTTTTGAGTTCATGGATTTGAAGGCCATGTGAAACCCTGTGTACTGTAGGTGCTTAGTGCACAGTTGTGGGATCAAGGAATACTATGAGTGGTACTGTGGGGTTTTTTTTGGGGGGGGTCAACAGTTTCTTTGGCTATGTTGTGTTTTTGGCACACGTTATGATTTTGATAATTTCCAAATAAAGTCTGACTCTTCGTTAACTTTTTGAAATGGGCTTGCAAGCATTCGCCTAACAGAAAAATAATGATGCTTTTTAGTGTTGAGTTTTAAATGCTTTGGTTTGTTGGTATGATGAAATATTAATTTAAGGGCTGTTTTATTAATGCCTGTTCTCAGCTGAGTGCACAGTCTGCAAGTGGCTAAGCTTCGAGTTGGTTGGGCCAGTGGAGCAGAATTGGAAGCCTTACTTCTTCTCTTGTCTTGTAAGCTAAATAATTCCATTCCTCTGGTAGTAAAATATAATTTAGAGCTCTTCTGTAGTAAAAACACAAGACTTGAATTGATGTGAAGTTAGTTATGTGACCTGTTTATTCCACTTAGTGTAACTCTTCACTTTGCTTGCAGGAATGTTTGTGGGGCTTTTTGTTTTGGTTTTTCTGCTGCAAAACTTGCAGGGTCTTAGCTCCCCAACCAGGGATTGAACCCAGGTCCCGGCAGTGAAAGTGCCAAGTCCTAACCACTGGACTGCCAGAGAATTCCCTAGAAGTTTGTTTTTAATTGCTCTGTGGATATATCTCAATATGTTTACCATTCACCAGTCAGTTGATGGACACTTTCTCCTATTTTTTTTGGTTATTATAAATAAAACTGCTATGAATATCTAAATACAAGTCTTTTTGTGGACACATGATTTTATTTCTCTTGCGTAAAACCCAAGAGCAGGAATGGGTCATGTTGTAAGTATATGTTGAATCTTAAAGAAACTGTCAAACTGTCAACTGACTGTCAGTTGAGTTAGTTGTTCTGTCTCAGTTGGTGAACTGTGAGACTGTTCTCACATAGTCTCCAAAAAGACTGTAGCATTTTGCATTCCCACCTGCAGAGTGTAAGGTCCAGTTTCTCCAGTCTCCTAGCAGACAGTTTTAGTTGCTTCATTCTGTAGCATTCTAGGTGTATAATGGCATCTCACTATTGGCTTAAATTTGTGTTTCCGTGGTGACTGATGATGTTGAGCATCTTTACACGTGTTTAGTCAAAACTAGTCTGTCTTCTTTGTTAATGTCTGGTATTGGTAATTTGTGTCTTCTTTTTCCTGATCAGTCTAGCTAGTTTACTAATTTTATCTTTTCAGAGTCACTTTTGTTTTTTATTGCTGACTCTTCAGTGGGCTTTTTTAAATTTTACTTTAAATGTCTGGCCTTATGTTTATTATTTCCTTTCTTCTTATGTGGTATATTATTTGGTTTTCTTTTTCTGGTTTCTCAAGGTGAGAGCTTAGGTCATTGATTTGAAATCTTTCTTCTTTTTCAAAATAAGCATTTAAAGTGATAAATTTACCCCTCAGCACTTCTTTACCTCTAGCGCATAAACTTTAATCTGTTTTCTTTTCATTCAAATCAAAATATTTTCTATTTCTCTGACAGTCTCCTTGGACCCATGGCTTATATATTTAGAAGTATGTCTTTCTATTAATTTATAGTTTCTCTTCTAGTTAGAGAATGTGCTTTTTATTATTTCAGTTCAGTTGCTCAGTCGTGTCCGACTCTTTTCGACCCTATGGGCTGCAGCATGCCAGGCCTCCCTGTCCCTCACCAATTTTTGTTTTTCTGATTGCAAAATTTTAACTTTAAAATTCATTTATTTATTTTAAAATTTATTTTTAATTGCAGGAAGATTGCTTTACAGCGTTGTGTTGGTTTCTGAATCAGCCATAGGCATACACACGTCCCCTCCTTGACACCCTCCCGTCTCCCACGCCACCCGTCTTGGCTGTCACAGGGCAGCAGGCTGAGCTCCCTGCCGGTACAGCAGCTTCCCGGTAGCTATCTGTTTGACACACGTAATGTACATATTTCACTGTTGTTCTCAGTTCCTCCCACCCTCTCCTTCCCCTGCTGTCCACAGGTCTGGTCTCTGTGTCTGAGTCTCTGTTCCTGCCCTGCAAATCGCTTCATCAGTACCATTTTCCCAGATTCCATATATATGGATTCAGTCAGTTCAGTCGCTCAGTCGTGTCCGACTCTTTGCGACCCCATGGATTGCAGCATGCTAGGCCTCCCCATCCATCACCAGCTCCTGAAGTTTACCCAAACTCATGTCCATTGAGTCAGTGATGCATCCAACCGTCTCATCCTCTGTCGTCCCCATATATGGATTAATATACAATATTTGTTTTTCTCGTCCTGACTTACTTCACTCTGTTTAACAGGCTTTAGGTCCATCTACCTCACTAGAACCTACTCAAATTCATTCCTTTTTATGGCTGAATAATATTTCATTGTATATGTGTACTTTTTTTTTTTTAGTGGTCCAAAATATGTTCATGTTTTAGGTAAGAACGTGATTTTGCTGTTTTTGGGTAAAACATTATATAAATATCTATTAGGTCACGTTAATTGATAGTGTTCAAATCCTTGCTGATTTTTTAAAATTTTGTCAATTACTGAGAAAGATGTGTTGAAGTGTCCAATGTTAATTGCTTTGCCTGCTTCTTCTTTCAGTTCACTGAATGTTGAATTTCTGTTCAGGATGCGTGTTTAGGATTGGTATGTCCTTTTGATGATTAACCCTTCCTTTGTTATGTAATATCCCCTATTATTTCTTGTTCCACAGTCTATTTTGCTGATGTTTGTGCCACTCCAGATTAGTGCCTGCATAGTGTATATATATATTTCCATCCTTTTACGTTTAATCTAGTTGTGTCTTTGTTTTTACACTGGGTTAGTTAGCATAGGTTGGGTCTTGCTTTTCCAATCCAGTCCAATCTTTGGCTTTTAATTAGTTAATTTCATTCACATTTACTGTATCGTTGATATTCTTGTATTAAGATATTTTCTTTCTTGCTTTTTGTTTTCTATTTGTTCCATCTTTTCTTCCTCCTTTCTCATTTTTGCTGCCCCTTCTTAACATTAGCCGAGTATTTTTATGATTCCATTTTGGCTTTCTTGGCTTACTAACTTAACTTAATGTCTTTTGTTTTATAATTTTAGTGGTTGATACAAGATTTACAGTGTACATCTTTAATTTATCACCAATGCTCTTGAAATAATGTTATGCAGTTTCACCCAAAATTTAAGGAGTTTACAATGGTATACTTTACTTTTTCCTGTTTCAGTTACGTTCATGGAATAAGAAGCCACCAGTAACTTAGTACCTTAAAACTATGCTATTAGTTTTGCAAACCTTGAATGGGGCACAGTGTGGATGATTTGTGTCCGTTCTGTGATGTCTGTGGCCTCTCCTGAGGCAGCTCAGAGCTGGGGACTGAAGGTAAAATCTTATTTTTATACTCTTAGTAATACATACCACCAGCAGAGCTTTGTACTTCCTAGGCACAAAAACTATTTTATTTTATTTATTTATTTTTTTACAAAAACTATTTTAAAACACGAATACTGAGGGACAGGACTAATCTGTTAGGAGATTGGATTGTTTTTTATATGTTATTTGAAGAACGTGATGTTTTAAAAATCTACCAGAGATTTGATTGTAAGTGTAATGTCAGACAGTGTTCTCCCCTGCCAGTTACACTACGATTCAGTCCTTTGCTAAAAAGTATATAAACAAGGATATTTTATCTGTGTAGTGTCATCTTAGGGCACTGAAGTTTGTTTATTATAACGAAGCAGAAGTCCACCACAGTCTGGTTCACGAATGACGAGAAACATGGCTGATGGATAGCTAAAGGAAATCTAGATCATGTGGGTAGCAGTCTCTTCAGGATTGGTTTCCAGAAATCATACTCTTTTCCAAAACCCTTCCCAAGGTTCTTTCCTTTCAGAATATTTTGTGCTTTGTCTCCTTCCTTAGCCTATTTTTCTTTAATGTTACGCTACGGGAGTCAGCAAACTATGACCTGCAAGCCGAATCTGACCCACCGCCTGTTTCTGTAGCTCAAGTCTTGTTGCAACACGACCAGACCTGTTTTGTTTGCCTGTCATCTGTGGCTTCTTTGATGCTGTAAGAGCAGAATTGAGTAGTTGCAGTAGAGACTGTATGGCTTGTAAAGCCTGAAATATTTACCATCTGGCCCTTTACTGAAGAAGTTTGCTGGCTTCTGCTTCTTAAACTATTTCTGATAAAATACCAGTTCCTCCTTCCTTCCTCCCCCCAGTTTGTCACAAACAGATTTTTGGATAAAATACACTAAACATAAATTACCAGATTAAAAAAAACCTTACAAAATGCATGTCCCCAATTTTCATTCTCAGGGTCAACAGACATAAAATTACCAAATTGTGTAAATGCTTTTGCAACATTTATTCTTTGTTTTTAACCGTACTTTTAAATGGATCGGTAACGAATGGTTTGTGGACCAGTACCAGTGCCGAACCACACTTTGAATAGTCCTGCTCTAGTAGTCAGTGTTTGATGAGAAAACTTTGACATTTATACAGTTTACTCATCCCTTTCTAGCCAGTATTTTGTAGACCAGGTATATTATACACTTGTGGTTAAGTGTGCCAAAAGAGGATGAAGCTACATCCTGAAAGTGATGTGACTCTTCCAGTGGTGAGCCGCGCCCTTCCTGGATCACATGATCAGCAACTGAGGGGACTTTTGGACTCTATATATTTTCTATTGAAATTTAACAGAGCTTTCTTATTAATGGGGACAGTATGACTGTAGGCAGAAGTGTTCAAAAAATTCTTTTAAATCAGTAATTCTTTAAAAATTTCTGTTTCACATACTGCAGTTGTTTTGGTAGGAGGGTGAAGTAACACACCACACTACTGTGTGTAGTCTGGGCACTGTACTGCCACAATTCTAACCTCAGTTACTGCTCGATAAAAGCATGCAGATTTGGCATTCTTTGTTTTATTTAGGAGGACATGTTAGCACTTAGCCTTATATTTTGTGTATAGCACACTATAAATTTACTGCATATATAAAATCTTCCTATTGGAAAATTGTTGTACTCTGCCTCCAAGAGACATAATGAGACAAAATTTAAAAAATGAAAATAAAACACTGTTCAGTTAATAAGTAAAGGAAACACTAATAGTTTCTAAAAAGGAACTGGCTCTTAAAAAGTTAAGCAAATTTGCCATATGACTCTGCAGTTTCACTCCTCCTAGTTTGACTGCTTGTAAATTCTTGACTTATATTTGGTTTCCTCAGTGCCATGTAACATTGCTGTCAAAGACTAACAATATTCTGATAGTCTTAACATTGCAAGTGACTTTGACTTTTTGCCAGCATGCCAGGACTTCGACTTTATAAAAGATCCAGTAATTATACTATACTGTTTCTAGAGTTGGTCATTAGGGATTGGGTGATTCAATGTAGACTTTTTTGTGTGTGAAGTTTTTCTTACTTTTTTTTTTTTTTTTTTAAGTATTATGCTGCTTTGCTTTGATCTTTTCTCCCCCTTTGGGGCATTAGGACATTGTTACATCATTTTGTTAAATTTTTAAAGCTTGCTTTGAAATACCGTTTTCATGTGCTTTTAAAGGATTGTTTTTCTAGTATGCTTTCATTGTTTTAGGTATGCTATCTGTACCTCCCCCCCATTTTTTTTCTTTTCCATGTAATATCTTTTAGGTATAACTACACTACTATTTCTTGCTCATTTTAAAGTGAGATTAATTTTTCTCAACTATCAGAAAAAGGTGAGTCTTGAAAACTTTTCTAGCTTCATGGTTCTAGAGCTCCCTCTTAATTTTCTCATTTTCTGGCCCTTTCTCCTCCCAGTTCCGTGTCTGGGCTGCAGTCTTCCTTTACTGTTCTTGTCTCTGTTCTGCTTAATATGGATTCTGTTCCATACTAGTTTCTCCTCAGTATAAGACTCTATTCTGAAAAGAACTTCAAATGGCTAACTTTTTTTAAAGATTATTTTTTGGCTGTGCTGAGGTGTGTGTGTCTAGGGCTTGAGGGGCTCAGTAGCATGGGGGGGTCAGTAGACCATTCCCGGACTCTAGAGCACAGGCTCAATCGATGTGGCTCATGGGCTTAGCTGCTCCACAGCACGTGGGATCTTTCTGGACCAGGTATCAAACCTTTCCCCCCTGCATTGGCAGGCAGACACTCAACCACTGGACCACCAGGGAAGTCCCAGATGGTTAACTTTGAGTTTATAGGGCCCAGAGTACTCCTCACCCATTCTACTTATGGGTGAGACGGACTGCCAGTCTCACCCATAAGTAGAAATGTACACAACTTTCCAACTACTCTCATTTTGGCCCGCTGCACTTTCCAGTGACTATCTCTTGTCTCTTTGGGGTTTTCTTAAATTCAGGTTCATCAAATACCCTGTTGCTTTTCTCACACAGATGGTAGTTCCACATTAGCCTTTAGCGGTCAGTAGTGCCTCCCCACCTATTTGTATTTGGGGCTTTGTGAGGATACCTTCTCACTTAGTACTGTTGTGAGTGCAGTCAGTTTTGCTCTGCAGATGCTCAGTGTTTTTTATGGGAGAATTTAGGAGGATTCAGAAAAAAACTGTGCCCTGGCTGCTGGCATCATTCTAGATGTCCTGTCCCATAATTAAATGTCTTTAAAAAATTTTTTTAGCACAGAAGTGCCAAAAATTGTGAGCAATAGTGTTTTAGCTTTGTTTTTTAACTTCAAGTGTGCATATGGCCTGTTTAACACAATAAAGTAGAAAAGTTCCAGTGTGATCCACTTACTTGATCCAGACAGATTTGAATTATTTCACTTAGTCTGTGTTTATATGATTAGTAAAATTCATAATGTGTTATTGGACCATTATTTGGTTTCAGATCACTTAGACAATTAAATAATATGTATTTTGTAATTGTTTAATGTAAAACTGTACAGAGGGAGGTGAATGGAGGAGAAATTAAGTTAGAAAATTTTTCTGTTTGTACTTATACCTTACTAGTTATAACTTTAAATGAGTCCTTGGATGGTAGTATATAGGTGGTTAGTTTACTATTAATGACATGTATTTACTTATGTTCCTTTAGTAGTCTGGCCTTAATATTTGCTGATGTGATTTTTTTAGCAAAGTACTTATGACCCATTATTTAGGATAAATTCTAGGGTTTCTTTCTTTCTTTGGAATTGACATCAATATCGATATTTAAATACCCCGGTTTACTTCACTACTGTTCCAAGGAAGAGAGTTTACTTCATCCACTTTTGGTTTGTTGCTTTTGTGAATTAGTATTTCTTCAGCTGCAGTTAACCAAAAAATCCTAATTTTGCTGACTTAAACAGTAAGAATTTGTTTAATTCTTATGGACAGGGATTTTTATCCCTTATGATCAGTACTGTATCTGTAATCAGTGCTTAGGAAATATCTGAATACATGAAAATATGTAAATCTCTTACTAGATGAAAATGTTATCTTCTCAGGAGTGGTCAGGCAGCTCACTGATGTTAGCTTCACGGGGTCGTGTTCTCTCATTCTTCTGTTCTGCTCTCTCTACCATATTTGTGTCACTGTAGGTTTGCTGCCCCACTACTGGGAAGATCGCTGCAGCATTTCCTAGACTCCACATCCTCAAGACCATATCCAAAGGCAGAGAAAAAGAGAAAAGAATTTTCTCTGCCTTGTGTGTGTGTCTCCCCACCCCCCACCCCCGCCCCACCTCCCTAGTACAAGAGGAACTTTTTCCTCCTTTCTCATTGGTCAGAATTGTGTCATAAGCCCAAGCCAGATCACTGCCAGGGGGGCTGGAATCTCCGGGATTGTCCTAAATCTCTCTTGTTCAGTAAGGTAGTCACTAGCCACATGTAGTTATTTAAATTTAAAATAAAATGACAGAATCAGGTCCTCAGTCACACTCGCCACTTTTCTAGTGCTGACTTTCTGGACAGTGCAGATATAGAATGTTTTCATCATTGCAGGAAGTTCTGTTGGACAGTGCTGGCTTAGGATTATCAGGAGTCACCCTTTGGGCCTTTTAGAATCCCACTGTTGAGACTGGAGTTCTCTCGGCTGCCCTCCAGAGGTGTCTGGGTGGGGAATGTGCGCAGAGTCTGGCAGTGACTCCATCCTGGTGCGGCTCTCGGGCTTCAGGCGCACCTCTGCTCCTTACAGGAGTGGCTTAGTCCATCCACATGTGGACAAGAGCAAGGCTGTCGCACTGCCAGAAAGAGAAGACAGCACATTTCTGAAGCAACTTATTTTCCTTGAGACCAGTAACTTTTTTTGAAATTTAAGCTTTTAAGTCATAATGCTAATTAACAGGGACCTATGATTTATTTGACAAAAATTGGTTTATTTATGTTTGCCAGTTTCTAATTGGGTAGTTGAAAAATACCATTAATCTATGTTATTTCTGTTCATTTATTGAGCTCTCTGGAAGCTCTTCCGCTGGGAAAGTCTACTTCGTAAGTTATTAGAATCAGAAGTTGAAAAGTTGTGGAGTACCCAAAAGATGCTAAGTTGTTAGGTCATAAATGCTTATTAAGTTTGGGCTTCCCTGGTGGCTCAGCAGTAAAGAATCTGCCTGCTAAGGCAGGAGACATGGATTCAATCCCCGGGTTGGGAAGATCCCCTGAAGAAAATGGCACCCCACTCCAAAATTCTTACTGGGAAATCCCATGAACAGAAGAGCCTGGTGGGCTACAGTCCATAGGGTTGCACAGAGTCAGACACAGCTTAGCAACTAAGCAGCAGCAGCTTGTGAAGTTTGGACCAAACAGTTAGGCATTTCTTTTGCCCTTGGGCGCGCCAGGAGTAAACGACATTCTGAGGGAGCAGTGACCTGGGACAGCTTAGGAACCTCTGGTGTGGTCTGGATTTTTTTTGATACTTTGCAGTTTGGGCTTTCATTATGTTAAAAAAATTGTTGAAAACAAGAGGAGAAAGGCCAGGGAATTATAAATAGCATTGTAGAGGAGAAGGCAATATGTAGCTCTGGTTTTGAGTCCTGATTCTTTGGCTGATTTTATGATGCCAGAGAAATTAGCTTTCTAGACCCACTTGATCCTTAATTTAAAAAAAGTAATGAGGGACTTTCCTGGTGGTCCAGTGGTGAAGACTGCGCTTCCTTTGCAGGGGGTGTGGTTTCCATTCCTGGTTGGGGACGTTCTGCATGCCTTGAGACGCAGTCCCCCCACCCCGAAAAAATTAATGACAACACCTCATAAGGTTTGAGTGAGATATTGTTGATAAGTATACTTTATAGAATTTAAAATCTCTGTACAGGTGTGTGGCAGGCTGAATAATGGCCAGCAGAGATGTCCACATCCCAATTCCTTTTGTGTGTGAAATGGTGAAAGAGACTTTGCAGATGTCATTATTTTAAGGATCGTGGATGAGAAAATTAGCCTGGGTTATACTGGTGAGCCCAATATAATCACAGGGGTCCTTAGAAGGGGAGGTTGGAGTGGTGTGTTCAAGGGCAGGCCTCTGGAAGCTGCAAGAGGCAAGGAAACTGATTCTCCCCTCAGAACCCCCAGAAGGAACCAGTGCTCCCAGCATCTTGATCGTTAGCCCCATAAGACTCCTTGCAGGTCTGTGACCTCCAGAAGTTCTATTGTTTTAAGTCAGTCTGTGATATTTGTTGCAGGAGTAATAGAAAACTAACAGGGTATTACTCAAGTTGAAAAGGGGAAATTTTAAGAAGTCATTAGTCCATTATTCAACATTCTTTTTCCTAGTGTGAAGTCTGGGATAGCAGCAGTCGGCTTTTCAGACTTCCACCCTGTGGTATAAGCTTCCGTGGTGTGGAGGATTGCCTTTGGCTCTAGAGACTGAGTTAAGTGATTAGATTGGAAAGGGGCAATGGGGAGGACTCCTAAACCTCTGGTGCGTCTGTGATAAGAGTGTCTCCAGAAGGCTTAATTTAGTGAAGAGGGTTCTAGAACTTTCTCCTGGAAGCTTCTGGAGCTGGGTTTTGTTTGTTTGTTTGTTTTTTACTGATCATCCATCCCATTTCCAGGTTTAGTTTGGTCCAGGAACTTTCTTTAGAATTGTTTCTCCAAGCTTAGTATATTTTACGTGTGTACACCAGAGGGTAGTATTTCAGAACCTCTGAAGTGCAAACTTGGGGTTTTCCGCGGCCTGGCGATTCCACCAAGGGGAGCATCTGACCAGTGCCTGCCTGAATATGTCTGTTACACCGTTAGGAATGATTGTTTTTACTGACTCCTTGTCCACATTTTTTTCAGTCTTAAATTTTCCAATAAAAATTTTCGCTAAATAGCATTTGCCCAGTCCTCGAATGCCTCGGACAAAGCCAGGTCGTTTCTTGGAGATTTTCTCAGATGCCATATGCAAAAATCATACACAGAATGTTGGTCTCTCTTTTTACAGCAGTTTTGATTTTCTAGGTAAAAGTCATGATTTTTTAAACAGTTGCTTTTGTAAACAGATCACCATTTCATCTGCTTTCGTGGTGACCCATTAATCTGTCAGTAGCTAGGTAAACAGTACCTTAGGAGATGTCCTGCAGGTTGGCCACAGCTTTGTAGAAGTTGGTATAAACTACATGAGTTTTCTACCTTTAGAAAACTGACTTAGGTGGTTTATATGTGTGGTATGTGCTCAGTCCTTTTCAGTTTTGTCTGACTTTGTGACCCTATGGACCAAATGGTCTTTTCGACCCTATGGAATCCTTGCCACCCTGTGGAAGCCTGCCAGGCTCTTCTGTCCATGGGATTCTCCAGGCAAGAATACTGGAGTGAGTTGCCATGCCCTCCTCCAGGGGATCTTCCTGGCCCAGGGATCAAACCTGCATCTCCTGTATTGCAGGTGAATTCTTTACCCACTGAGCCACCTGGGAAGCCCAAGTAGTTTGATATATTGTGCCATAAAGCTACAAACTGTGGAAAATTCCTAAAGAGATGGGAATACCAGATCACCTGTCTCCTGAGAAACCTGTATGCAGGTCAAGAAGCAACAGTTAGAACAGGACATGGAACAACTGACTGGTTCAAAATTGGGAAAGGAGAACATCGGGTCACCCATAGTGACTTGGGTCGTCACACAGGGTATATTGTCACCCTGCTTCTGCTTATTTAAATTATATCCAGAGTACATCATGCAAAATGCTGAGTGGGATGAATCATAAGCTGGAATCAAGATTGCCGGGAGAAATGTCAACAACCTCAGATATGCAGATGATATCACTCTAATAGTAGAAAGTGAGGAGGAACTAAAAGGCCTCTTGATGAGGGTGAAAGAGGAGAGTGAAAAAGCTGGCTTAAAACTTGGCATTTAAAAAATGAAGATCATGGCATCTAATCTCATCACTTCATGGCAAAGAGATGGGGGAAAAGTGGAAACAGTGACAGATTTTATATCCTTGGTCTCCAAAATCACTGTGGATGGTGACTGTAGCGATAAAATTAAAGGACACTTGCTCCTTGGAAGGAAAGCTATGACAAACCTAGAGAGCATATTAAAAAGCAGAGACATCACTTTGCCAACAAAGGTTTGTATGGTCAAAGCTATGGTTTTTCCAGTAGTCAGCTGAACATCAAAGAATTGATGCCTTCGAATTGTGGTGCTGGAGAAGACTCTAGAGAGTCCCTTGGACTGCAGGGGGATCAAACTAGTCCATCCTAGAGGAAGTCTACCCTGAATATTCATTGAAAAGACTGATGCTGAAGCTCCAATACTTTGGGTACCTGATGCAAAGAGCGGACTTGTTGGAAAAGACTCTGATACTGGGAAAGGTGGAAGGCAGAAGGAGAAGGGGGTGACAGAGAATGAGACGGTTGGATAGCATCACTGACTCAATGGATGTGTGTTTGCGCAAACCCTGGAAGATAGTGAAGGATGGAGAAGCCTAGGATGCTGCAGTCCATGGGGTCACAAATAATTGGACTCGACTTAGCCACTGAACAGCAATGATAAAGCTGTTTAGAGTTGATCCCATCTGTGGTAACTTTGTTAGGGGAAGAGTACTTGTGTGGGGGATGGGGGGGTATGTGTAAGTTTAACGTTAGTTTTACTTTCATTAATGTAAAAACATTTATATACCCTAATCAAGTTTGCATTACACCTTGGGTCCCAAAAGATGGTTAAAATAAATAACTGAATGTCTTTTGGATCATCTCTGGTGAGCTTCTTTTTTGTCATTGGTGTTATAACAGAGGTGAGAAAGAATAGTTTATGCGGTTTTTTAAAATTCTTTTCCTTACTGTTCACTTCCTTCATGATTTCCTTATTCTTAGATGTAATAAGATATGCTGCAACAGCAGTATTCTAAAATACTTGTGAAACGCCGGTCAGAATGGCTGCCATTAAAAAGTCTACAAACAATAAATGCTGGAGAGGGTGTGGAGAAAAGGGAACCCTCTTACAATGTTGGTGGGAATGCAAACTAGTGCAGCCATTATGGAGAACAGTGTGGAGATTTCTTAAAAAACTGGAAATAGAACTCCCATATGACCCAGCAATCCTACTGCTGGGCATACACACTGAGGAAACCGGAATTGAAAGAGACACATGTACCCCAGTATTCATCGCAGCACTGTTTACAGTAGCTGGGACATGGAAGCAACCTAGATGTCCATCAGCAGATGAATGGATAAGGAAGTCGGGGGACATGTATACAATGGAATATTACTCAGCTATAAAGAAGAACATTTTTGAGTCAGTTCTAATGAGGTGGATGAAACTGGACCCTATTATACAAAGCAAAGTAAGCCAGAAAGAGAAACACCAATTCAGTATATTAATGGATATATATGGAATTTAGAAAGACGGTAACGACGACCTTTTATGCAAGACAGCAAAAGAGACACAGATGTAAAGAACAGACTTTTGAACTCTGTGGGAGAAAACGAGGGTGAGGTAATTTGAGAGAATAGCATTAAAACATGTATTTTACTATATATAAAATAGATGACCACTGCAAGTTTGATGCATGAAGCAGGGCACTCAAAGCCAGTGCTCTGGGAAAACTCAAAGGGATGGAGTAGGGAGGGAGGTTGGGGGGGTGTTCAGGATGGGGGGACACATGTACACCACCACAATATTGTTAAGTAATTAGTCTCCAATTAAAGAAATTAATTTAAAAGAAAAAAATACCTGTGAAAAACCTAGCGTTTCTCTTTAGCCTAAGTTTGACTTTTGGAAATGAAACCATTAGGAAGTAGTTACAAAAATTATAGATTTGGCTTCCTTTAATCTTAAACATGTAGATTAATTTCACAGTTAATCTGTATGAGATAGGCAGATGATTAAAGTCATATAGCAATTCTAAATATGATTAAAGTAGTTTTAGTCCAGTTCAGTCACTCAGTCCTGTCCGACTCTTTGCGACCCCATGGACTGCAGTACGCCAGGCTTCCTTATCCATCACCAACTCCCAGCGTTTATGAGTCGGTGATGCCATCCAACCATCTCATCCTCTGTCGTCCCCTTCTCCTACCTTCAGTCATTCCCAGCATCAGGGTCTTTTCCAATGAGTCAGTTCTTCACATCAGGTGGCCAAAGTATTGGAGTTTCAGCTTCAGCATCAGTCCTTCCAATGAATATTCAGGACTGATCTCCTTTAGGATGGACTGGTTGGATCTCCTTGCAGTCCAAGGGACTCTCAAGAGTCTTCTCCAACACCACAGTTCAAAAGCATCAGTTCTTCATTGTTCAGCCTTCTTTATGGTCCAACTCTCATATCTGTACGTGACTACTGGAAAAACCATAGCTTTGACTATATGGACTGTTTTTTGGTAAAGTAATATCTCTGCTTTTTAATATGCTCTTTAGGTTTATCATAGCTTTTCTTGCAAGAAGCAAGCGTCTTTTAATTTCATGGCTGCAGTCACCATCTGCAGTGATTTTGGAGCCCAAGAAAAGAAAGTCTGTCACTGTTTCTATTGTTTCCCCATCTATTTGCCATGAAGTGATGGGACTGGATGCCATGATCTTAGTTTTCTGAATGTTGAGCTTTAAGCCAACTTTTTCACTCTCCTCTTTCACTTTCATTAAGAGGATCTTTAGTTCCTCTTTTCTTTCTGCCATAAGGGTGGTGTCATCTGCATATCTGAGGTTATTGATGTTTCTCCTGGCAATCTTGATTCCAGCTTGTGATTCATCCCGCCTGGCATTTCACATGTTCATAGAAGTTAAATAAGCAGGGTGACAATATACAGCCTTGACATACTCCTTTCCCAATTTGGAACCAGTCTGTTGTTCCATGTTCAGTTCTAACTGTTGCTTCTTGACCTGCATACAGGTTTTTCAGGAGGCAGGTAAGGTAGTCTGGTATTCCCATCTCTTTAAGAATTTTCCAGTTTGTCATGATCCACACAGTCAAAGGCTTTAGTATAGTCAATGAAGCAGAAGTAGATGTTTTTCTGGAATTCTCTTGCTTTTTCTATGATCCAGCAGATGTTGGCAATTTGATCTCTGGTTCCTCTGCCTTTTCTAAATCCAGCTTGAACATCTGAAAGTTCTCGGTTCATGTACTGTTGACTGGCTTGGAGAATTTTGAGCATTACTTTGCTAGCTTGTGAAATGAGTGCCATTGTGTGGTAGTTTGAACTTTCTTTGGCATCGCCTTTCTTTGGGATTGGAATGAAAACTGACCTTTTCCAGTCCTGTGGCCACTGCTGAGTTTTCCAGATTTGCTGACATATTGAGTGCAGCACTTTCACAGCATCATCTTTCAGGATTTGGAATAGCTCAACTTGAATTCCATCACCTCCACTAGCTTTGTTCGTAGTGATGCTTCCTAAGGCCCACTTGACTTCACATTCCAGGATGTCTGGCTCTAGGTGAGTGATCACATCATGGTGGTTTTCTACATCATTAAGATCTTTTTTGTATAGTTTTTCTGTGTGTTCTTGCCACCTCTTCTTAGTATCTTCTGCTTCTGTTAGGTCCTTACCACTTCTGTCCTTTATGGTGCCGATCTTTGCATGAATCGTTCCTTTGTTATCTCTAATTTTCTTGAAAAGATCTCTTAATTTTTCCCACTCTATTGTTTTCCCTCTATTTGTTTGCAGTGATCACTTAGGAAGACTTTGTTATCTCTCCTTGCCATTCTTTGAAACTCTGCATTCAGATGAGTGTATCTTTCCTTTTCTCCTTTGCCTTTATCTTCTTTTCTCAGCTATTTGTAAGGCCTCCTCAGACAACCATTTTGCCTTTTTGCATTTCTTTTTTTTGGGATGGTTTTGATCACTGCCCCCTATACAACGTCACGAACCTCCATCCGTAGTTCTTCAGGTACTCTGTCAGATCTAATCCCTTGAATCTATTTGTCACTTCCGCTATATAATTGTAAGGGATTTGATTTACGTTATACCTGAATGGTCTAGTGGTTTTCCCTACTTTCTTTCAGTCTGAATTTTGCAGTAAAGAGTTCATGATCTGAGCCACAGTCAGCTCCCGGTCTTGTTTTTGCTGACTGTATAGAGCTTCTCCATCTTTGACTGCAAAGAATATAATTAATCTGATTTTGGTATTGACTATCTGGTGATGTCCATGTGTAGAGTATTTTCTTGTGTTGTTGGAAGAGGGTGTTTGCTATGACCAGTGCATTCTGTTGGCAAAACTCTGTTAGCCTTTGCCCTGCTTCATTTTGTACTCCCAAGGCCAAACATGATTGTTACTCTGGGTATCTTCTGGCCTCCTGCTTGTGCATTCCAGTCCCCTATGTTGAAAAGGATATCTTTTTGGTGTTGTTATTTCTAGAAGGTCTTGTAGGTCTTCATAGAACTGTTCACCTTCACCTTTTTCGGCATTAATGCTTAGGGCATAGACTTTGATCACTGTGATATTGAATGGTTTGTCTTGGAAAGGAACAGAGATCATTCTGTTGTTTTTGAGATTGCACCCAAGTACTGCATTTCAGCCTTTTTTTGACTATGAGGGGTACTCCGTTTCTTCTAAGGGGTTCTTGCCCACAGTAGTTGATATAATGGTCATCTGAATTGAATTCACCCATTCCGGTCCATACCTAGACAGTATATTAAAAAGCAGAGACATTACTTTGCCAATAAAGGTCCATCTAGTCAAAGCTGTGGTTTTTTCCAGTAGTCGTGTGTGGATGTGAGAGTTGGACTGTAAAGAAAGCTGAGCGCCGAAGAGTTGATGCTTTTGAACTGTGGTGTTGGAGAAGACTCTTGAGAGTCCCTTGGACTGCAAGGAGATCCAACCAGTCAATCCTAAAGGAAATCAGTCCTGAATATTCATTGGAAGGACTGATACTGAAGCTGAAACTCCAATACTTTGGCCACCTGATGTGAAGAACTGACTCATTGGAAAAGACCCTGATGCTGGGAAAGATTGAAGGCGGGAGGATAAGGGGACGACAGAGAATGAGATGGTTGGGTGGCTGCGGGGGTCCAGCCCCAGCTGATCCAGGGTATTCGAAGGAGAGACGGCCTAGGCGACTATTTATATGCTAATTAGAGATATAAAGAATAATAGAATGAGGATAGCTCAGTAGGAAAATTCAGTGGAGAAAAGAGGCTGAGTAGCTTGGTTTACGCGGGAGACCAATAAAACTTCAAGACAAGAAGTTTGCACCACTTAGGTAGGCCGCAGGCACCCTCTCGAATAGCGGAAGGTGCCTCACCCTAGACACCTTCTCGAGTGGGTCTTAGAAGCCCAGGCATAATTAGTAAGCGTGGTGGGTTCCACGCTCCAGAGGTGGCATCACGGACTCGATGGGCATGAGTTTGAGCAAGCTTCCAGGAGTTGGTAAAGGACAGGGAAGCCTGGTGTGCTGCAGTCCATGAGGTTGCAAAGAGTTGGACACGAGTGAGTGACTGAACTGAACCAAACTGATTCCCAAAATGTCATGTTTGCTCTTGCCATCTCCTGTTTCAGTTCAATTCAATCTCTCAGTCATGTCCGACTCTGCGACGCCATGCACTGCAGCACGCCAGGCTTCCATCTCCTTTACCAACTCCTGGAGCTTGCTCAAGCTCATGTCCATGTTGGACTGCTTCCAGTTTACCTTAATTCATGGCCTAACGTTCCAAGTTCCTATGCAGTATTGTTCTTTACAGCATTGGACTTACAGGTCAGAGTCCAGTCTTGTAAACACAGACCACCTCTCCATTCCACTCCAGTGCTGATGAACAAGACTAGTTTAGTTTTGTTGCAAAATGCCTTACTTCTTCTCTGTCATCAGACATTCAACTGCCTATAAAACTGACTCTACCAAATAGAGATTTTCCCATTTATCCGTAGTCAAGTTGCCTACAGGTTCACATTCACTCTGGCATTTAGAAAGTAAGGGTACACACCCAAACCGATTACGGCATGTAAGTACAGAAGAACAGGAAGACAGTGCTCTGCTGTGGAACACTAGTTATGAATATTGGCACTATTTTTTAATTAGATTAAAATTGGGTTCAAATGGCTACTTTAAAAATAAACCTAATCTGTATTTCCTGCCTTCCCAGAGGACTAACGAGATTAGGTGGGGTTTTTTTTCCCCCGCTTTCTTGTTTTCTTTCTCTCAGGTTAGTGTTGAAATCAGTGTTAAGTCTTTTGTGTGTGCGTGTGAAGGGGTCTCCTTTGTTTGAATCTCCTTTTTCCTGATGCTTCGTCCTGTGCATAGTGAAGCTCCAGGCTGTTGGTTCGGGTGTTCAGTGACATAAAACTTCCATTTATTGATGTTTTTAAATCAGAATCCTGTCTCACTTCTTCCCGAGCCTGAGGGGAGATCTCAGAAAAGTCCATTGAGATTTAAGTTATAAACACACCACTTAATTACTGCACAGGATTAACCACAGAATTTGCTGTCACAATATAAATACCCAGATGAAAGCTGGGGAGAAGCCTCCACAGTCCACCACCATGAACTCTCTGGCTTTCCTGATCCTGCCCTCTGTCTTGCAAACAAAAATATGAAATCCGTTCCAAGAGGTTCTGTGAAACAGGTTTAAAAACCTTATAAATTACTCCACTGAGTGCTCAAAACTCTGCCTCTCTTCTGTTTTGCCAGCTTTTTCCAAGCCTTTTTTTTTTTTTTTTAGTTTAAAAAAAATGGTTGTTATTCTTGAAAACTTACTGTATTTCACCTACTTTGCTGCACGTTTTTTAAACTCCAGTTGTAAAACTCGTTTCTCTTTCAAGTCTTATGTAGCATAAAGTAAATAAGCAAAACATCCTTGGCCCACTAGTTTATTCTCCAAAGCCTTCATAGGATAAAACATTCTCAGGCTTTAGGATTCTCATACGACTATTTTAAAGTGAAATCACAGCTGTGGGAGTAAACCAGAAACTAGTATGGTTCATGTTTCATCAATTTAAAACAGTCAAATAGTGCCTTTACAATTAAAAATCTTATTTGAAGAGCTCGACATACACCATTGATGAAATGGGGACACACTAAACAAATACGCCATGCCCTGCGTGCGTTTGAAATGGTTTTATGAAATTTGAAGGCTTTGTTTTCACTTCAGTATTTAAAAAATTTTTGTTAGAGTGTAGTTGATGTACAAAGCTTTTGTTAGAGTATTGCATAGGTTTCTGCTGTACAGCAAAGAGTATTGGTTACACAGACACCTATATCCACTCTTCTTTAGATTCCTTTCCCCTGTAGTCATTACAGAGTCTTGAGGAGAGTTCCCTGGGCTATGCAGTACATATTAGTTATCTTTTTTATATATAGTAGTGTATATAGGTCAGTCCCAGTCTCCCGATTTTATCCCCTCGCCCCTTTCGCTTTTCTTCCTGGTCACCATAAAAGTTTGTTTTCTACATCTGTGACTCCATTTCTGTTCTGAAAATAAGTTAATTTGTACCACTTTTTTTTGAGACTCCACATATAAGCAGTATATGATATTTGTCATTCTCTGACTTAATTCACTCAGTATGACAGTCTCTGGATTCATCGATGTTTCTGCAAATGGCATTATGAAATGAGAAAAGTATTGGATCAGTCCCTGTAGCATGTCCCTACTTTTCAGTTACGTAGAATGTTTTCAGAACTCTGGGTGTGTGCGAGGCGCTCCTGTAGGTGGTAGGGATGCAGCAGTGGTCACAGTGTCAAAGGCCCTGCTCCAGGGGAGCTTCCCTGCTCATGGGAAGCAGTGAACTAGTGTAAGAAAGGTACCAAGAAGGAATTCTAAGCAGAGAATGAATAAAGAACGCCATCTAGTGATGGGGATGGCCCCAAAATGGGGTGGGGAAGAAGTGCCTGGCTGAGAAGGTGACATTTAAGCTGATGTCTAACGAGCCAACCATGCCATGATCAGAGGCAGCATGTTCTAAGCAGAGGGCCTAGTATCTTCGGTGGGAATGAGTCAGATATTCAAAACAGAAAGGTGGGCAGTGAGGCTGATAGTGTTTGTGTTGGTATAGTATGGAGTGAGGGAGGGGATGTTTTAGGGAATAAGGGTAAGTTTGAGGTCAGGTAGGCAGACAGGAGTGAGGATTTTATTGAGACAGTGGCATGCCACGGGGGGATATTTAACAGAGGCATAAAGAATTGGTTGTGTGGGTTGGGAGAAGGAGAATGGAAGACAGACCAGTTTGGAGCTATTACAGTAGTTGAGGGTAGACATAGTGGGGACTTGAATTAGGATGCTTACACTGGAGATTAAAGTGGAAGGATTTGGGATAGGTCTTTGGAGGTATGGTTGATTCACTTGTGTTGCAGATTTTGATTTGAGTATCAGGGTGCCTGCTGCCCTTTACTTGATATGGTAAAACTGGGGGAAGAGCAGCTTTGGAGAAAAATCAAGTGTTTCTGTTTTGTCTGTTTTAAGCTCAAGATATCTGTTACTGGATAGTCAACTGGAGATCTCAAAATAGCAATTGGGTGTATGTCTCTGGAGTCCCCAGGAGAGGCCAGGTCTGTGAGTGCACATTTAGGACTAAGCATTAGAAAACAAGTGCTGTGTCAAAGTACTGGCCTTTATAGGGTCATTAGAGAAGTTGTAGATTGAGGAAGGAAGACCTAATACTGCCGACTGAAAACGCTGCCCAGTGTGAGCCTTAACAAATTAAATTTTATTGGGGCCAGATTGAGGACTGTAGCCTGGGAGACAGCATTTCAAATAGCTCTGAAAAACTGCTTGGAGGTAGGAGGGAAGGTCAGTATATATGTGATTTTGCTGAAGGGGGAGTACATGCAATCAGGTACATATTTTTGGAAAAAGTTTCTGCTGGTTACTGGGCTTGGACTTCACCAAGAAGGATTTTAGTGTTTTTCAAGATAGAAGGAGATGCAAGAATTGCACTCATAAATAAAGTCATCTCTTTAAAATGTCTATGTGAAGACCTTTTCTGCCAGTTTTTCCCAGAGTCCAGGGGGCCTCATTTCTGATCTCCACCCTGAGCTCATTTCAGGGGGTGTTGAGGGTCAGCAGCTGCAGTGGCTCATCATTTTATCCTTGTAGAGGTTAATTGTTATAGCTCAGTTGTGTCTGACTCTCTTGCGTCCTCATGGACTGTAGCCCGCCGGGCTCCTCTGTTGCCTGGCGTTTCCAGGCAAGAATACTGGAGTGGGTTACCATTTTCTTCTCCAGAGAATCTTCCCAACCCAGGGATCAAACCTGCATCTCCTGCATTGGCAGGTGGACTCTTTACCACTGAGCCACCAGGGAAGCCCTGTGGAGGTAAATGGCAAATGCCAGTTTGTAGGTGACAGAACCCTGAGGACTCCAAGAGAAAGAGCCAGCAAAGGTGACTGAAGAAGAATGACCATTGACGTGGGAGGAAGCCAGTGGATTGTGGCCTCAGAGAAACCAAAGTGGAAAGTTTCAAGAAGGAGGGGTAGAAATCAACATGCTGCTCACAGATCAAGTTAAATAAGGATGACAGTGACACTGGTTTTGAGAGTCACACGTGATCTTGACAAGAGCATTCTCGGTGGTCAGGGATTAGAAGTGAGGAAGGAGACAGCGGTTATACAAACTCTTGAATCAAAAAGTGTTGTATCAAGAATAGATAGAAGAGGTAATTAATGCTTTCTGAGAGAGAACAGGTATACCAAACATACTTTGTTCCTAATACAAGTCAAGAAAAATGTCCCTATGTAATTTATATAATATATATATCTGCCACCTGGGGACCCAGACATATATTAGTAGAACTGTGAGCCCCCATGGTGTGAATGCTCTTGAATGGAGCACAGGCTCAGTGGTCCTTCATGTAGCTGCACTCCTGCCAATGGGCTCAGGAATTCACTCTACTAGTTTGAGGCTATAGTTTAATATATTTCAAGCTAGAAATAGTGCAAAATGTGTAGTTGTGTGTCTGTGTGTACTGCGTCTTGGAGCTTCCAGATCATTGATCAGCTCCTATTCTTTTGCATTAAAAAGAAAAAATGCCTTGGTGTTTTTTTCCATTAACTGAACGTTAGCACTCTGTCTTTAATACTGTATTTTTTTCCTTTTCTCTATTTTTGAAAAATAATCTGTTTGGAAACATTTTTCACAGGAACGTCTTCTAAGCTATTGGTGAGGTTCCGCCCGCCCTCTGTAATTTGGAGTGTAATATAATGTTTTGTCCTGTCGAGAAACAAAAGTTTTCTGATATTTGTTTGTATTGATAGATGTCCTTAACTTTGTGGTATGCGTTGGCATTGTTACTTTTATCAGTCAGATAGACCATCAGACAACCTTAATGACTATTTTCTCTTACTACTCTACCTAAGGATCAACTTCCTGTGTGTGCTTCTGACCCACTATCTCAAAAATCAAGTTGTACCCTTCTTTTTGCCACCACAGCTTAACGCTGCACTTTCTTTTCTCTCTGTACTGCTACAGTCCAGTAGAAGAGATTCAAGACAGTCTCTGGTGGTGATCAAAATAAATCCAGGCTGCAGATCCTTAACTTTGCCATTCCAGATAGTAAGCTAGTACTGTGGTGTGGTAGAAGCTTAGGATGTCAGTGTTACTGTGTCATGCTTTCCTTAAATGCCTAATAGTACTGGTGCATATTTAAATATGCAAGCCAGTAGTTCTGTGATTCAGGCTATTTATTGATTAGCAGTCAGAGGAGAAAGAGAACTTACATTGATGCTTATTTTGCTTTGAAGAAAGAAGTTGTAATTGTGAGGCAGTTAGATACTGAGACTGCAACCCAAGGAAAATTCAGTTATCACTCTGTGTCTGACCTTTCACTTTCCCAACTCAGAAACTGAATAGATTTAGATAACAAGGGGTAGTTGTTTTTAGATAACATTGGGCTAATTGTATAAAGCACAGACTGGGACTTGCCCAATTAACACATTTTGTTTCATATTCCAGAACTTCTGACTTACACAGTCAAGTAATTTAACCTAATTCACATGAAGGAACAAATGAGGCAGTTTCTGTTTTCACTCTTTTATGGAAAATATGTAATGTGGCCTTTTATTTATCCTCTTGCAACAAGGTTTCAGGAATATATAATAATAAAAAACTGAGTTGCAGGAAGGAGACAGCCCAGATGTTTTCCATATAAGTAATCTTTTTATTTAAAAGTGCATAGCCAAGAAAACCAGTGAATAATAAAGATATGAACAGTTCAAAGCTTTTATTGTTTTTTAAAATAACAGCTTTATTGAGATGTAATTAACATAAAATTCAGCCTTTCATCATGGATAGTGCTCTGGTTTTTAGTTATGCCACCATCATGATCTAATTTTTATTCCTCCCATAAGAACTCTCCCATGTACAGTCACTCCATTCTCCTATCCCCCACCCTAGCCCTAAGAAGCCACTAATCTACTCTCAGTCTCTGTTGATTTGCCTCTTCTGACATGTCATATGATTGAAATTATGCAATATGTGGCCTTATGTACCTAACTTTTTTCACTTAGCGTAGTGTTTTCAGGATTCATCCAGGTAGTAGCATATGTCAGTACTTCATCCCTTTTTATGATTCATGTTAGCCCATAGCATGGATATACCACAATTTGTTTATCCATTCCTGAGTGGTTATGAATTATCTGTGTACATGTTCTTTCTGTGCGTGAACATGTTTTTTCAGTTTTCTTGAGTATATACCTGCAGATAGTGATTGCAGCCATGAAATTAAAAGACGCTTACTCCTTGGAAGGAAAGTTATGACCAACCTAGGTAGCATATTCAAAAGCAGAGACATTACTTTGCCAACAAAGGTCCGTCTAGTCAAGGCTATGGTTTTTCCAGTGGTCACATATGGATGTGAGAGTTGGACTGGGAAGAAGGCTGAGCGCCGAAGAATTGATGCCTTTGAACTGTGGTGTTGGAGAAGACTCTTGAGAGTCCCTTGGACTGCAAGGAGATCCAACCAGTCCATTCTGAAGGAGATCAGCCCTGGGATTTCTTTGGAAGGAATGATGCTGAAGCTGAAACTCCAGTACTTTGGCCACCTCACGCGAAGAGCTGACTCATTGAAAAAGACTCTGATGCTGGGAGGGATTGAGGGCAAGAGGAGAAGGGGACGACAGAGGATGAGATGGCTGGATGGCATCACCGACTCGATGGACGTGAGTCTGAGTGAACTCCAGGAGTCGGTGATGGACAGGGAGGCCTGGTGTGCTGCGATTCATGGGGTCACGAAGAGTCGGACACGACTGAGCGACTGAACTGAACTGAACTGAGAAAGTAGTCATGGTGGTACCATGTTCAGTTCCTCACCTCAGGGTCTGGAGACCTTTACTAAACTGCTTCTGTTGTTGTTTAGTCTCTCAGTTGTGTCTGGCTCTGCGACACCGTGGACTGTAGCCCTCCAGGCTCCTCTTGCCAAGGGATTTCCCAAGCAAGAATACTAGAGTGGGTTGCCATTTCTTTCTCTAGGAACTTCCCAACCCAGGGATCGAACCTGTGCCTCATGCGTTGATTGGGAGGCAGATTCTTTACTACTGAACCACCAGGGAAGCCCCAGTTTATATTAATACATCATTTGTTATAAGACTTTCGTAACTGCTAGAATATAGAATCAATGAAAAAATGGGGCATTTAAAATTATATTTAGAAACATCCAGGTCATCTAAGGAACATTTCAGAAATGTCATATGTTCCCATGGAGAGAATTATAAAATTGTTTTTGTCTTTTTTGAGAGTTTCCAATTCCAGTGCTGGCAGAGGAGTGACTTTTGTAGACTTGGAGAAATCTAGATTTTAATAGCTAGAACAGTATTTTCCCTCCTAACTGAACTATGGAACCCTTTTCCACAAGAAAGGGTTATTTTGAAAAACTATGATTCCAGGAGATACATTTTGGATTATACTGTTGTAGACCATATTTATGTAATATATAAGTTTACCTATATGTAAGAAGTATAAGTAATATGTAATAAGACCCCTGGTCTTCCCAGTGGTCATGTACATTTGTGAAAGCTGGACCGTAAAGAAGGCAGAACACCAAAGAATTTATGCCTTCCTCTTGTGGTGCTGGAGAAGACTCCTGAAAGTCCCTTGGACAGTGAGGAGATCAAACGAGTCAACCTTAAGGGAGATCAACCCTGAATGTTCACTGGAAGGACTGATGCTGTCTCATGCAAACAGACGACTCATTAGAAAAGTCCCTGATTCTGGGGAAGATCAAGGGCAGAAGGAGAAAGGGGTATCAGAGGATGAGATGGCTGGACGGCATCACTGATGCAATGAACATGAACTTGGGCAAACTCCAGGAAATGGTGAGGGACAGGGAGGCCTGATGTGCTGCAGTCCAGGGGGTTGCAAAGAGTCAGTCACAACTGGGCCACTGAACAACATATGTAATAAAAACTCAAGATAATAGTGACTTAGAAACAGGAAACAGCTATAAAAAACATAAATGTTTTGTGTTTAAAATGCAGCTAAATACATATTTGAACTTTAAAAAAGCTCATATTTTAATGTATTTCAGCTAACCTCAGACTGCTAATTTAAAATGACCCCATTATGTTTGTGCCACTAAAAACAGAAAAAAGGAGGGGGGGGGACTTCCCATGGTGATTCAGTGGTTAAGACTTTGAGCTCCCAACGCAGGGGGCCAAGTTTCGATCCTTGATAAGGGAACTACATCCCACATCCCCCAACTAAAGATCCCGCATGCCACGACTGAGACCTGGAGCAGCCAGATAAATAAATATTTTTAAAAACTGTCAATTTTTAAACACTTCAACTTCAGAGATGTTAAAATGTGGGGAAAGTGTGTTATTGACAGTATTAAACATTTTCATGTGTGACTTTTGTCTCTTCCCATGTCTCTTTAACCAGTTGGAGGGAACATTTCTGAGTGTAATTGAGAGCTGTTTGGGCAAAGGCAAATAAACTAATGCACTATACTGCTACTACTAATAGCACTTGGTAACGTTAGTTTTATATCCAATAAATCTCTTGGGGCTTCCCCGATGACATTGGTAAAGAATCCACCTGCCAGTGCAGGAGATGAGGGTTTGATCCCTGGGTTGACAAGATCCCATGGAGAAGGAAATGGCAAGAGGAGGAGCCTGGCAGGCTATAGTCCATAGGCTCACTAAGAGTTGAAAGTTGCAAAGAGTCAGACACAACTGAGCACACCCTTAAGTTTTCTCTTATAAAGCTGAGCTCTTAGTTATTTTAAAGTTTACTGCTCTGTGTCACTTATCTATTACTGTATAACCACTTCCAAATCTCATAGCTTAAAATAACTGTTTTTAATCGGCATTAAATTTGAGATAATTGTAGATTCACATACAGTTGTTAAAAAAAATTTTTTTTTAAAATAATGTAGAGAGATCCCATGTCTTCTTTTCCCAGTTTCTCCCATTGGTAAGTTTTGCAAAACTGCAGTGTAGTTTCACAGTCAGGATATTGGCATTGATAAAATCCACTGATCTTACTCAGATGTTATCAATTTTATCTGCACAGGTATGTGTGCACATGTGTATGTGTTAAGGTCTGCACGGTTTGATCAGCTGTGTCTGTATAGCCACCACCAAGCCCAGGTTCTGAGCAGGACTGATACTAAAGAAGGACGCCTGGGGACGCCCCTGGTGTACCAGTGGCTAACACCATGAGCTCAGGGGTTTGACCCCTGGTTAGGGAACTGTAGATCCCCCATGTAGCAACTGAAGATCTTGCATGCCGCAACTAAGATCTGAAGCAACCACATAAATAAATAAATATTTTTAAACTAGTTTATTTTTTAAAATAGTTTAAAAAATAAAAAAGCGCCCCTCATGTTGTCCTTTTATGAGCATACCCCACACCCACCTCCTCCTTGAGGCTGACCTGCTACCCTCGCTTCCATTCCTAACCACTGGCAACCACTGTCCACTGTTTCTAAATTCTGACCTTTCAGAAAGAGTATGTTTGCTCTGTGGATTTGCAGTTAGGGCTGGTCTCAGTTGAGTTGGTTTGTCTTTGCTCCGTGTGGTATCTGCTGGCCTCTGCCGGGACTGGAGAATCCAGAGTGGGCTTAGCCACATGCCTGGGGCCTCGGTGCTGGCTTTCCATTAAGGTGTCTAATGCTCCTCCCTACAGCCTCTCGTGTGGTCTGTTCTGCTACAGGGCCTCTCTCCACATGGCCTCTTGCTTCTAGCAGTAGAGCCTGGACTTCTTTACTTGCCAGCTTTGGGCTCCAAGAGAGCAGAAATGGAAGCTGCCAAGTCTGTTTTGAGCTAGGCCCCAAACTGGCACAGCCTTACTTCTGTAGCAGTCTGTCGGTGGAGCGATTACAGGGGTAAGCAGGACTCCAGGGCAGGGGAAATCTACTCTGCCTCTTAATGGGAGGAACTGCCAGCTTGTGCGGAGATGAGCAGCATTGCTGGTGGCCAGCTTTGCGTGCTCAAGACAAGACAGTTGCATTATAGAAGTGATGGCACATGTGTCTGCTTGGGTCTGTTGTAAACGTTATCTTCATTTTGAGTCGTGAATTAATTTTAATTCCATAAAAAGTGCAAAGAATATGATAAGATTACATAATACTCTTCCATTAATGCCTGTTTCAAATAGAACAGTTCCTTTGCAAGACAAGTTGCTAAGTTCAAGTTACCAACCAGATCTAAGAATTCCCAGGGGGCCTGTGGTATTTTTCAGAACAAGTGGTTGCTTGAAGTGGCTGTTAAGATGTTAGGGATGGTTCACCTCTCTTTATTTTCCCAGGCTAGCTGTTTTCCTTTGATCTTACAATACCAGGGCCTTTTTGTATACATCGTTCCAGCTTTCTATATTACTAACTTTAAGAGACCATACAGAATTTTGTTTTTTCATTAGGCTTTTTGGGTAGGATGTAAGGATATTGTTTGTATTTTTTCCAAGGTATTTCCAACTTAATATAAAAGATCTTTTAAGGGAGAATAGTACGCTTGCCTGGCAAATCCCATGGATGGAGGAGCCTGGTAGGCTGTCGTCTATGGGGTCACTAGGAGTCGGACACGACTGAGCGACTTCACTTTCACTTTTCACTTTCATGCGTTGGAGAAGGAAATGGCAACCCACTCCAGTGTTCTTGCCTGGAGAATCCCAGGGACGGCGGAGCCTGGTGGGCTGCTGTCTCTGGGGTCGCACAGAGTCGGACACGACTGAAGCGACTTAGCAGCAGCAGCAGTATTATATAGAAGGAAAGAGACCCTCGTTTCAGCAAAGGATTTGAAACCAGAAAAGCGTTTTCTCTGAAGATTTTTTTTTTTGACTGTCAAATGTTACGCTTCCTTTGTTTTGTTGTGAGAGTGGCAGCTGAGTAAGTTAAAGGTTAGAGATTCTGGACTTTGCTGGAAGAATTCTCGATCATCTATTCAACTGTAAGGAATAAGCTTTCATAGAATTTGTGAAATGAGAGATAACCAGAGCTACTGCTCAGTGAGGACTACATGGTTAGCCTTTGTGAATCAGGAGGATGGTTAAATACAGTGTGGTTGCCATTATAGAAAGGAGTTTTTCACTCTGAGCTTTAGAACAATATGTTATTTGGCTGAGAGTTTCCTTCCTTCCTTTCTTCCTGAGTGGTGACTGATTTCACACACATTTACTATGCACTCTGTACTTCCCTGGTGGCTCAGACGGTCAAGTGTCTGCCTATAATGTGGGAGACCTGGGTTTGATCCCTGGGTCAGGAAGATCCCCTGGAGAAGGAAATGGCACCCCACTCCAGTACTCTTGCCTGGAAAATCCCATGGATGGAGGAGCGTGGTAGGTTACAGTCCATGGGGTCGCAAAGAGTCGGACATGACTGAGCGACTTCACTTCCACTTTCTTTCTGTATGCATAGGACACTCTGTTGGATATCATTAAAAGGAAATTAGAACAGGGTCCCTATTTTCCAGGATATTGTGGTCCAACAGAACAGAAAAGATGTTCACTAATAGCTGGTATGTAACACCCCTATGGTGATAACGTTGAAGTTCAAAACCAGGAGAAAACATGAAAGCAACAAGCTAAGTAAGCTGTCTGAACTTTATTTTTCATTGCTATAAAATAATTGTAGACCAGTTCTCTTCCATCTCTAAAGTACTGTAATTCTGAAATGTATGTTTCAATTATTGGAGGCTTGTACTTTTTTTTAAAGACATATCAGATTCCATGTGATGACGTGGAAGATTTATTACCGTGTATTTTTGGCACGTTTTACTCAGTACACAGATGAATACTTGTTTTATTATTCATTAATGAAACACAGAATTATGGAAAGGGAGACCCAAAAGGGTGTTTTTATCTTTGGTTAAACCAGAGCAGTGTAAGACCATCATTTAGTGCTTTTCATACCATTCATGATGGTGAGAATAGTACAACTGATCCCTGTTCACTCTAGTAGGAAAGGAGAATTCTAAAATTGCAGAAGGCAGTGTCACATAGGCCCTTTGTTGTAGTAGGCTGCCAACTGCTCCGTCTGTGGCAACACCCGTGGTCCTCTTTGGCTGCCCGCCCCCTGAACGTTAGGTGTCCAGGTGGGTACTGTTGTGGCCCCGCCACGGATCTTTTCCACAGTGTCTTAAAGGTACTGCAGAGGGCGGCGTCCTGTCGCCCCCGCCGCTCACCACCGCTGTAGGAGGTCACCAAGCCGACTTCTGGACCGCTGAGCCCCTCTCACTACTGCGGCCCCCTTATTAACCATGGGTGGCACACTTGGCTTGAAGTTGGGTAGCGCGTGTAACGGTGCTAAAGAGATCAGCGAGCTTGGAGGAATAAAAATGAACTAAAAGATTCTCATATACTAGCTTGTGTGCCTGTTATGAACTGAATGCTTTTAAAACTCAGCCTGGTGAGGTTTGCTTTGTTTCTGCATTCCAGACTCGGGGAAACATAAGCGTTCTAACTGTGAACTCACAAGCTAGGAAGAATTGATAGGCCAAATACTAAAATCTCAGGAGCTAGTGATAAGTAATCTTGTGAGATAAGTATCATCTCATTAGGATTAAAGAAGAATGCAAGTGAAAGTGTCTAATCCTTGACACACATTTATTCTGAGTCTACAAAGGTTGTTGTTGTTTTTAGTTGCTGAGTCACATCTGACTCTTTGCAACCCCAGGGCCTGCAGCACTCCAGGCTTCGCTGTCCTCCACTGCATCCTGGAGTTGGCCCACATTCATGTCCATTGAGTCGGTGATGCTCTCTAACCATCACATCCTTCGTAGGTCAGGGCTCTGCAAATTTACAATCCCCTTTCATATGTGTATGTTAAGATGAATCTCAATTTTGAGCTCTAGCCCCACATTGGCAGCCCACTTGAGTTATATGAAACAAACAGAAGTGGATCTCTCCACTTGCATAGCTGTCACCTGAAGCTCAGTATATAAGGAAAAACTCTTTTCCCTGTCCTTCTCGCATGCATCTGTTTCTCCTCCTTTGCTTCATGCTTATCTTTGTTACTGTACTACCACCCTCTTACTTACCTGCTTTGCTCCTGTTTCTCTCTTACTGCACCGTATCAAGTCAGCTGCCAAGTGCTGGCCATTCTGCCTGTCTTCTACCTCTTAAAATGATTGAAATAGTCTTTCCTGTCTAGGTGGTCTCCTGGTCACTGCCCCTTTTTTCAGGCCTGTTGCCTGTCTGCCCACAGCCTACCCGGTCTTGTTTTCCTCTGTTTCGCCTCTGGTCCTTGTGCTCCGGTTACCTCCAAGTACTTAGCACACCCCACACTTCCTTGTCGTTTTGCCACATTCCTCTTGTAGCCTTTGCTTCTGAATGTTCTTCTGCCTCTTTACAAGAGGCTAAGTTAACTCTGGTCAGAAGCAGCCTCTTCCTCCTCTCCTGTCACTCGTGTGTTGCTCCTTTTACTGGACTTTAGCTCTCTTGCTGGGTCACTTAGAGTTGTTTGTGTGTGTTTTCTCTTCCCACCTAGATGGTAGTCTTGAGGTCACGAGCTGAGAGTTATCACCATATTGCCACAGGGCTGATGTAGTGCATGAAGTACCCCTTATACTTTGGAAGGGCTCAGTAAAACATCTGTCCCAAGCCCCTGTTTTTTGAAGAGTCTTCTTGCAGTCAGATCTCTTATATTAAGCAACAGTGTGCAAACAAGATGCCTGTACAGTATAGTGAGCCCTGAACTGCTGTGAGAGCAACTTGACATTTTCAAACAACCCGTTTTCTCTAAGAGGGGGCATACCTCTGTTTTTCTTTTTTCTTTCAAACATTAGAGCCAGGAAATAATAGTCTAAGGCAGTGTTAGATCTTTAATGATCCTTTGGGGATTAATTAAATGCCATACTCTACTCCTTAGTATATGGCCTAAATATTGGACATTCAAACCAAATTTTAAGTACTTGATGCTTATTTTATTTCTAAGGTTGACGTAATACCTCCTGTTTTTATGAATGTTACTGTGAATTGAAGGCTAATGTGGCACGTGTAAAATAGGATTAACAGTAATGATAACTTCGTCACAGAATTATTTTGAGTGTCATGTGGACTGATTTATTTAAAACACACAGCACAGCACCCTACACGTACTAAATGGTCAGTGACCCCAAGCAGCTGTAGTTACGATCAGCAGTTTACAGTCTGAGAGCTAAGATTGTTGGCGGTATAAAGGCGAGTGTCCTGCTGGTTTTTATGGATTGAACTGTGCCAAGTAGTTTCCTAGGAATGAGATTAGCCTGGAAATGTTATGTCAGCTGAGGATTTTGGTTTCTGGGTGACAGTGCTACCATCAGAGACAGGACTGGCATCCCTTCAGAGGAGAAACCTTTCAGTAGGAATCTAGAGTAGCCTTTTCTGTCTTTTCAACTCTCAGGTTAAAATGATAGTCAATGTAAAGGAGAAAATAGAGAGCCCCTGCAGAAAGGATTGGGAGCTACACAACTTCAGAGGAACTGCTAAGAGATAGCAGAAATGAGAAGCTGTTTTTGTTTCTATTAAGCACGCACTTTATTAGTGGAAATGAAAAACTGCATGATAGGAAGGAGAAGCTGTATGAGAATTATAAGTGATTCAGATATGAACTCCCGAAGGATACAACCTCTCCTCCACATAAACTGGTGGGGTAAACATTTAACATAAGGAGTGAAATACAGAAATAGGAACATGGAGGAATTTCTTGTACAGGGGTGTGAGTGGAACCTGATTAAAGGGGCCAAAGGTCGTGAACCCATTTTGCCCTTTTGTAAGAGAAGCAGGCTTAACTTGGGGAGAGAATGGGTAAATTCTTCCAGCTGCAGTGAGCAGAACTGTGTGGTGGCTGGGCTTCCCTCTAGAGTCACAACAAAGTCTACATAGTAGGACTTCCGACTGAAATGGAGAGCGCAGTGGTGTTTACAGAAAAAAACAAACCATGAGTTTAATAATGGCATTATGTATTTTTATAGCAGACTAGAACTTAGAACTGAGTTCCTGACCCCGCTCCCAACCCCCTTGCCTACCTCCACGGACACACATTGTTCCATCTGTAGCCTTCCCATCTGCCTTAAAAAAACAAACCATGAGTTTAATAATGGCATTATGTATTTTTATAGCAGACTAGAACTTAGAACTGAGTTCCTGACCCCGCTCCCAACCCCCTTGCCTACCTCCGCGGACACACATTGTTCCATCTGTAGCCTTCCCATCTGCCTTGATGGTGGCTCCATCTTTCCACTTGACCGGGCTGAAACCATAGTAATCAAATCCTTTGCTCCTCTTTCTCTCCTGGTCCATGCTCACTCTTACCAGGAAATTCGGCAGAGCTTGTCTTCAATATAGAACCGGAATCAGATCACTTCTCATCACTACCATGACTTTCCCCTGTGCCAGCCACCTTCTGTCGCCTCGTGCCTGGATTACCACAGTAGCCCATTCTCTCTGCTTCTGCCTTACCCCACTAGAATCTGTTCCCCCACTCTCCAGGTTAATATGTATTTTATTTTCGTATAGTTGATATACAAATTTATGTAAGTTGTAGGTGTACAACATAGTGATTCACAGTTCTGAAGGTTACATTCCACTTGTAATTACTGTAAATTGACTGTATTCCCTGGGTTGCACTGTGTAGCCTTGGAGCTTATTTACTTTACACATAGTAGTTTGTACCTCGTAATCCTCTCCCATCTTCTCCTTCCCCCGTCCCTCTCCCTCCTGTTAACCACTAGTTTGTTCTCTGTATCTGTGCTTCTTTTTTCTTATATTTTATTCACTAGCTGTATTTTTTTGATTCCACATATGCACTTACATATCATTACAGTATTTATCTTTCTCTGTCTGACTTACTGCACTTAGCATAATACAGGTCCATTCATGTTGTTCTTACAAATGACAAAATTTCATTCTGTGTTTGAGCAGTCATTTTGTTTATATTTTTTTATATAAAATATATATTTTCCACATTTTCTTTATCCATTCATCTGTTGACGAACCCTTAGATTTTTTCTGTAATCTATTCTTAATACATCGACCAGTCCCTTTTCCCCCTACTTTCCTTAAAGTCAGATTTCTTAAGGTACAATTTACAAACAGTAAAATTCACTTTTTTGTAGCTGTAGAGTTCTGTGGATTTTCACAACACACACTCTTGGCCCAACCATCATAGTCAAGAAATAGAATGTTTCCATTGCCCCCAAAAGTTCCCTTATGCCCTTGTAATCATCCCTTCCTCCCAGCCCCTGGAAGTTAGTCTCTTTTCTCCCATGAGATTTTTTTCTAGAATGTCATATAAATGGGGTATATTTGTAGTGCTTTGAGTCTGGATTCTTTCACTAAACAGAATGCATTAGAGATTGATCCATAGTGGATCGCTCAAGAGTTGGTGGCTTTTCATTGCCGAGTACTTCTCCACTGTATAAAGCGGTTTCTGCTTTCACTAGTTGATGGTGTCTGGATTGTTTCCAGTTTTTGTCAGTTTTGGATAAAGCTGCTGTAAACATGCGCATATAATTCACTCTGCTGTGAAGAAATTTAAAAGATCAGCTTGGAAAACTGTTACAGGAAGAAGCATGCTGAAGACCAATATATCACATAATCCTCCTTTTGTTAAAAATGGGACTCAATATTTCACATTTCTTTATTATTTGAATTTTTAAAATAACACTAAGTTTTTTTTAAATTGTGTTTAAATTTTAAACATTGTGGTGTACATGTTAAGAAAAGGACAAAGAAGTTTTTGTCATTTCTTATTTGGCTATACTTTTTTATTTTTAACCAAATGCTAGAAGCTTATATTTTATGATTAAATATAACATTCCTGTATAGTAGAATTTTATTTCAAAGAGCCACAATTAAAGATGAAGTTTTTCTAAAACTAAGTATCAACAACATTGCAGTTACATATATATATTTTAAAATTTATTTAGTCACATCACATCAATTGAGAATCTTGATTCAGCACTAAACACTGTTGCAGGTAAATGCTGCTATTCTGGTTACTAATACTGCTTTTCACATAGGAAACAGCAGCTAACTTCCATACCTTAATTCATCTGAAAGGACAGCTAAAAAAATACAGATCATATTTGAATTCCAATCTCCCCGAACCCCATCCCACCCTCTTTTGGAAACTTTCCAAGTTTCTCTGTTAAATGTTACATTCTTCCACCTTGCCTTGTTCAGTGTCTCTTTACTAGATTGTAACTGTCTTAAATGACTGTCTTATTTTCTGTATCTTCAGTTCAGTTCAGTTGCATCCCACTGTTTGCGACCCCGTGCACTGCAGCATGCCAGGCTTCTCTCCAGAGTCCATCACTAACTCCCGGAGCTCGCTCAGACTCATGTCCATCGAGTCAGCGATGCCAGCCATCCAACCATCTCATTCTCTGTCATCCCCTTCTCCTCCCGCCTTCAGTCTTTCCCAGCATCAGGGTCTTTTCCAGTGAGTCAGTTCTTCGCATCAGGTGGCCAAAGTATTGGAGTTTCAGCTTCAGCATCAGTCCTTCCAATGAATATTCAGGACTGATTTCCTTTAGGATTGACTGGTTTGATCTCCTTGCAGTCCAAGGGACTCTGAACAGTCTCCAACACTACTGTTCAAAAGCATCAATTCTTTGGTGCTCAGCTTTCTTTATAGTCCAAGTGTCACATCCATACACAACTACTGGAAAAACCATAGCCTTGACTAGATGGACCTTTGTTGGCAAATTAGTGTCTCTGCTTTTTAATATGCTGTCCAGGTTGGTCATAGCTTTTCTTCCAAGGAGCAAGCATCTTTTAATTTCATGGCTGCAGTCACCATGTGCAGTGATTTTGGAGCCCAAGAAAATAAAGTCTGTCACTGTTTCCATTATTTCCTCATCTGTTTGTCATGAAGTGATGGGACTGGATGCCATGATCTTAGTTTTCTGAATGTTGAATTTTAAGCCAACTTTTTTTACTCTCCTCTTTCACTTTCATCAAGAGGCTCTTTAGTTCCTCTTCACTTTCTGCCATAAGGATGGTGTCATCTGCATATCTGAGGTTATTGATATTTCTCCTGGCAGTCTTGATTCCATGATTGTGCTTCATCCAGCCCAGCATTTTGCATGATGTACTCTGCTTATGAGTTAAATAAGCAGGGTGACAATATCCAACCTTGATGTATGACTTTCCCTCTTTGGAACCAGTTTGTTCCATGTCCAGTTCTAACTGTTACTTCTTAACCTGCATACAGATTTCTCAGGAGGCAGGTAAGGTGCTCTCATATCCCCGTCTCTTTAAGAATTTTCCACAATTTGTTGTGATCCACACAGTCAAAGGCTTTGGCATAATCAATAAAGCAGAAGTAGATTTTTTTTGGAACTCTCTTGCTTTTTCGATGATCCAGTGGGTTGTTGGCAATTTAATCTCTGGTTCCTCTGCCTTTTCTAAATCCAGCTTGAACATCTGGAAGTTCTTGGTTCATGTACTGTTGAAACCTGGCTTGGAGAACTTTGAGCATTACTTTGCTAGCGTGTGAGATGAGTGCAGTTATGCAGTAGTTTGAGCATTCTTTGGCATTGCCTTTCTTTGGAATGAAAACTGACCTTTTCCAGTCCTGTGGCCACTGCTGAGTTTTCCAGATTTGGTGGCATGTTGAGTGCAGCACTTTCACAGCATCATCTTTTGGAATTTGCAATAGCTCAACTGGAATTCCATCACCTCCACTAGTTCTTTGTTTTGTATCTTACACATGAAGATTTGTTAAATTTCATCTGATAAGATACTTATTCCATTACTATGTGTAGAATACATGCTTGGCTTTTTTTCCCCTGAAAATAAGAAAAAAATGTGAAAGACCATTCCTGTGAACATTGTGATAGACAATATTTTAGATAAAAATACAGATTTCTGTTTCAGTGTATTTCACCGATTAGGGAAAGATTGTACCATTTCTTAGGCCTGGAATGTAAGTCATATTTTGCATATTGTATTTGAAGTTGGGCGTTTTGCAGAAACAAATCGTAGCTGCCCTGCTGCCTTGTGATCTGTTACAACCGCATGTGAGAAAAAGCAGTAGTTTATATAGCCAGCAGTTCTCAGATTGTGACCAGTGGGTCATGGGGGTTTACTCAGACCATATCAGGGAATCTACAGGGTTAGACTGTTTTCATAATGCTGTTTTTTTTTAATTTGTCTTTTTCATTTTGACTTTTTTTTTTTCTTACAGTGAAAAGCAGTGGTGGGTTAAAAAAGAAAAAAAGTCACTGCGATGCTGTAACACAAATCAAGCTGAACTAGTAATCATTGTATTCTTCACCACCATGCACATACTGCTTTAAAAAAAGAAAAGTTTCACTTACGGTGAAGCAGTGAAAATTGCTTTTATTAAATCTCAGCACTTGAGCACACTTGTTTTTCTCTAATAAAATGCAAAATTTCCCCTTATTAAAAAAAATGGGCAGAGGACCTTCTTTTCCAAAAAAGATATACAGATGGTCAACAGGCACATGAGAAGATGCCCATTGAGACTGATCATCAGGAAAATATAAATCAAAACCACGGTGAGATACCACTCACCCCTGTCAGCATCACTGTCGTCAAAAAGACAAGAAGTAGCGAGAGTTGGCGAGGATGTAGAGAAAGGAACCCTCTAGCGCTGTTGGTGGGAGTGTGAATCCATGCAGCCACCATGGGAAACAGTATGGAAGCTCCTCAAAAAATCAGAACTGCCATATGAACCAGCAGTTCCATTTCTGGCTCTTTATCCAAAGAAAACAAAAAAACTAATTTGAGAAAGTAATGCACCCTAATGCTCACAGCTCATAGCAGCCTTATTAACAATAGCCAAGATGTGGAAGTAACCTAAGTGCCCATTGATAGATGAATGGATAAAGGGGACCTGTGTATACATACATACCCACACACTATGGAATATTACTAAACCATAAAAAGAATGAAATCTTGCCATTTGTGACAATAAGGATGGAGCTGCTAGAGGGTGTTTTGCTTAGTAAAATAAATCAGACAGAAAAAGATGAATACCGTATGTGGAATATAAAGAACCAAACAAACAAATAGAACAAAACAGATACAGGAAACGAACTAGTGGTTAGCACAGGGAGAAAGAGGCAAAATCGGCGAAGGGAATTAAGAGGTACAAACCAGCAGTTAATAAGTCACAGAGCTGTAATATCCAGTGTAGGGAAGGTAGTCAGTATTTTATAACTTTGTATGATGTGTAATCTGTACAAACCTGAAACTAGTATATTGTAAGTCAACTACATACTTCAGTTTAAAGCAAAACAAACAAACAAACAAAACCCCAAATGTTATTGTTAAGCACTTCAGCTATATAATAAAAGTACTATTAGTTCTCTTAAAAAAAAAAAAAGACAAAAAAACTTGTGTGGTCATCTAAAATGCTAGCTGAACTAGCTTCTGTTTTCTTGGGACACCATTTTTACTTGAAGAATAAATAGTAGACAAACTATGGAGTTATTCACACTTTAGTGTGTGGCTGACAGTTTCTCACAAATGAATAAAGTGAGCCTGTCACTTCAAGGAGGGAAAAAGTTATTTTTGCCAGTGATAAAATTTGCATGGAAATAAGGCATTTTGGAAATTTTGCCCCCATTATCATTAGCCTCAAGAGTGAAATTAACAAATGAGGTTTTTCAGATATTTTGTAATGAAATGTGACAACATCTGGAGGAGCTGTGCGACTTAGTGACTAGTGTGTGATGTTACATCACCCATGGGTGAAAGAACCATTTGATAGCATAGTCCATGAGATTTTAATGTAATAATTTTTTTTTTTAATTCACAGACAAGGTTTCAGATTTCACATTTCAGGTAACCTGTAAGAAATGACGACTTGTTGAATTTTAGGGTAGTATCAAAGAAGAGTATCCTTAGTTATCTGAAAAGATTATTCCAATGTTCTTCCCTTTTCTAGCTACCCATCTCTGTGAGGCCAGATTTTTCCCCCCATAAAGTTCAACTAAAGTAACATACAGCGACAGATTGAATGCAGAAGCAATTATGAGAATCTGGCTGACTTCTACTTAAGTCAGACGTTAAAGAGGTTTTTGAAAACTTAAAAGGATGCCCCTCATCTAAATTTTTTGTTTTGGAAAACTGTTATATTTCCTTTAGAAATGTAATTTATGTGCTCGTGTTGTAATGGTTTCATTATATTTAAGTGAAATAGTAAATAAACATTTAAAACTTTTCTCACTTTTAATTTCTAGTGGCATAAATACCAGTAGATGTAACCTGTAGGAACAGAAGTTCTCAGGGTCCTTAATTTTACGAGTGTAGATGGTCTCAAGACCAAAAAATTTGCCAAGTGCTATTCTCAGTCATTGTGCAGGGTTGGAATAGTAGTGACTTGGTTTGTTGGGTGGACAAGAATGCTTTCATTGTATAGCTGCAAGGCTGACACAGGACACGCTATAGAACAGTACACTCTGTGTCTCGGTTTGGCATGATTTTTAGCAGGATATGTGTCTAAGCACTTGCTGGTAAAGCAGCTAGAAATAGATGCTTGACTGTAGAGCAGCTACTAAAATCCAGTATGGTTCTAAAAATCTTAGGGTGTGGAATATAACCTTACATATGCGAGAACTTTCTGGTAGTTCTTTGTCTATTAAGGCTTGGGGGAATGCAGTTAAAAAATTAATGGTTTTTGTAATAACCATATAAAATATTGCAGCTCAACAGCTGACCAATACTCCTACCTCATTTGGCCAGTCTTTGAGTCTGTTTTTAGTACATTTGGCTAACCTGATTGCAGTGTGTCTCAAATGCATGTATTTAGTTCCTGTTTGCATTTCTGTCGGAATTCCTTTTACTTCAGAGTGTAGAGTAATTCCTGTCTTTTTAAAGTGAGTCCAGAGTTGCTGCAAACAGACACCTTGTTGGAGGGCCCGAGAGACGATACACGCCTGTTGGCGCTTTGTGGGGTCTGAAGTGTAGGATAGGCTGTAAAGTAAGGTGGACCACCGGGCTTTGATTTTAATTCATGTTCTCTATTTTATAATACTTTTTGTAAAACTGCCAGAGTGGTAGGTTGAGTTGAAAGTATATGAAATTTCAAATAACACTGTGGAATAAATCATAACTTCTAATTATGTGAAATTTGGTACAGTTTGCAAAGTTGTTAAAAGTTTTTTTAAAGTTTTATTATAAATTATGCCATGAACTATATTACGAGGCAGCTTTAACCGGATTTCCTTAGTACAGATTTATTTGGAAAATAAAATGGTCCAGTATAGAAGAAAGCATTAAATGAAACCATGCATTTAGCTCTCTGGTGGGTAGTGTGCGGGGCCAGGAGATGGAGATGAGAACTGGTAGTGCTAATCAGCCTCTTCATAAGATATTTTGCACATGGCCAAGACTTCACCTTGAAAAGTAGATTGTGAAGAACATCAGTGACTCAGTATAGTTAGTCACGCAGAGCAGAGCACAGGGGATCTGTGGAGGAGGGAAGGCTGCTTTAACAAAACTTCAACCCAGACTTATAGAAGTCTTAAGTGATGTCTCTGGAGAGTCTGTGTTTATTTGACAGTTGTAGCAAGGAAACAATAGTATCAGACTTAAGACGAGGAGTTTGGCAAGTTTAAACGTTTAATCTACCTTTTAGGGAATGACAGTATGCTTCAGAATGTGAAGGGTACGAAAAAGTCAAGTCATCCAAGTAAAACGCTAGCAAAAGAAAAGTCAAGTCCTTCTCCTACACACACACACACACACTCATTTCACTCGCTCACACACACACACACACTCATTTCATGCTTTATAGACCAGGCTTTTAATCATATGAAAAGCTACTCAATCTCACTTTAATTCACTTTGAAATTAATTACATCACAAAAGTAATTAATGCAAATGAAAACCATATTGAAATATGAATCTTCATCTGTTAGATTGGCTAAAAAAATTCAAAAGTTGGACAACACTCACTGTTGATAAGACTTTGGAAAACAGAGACGCTGGTTTGTTATGGTCATAGTGCAAAATGATAAAACCTCTCTGGTGAGCAGCTTAACCACATTTATCACGCTGCATTTCCTCCACATTTATCATGCTGCATTTCCTCCTCCATCCCACAACCTTATTTTCAGGAACTTTATTCTCTGGAGATGTGTTATTTCTTGTGTGTGACTGTGAGTATAACTTACAAAGCTCTTTATAACAGAATTGTAGCAGAATTTTTAGAAACAAAAGGGATTTTTGCTTTTTGGAAAAAAAAAAAATGCGGTATGTCCACACAGTGGAATACTATGCAGATGTTTAAAGAAAATAAAAATAAAGATCTCTGTGTACTGATAGGGGATGATCTCTAGGCTATATGGTAAAGGGGAAGGTGGAGGAGTACAGAGCAGTGTATTTAACGGCCTGTCTTGTGTGTGAAGAAATGGTAAGAAGTAGTATGTTTATATGTTTTAGAAGGCTACTGAAGAAACTCATAAAATTGGTCATGTAAAGAGGATATGGGGAGGAGGCTAGGTGGGAGTGAGACTTGTCAGTGTGTACTATACACAGTTTTGATTCCTGTTCCCCCCGAAGGTATTTTTTAACTTCTAGAAAACACTCCCTCTAAAGAGAGGTCATTTGTTTTGAGAATTTTGAAAGATGTGTGCAAAGATTATGGCAGAGCATGAGATAACTTTAGAGTAAAGGGAAATTGAAATCCGTTTTCCTAGTATAGGAAATGTCCTATTGCAGGTATCTCTTAGTGGGTAAGCTGATAGCTGGACAGAAGCTAGCGAAGGGGCTGGAGTGGCCGTCCACTGTCTCCTGCATCTGCATCCCCTTTGCTGACTGAAATTTTAGGAAATTGTGGGTGCCCACTGTGGGACAGAACTCACGACCCAGAAAATAAATGGCTGTATTCATTCACCTCTCATGCTTTTCATTGTCTCACCTTCTCAAAGACTGCTGTAAAAAAGAGAAATTTTCCTTTTGTGTGTGTGTGTGGAGGTTTTCAGAAAATATGCAAAAGCAGAAGAGTATAAGGAACCTCCATATACCTGTCATTCTAGTTTCAATAATTAAAAACAATTTCACCTTAAAAAAAAAAAATCCTTCCTACCTTTTCTTATTCCTGGAATATTTTAATGCAAGCCTTATATCATTTTACCCAGAGCTACTTCAGCATATATCTTTAATAACTAAAGATGAAAGATTTGACAGTACAGGCCACAGTGTCTTACTGTGAAATTTCATTTTATGTCCTGGGTTTTTTTAGAAAGGTTAAAGGAAACTTATCCTTCTCTGTGTTCATCCGTCTTTCCTCTTCACTGGTATAATTTCCAGTCAGCATACAAGAAAGGTTGAGTATCTCCTGTCTTTAAAAATAAATTAAGACTTCCCTTACCTTACATTCATTCCCCTCTAGCTGCTGTCTCCGTTGGAACTGTACTTTTCAAAAAGCTATCTCCGTTTCCTTACCTTAACTTCTCAGCCAGTTCCAGCCTGACTCCTGTCCCCACGGCTCACTCCATTAAAACTGTTCTTGCTAAAGTCATCAGTGACTCACACATTAAATAAACCCAGTGACTCTGCAGTTTTCATCTTACTTGACAACTCAGCCACCTTCAGCACTCATGACCTCTACCTCCTAATACAAGCAGTGAACATTGAGTAATTACTGGGTTCAGCTCTGTGTGTGAATTCTCATTTCATTCTTTTTTTAAGCAATTTGTTTTACTAATGTAGAGCTTTGTCTAAATCTTAATTCTGTAAAATTTTATTTATCTATCTATTTTGGGCTGCGCAGGGTCTTGGTTGCTGTGCGGGCTTCCTCTGGTTGTGGCATGCAGAGCCTGCTCTGGGTTGCGGTGGGCGGACTTCTCATTGCAGTGGCTTCTCGTTGCAGAGCTCAGGCTCTAGGGCGCAGGGCTTCATCAGCTGTGTCTTGCAGGATCTAGAGTGCAGGCTCAGTAGTTGTGGAGCAAGCTTAATTGCCACATAGCACGTGGGATCTTCCCGGACCAGGGATCGAACCCACATCTCCTGCATGGGCAGGCGGATTCTTTACCACTGAGCCACCAGGGAAAGCCTCATTTAATCCTTTGACAGCTCTTTGAGGGAGGTGTTGTCATTATCCTCATTTTACAGGTGGGAACTAGCTAAAGCTTAGAGAGGTTAAATAACTGGTCAGCTGCGGTCAGGGGTAGAACAGTTTTAGGTTCAGGCACCATCTCATCTGATCCTGCTGCCTCTTTGCAAACACTTCACCTTGCTATCCTGGGTCTTCTTCCTGATCTTTAGATTTCTGGCTTTTCGGGCTTTCATACTGGGTCCTCCTCTCATGCAACCCGTGGCTTCAGTTTCCATGTGGAGGGTCGTGAGCTCCCGGTCTGTGTCCTTAGCGTAGAGCTGCTTCTGAACTCTGGACCCAGGGAGCCAGCTGCTCCTCGGCACATTGGGAACTTCGACTCTGCTCCTTCTGTGGTGGTTGCCTTTTTTGCCAGATGGTACGGCCATCTACCAGCTGCTTAGCAGAAACCTGGGGTCCTCTCTCCTGAACAGTCACCAAATCCTGTTTTATTGAGTCTTGTGTCTCTCTCATTCATCTACCACCCTAAGGAAGCCCCCCACCCCCAGTTCAGTAGGCTCCACCTGTTACACATCTCAGGGTATCCTGTACTTGTCTTCCTCCCCTTTATAACATTTTCAGCAGTTACATTCACTTGCTTATATTAGCTTTTCGTTTTCATTCCTTTAGCCCAAACTTTAATTTTTAAATTCCTTTAGGAAGACATTAAGAGACAGGACCAAGACAACCTCATTTTTTATTCCATCCCTGGGGGCTGGCAGAGTGCCAGGCACAGAATCATCATTATATTTGATGAATGAAAAGAGGAAAAATTTGTTATGGGAAAATCCCTAAGGATTCACTCGGAAGGGTGAATTTCAGAAGACAGACTTGAAAACACTGGGACTTGCCTGGCAGTCCAGTGGTTAGGACCCCGAGCTTTTACTGCAGGGCGTCCAGCTTTGACTCCTGGTCAGGGAACTAAGATCCTGCATGCCACACGGTGTGCCCCCAAATTTTTTTTTTTACTTCTGATAGTCAAGCCATAGAAGGGAGCTAAGGAATTGGCAGTAAAGTTAAGAGAAATAGGGTATTGGTTTTTGTTATTCACTTGCTAAGTTGTGTCCAACTCTTTGTGACACCATGGACTACAGCATGCCAGGCTTCCCTGTCCTTCATTGTCTCCTGGAGTTTGCTCAAATTCATGTCCTAGGCAATAGTGTTCTTTGCAGCACTGGACTTTACTTTCACCACCAGACACATGCACAACTGAGCATCGTTTGCGTTTTGGCCCAGCTGCTTCATTCTTTCTGGAGCTATTAGTAATTACCTTCTGCTCTTCCCAGTAGTATATTGGACACCTTCCGACCTGGGGGGCTCATCTTCTGGTGTCATATCTTTTTGCCTTTTCATATAATTTTGGAGTTCTCTTGGCAAGAATACTGTGGAGTGGGTTGCCATTCCCTCCTCCAGTGGACCACGTTTTGTCGGTACTCTTTACTGTGACCCGTCCATCTTGGGTGGCCCTGCATAGCATGGCTCTTAGCTTCACTGAGTTACACAAGCCCCTTTGTCACAAGGCTGTGATCCGTGAAGGGGAGGTTATTTGGGGAAGTGGAAGTTGTGGGACTTTCTGACTGTCATCATAATATGGAAAGGAAGGGAAGAGGGTGTCAAGAATGCCAAAGGAATCATGATATGCCCTGAGAGGGTCAGGTATGAAGGGAAGAGCAATGACTGTAGTTTTCAACCTGTTGACTTTCAAGAACCTTCTGTGGGATATCCACATGAAGAGAACCAATAGACAGTTAAAAAAAAAAAACGAAACTAGAATCCAGGAGAGACATGGCTTTACTTTATTACTGAGTAAAATCACTAAGATACTACTGATAATTCACAAGTACAGAGTTGGCAGATATTTTGGTACTTGGGAGTGGAAGCACGTGTGTGTATTATTACTGAGACGGGTTTTGCATTGATACCATTGAACACCCAGTGGAGGCCAACTAATGAAAACTGTGAATCTGTACCAGATCTGTGTTTCAATTAATATTTGTTCGTGCCAATTTATACTTTTTTTCCTTCTTAGATAAAAATAAAACTTAGTGGAGTTTATAGAACTCCATTAGACTGTAAACTCCATGAGTTTGCTGCCATGTGATTAAATTTTTTTCCCTCTTGTTTCTCTAGGGCCTATTCCCTGGTGGATTCCAGTCAAGTGTCTACTTTTCTGATTTCCATTCTACTTATAGTCTATGGTAGTTTCAGGTAAGATGCTCTCAAAATGGGATTGATTTCTGTTGGAGGTGGAAGACACATTGTTCTGGGTGTTGGGACCAGAATTTATTGCTTCTTTGAAGAGAAACATGACTTTGACAGGAATTGAGTTGAACAGGATAATTCTGATATTTATTCTTTGGTTGGCTGTTAAAACACTTCTTGGTTTTGCTTATGTCTTTGGCATTTTAATGCAAATAAGTGAAAACTAATCGCTTAAATTCTGGTTCTGGGGGAAAAATGATTCACATTAAGTATACTTATTGAGAGAGTTAAGGAGAGAGTCCTTGACAGTGATTCTGCAGTGTCTCAAAGGGACAGAATGTTCTTCTTAATTAAAAAAAAAAATGCATTGACCTATGTGGACCATATATGATATTGCCAGTAGATAGTCAACTTTTTTGACATACGCATGTAATTTTATAAGGTTCAGGCTACTATTAGGAGAATTGTGCACGGTTGCATTGACCAAGTATTCTCTCTGCTAACCTTAGGAATGCTGAGACTGGATCTTCTTGAAGTTCCCATCCTAGCAGACAGCCATAGAAATACAAAGATAAGGAAGCTAGATACTCAACTCCCTTCTTTTCACTATTCTTACTTTAGAGAAATCTTAGTGGTTGTATAACTGATAGTTTTATGGTGGATAAATTTAAAAATGAAAGCTGCCTGGAAAATTTTAAATTGAGAACTTGAAAGGGAGCAGCAGTGTTAAAGGAAATAAACAAGCTTAAGGATTTTGAATTACCCAGTACTATGTTTGGATTTTAATGAGTATTTGGTAAAATTACATACTTCCAGGCTTTATCTCAGCATTGAGTAGAACAAGTAAAATACTGTTGATAATTCCAGTATCAGTTGATAAATGTTTTACTCATTGAGACTTCTGCTGAGAACCCTAGGTTCCTAGCCACCCTTAGGAAGCATCAGTCAAGCCAGAGCAGCTTAGAACCTCATCAGCATAATCCTATATTTTTTGTATAGACAAATTTTTGGTTTTTTCTTTTTGAGTATATAGTAACATTTCAGAAGTTTTTACAATTAAAAAAAAAACCAAAACTTCAGACTCACAACTCTGAAACTCCTTTCGTTAGTTCAAATGACGTTTTATTTGGCATGTACTTACATACTGTGTACATTTTTATAGTTTAAATCCAGTGTCCCTAGCCTTTTTGGCACCAGGGGCCAGTTTCATAGAGGACAGTTTCCCCACAGACTTTGGCAGAGTGAGGGGGCTGAGGGTGGTTTCTGGATGATTCTCATAAGAAGCGTGCAACCCAGATCATTCACACGCACGGTTCACAGCCCGTTTTGCACTGCCACTGACCTGGCAGGAGGCGGAGCTCGGGTGGTGATGGGGGTGATGACCCAATGCAGCCAAGACAGTCCTTTTCACGGCAGCAGAAGCAAAACTGGCAGTGGCCAGTGAGTAAAGCTGCTAGAGTGACTTCCTGGGTTCTTGCCTTAATGTAAACAAGGCATAGCTGAATGAAGAACTGACCGATTACTTATTTGGACATGGATTGCTTGATGAAAATACAGGGAATTCATTAGGGCACAGCCAGCTGGTACCGTTGTTCAGTCAGTCAGTCATGTCCGACTCCGCAACCTCATGGACTTCAGCATGCCAGGCTTCCCTGTCCTTCCCCATCTCCTGGAGCTTGCTTAAACTCATGTCTGTTGAGTCAGTGATGCCATCCAACCATCTCATCCTCTGTCTTCCCCTTGTCCTCCCGTCTTCGATCTTTCCCAGCATCAGGGTCTTTTCCAGTGAGTCAGTTCTTCACGTCAGGCGGCCAAAGTACTGGAGCCTCAGTTTCAGCGTCAGTCCTTCTAATGAATATTCAGGACTGATTTCTTTAAAATGGACTGGTTTGATCTCCTCGCAGTCCAAGGGACTCTCCAGATTCTTCTCCAACACCACAGTTCGAAAGCATCAGTTCTTCAGCACTCAGCCTTTCTTATGGCCCAACTCTCATGTCCATACACGACTACTGGAAAAACCATAGTCTTGACTAGATGGACCGTTGTTGGCAAAGTAATACCTCTGCTTTTTAATATGCTGTCTAGGTTGGTCATAGCTTTTCTTCCAAGGAGCAAGCATCTTTTAATTTCATGGCTGCAGTCACCATGTGCAGTGATTTTGGAGCCCAAGAAAATAAAGTCTGTCACTGTTTCCATTATTTCCCCATCTATTTGCCACGAAGTGATGGAACTGGATGCCATGATCTTAGTTTTTTGAATGTTGAGCTTTAAGCCAACTTTTTCATTCTCTTTCACTTTGATCAAGAGGCTCTTTAGTTCTTCGCTTTCTGCCGCTAGGGTGGTGTCATCTGTATATCATATTCATATGTCTCCTGGCAATCTTGATTCCAGCTTGTGGAATCATCCAGCCCAGCATTTCGCATGATGTACTCTGTATATAAGTTATACAGGCAGGGTGACAGTATGTAGCCTTGATGTACTCCTTTCCCAATTTGGAGCCAGTCCATTGTTCATGTCCAGGTCTCACTGTTGCTTCTTGACCTGCATTATAGGTTTCTGAGGAGGCAGGTCAGGTGGTCTGGTATTCCCATCTCTCTAAGAATTTTCCACTGTTTGATGTGATCCACACAATCAAAGGCTTTAGAATACTCAGTGAAGCAGAAGTAGATGTTTTTCTGGAATTCTCTTGCTTTTTCTATGATCCAGTGGATCTATGGTTCCTCTACCTTTTCTAAATCCAGCTTGAACATCTGAAAGTTCTCAGTTCATGTACTGTTGAAGCCTAGCTTGGAGAATTTTGAGTGTTACTTTGCTAGCGTGTGAAATGAGTGCCATTGTGCAGTAGTTTGAACATTCTTGGCATTGCCTTTCTTTGGGATTGGAATGAAAATTGACCTTTTTCAGTCCTGTGGCCACTGCTGAGTTTTCCAAATTTGCTGGCATAGTGAGTAGCACTTTCACATCCTTTAGGATTTGAAATAACTCAGCTGGAATTCCATCACCTCCACTAACTTTGTTCATAGTGATGCTTCCTAAGGCCCGCTTGACTTCGGACTCCAGGGTGTCTGACTCTAGGTGAGTGATCGCACAGTCGTGGTTATCTGCGTCATGCAGATCTTTTTGTATAGTTCTTCTGGGTCCCCTGGGGTGCTAAATGGTGCTGACTAGTCTATCTTGCTGTCTCGCTTCTGCTGTTGCTACCAGTTTAGATGCTTCTCAGACGTTGTGAGTGACTTCCATTTGTTACTCTGAGGGGGTTGTCTAGAGATGTATGATTGTCACTGGCTACTAGAATTTTTTTTGGTTAGATGTTGACTTTATTAAAGAAACCTGATGAAGAAAATAGCTAATGTTTTACTGAGCATTTATGTTCCACCTACAGTGGTAAATGATTTACCTAAACTCTCATTTAATCTTTGTATCAATTCAACAGAATAGATACTGTTATTCCCATTTTATAAGTGAGGAAACTAGGGCCCAGAAATGTTACGTAGCTCGCCCAAGTAATAAGTGATGAAGCTGGGATTTAAACTCAGGCAGTACTCTACTGCTGCTGGCTGTTGAGAACAATAACATTTCAATTGTGAAGCAAATAAATTGATCTGACAGTAAAGTCAGAAGAAATGAGAAGTTTCTTAAAAACCCCTTTTTGTGATTTTTTTGTTTTTCTTCCATAGGATTCTCCAACCATAAGAATCATCTGGGGAAGGCTGTTCGGTAGGCTTAGGATGGGAGCCCTGTACTCTAGCCTCATTGAGGTGACCTGCACACTGGATAAACTCTTTCCGTTATTGCACATTGTTGGCCCTTCATTGCTGGTGGCACTTTATGGACCCACTCATTGATATGTTTTTAACCTTTTACAATTCTATTGAAGCTCTCCTGAAGTTCTCAGAGTCTCCTTTTTTTGCTAAGTCAAAAACATTTCTTCTCAGTCTTCATCCTTGCTGAGCCTTGGTGGTTTTATCACCACTACTTCCTGCAGATTTCTCCTCCCTTGGCCTCCGCTTTCATGTTGCCTTCCATATAGGACTTGCACGAGAAATGCCTCTTGAATTTGATTAGCCCTATCCCTATTGTCTCTCCCGATGCCCAGCCAAATGTTCTTACCTCCTCTGATTTAGGACCATAAAAAATACATTATTTGCTCATTTAAATAATACATTTTATTGAGAGAAGATCATAAAACGCAGGATGAAAGGTTTGTGCACTGTACTGGTTATTTTCCCCCAGGCTTTCACATTTCTAAGTACAGAGGGGAGAACTGTGGCAAATAAAACTAGATTTTAAAGCCCCAAACAAATCCTCAATCTAAGAGCCGTTACGTTTGCCATGCCTTGGCTGAGCTCTGCTTGCTGGACTTCCTGTGTTACTTAAAGATGACACCTGATCACCCTAATCTTTCCAGCTGCTCAGGGGGAGAAAATAGCATAATTACTCATGTAATAAGTATTTCCCCCCAGCCTTTGGCAAACCAACAGGAAAACATTAACGGAGGGGCAGGGAAGGTGAAAGGGACCACTCAGATGGGCATAGGGACCCAGGAACACAGTGTGAGATGGTTTAGAATTTTTTAGGCAGCTTATTACTGTGAAGATACTTGAGTTCTGTCCCCACAGGAATCACAGACAAAAAAAAGAACAGCAGGTTTGAAGTAGGTCTAAAAGGAAATCAAAAGGAAGATATACTTTATAATTGATAAAAAGGTAATACATAAATATAATACAGATGTATCTCTTTATGTACAGTTACTATATAAAGGAACAATGGAACTTTTATAGAGTAACTACTCTCTTTTTTTAAGGCAAGCACCTCCCTGTGCTTTCTTTAATTTTGAGGGTAGTTTATTTGCTTATACCCAAACCTACTCTAGGAAGACAGTGCAGAGATGATAAGGAATGTACTTTATATGATTCTTTTGACCTTTATACCAAATGCAGGTAACTGTAAAGTTAGACCAGGTTAACCAAAATAAGTCTTATTATGGTTCACAAACCAACTCACCCTGAGCTATGCTGTGTAGGGCCACCCAAGGTGGACAGGTCATGGTGCAGAGTTCTGACAAAACATGGTCCACTGGAGAGGGGAATGGCAAACCCCTTCAGTATTCTTGCCTTGAAAACCCCATGAACATTATGAAAAGGCAAAAAGATAGGACACTGAAAGATGAACTCCCCAGGTCATAGGTGCCCAATTATGCTACTGGAGATCAGTGGAGAAATAACTCCAGAAAGAATGAAGAGAGGGAGCCAAAGCAAAAACAACACCCAGCTGTGGATGTGACTGGTGATGGAAGTAAAGTCCGATGCTATAAAGAGCAATATTGCATAGGAACCTGGAATGTTAGGTCCATGAATCAAGGCAAATTGGAAGTGGTCAAACAGGAGATGGCAAGAGTGAACATCAACATTTGAGGAATCAACGAACTAAAATGGACTGGAATGGGTGAATTTAACTCAGATGACCATTATATCTACTACTGTGGGCAAGAATCCCTTAGAAGAAATGGAGTAGCCATCATAGTCAACAGAAGAGTCCAAAATGCAGTACTTGGGTACAATCTCAAAAATGACAGAATGATCTTTGTTCATTTCCAAGGCAAACCATTCAGTATCACAGTAATCCAAGTCTATGCCCCAACCATTAATGCTGAAGAAGCTGAAGTTGAACAGTTCTATGAAGATTTACAAGACCTTCTGGAACTAACACCCAAAAAAGATATCCCTTTCATTATAGGGGACTGGAATGCAAAAGGAGGAAGTCAAGAGATACTTGGAGTAACAAGCAAGTTTGGCCTTGGGAGTACAAAATGAAGCAGGGCAAAGGCTAACAGAATTTTAGAACTCACTGGTCATAGCAAACACCCTCTTCCAACAACACAAGAGAAGACTCGACACATGGACATCACCAGATGGTCAACACCAAAATCAGATTGATTATATTCTTTGCAGCCAAAGATGGAGAAGCTCTATTCAGTCAACAAAAACAAGACTGGGAGCTGACTGTGGCTCAGATCATGAACTCCTTATTGCAGAATTCAGAGTTAAATTGAAGAAAGTAGGGAAAACCACTAGACCATTCAGGTATGACCTAAATCAAATCCCTTACGATTATATAGTGGAAATGACAAACAGATTCAAGGGATTAGATGTGATAGAGTGCCTGAAGAACTATAGACAGGGGTTCGTGACATTGTACAGGACGCAGGGGTCAAGACCATCCCCAGAAAAAGAAATGCAAAAAGGCAAAATGGTTGTCTGAGGAGGCCTTACAAATAGCTGAGAAGAGGAGAGAAGCAAAAGACAAAGGAAAGGAATGATATACCCATTTGAATGCAGAGATCCAAAGAATAGCAAGGAGAGATAAGAAAGCCTTCTTCAGTGATCAGTGCAAAGAAATAGAGGAAAACAATAGAATGGGAAAGACTAATGATCTCTTCAAGAAAATTAGAGATACCAAGGGAATATTTCATGCAAAGATGGGCACAATAAAGGACAGAAATATCATTTATTTCTAATATCCTTGATCTGCTATCAAGAAGAGGTGGTAAGAATACACAGAAGAGCTATACATAAAAAGATCTTAATGACCCAAATAATCTCGATGGTGTGATCACCCACCTAGACCCAGACATCCTGGAGTCCCAAAGTCAAGCAGGCCTTAGGAAGCATCGCTACGAACAAAGCTAGTGGAGGTGATAGAATTCCAGCTGAGCTATTTCGAATCCTAAAAGATGATACTGTGAAAGTCCTGCACTCAGTATGCCAGCAAATTTGGGAAACTGAGCAGCAGCCACAGGACTGGAAAAGGTCAGTTTTCATTCCAATCCCAAAGAAAGACAATGCCAAAGAACGCTCAAACTACCACACAACTGCATTCATCTCACACGCTAGCAAAGTAATGCTCAAAATTCTCCAAGCCAGGCTTCAACAGTACGTGAACTGTTAACTTTCAGATGTTGAGGCTGGATTTAGAAAAGGCAGAGGAACCAGAGATCAAATTACCAACATCCATTGGATCACAGAAAAAGTGAGAGAATTCCAGAGAAACACCTGCTTTATTGACTGTCAAAGCATTTGACTGTGTGGATCACAACAAACTGGAAAATTCTTAAAGAGATGGGAATTCCAGACCACCTGACCTGCGTCCTGTGAAATCTGTATGCAGGTGAGAAGCAACAGTTAGAACTGGACATGGAACAACAGACTGGTTCCAAATAGGGAAAGTCGTAAGTCAAGGTTGGATATTGTCAGCCTGCTTATTTAACTCATAGGCAGAGTACATCATGCAAAATGCTGGGCTGGAAGAAGCACAAGCAGGAATCAAGATTGCTGGGAGAAATATCAATAAACCTCAGATATGCAGATGACACTACCCTTATGGCAGAAAGCGAAGAAGAACTAAAGAGCCTCTTGAGTGAAAGAGGAGAGTGAAAAAGTTGGCTTAAAGCTAAACATTCAGAAAACTAAGATCATGGCATCCAGTCTCATCACTTCATGGCAAATAGATGAGGAAACAGTGGAAACAGTGGCAGACTTTATTTTGGGGGGCTCCAAAATCACTGCAGATGGTGACTGCAGCCATGAAATTAAAAAACGCTTGCTCCTTGGAAGAAAAGTTATGATCATAGACAGCATGTTAAAAAGCAGAGACATTACTTTGCCAACAAAGGTCCATCTAGTCAAGGCTATGGTTTTTCCAGTAGTTGTGTATGGATGTGACACTTGGACTATAAAAAGAAAGCCGAGCGCCAAAGAATTGATGCTTTTGAACTATGGTGTTAGAGAAGACTCTGGAGAGTCCCTTGGACTGCAAAGAGATCAAACCAGTCAATCCTAAAGGAAATCAGTCCTTAATATTCATTGGAAGGACTGATACTGAAGCTGAAGCTCTAATACATTGGCCACCTGATGCGAAGAACTGACTAATTTGAAAAGATCCTGATGCTGGGAAACATTGAAGGTGGGAGAAGGGGATGACAGAGGATGAGATGGTTGGATGGCATCACCAACTCAATGGACATGAGTTTGAGTAAGCTCTGGGAATTAGTGATGGACAGGGTAGCCTGGCGTGCTGCAGTCCATGGGGTTGCAAAGAGTTGGACACGACTGAGTGACTAAACACATGTCATGATGTATTTATCACACACTAATGTGTGATGTGTTTATCTTTTGAATTGTTCTTTTGAGAGAGTCAGTTCCTAGGCAGGTTGATAGGGGGTCTAGGGGTCCCCAAGGAGAGAGGGGTCTGAAATTCTCAAGGAGGAAGAAAGGACAAACTTTTTTCTTTCTCCACATTCCTTAGGATTATATAACAATAATGTATCCTGCCTGAGGACAGTCTCTGGATTAAGGACAGTCTTTGGATTAAACCTTCTGGCTAATTCTGTTATCTTAAAATGTAAATTATGGGAGTAGGTCTGATGAGGTCTTTACAACCTCCAGACATTCTTTGGATTCACTGGAGAGTATATAACTTCATTGTTAACACTAGCAAGCGGGTACTCTTTCTACCCCCTTCTGATGCCTATGTCAGAAGCTTTCTCTATCTCCTTTATACTTTAATAAAACTTTATTACACAAAAGCTCTGAGCGATCAAGCCTCGTCTCTGGCCCCGGATTGAATTCTTCTCCTCTGGGGGCCAAGAATCCCGGTGTATTCGCATGATTCAACAACAACCTTTCACTTTCGCCATCTCATATCCTGTCCTATCTTAAGAAAACATTTATAGAAATCTGAATTCATCGGATAGTGTGGGGAATGGTTATGTACATTGTAATGCATATGGACAAGTTCCTTGATATATATGAGCCTCATCAGTTCCTTTTTCAAGGTTCCCTTTATAGAAACCACTGTATAATTTTTCTAGGAACACACATTTAGCTTACAGCAAAGTTCCACCATATAGTGTTTACCTTGACCAAGTGAATGCTCCCTTTCATGGTACTTCCTTCCAATATTAGAATGATCAAAAAACATGGTAGTCTTAAAATACTAAAATAAAAAATTCCATTTTGCCTTTCTTCTCCAGTATTCATAATTGTATTCCATTATCAGAATTCAAACAGGTGAACAAGCATAACTTTTCAGTAAATGTGTTCTCAGCTCCCTTTTGCTTCCTGCAATTGTCAATTGTTTATTTTCACTCTGCCCTGTTCAAAAGTATTTTAGACCATTAAGTTTTACAAGCTGTGATGAGATAAGGTAAATTAGAATGGGGCCAAAGAAAAGGTATGGGTGGAGACAAAGTAGAGCCAAAAATAAGTCTAAAAATACATACCATAGTGGCCAACACCCCTCCTGGTGGTCCACAGATACGCAGTAAGCTTTCTAGCAGCCAACTTGCAGAAGAATGAAATTGAAAACTTTACAATGTCCTGAATAAAAAAACCAAATTGTGTAGGTGAATTGCAGTTACTCTTGCTTTTAAGATCAGACATAGGTTTATCCCAAAGACCCTCAGAAAGAGGATGCAATGTTGTATTGCATAGCATTTCATAACAGACATTGATTGTTGACTGAATTATAGTACTCTTCAATATAACCTGGTGGCGTTTCATGAAATTAGATTTCAGCAAAAGCAGTTTTGCCAAAATTGAGGAGACAAAACCAGTAGCAGAAAGTTGTGGTCTAGATTGCTAGCTTACTGTGATCTAACGTTACATTTTATAATATCTAGAGAAATCAATGCGTTATTAGTTCTTCAGCTGATTATTTCTGAATATTGATCTCTTGATAAACGTGGACAGTGGTCCAGACATGTACTGTATGGCTGGCTGAATATAGGCCTCTTTGTCTTAACAGTTCTCACGGCACATTTGCATTTTTATCACAACCTAGGAACCTAAAACAGCCTAACTATAAGCCCACATTTCCCCTTCTCCCGAGCAAGCAGTGGAAGTTCTTATGGGCCCAGGACTTTCCCAGAAAATGCCCTGTAATTCAGTCTGGTACCTACAGATACTAAAAGTTGACTTCCTTAAGTTCTATTCTTTATAGCTGAATCAGTTTTAGCCTGAAAAAACATTTAGAGCAAGTATCACTAGATCTCCACCTCCATCCCAATAAAACCTTAGTAAAGCACTCAGAGAATGTTAAACTACTTCCTGATGTAGTAATTGAATCAAACTATTGGGTTGGCAAAAAATTTGTTAGAGTTTTTCCATAAGATGTTATGGGAAAACCCAAATGAACTTTTTGGCTAACCCAATATATCAAAGTGACCCAAAAATGCACAGTGGGATTTGTACTTGTATATCAGCTTAAATTTGAAGAATGTTGATCAGTTGTCATTCTTTCTGACACTATTTTATCTGGCAGATTCAGTTGTTGGTTATACCCCACCCAGTTCAAGATCAAAACTGTATCATCCACCTGTAAAAGGTTGCTTTTCTTACTGCTTGTCCCTAGTAAGGCAGGAATTGAGCCAAAAATGGTATCAGATCAAGTTAACTCAAGGAGAAATATTTTGGCTTTTTTAAATAGAATTATTTTTGCCTGTGCTGGGTCTTCATTGCTTTACAAGGGCTTTCTCTCGTTGCAGCAAGCAGGGGCTACTGTTCATTGCTGTGCGCCGGCTTCTCGTTACAGTGGCTTTTCCTTGGCGCACAGGTTCTAGGGTGCATGGGCTCGATAGTTGCAGCTCCTGGGCTCTAGAGCGCTGGCTCAGTAGTTGTGGCGCACGGGCTTAGTTGCTCCTTGGCATGTGGGACCTTCCCGGTCCAGGGATTGAATTCGTGTCTCCTGCATTGGCAGGTGGATTCTTATCCACTGTGCCACCAGGAAGTCCCTTTTTTTTTTTTTTAAGTAAAGGAGTTGTATGTATTGATGTGGAAATATATCCTTGGCGTACTATTGAATGAAGATTAATTTGTGAAATGACAGCTGTGCAGTGTGGGTAACCATTACTGGACCTCAGTCACAGTAGCCTGGGACCTGTTAAACCTAGGTCCATGGATCTTGTTTTAGAAAGCTGGAATACATGTATCTTCATGTTTGAGCAAATATATGGATCCTCACAGCCTCATTTAGCCAGACTTCTGTTTTGTGTGATAGTGACCAATGATAATGTTTGACAGGGCAAGGCCAAAAAAAAAAGAAAAATTGACTACAGTGATAAATACAAAAGATTTTTTTCCCCTTATTTAAAATTGCTTATAAAAGATAATGGATTATATAAACAAAAGTAATAATATAACATGGAGTTCATAGTATGACATGTAAAAATAAAAGGCACGGTAATAATCGTACAAGGGTTGAGAGGGAAATAAACGTAAACTGTTGTCAGGTTTTATATAAGTGAACTGCTGCCGTATACCTTGTGTTGTTAAAGATGTACACTATAAACTTTACAACAGCCACTAAAATAAAAGAGCAAAGAGTTATAGCTAATAAGACAACAAAGGAAATAAAACAGAGTCATTAAAAATTACTGTGTTAATCCAAAAGAAGGCAGGTACAGGGGAGCAACAACAAAAAACATAGTCTCCAACCTAATCATAACAAAAATCACATTAAATGAAATTGGCCTAAAAACCCCAATTAGAAGACAAGTGTCAGTAGAGTGCATAAAAAAGTAAGATCCAATTACATGATACTTACAGAAAGTACACAATAAAGCCAGAAAAAGGATTTAGGGTAAAAGGTTGGGAAAAGATAAAACTTACACTCATCAAAAGAAAGCTGGAGTGGCTATACTGATGTCAGACAAAGCAACTTTGAGAGCAGGTAATATTACCACAGACAGAAACCCTTCTTTCATAATGATAAAAGGGGTCAGTTAAGCAACAAGACATAATAATCCCTAATGTTTATGCATCTAACAGGAGATTTTCAAAATACATGAAGCAAAAGCTGATACAACTTCAAGGAAGAATAAAACAAATGCACAGATGTAGATAAAGATTCCAGTACCTCTCTCTTAATAATCGAAAGAACAAAGCAGAAAATCAGTAAGGTTATAGTCGCTTAAGTAATGTTCTCAACCAGGTCAAGCTGGCATTTATTGAACACTTCAGCAGTGTAATAATACACATGTTCCTCAAGTATATGTGAAATATGTACCAGGATAGGATGTATTTGGGGACATTAAAAAAAAGTCTCAGTAAAAGGATTCAAGGCATACAAAGTATGAACGCTGATCTCTGTTAGTCAGCTGGGGTTGCCATAACAAAATACCACAGACTGGGTAACTTAAACAACAGAAATTTTTCTCATAGTTCTGGAGGATGGAAATCCAAGGTCAAAAAAAAAAAAAAAAGGAAATCCAAGGTCAGAGTGCCACCACAGTTGGGTTCTGGTGAGCTATGTCTCCCTGGCTTGCAGATGGACACCTTCTTACAAGGCGCTCATGTGCATGGTCTTTCTTGGGCGTATGCTTGCTCTGGAAGGGAGAGAGGGAAACAAGGAGAGAAGGGGAGAGAGAGATCTGTTAGAAGGATACACTTCTATTGGGAGGGCCCCACCCTCAAGACCTTAGGAAAATTACCTCCCAAAGGCACCATCACCCAACACCATCCACCATGTTGAGGGTTAGGGCTTCCACAGATGAATCTTGTCCGGGACCCAAACATTTGGTTCCTAACAAATCACAACTGGATTGAGCAGAGAAAGCTCTGGAGAATCCCCAGATGTTTGGAAACAAAAAGCAACACTCTTCCATGTATCAACCAAGACATCAAGAAGGAATTGGAAAATACTATGAATTAAAGTTGAAAACATACCACATTTATGGACTGCTGCGAAAGCAAAGGGAACTGTAGCTCCACATACCTGGATTAGAATAAAGAAAAAGTTATCATTGATTTAAACCTTTTACCATTTCTGACTAAACCAGGAAAATGGAGCAAATGAAACTGTATTCAGTAGACAGAAGGAAAGAATAAAGATCAAAGCCAAAGTAAATCAAATAGATTTTCTCTGTGGAGAAAAACGGCTGAAACTAAAAGCTGATTAAAAAAAAAATCAGTAAAGTTGGTACCCCTCTAGCCAGACTACCCTTGGGATAAAAAGAAGACACAGACTTCATATCAGGGACAAGAGGTGATACTACTCGAGTGCACAGATATTAAAAGGCTAATAAGGGATGACCGTAAACAACTTTATGCCAATAAATTTGATGACTTAGATGAAATGGGTAAATTTTTTGATGTATCTATAAATCACAATCCATGCCCAAGGTCACTCAAGAGAAACAGGTAGCCCGAGTGGCCTGCACTCACTAAAGAAACTGAAAACGCCCCAGCGTTTTCCGCAAAGGCTGCAGCAGTTGGCAGCCCCGCCTGCAGTGTGTGATGCCTCACAGGCTTGCTGACCCTTGGTGGTTATCCGACGCTTTGCTCACAGCCCTCCTAATTGGTATTAGTGGTACCTCATTGTGATTTGGACTTATATTTCCCTGATGACTAGTGTTGTTAAAGAACTTTTCATGTTCTCACTGGCCATTTGCTTATCTTCTTTGGTGAGAGATTATTCACTGCCCACTTTTTATTTGGGTTCTCTATTATTGAATTGGAGGAGTTCTTTCTATATTCTAAACGTTCTCAGATACATGAGAGCACATATTTTATCCCATCTTTTGCGGTTGTCTCTTTTTTTTTTGAAAGTGTTCCTTGGTGCTCACAAGGTTTTTAATTTTGTTGAAGTCCAATTTATCAATTATTTAGTTGTGTTTTTTGGTGTCATAGGTAAGAATCCACTGCCAAATTCAAGGTCACAAAGGTTTTGTCCCAAGTTTTCTCGTTTTAGCTCTCAAATTATTTAAATTTAGATGAATTAAAATGAAATGGAATGCAGAATTCAGTCCTTCAGTTGCACTCGCACGTTTCAAGTGTTAATGGGCTCATGTCTACCAAGTAGGTCAGTGCAGGCTACAGGGCATTTCCACCATCACAGGAAGTTGTTTTGGACACACAGACACTTTAAATGAAGGCGGCAGTAGAAAATGAGCTAAGGACTTGAACGGTTCAAAGAGAAAGAAATGGTCAAGGTCAGTACATAAAATTGTTTAGTGGTTAAAGGATTCCAAATTACGACATGCACAGCATTTTTAGTCCCCCAGATTGAATGTGTCTACTTTCTTCAGGTCTTGACTCAGAAATAGTACCGATGAGCCCTGCATGCCCCATTTAAAGTTTCATATCTACCCTCTCCATTTCCTGCCTTTTTCCTTAGCTGTTACCATTAACATACCACATACAATATTTAATTTTTCTTGTTTATTGTCAGTCTCCCTGGTCCTCAAATATAAAATCCATGAGAGCCTTTTTTTCTCTCCACTTGTTTCTCTCCAGTACCTAAAACACTCTTGGATACAGCAGTAACTCAATACATGTTGCTGTTGAGGGAGAGCTGATTTGGTGAAGAGAAACAAGTGCTCTTGATAGCTGATGGTGTACGATGTTGAATTTGTGATCTCCAAAGAAGATTTAGCTTTGGGACCAGGGACTAGGCTTGATCATTCAAGACCTTTTGTGTAGCAGAGTTTTATTAAAGTGAAAAAGGGACAGAGAAATCTTCTGACACAGACCTCAGAAGGGGGACGGAGAGTGCCCTGTCCGTAGTCTTAGCAAGGCCTTACATGCTTTCTACCAGACCTACTCCTACAACATACATCTTAAGTTAACAAGATTAGAACTGACAATAGAAAGGTCTTACCAAACCCACTCTCACAGTGTACAAGTTTTAAAATAACAAGATGAGTCAGAAGGTTCTTGTTAAGGAGAAACAAATTCTTGAGCAAGATATGTTGTTGTTATATAGTCATTGGTGCAGAATTTAAGGGAAAACATACATCCTTGAGCAAGATGAGTTGTTTTGTTGTGCAATCATCAGCTCTGGGCTTAAAGGAAAAAAAATGTTTGTCCTTTTCTCCTCCTTGAGAACTCCAGACCCCTGTCTCCTCCTCAAGAGCCCCAGACCCCTTTCTCCTCCTCGGGGACCCCAGACTTCTTATCCACCTGCCTAGGAATTGACTCTCACTCTCAGGCAATGCTCTGAGAGTAAATTGGTCCACCCTTTTTGGAAGCAGTTGTGTGGTATGTAAAAGTTTCAAAATTGTGCTTGTCCTTTGACCCAGTATTTCTCCTTCTAGGTATTTCTCATACGGAAGTAATTAAAGATGTGCAGAGATATGGCTGGAATATCCAGCCACAGTGGAATGCTTTTTTATGCTGTCAGGAAAACTCTTGAACTAGCATGGAGAACTTTGCAGAGCTGTTCAAAAGAAATCCTCCTTTCTTCCCTAGTGCTTTAACATTTAAAACTATGTCTCATTACTGACTTTGCTGATCTACTTCTTTCTTGAAACTAAAACTTACCTATACAATTTTCCCCACAGGTCCCTTAATATGGACTTTGAAAACCAAGATAAAGAGAAAGACAGTAACAGTTCTTCTGGGTCTTTCAATGGCAACAGCACGAATAATAGTAAGGCATTTTTTGACAATTAACTGTCTACATGTAGTGGTCTTAATTTGATTCTTTCTATAACCCCAATTGATAATTTACTAGGTTTAAGGATTACAGTTGGTATAATAATACAGTTGAATCTGTATGGTATAGTTTGTTAAAGTTTTATGTTCTGAATCTGAGCTACAGATTTCTTGTGAATTCCTTTTAACTGTGCCTCAAAGCTTGCAGCCAAGATTCTTTATATTCTTAAAGACAAGCAAGATAGATGGGTATCTGTCTGCTTGTAGCTTCATTTAGGTCCTTTGGTGAGATTGATAATTTTGTAGGTGTTGATCGTAAATTCATTTAGTGACTCTTAAAGATAGCTACTTGTAGTACTTGTAGAACTGTTGTATCTCCTCTGGTACTTCAGATTTTAAAGGATGTTTGCTTTGAAGAAACATAAGTATGCTATATGGCAAGTGTTTAGCAGCATTATTCATAATAGCCAAAAAGTAGAAGCAACTCAAAGGTCAATAGACTAGTTAATGGGATAACAGCATACAGTATGTCCACACAATGGAATACTGTTCAGTATTAAAAAGAATGAATTACTGAAACATGCTCCAACATAGATGCACATCAAAACATTGTTAAGTAAAAAAGGCCAGATAGAAAAACTACGTATTTTAAGAATCCAGTTATATGAAATTTCCAAAAAGACAAATAGAGACAGAAAATAGATTAGTGGTTTCCTGGGTCAAGAGATGGGAAGAATTAACAGTTAACTGGCATGAGGGATCTTCTTGAGATGAGGATATTCTAAAACTAGATTATAGTGAACCTTTCACAGTTGGTGCATGCTAAGTCACTTCAGTCATGTCCAACTCTTTGTGACCTTTTGGACTGTAGCCTGCCAGGCTCCTCCGTCAATGGGATTCTCCAGGCAAGAATACTGGAGTGGGTTTCTGTTTCCTCCTCCAGGGGATCTTCCGGACCCAGGAATCAAACCGCGGTCTCTTATGTCTCCTGCATTTGCAGGTGGATTCTTTATCACTAGTGCCACCTGGGTAGCTTCACACTTGATAAACTTACCAAAAAAATACTGAATTACTTAATACTGGTAAATTTCATGGTATGTGAATTGTACTAGAAAGTTGGTAATGCTTGTCATAGAAGGTACTAATTTAGAAATAAGGAGACTTGATAATATTAAGAGATTGATATTGGGTACCTACCATTCACCAGGACTTCCCTGGTGGCTCAGATGGTAAAGTGTCTGTCTACAATGCGGGAGACCTGGGTTCAGTCCCTGGGTCTGGAAGATTCCCTGGAGAAAGAAATGGCAACCCACTCCAGTACTCTTGCCTAGAAAATCCCATGGCCAGAGGAGCCTGGTGCAGGCTACTGTCCATGGGGTGGCAAAGAGTTGGACGTGACTGAGCGACTTCACTTTCACTTTTCTTTCACCATTCACTTGATATTTATTAGATATTTTGAAAGTTGCAAAAAGAGTTGGTACCCAAGCTGTCGCATAGGCAGTGTGGCCAGAATACCCACAAGGTGTTAATAAAGTGCTGAGACAGCAAATACCACTTTCCACCCTATACCTCGAGCAGGTGCTTTTTCTTATGGGCCTTTACCATAGCCTCAGAGTCCCTTCTGAACCAGCATCTGCTGGCAGTAGGTCAGAGTAAGCACCAGTGGTGAAGTCATTTTGACCTCCATGTACAAAGAGACTAGAGAGAAAGACAAGCCAAGATGGGCAACAGTGGGTCAAGTTAGTAAGGGGTTCTCCTGGAGAAGGTGAATTTGAGATGAAACAGTGATCTTGGATCACTGGAAGAGCATAGCATATGGGCGCAGAGCAGGAGACGAGCGCCTGCTATAGTGAAGGCACTACAAGGACAGCAGGGAGTACATAGTCGCGTTTCCTGGGAAAGAATCCGAGCGCCTCGGTATTCTGTATCGTATGTACTAATCCCTAGAGCTGTCTGCATCTTGATGCGTTAATGTATTTCAGTCCATGGGCGCAGAGCCTGTTACGTAAGCTGTTACTATGCTCCTTTCTCTTTCAGGTATCCAGACCATTGACTCTACCCAGGCCCTGTTCCTTCCGATTGGAGCATCTGTCTCTCTCCTAGTAATGTTCTTCTTCTTTGACTCAGTTCAAGTAGTTTTTACAATATGTACAGCAGGTAAATGAGTTCTGCTATCTAGTCTTAAGCTTAAAAGGAAATTTTTTAACGTTTTTAAAAATCACCATTCAAAAATTAAGATTTATACACCACTCTTTTGCAAGTTTTTCTTCCTAAGTCTTCTTTGTCCCCAAGTCTGCCTTTCCGCCCTCCTCCCCACCCCTCCCTGAACCACTTGATAGCTCTGTCATCAGTTCTGACTCGCCAACTCAGTCTGGATGAAAGGCTAGGGTTTAAAAACTCAAGAACTTATTGCTTTGGCTTTGACTCCTTGTCTGATAAGTTACCAGAAGGTCCAGTTTGGTAGAGTCATTGTTGGCAACCCTTACCCATGTATGTTTCTGCAGATAGAAACACTGAGAGCTAATCACAGTAATTCGACTGTCAGCTAGCTGATCAGTTTTCAAGATGATTGATGGTGGACGTGTATCAATGTAAAACATTAAAATGCTAGCCTTCAATATTGTAATTAGCCTCCAATTAAAATAAATTAATTTTTAAAATGCCAGCCTTGTTAGATCATACTCTGGCCTGCCATTTATCGTTTGTTGTTGAGATAGACGAGAAAGAGAAAACCTGCCAGTGCTACCCCTACCTCAAACCAGGAGTGCAAAGCGGTTATCTGTGAGCAGCTAAAGACAGACACTGTTCTTTTCTCTAGTTAATTAATATTATTGTATGCACTTGTGGAGGAAAGTATTGTAGGCAATAATTATTTCTGTAAGTCATGCCATTTTTCTTATGATTAGTAAAACATTAAACAACAAAAAAATTAACCATACATTTTCTTTCTCTAGTTCTTGCAACGATAGCTTTTGCTTTTCTTCTTCTCCCGATGTGCCAGTATTTAACAAGGCCTTGTTCACCTCAGAACAAGTAAGGACTTGGGATATTCCTCTAAACTATAAGTGTATGTTTTTTTTCTTTGTACTTGATAGCAATATTAAGAGTACATTTTCTGATATTGACTGAAGCACAAAAATGCCAGAAGACTAGAAAATGAGATGTTTTGATTTTTTAAAACTGGAAAGTGATACTTCTTTTTGCACCTTCTCATAGCAGAGGAAATCTAAACAAATCTTAGGAAGTCAGAGTCATTGCAGTATGCTTCCTTGCTTAGATTATTTAAAGATGAGCAGGTTTTTTTATCCCTTTACTAGTTAATAGAATATGAAAATCGTGCTTGACTCAGACATTCTTTCCCTTTTGTCTCTGATGACCTAGATATATACTAGCTGCTTAGGTTTAATTCTAGTGTTCACACCTTAACTCCTAAAGCTATTGCTTCATGGAAACAAAATGCTATGCTAATGGAGATGCTCTAAGTTCTTAGGAAATCAGTCGCTTGGGGTGGCTGATTTTCCCAGGAATTAGTGATAACCAAATAGATGGACTATCTTAATTTTATTCACCTTTGGTTAATGAATTGAATTGTTGACTTTCCTCATTTTATTTTCCTCATAAGAATTAGAAATTTCTCTGTATTTAATTTTTCAAATATTGATATTATCACTTTAAACTTCTCAATATCCATGTTGGTATCTGGGATAAAAGGTACATTATCTAATGGGTGCAGAAATGTAATCCTTCTGAACTTTCTGTAGTTTCTTCCAAAGAAATTTGGGTATTTTGGATTTCTGGGTATCTCGGTATTGCCTCCTATTTCACTCTGGCCATCTCAGATTCTGAACATGAAGAACCAAAGGAGAGTTTGCTTACTGAACGTGATTTACTGTCTGTTAGTCCAGTCAGTGTTGTCTGTTCCCAGGATTTCCTTTGGTTGCTGTGGACGTTTCACTGCTGCTGAGTTACTGTCGTTCTCTCTGTCTGTCATGCTCGTCCTCATCTGGGTTCTCACTGGCCATTGGCTTCTCATGGATGGTAAGTAACTACTGGGTGACAAGTGGAAATTGTAATATCAGTTATGGTTAAATTTGTCCTCTCTTCCTCTACTTTCTGTGTTTTAGTAGTATACTACTTCTGACTAGCATGAATTATTAGGTGTCCAGAGATGGTGTTTTGTATCAGTTTTTACCCACACTCTTAAGATACTTTCTAATAACAGCTTTTTTGAGATGTAATTCACATATCATGCAATTGATATACTTGAAGTGTACAATTCAGTCGTTTTTAGTATGTTCAGAGTTGGGCAGCCACCACTTGAGAGCATTTTAACACCTACCCTCCAAAACCCACACCCATCAGCAGTCACTGCCCGTCCCCTCCCCAGCCCCAGATGTACCCTGGTCTACTTTGTGTTTCCGTGAACGTGTCTCTTACAGACATTTTGCAGAAATGACATCACATATGACCTTTTTTGTCTCTTCTTTCACTTGGCATGCTGTTTTCAAGGTTCATCCATGTTGTACCATACATCAGTACTCCTCTGTTCCTTTTTATGGTCAGATATTGTTTAATTTTATAGATGCATCAGTTTTATTTATCCATTCATTAGTTGTTTTCACTATTTTGACTGTTGTGAATAATGCTACTGTGAGAAATGGAGTACAAATTTTCTGTACTTTGTTAATATACATGGGATTATAGTATAATATGAGGAATATATAATAGTGTATTGATATAAATACATGTCTATATCATTATACACAGGGTAATAATAGCTAACATTGAGCTGCTGAGTGTTTTACATGGATTTTTTCATGAAATCCTGAAAACAACTCTTTGAAGTAGGTACTGTTGTTGTTGTTCTTATTTTACAGAAGAGGAAGTAATTTCAGAGAAGTGACTTTTAGTCTCGTCTTGATTTAAGACCCTGTAACCATCTTCACCTCCTTTTTCATTCATTTCTTCTCTCGTCTTCACAGTTCACTTTACTAATCTCATAAGATTTTATCTAACTGCCTTGCCCCACGAAGTCTGTTCACCCTTTTCTTTCTTTTGATGTTTCAGAAGGGAAGGAAGTTGAAATACTACAGTCAGTTTTATGCTGTTTTAGCTCATCCATGTTGTAATGTGTATCAGCACTATCTAAGGAATTTTTTAAAGTGGGAAATTTGGAAAGCAGAGATATGGGTATGGGTGGCACTTCTTCCTCTAACCCAGTCCAGCAACCACAAGGCTAATCCAGGCCTTAGGACAGAGCTTTTTGAAGGCACTGCCAGGTCTGAGGGCTCCTCTTCTTGCCAGGCTCCGTGTCCTGCAGCTCGGAGGATGGCACGCCTGCAGCGGAGCTGTCACTCGGTGCTGTCTCAGCGCAGAGCAGGGTGTGACCGTGAAGGAAAGGCACAGGGCTTCTGTGGGGCGACACACTGCTCTCTGCTGAGTGTGGGGGTCACTCTACACGTCTCTACACATGTTCACATCCACAGAACTGCATATCTGAAGCCAGACTGCTGTTTCTGCCAGTGATAATCTGTGAAACGTTAAATATACGTACTTACGATTTTATATAATTTGTTTGTATACATTTGAGGCTGTCCAGGTGCGGGTCAGAAAAGAATTTCCAGACACAGAGCATCTCAGAAGGGAAGGAGTTTATTAAGACAAAGAGCAGAGATACTGTGGGCACTGTGAGCACAGTGGGCAGACCTCTGGACAGACCAGGGAGAGTTGACAGTATTCGTGAGTTAATAGCCAATTTTTATAGCCTGAAGACAAAGTACCTTCCCGCCAGAAGGTTGGCATTAGGTGTCAGGCTGGGGCGCCACAGGGTGTTTACCGGAGTGGGCATCTTTGCCTGATCGGGAGTCAGGAAGCCTGATAGTGATGGTCAGGGGCTTATGTCAACGGTTACAAAGGGGATCATTAGCTTTGGAGGTGACCTTGGTTCTGGGCTCTGCTTCTGTGGCCGTGGTACAAGGCCTCGCACCTGCGGCCTGGGTTATGACTCTGCATACTTGCTGTCATACTTGTTGAGTGCCTTTTTTTTTTTAAGTGCCTACCATAGACCAAGTATGGGAACTCAAAAGCAGTTCCTTGAGGTTGCAGATCAAGTTACCGTTTAGACTTACATACAGACCTTTAAGTGACTCAGTAGGAGGTCAGGGTCTCAGTCACCAGGCCCGGTCTGTAGTGGCAGACTGAGCTCTTGACAGGCGTGGTCTCTTGTGGTAGTGCCATAGATTGCCTGATTAAAAAAAAATTAACTATGATCATTTGCTTCAGTACTTGAATACCCACTGCGCATATAAATATGCATTCTGAAGTGCAGTGTTTAGAATTTTTAAGTGGTTTATTGAACTGCTAAATTTCCCAGATTCAAGTATCTGTGCTTTCAGTATCCTTGTGGATTGGTGGTTGATAACTTAAGTGCTTCTGAAGGTTGATAAAGAATAAGTTGAAAAGAAGAAATTCCATCCAAAGTCACAGCAGGGCTTGGCCAGATTATAGCAGAAGGGTAAGAAATGTTTTATAGATACTAGAAGTTAGTAGTCGTAATGTAGCCATTAACCTGCATTTGACTTTTCCTAACATTAACTCCTGATTCCTTCCAAGGGCTGATTTGTTAACCAAAAGCAGTATTGAAATTGAGCATGTAGGTGATTTTGAAAGACTTGAATAGAACCTAATTGCTCCTTAAAATATGTATTGTAGAAAATTAAGAAGTGTTGGTCCTGTTAATGATTAGAGTAGTGTCAGTCAGTCAGTCTCACAGCTGCTTTTGTGATTATAGCCCTTTAATCTCATCCAGTCCAGTGCTTCCTGATGAGGAAGCAAACAGACATTTCTCCTCTACTACTTCTGAACAAAAACTTGATATAAAGGTTGGTTAGTTGGTTAAAATCTAAACTGAATTATTTCAGTCCCATATAAATTGACAGTTTGGATGATTGTTAGCTACATATTAAGAGAAAATGTTCTATGATGATGTCCTTAAATGACAGAGCCCTTTCCCGTAAATGGCACCCCTAAGTTCATGTACACAGAGGAAAGCTCCAAGCACTACAGTTTCACCTAGACCTCTGGAAACCACAGTCACCTACCTGGGACTGGTTAGTCTCCATCCTGACACTCAGAGCTGATGTGGTGATGGTGATGCTTAAACAACCTTGGAGCTTCTAGCCCCTGGGTAGTCTGAGGCTCTCTGTAATCCCACTCCATACTGTCGGTGGCTCTGCTACAGGCTCTGTAATCCCACTCATACAGTCGGTGGAACTGGGGCTTCCCAGGTGGCTCAGTGGTAAAGAATCCACCTGCCAGCACAGGAGACGTGAGTTCAATCCCTGGGTTGGGAAGATCCCCTGGAGAAGGAAATGGCAGCCCACTCCTGTATTGTTGCCTAGGAAATCCCATGGACAGAGGAGCCTGGCGGGCTGCAGTCCATGGGGCCACAAAGGAGTCAGACACGACTGAGCAACTAAACAACAGTTGGACACACATAATGCTGTTGACAGGTTTTGCTAAGGATTTGAAGTTTACTAAGCTGCTGACCCAGTTTTTAAAAGATTAGGTTCCTCTCAAAACAGCAGGCAGTGTGTCCTTCATACTCCATTCTCTCCTCTCCTCGAGCATTACGTAGGACCAGAAAATACCAAAGTAGTGTGCCTCTAAAAAAGAAGAGGTTTGCATGAGGGAAGGTGACGTTCTTTTCCAGATAAATTGATTTGCATAGCCCTCTGAAGCTCAGTTTTGAGGGCAGTCAGCTGAATGGTCTTCACTGCACGGCTGCAGGTAGGGTGGGAAGAGCCCTGTTAGACTCTGTAGGGAAGCGGGGGCAGCAGCTCCCCACACGCTGTTGTACAGGGACGGGGCCATCTCGCCACGGGAGTCTTGCCTCTGGACTAGAGTCAGTACAAATGGGCCATAAAGGACAAGCTTTATTTTCCCAGAGACCAGGATCAGAAACAAATTTCCATTGTGAAAGGTACCTAATAGTTGAAATTTTTTTGAGTGTTCATCTAGGCTCCCGAAACCCTTAGTGGCCCTAACTTGTAAACTTACATCATTTTCTATCATTTTTGCTACTTCCCCAAATGATAAGGATCTCTTACTGGTTATACTGGTTAAATTGTCCTTGTGACCAAGTTTACAGTTTTCCCTAAAAAGAGAGAGAGCCTTTGAGCTTTTAGTTGTTTGTTTCTCATATATATCATTGTCTGATGTGTTTGTGACTTGTTTTCTGCTGTTACAGAAAAGCTAGCTTGCTAGCCACACATCTGTAACATTCTGAAATATGTTCTCCCCTGACATGCAAACTGTCTTTCCAGACTTCTGTGCAGAATCAGGTATCATAATGTGGATTTCTTTTAAATGAGTGTTTTTTTCAATTAAATCCTGTTCTTTGAAGTTAATTTACAGTGAAAACAGAATGATAAATATGGTTATTTTAAAGGGTGAGGCTTAAAGCTTGTTTTCAGAGTTATTCTGAGAAGCAGTAATATTAAGAAGGTACTTTATAGAGTTTTCTTGAACTAAATCTATAGCTTCTTTTTTACCTACTCAGTTTCCTACTCTTAACAAATTAACCTTTTAAATTTGGAAGGACTTGAAAGAATTTGACCAGTAAGTGGTGTGGTATGTTACAAAGGCTGATGAATCTTGTACACACATTCCTCATGTTCAAGGACCATTGAGCCACGTTCATACTCTACTTCCCCTGAGCAGTTCAGGGCCTAGAAGAGCCCTGACAGATAGATGTCTCATTTTATAGCTCTTGCTATTTGCCTAGGATTAGAAAATGGTCAATCCCAGAAATCTAGCAATTGATCTTTTTTTTTTGGTTTGGTTTGGTTTTAAAATGCTAGACCCTGGCGCTTGGTCCACAACCAGATTGGCTTTGCGGAAGCCTTTGTCTTAGATGTGAGCACTGCTTAAGGCCTTCCAGGTTACACGATCCTTTTAGAGAACATTGCATCTCGGCTTGGTGTCCTTTTCTTTGTTCCTGGCCCTCCTGGTTGAGAAGGAGAAAGTGATAGAGATTCTATCAATAGTATATTAAAAATAATTATAACTAAATGGCAGAGATTAATAATTTACCTCTCTAACATTTTTGATTAATTTACATTTAACCAGAAGTTAAGTCTGTTGGTAAATCTATTAGGGAAAGTCTTGGGTTTTCTCAGGCAGCATGCAGTGAGGGAAAGTTGTCACCTCTGTTCCTTAGAAGAACCCAGAAGAGGAGGTAAGATTTTTTAAGGATGACTTGAATGAAAGAATGAAGAAAAAGAAAGGCCAACTGGATGAATACTTGAGAGTGTGTTTTGGGGCTCTGACCGGCTGGTGGCGCTGTTTGGTTGGTGGGCATTGAACTTACTTGTCATTGAACTTACTTGTGCTGAGAACCTTCTCTGAAGTAGTCAGACGGGATGCACGCTGCCTTTTCAAACATGGAACTTGGGAGTCTGGTGGGGAGACTTGGTTGGCACGGTTGGAAAGAGGTTATTGCTCAACTCAGATGGAGAGGAGGAGTCAGTGGAGGAGTAGGAACACAAGAGGAAACTTGGGGCCAGGCCCCTGCGGCATTGCCTGTGTGTGAGTCGTGCCTCCTCAGTCAGAAGTAATCCATCACAGAGAAGGGGACCTCATGACTTGAGGCAGGGGATGATTTTTGACAAGGGCAGTGAAGAGTGTAAGCGGGGGAGAGAGAAAACAGGAAAGGATACACACAGCAAAGCAGGAAGTGTGGGGAATCCGGACCAAGATGTGCAGTGGTGGTAAAGAGGAGCACCCCAGATGGTAGCAGCAGCCTGTGCACGCATGAGGAAGGTTGTGTTAAGTTGAAAAGGAACGCAGGGTTTCTTGCTTTGAAGATGAGCAATAAGATGACATTGTGTGGAGTCATGAGAAACCCTGTCATTGAGCAGTTCTGTCTTGTCCCCTTTACTATAGACCCAGGTGGAGAGGATGAGCATAAAGGAGTGACTTGACTGGAACAGTGTCCTTAAGGAAGTGAAGAAGATGTGCTCTAGGGTGTGGCTTTAAAGGAGTAAGGGCAATGCAGTGAAGTAGTGGGGGAGGCAGGAGACAGAGCTGGGAGAGCTGGGCTTGGCCTAGAGCTTTATCATTCAAAACAGCCCAGGGGGTCTTAGTTGACCACCATCGCCAGCATGAGGCAAGGGGTTTTCCCAAATACCAGGAGGTCAGAATGGGCTGAGGTGGGCACATTGCACTCGTGGAGTGTAAGCACCTCACCTGGGGCGTAGGGCTGAGGGACCTACAAGCTCTGTTAGGTTTCCGAGCTGAATAGCGTGTGGAGGGAGGCTGTGCGTGTGCTCCACTCTGACCGTTGTCTCCTCCCCAGCCCTGGCCATGGGTCTCTGTGTCGCCATGATCGCCTTCGTCCGCCTGCCCAGCCTCAAGGTCTCCTGCCTGCTTCTCTCAGGGCTTCTCATCTACGATGTCTTTTGGGTGAGTGTCCCCCCGGAGCTGCTGCTCTCCTTCGGGTCTGACTAGAACATTCACTCCTGAAAATGTACTCGGTACCCTAAGTCTGCTGGCCAGGGTACCTCCTGTCCAAGACCACTCCTCCGGGCCAGCACTACACCTGTTGGAAGATGAGCAGGCCTGTGTGCATGGAGACTTGTCAGAGTAGAGAGTCCGTGGGTGACTCTTGGGTGAGGAGGGAACACAAGGCTCTCTGCCCTGGAGAGAAGCAAGGCTCTCAACCCTGGAGCATGGCCAGCTGTGCGCTTAGGGCTCCCTCTCTGGGTGTGGAGAGAACAAATCTGCAACACATACAAGAGCAGAGCTCTTCTCGTTCCTCAAAGCGTGCAGTCTGAAAAGCCTGATGCTGCAGTCCTGAGACTCTGCTTTCAGAAACAAAGAGGGCTGGTGCTGAGGTCGGGGTGCCTCCAGCTCCCTCTGGTAAAGGTGACTCTCCCCTGGCAGGTGTTTTTCTCCGCCTACATCTTTAATAGCAACGTCATGGTGAAGGTGGCCACGCAGCCGGCTGACAATCCCCTTGACGTCCTATCCCGGAAACTCCACCTGGGGCCCAACGTTGGGCGCGATGTCCCGCGCCTATCTCTGCCTGGAAAACTGGTCTTCCCTAGGTAGGACTGGGCCTCGTCTCGGGAGGGTGAGCACCCCACCCTCCTTTGCCCCTTCGTCCCCGCTTGGTTGTCATTGTCATCAGCATTCTGATGGGGACCAGGAAAGGGTTGTGAATCGTCTCCATCTTACAGATGACAGGACAGGAGTACTGACAACTTCCAGAGATGGGTCATCAAGTGATATGGATGCAGCTTTTTAATAATTGATTAATGTTATCAAACAGCCATACATTACTGCTGTACTGCAAGTTGGCTAGAGGGAATTAACAGGAGGATCTGGGTCTTTTTTTTTACTTTTCAGACATTTGTAAAAATGTGCTAATGCTAAAATTAGAGTCCCTGGAACTATAATCTTGGAAAAATTAAGGTGCTGCTTTCATCTCCCATGTCTGGTAGTAGTCGGGTGCTTACTGGACATCTCAGCAGTGAATGTGTGACACATGGTGAGTTGACATCTCTAGAGGCGGCAGCACTACGCGGAAGCTTCAGCAGCCGCTTAGGTGGTGCTGTCCCAAAGCGCTGGCTGCTGCAGACCATTCTTCCAGTACTCTAGTGGCGTTCAGTCTCCACACTCCTCTAACAGCTAGTGCTGTTAAACCAGTAGCGATTGCCATCAGCCGTCAGATAAATTCTTTTTGGCTTCTTAAAAAGCAAACAGACCTTGAGCAGGAGGAGGAGTGGGGTTGTAGAGGGTGAAACCCCTGACGTGTGACACTGCATTCCAGCTCCACGGGCAGCCACTTCTCTATGTTGGGCATCGGAGACATCGTGATGCCTGGACTCCTGTTGTGCTTTGTCCTGCGTTATGACAACTACAAGAAGCAAGCCAGCGGTGACTCCTGCGGTGCCTCCGGACCCGCCAACATCTCCGGGCGCATGCAGAAGGTTTCCTACTTTCATTGCACCCTCATTGGATACTTTGTAGGTAAGAGGACCTGGGAGGCTGCATGCGATCCCCTCCCTGACTATCTTCCAAGCCCTGGAGTTAACCCAGATCTTGCAGCTACAGATGCTGGAGGAAGAAGAGCAGTCACTCTAGTCGTTGCTATAAACAACCACAAAGGGGAAGGAAACTCCTGACCCTGAGGTGAGGCCAGCAGCCTCGTTCCCTATCCAATAATAGTGTGTTTGAAGGACATTGTAGGAAAAGTGTGGTCGGGCCTCAGAGCTGAGAACACCTACCCCACGGTGATGGAGCAGTGTGTGTGCTTAATTACATCTTCAGCGTGAGTTTAATGGATGTCATGTTTATTTCCTCTGCTGTTTGACAGATATTTCCCTTCATCTGCTCTAACATTTCCATCACCTCTGACCTGGACTCTCCTTGGCTAGTGTTTCTCTAGCCAGCTCTGTTTTGGCTGGACAGGGAGAGACGGTTGTATATCTGCCCTGCGTGAGCTGTGACAGCGAGGGGAGAGGAGCACCTTGCTCACCTCAGTGCCTCCTGCTGAGGGAGCCCTGCACAGTTCCATGGCGCTTTCCTAGGCCTGCGCTCATTTCCACTCCAGCAGCTCCCAGTGGGCAAGGCCACTGCCCTGAGGCTTGAGATGTGCCAGGCCACATGGCTGTCATAAGCAGCAGGGCTAGAACTTGAACCCAGGTCTTTTGCTTCCAAGTCTGTCCTCATCCAGCTTCCCAGTGGCACTAGTGGTAAAGAGCCCACCTCCTGCCAATTCAGGAGACATTAGAGATGCGGGTTCCACCCTGGGTCGGGAAGCTCCCCTGGAGGAGGGCATGGCAGCCCACTCCAGTATTCTCACCTGGAGAATCCCATGGACAGAGGAGCCTGGCGGGCTACAGTCCATGGGGTCACAAAGAGTCGGACACGGCTGATGCAGCTTAGCACGTCCACACGCCTGTCATCATCATATATATAGGAGACGGGGAGACCAGGCACATTTGGGGCCAAAATGAGGTCTGGAACCAGGGACTTGGGCCACTTACAGGTCCTTGGAATTCTAAGTTTTTAAAAAGCTGTGCTGCTCCCTGTTTCTTTCCCTGCTCAAGCTAGGCATGTCACTCCCTACCACTGGAGGGGGTGTCACATTAGAGCTGCACAGTCTCAGGGCCATGCTGCGAAGCCGTCAGGTGACAGAGGTCTCCTCCCTCGGGCTGGCTGCTTGGAGTTACTCACCAGCGTTTCTCTCCTTTCAGGTCTGCTCACTGCGACTGTGGCGTCTCGAATTCACCGAGCAGCCCAGCCTGCCCTTCTCTATTTGGTGCCATTTACCTTATTGCCACTCCTCACGATGGCCTATTTAAAGGTGAGAAAGGCAGGTATAAGCCAATGGAAACGATAAAATGACATTGACCCTGGACTTGGCTAGGTATTCCCCTTGCTTGAGGTATTCCCCTAAGCTCTTCATCTTGGGATCTCTGTGTGTGTTTTTGCTAACCTGCTACTAGCAACCTCTTCCAGATTTTTAACAGCCATTGGCTGAAAATACTAATGAGTTAGACCCCTCACCACCTAGTCATGGATTAGTTAACTGAAATCCCTAAAACCCTGCTGCAGAGACTTCCTGTTTCTCTTAAAAGCAGCATGCTATTACCACCTAATAGCTCTTTTAGTACTCTGCATTAAAGATTGGAAATAAGAAATGTAAAACCTGAGGGCCCTATCTGATTCACAAGGTTTATACTGTCACTCACATTTTACAGACTAGGAAGCAGACACAGAGGTTAAGTATGAGCCTGGATCATTTGACTCACAAGTGGTTGAACTGCCCCCAGGACCGAGTCAGAGCCGTTTCCTGCTCGGGGTGCCAGGAGCCCTTCTAGCAAGTTCTTCAAAGACCTGGGAGGTTACTTTTCAATGAGTAAAATGTGAATGTTCTTTGATTCTGCACAGAATCAATCTGCTCTGAGGTCAGGAGTCAGGAAGGGCTTGTACATAGATAGGTGTGCCTCGATCTGAAACATGTGGCTGAAGTTGTGTCTTTCCCAGGGTGACCTACGGCGAATGTGGTCTGAGCCATTCCACTCCAAGTCCAGCAGCTCCCGATTCCTGGAAGTATGATGGATCACAGCGGGCGACCAGAATGGCCTCTCAGTCCTTCTCTGTCAACGTGTGGCTTGTTTCCTCTTAGAGCTGGCCTGGTACTCGGAGATGCACCTGTGTAAGGACTGCCGTGTGCCCAGATTTTGCATTTTCGGGAGCGAGGTGCTGGAGCCTGCGTGGTTCCTTCTCTTCCTGCCGCCGGAGAGGTGGAGCCCCTCCTGGAGTGACAGGTCCTCCCCCACCCCCCAGCGCGCCTCCCTCCCCCGTTTTTATGGATCTGCACCAGACTGTTACCTGCGGGGGACGGAGATGCGACTGTTGACACTGACAACGGCAAGGAGTCGTTCTGTACCTTTGAACACTAAAAGGATGGAAACCTTAGCAAACTGGTTTCTTCAGTGAACCCTCAAGAACTTTGGGACCAGTTTCCTATGGGGGACTCAGTTTCAGAGAACTGAGACAGAAGCTCTTCTGTCGTTATATTCTTCTTTCCTTTTTTTGGATTTATTAAATATTTTCTGTGGTGTGAAGTGACTTATTAAATCCACAGACATTGAGTGACTTCTTACAACATACACATAAGAATTTGTTGTAATGAGTTCATGTCCACCCAGACGTTGTGTTGGCAGTGAACGAGGGCACGGTTTTTATACGTACATACACACCCACATGCACATAGATATATATGAATAAACAGAAATTAAAACCCGCTAAGCTCATGCTGTGTAGCGGACAGGGGCTTGCTGTAATTTCTAGCATGTAGAGCAGTTCACGCTGGCTTCCTTGTATACAGACAAGCTGCTGTCTCTCCCTCCACGACTGAACGTGCAGTTAAAAACCAGTATAGTATTTGTACTGATAGACTCATGGACTGTAGGGGACTCTCATTTGGTTTTGATCAGTGTAGCAAATTAGGGATGAAAAGTTAAACCTTTCTGGCCCGTTTTTTTGTTTTGTTCTGACAGGCTTCTTCCTTGCAGGGTTTTCAGTAGTTTCTTGAACCAATGCATGTATTATGGCAGCAGGTGTCTGTGCTTCTGATCATAGTAATGTACTACTTGTAAATACATTTTTCTATTTTCTATTTTTTTTGTATTTTTTTTTTTTTGGCCTTTTGTTTCATTGGTGTGCTGTATTTTCCATGCCCTCACTCCTTTAAGAAAAAAAAAGGAAAAAAGCAACACGAGCCTGTCCTTGCTGTTGTGATTGAAGTCTTGGTTTCCCTGTGGTGACAGCTGGGCACTGGGGACAAATGTCAAATGCCCCCCAAAGACGGGCCCTCCGTTGCAGGAGTCGCAGCTCGAGCTTGCAGCTACAGCCTCGACTGGGGGCCAGCGTCCAGGCGGTGGCTAATGTGAGTGGCAACTGGGGGGCCAGCGTCCAGGCGGTGACTAATGTGAGTGGCAACTGGGGGGCCAGCGTCCAGGCGGTGACTAATGTGAGTGCCAACTGGGGGGCCAGCGTCCAGGCGGTGGCTAATGTGAGTGCCAACTGGGGGCCAGCGTCCAGGCGGTGGCTAATGTGAGTGCCAACTGGGGGCCAGCGTCCAGGCGGTGGCTAATGTGAGTGGCAACTGGGGGCCAGCGTCCAGGCAGTGGCTAATATGAGTGGCAACTGGGGGCCAGCGTCCAGGCGGTGGCTAATGTGAGTGGCATCTGTGGACTGACGGGGGAGTTGCCTGTCGTCTGGATCAAGAGAAGCCGGGGATGGGCCTGTACACCTGGGAGCACAGGCTGCAGAGGGGCCTGCTGTCCTGGACTCTCCCTGAGACAGGTGATCTGTGTAGAAACCGGGGCCCTGGGGGCCCTGTGGCTGGAGGTCGCGGTGTGCGGCATTCACAGGCGGCGGTGCACGTGGCCGTCAGCGTGCTGCATTCCTCCATGTCTTCAGGCCCCACTGAAGGCTGTTTGGTGGTTTTGTTGGTTTTTGTTTACTGTTTTTAATAAGTGCCTCCTTTCTAGCCTTTGTTACCTCACCTTCACTTTTGGGTGTTGGTACCAAGTGGAGCTCCCGTCACCACCTACCTGCTCAGCCTGTCCAGGAGACCAGCGGCATCCCCTGCAGCTGTGGTTCATGCTGCACACGTCCCAGGACGGAGGCTTCCGCTGTCCACACAGCTCCCAGCAGTCTCTGGGTTCAGCGGAGACGGGGAGTACACGGTGCGACCCCTGCTGAGGAGCCAGCCCTCTTAAGCCCTCAAGGATGCCGATGGCTAACTAAGGGGCGGGGCGAGAGGTGGGGGGGACTCTTCCACAATGACCCTGATTAAGGGCAAGTGCCGACCATAGTCAAAAATAACCTCCTGGCAGTTAGTCATTTTCATTTTTCTGACTTTTCATTATAAAACAATTCCAGACAGAAGGTAAATTTCTGTCATCACTCCTATGCAGGTTTAGTAGGGGGAATACCCATACAGGACTCCTGAATGTAATCGGGATTCCAGCTGTAGTCTGCAGGGCACTTGAAACTTTGGCAGAGTGACCACAGATGTTCCTTTTGTTTTAAATTAAGCCCAGGAGCTGCGCCAGAATGTGCCCGGTTCTGGAGGTGGTGTGGTCTTCTGACAGGGAAGGGTGGGGTGCAGTTACACTGCGTGCTTGCTTCCAGTTTCTCCTTCCAGCCTCTCAGCCTTGCTTGATACACTTAGGTCCTGGTCTGTCTTTTACTGGTTTCTCAGATATTCTTTGAATTTTGGGGTTTTCTAAGAAGTCTCTTGCATTAATTAGGCAAGGGATGTTGGCAACGTTCCATCATGGACTGCCCCCCACACCCCCAGTCTGGGGATCTTTTTCGTGCAACAAGTCTGCATGTTGGAACTCCCACTAACTTGCAGTCACTTTCTTCTAATTTGAACGAATGGAGACACGACAGCAGTTTATGCAAAGCCTAGCACGTCACATTACTATTATCACCACTTAGCCTTTCTGAATAAGACAGCTGCACAGTTCCCTGTGTAGGAGCAGTTCAGACTGGGGCACTGCAGGGCTGCGGCAGGCTGCTGTGTGAACGGCCTTTGTAGCATGCCAGCACAGGCCTTGGCGAAGCAGGTAAGTTACGTTAGCCGCAAGAAAGGGAAAAGGGCTAGTTCTCTGTGAGGGTGGAGGGAAGGGAGCTCTGTTTCGCCAATAAAGTGTTAAAAATAGAATCTGCCATGCCTGCATAGCAGTGCTCACAGTAGCACCAGCTCCAGCGTCGTTCGCAGCTGTGTGTTCTGTAACGTCTGACGTGTGTCACAGCCTCAGAATGTAGCAGTCTGGTACATACGTGAATGTCCGCTGTGCAGCTCTCCTCCTCCACAGAGGCCAGCCTGACAGGCTGAGAAGGAGACCAGCCCGCTCGGCTCCTGGTCCTCCAGTGCGTAGGGGCCTGGACAGCCTCCCACCTTCACTCAGTCCCATTGCTTTGGCAGTTGCCAGCGATGGAATCACTTCAGGAACCAGGGCTCCTAACACCAGAGTCAACCTTGCCACGGAAGTTTGTGCTGAAGAGCTGTGACTTAGAATCAGAACCCAGGCCCTCCGCTCTTCTTGGAGGTATAAGCCAGGTAAGAGACTTTTGTTTGTTTTTTAATCCAGAAATTCTGTTCCCACGCAGTTTACACACTGCTTTCCACTTGTGAGGTCTTCTCCAGGTTTGGAATCCAGCTTCTGGTGTATGGAGCTCTCCCAGGACTGTGTCAACTATGACTTGTTTCCTCCCCAACCTTTTCCTCGGAATTCAAAGCCCTTTGCCTCCGTTTGAAGTATTTCAGTTATGTTTCAGTTTAAGCTGTGTCAGTCACTAAGTGCTCCTTGAACAGAACCAGACACCCTGATCCCACCCTCGTGGTCTAACGCCAGCCTTGCTTCAGCTCACCTGGCGTGTGAGGCAGGTGGGGTGCTGGGCATCCCCCTGTGAGGCGGGTGTGCAGCAGTAGCTCTCAGTGCACAACTCGGGGCCTAGCCGGGAATGCCGACCCACAGGGCTGTGTGTGCTGGCCAGGAGGAGGTTGGGAGCAGGGTGGGGAGTGCTCCTCTGTCCCGATGGACAGAGGCCAGCACTGGGCCAAGGGTCTCTGCCCGCTGAATGCAGCACCAAGCCCAGTTTGGATGTCTTACCGCTCAGAGCCGGCGGTCAGCAGGGGTCTCACCTCAGTGCCTCGTGGCCCGCTGTGGAAATCTCACTCAGTGCAGTGCTCTTCAGTGGTGACCCTTGGCTGTGCAGTGGTGCTCTTAGATACCCGAGTTAGTGGAGCTGGACCTGGAGGACTCCAGCTGAGAGATGGATTCTGCCTGGTCAGTTTCTTAAGATCCAGGAAGTCCACCCCCTGTTGGGTAGAACCTGTGAAGCCTGCCGCTGGTTCCCAGATGAACAGAGGCTCTGAGGGTCCTGAGATAGGGGGGCGGGGTGCCCAGGCTTCCTCCAGTGCCCATTGGAGCCCAGGAAGACAGAGGAATGGGGAGGCTGAGGGGAGCGAAGAGGTCTGCCAGGCAATGGGCACAGACTTATGTCTTGTGAGGAATGAGAGGCAGGAAGTGAGTGTCCAGGAGACAAAGGCAGAAGGCAGCAGGGGGCAGGGGGTCCCCCTAGCCAGCATTCCAGCCCCGGGGTTCTGGGGGCCTCGCCCCGGGCAGGTTATGCGTCAGCCTTCCAAGGAGAGTTCACTGGATCCTCCTGGGCCTGGCGAGCTCATGCGCTGACTTGTGGCGGTCGCTCCTTTTCTGTCGGAGGCAGTGGATTTCTCACACTTTGGGTCAGCACTGTGGCTTGTTTTCAGTTCCCCCGCCCCGCCCCGAGTGTAGGGTAGCTGTGCCCAGCTGTGCAGGCTCACAGGGGAGGGCAGAAACCTGGCGTCAGTAGAGGAGATGGAGGACTCAGTCATATGGGAGGAGCGGCCCTGGCCTCTGAGCTGATGGCGCGGCGAGTCACGGCCTCGCCAGCTGCGCGACGGCGGGAACAGTGTTGCCTCCCCAGCGCCATCCACGGGGGCCGCGGCCCCGCCACCCTGGCCACCGGTACGTTCCGTGTCTGCATCGTTCAGTGTCACCTGCTGGGTCTCCCTGCCTCTCTCTGTCCTTCACTGAGCTCTTCTGCTAATAGGCCTTCCCGTGAGAGCTGACCTGGGCTCTTGGAGTGGGAAGGACAGACAGAACTTGGTGCAACGGTGGATGCAGAGGGTGGGGGCTAGATGACGACTCTGGCTTCTGATCTGAAAACAATTAATTGCCAAATCTAAGATAAGGAAAAGATAGGGAGTCCTGGTCTAGTTAGTAGAGTAACTAAAGCTCAAAGATTGGGATGAAGGCATGTTGTTGTTCAGTCACTCAGTTGTATCCGGCTCTCTGTGACCCCGTGAACTGAAGCCCACCAGGCTTCCCTGTCCCTCATCACCTCCTGGAGGTTCCTCAAACTCATGTCCATTGAGTTGGTGATGCATCCTCTGCCACCCTCTTCTCCTGTTGCCTTCGATCTTTCCCAGTGTCAGGATGAAAGCTTAGAAGTGGTATTCAAAGCCTTGGGGGATATATTTATACAAGCTGTACTCAACAGTGACAGGTCAGAGAATCGCTCCCACAAGGTTCTGTGTGTCAAGGTACCTGGAAGCACGTGGCCCTTAACGGCCACACAGGACCTTCCTCGATGACAGAGCTCTTCGGAGCCTTAGTTTCTCAGTCTGGAGTGGGAATAGAGGGGCCTTATTTGAAGTATCGCAAGAATACTAGGCACCATTCAGGTTTATTGAGTTTTTCGTGTACTCCACAGACAATTTGCCAGTCTTCACAGAGTTAAAATACACTTAAAAAAAATCAGATTTAAACAGACACACTTCCATTATCCAGATGACCACAGCTTTGGTAATACAGCTCGTCACTGAGGAGGCTTCCCCTGTTGAGGGGTGAAAGCCCCGCCTTCCTCGTCTCAGCTTTCGGATCTCGGCAGTGGCTGGGTTGCAGCAGGGCCGCTGCCGTTAGCCCAGGCCAGTCCAGGGTCTGGACACGCTGGAGGACTTGGTGCAGGGAGGGGCTGAGTCAGCCTGAGTACAGGTGCCGCACACCCATATGTCCTGGGGTGCCTGCGCGCGTGTCCGCTGCCACAGCTTCTCTGGGAAAGGGCCCAGGGGCCACCTGGGCAGGTTTGAGGCGCACCCCTGAGGGCTTCCTAGAGCCTTTCCTTAAGAGGCCACCTCAGGCCTTAATCATCTCGCAGCCATGTGTGAGCAGATTGCTCACAGCAGAAGCAGGAAGTGTCCTCACGACAGGACCCGGGGGGCCTGTGAGGGGTCCTGGACTTGCCCTGACAGGAGCTCACCTGGGGGCTGGTCTGCCGAACGGATCCTTCACATTGTGGGGCTTAAAGCCAAGCATTTTGGCCTCTGACCAGGTTCTGCAAACAAACCAATATTGACATATTTTTGCCCAATGTTGACATTTTTATTTTTCTATCCTTTTGATTAGCTTTTTCATAATAAATGGTATCTATGCCCTCTTTGTTGTACTTTAGGAATCTGCCTATTTTGAGGGAAAAGGTAATTGTTCCACTGTAAAGCTCCCTGTCCATCATCATGGGCCTTAAATCTGAAAGCTTTTCTTAAACACCCTTTGTAACAGAAGACTCAATGGACCAAACTCCCAGCCTGTTTGCAAATAAAGAGCAGTGTCATCATAAGCCTCTTGTCTCAAGTCAGTCCACAGATGGGGAAAAAACAGAGACCAGGCTAGGTGGAGGTTGCAGTCTACTGTCTTTTAATAATAACTTTTGTTGGAATGCAGTTGCTTTACAGTGCCGTCAGTTTCTGCTGTACGGCAAACTGAAGCAGTTACACGTGTGTATATACGTGTATCCGCTCTTCCTTGGCTTTCCTTCCGATTTAGGTCACTACAGAGCATTGAGTAGAGGTCCCTGTGCTGTACAGTCTGTTCTGGTTAGTTGTCTGTTTTATACAGAGTAGTGTAAGTAGGTCAGTCGTAATCGACCAGCTCGTCCGCCTCTCCTTCCCCCTTGATAACTTCAGTTTGTTCTCTACACCTGTGACTCTGCTTCGCCAATAAGTTCATTTGTACCATTCTTCTAGATTCCACATACAAGCAGTATCACACCTTACCCTTCTGACTTCCTTCAGTCTGTATGACTCTCTAGGTCCATCCACAGCGCTGCGGATGGCGTTATTTCGTTCCTTTTTATGGCTGAGTGATGTTCTGTTGTATAGCTGTAGCACATCTTTATCCATTCATCTGTCAGTGGCCACCTGGGTGGCTTCCATGTCTTGGCTATTGTAAATAGCGCTGTAATGTACACTGAGGTGCGTGCATCCATTGAGATTATGGTTTTCTCCAGAGAATACCCCAGGAGCGTGCTTACTGGGTCACACAGTGGCTCTGCTTTTAGTGTCCTGAGGAACCTCCAGTTCCCCGTAGTGCCTGTACCAATTTACTTTTCCCACCAGTAGTGTGGGAGGCTTCCCTTTTCTCCTCACCCTCTCCAGCATTGTATTGTTTGTAGACTTGATGATGGCCATTCTGACTGGTGTGAGGTGATAACCTTGTTATAGTTTTGATTTGCATTTCTGTAAGAATCAGTGACATTGAGCATCTTTTTGTGTCTTTTGGCCCATCTAAATGTCTTCTTTGGAGAAATGTCTATTTAGATCTGCCCATTTTTGAATTTTTTTTTTTTTTATATTGAGCTGCACAAGCTGTTTGTATATTTTGGAATTACACCCTTGTCGGTTGCTTTGTTTGCAAATAATTTTCTCCTATTTGAGGGCTGTTTTTGTTTTGTTTAGGATTTTAGTTGCTGTGCAAAAGCTTTTAAGTTTAGTTAGGTCCTTTTTAATTTTGTTTTTATTTTCATTGCTTTTGGCAGTAGATTGAAAAAGATCTTGGCTGTAATTTATGTCACAGAGTATGTTTTCCTCTAACAATTTTATAGTATCTGACCTTACATTTAGGTCTTTAATCCATTTGGAGTTTGTTTTTGTGTCTGGTGTTAGGAGTGTTCTGATTTCATTCTTCCACTCGTAGCTGCCCAGTTTTCCCAGCACCTCTATTGAATAAGACTGTCTTTTCTCAAGAAGTCCACTCTTAATAAAAGATGTCAACAAAGCATTTGGAAGAGTCTCTATCCTCTAGGTTAAGGTGGGGAAGTGGGGGCATCCAGAGTATCATTGACAAAGCAGATTAAATAACTAGTTGAATGGTCCTGTTATCCCAAAGGTTCTCGCCTTTGTCCCCAGCCCTGCCCACACGTCTCTTGAGAATGTGGCTGCAGACACAGCTTAGCAAATTTGGGTCAGATCAGACACAGGGGAGTCTGGTGTTGAGCGCCACACTCTGAAGCGGCGACAGCGCCCGGGGCCCCTGCGGTGGGCGCTGCTGTCACCAGTGCACAGAGGACTCCTGCGGCCAGCGCCTGCGAAGTGGCAGCGGGAACACAGGCCTGAGGACTTGCCCACTGTCCTTCCTCCCCCCGCGGAATCCCTCACAGCCCCCGCCCTCAGGAAATACAGAGAAGTCAGTACACACTCGGCTGGCTCAGTGGCCTACTCCCTGCTCGCAAACGTTTTCAGTCCAACCATTGCCCGTAGGAATCAAGGACTGTCACAGCCACCTCTGTCCTCGTCTTCCCAAATCCAAACCCAGTGTGTATTCCACACCGTGGGCCAGAGTGGTGGTCAGACATCTCAGACTTGTAGTAAAATCTCATGATACAGTGTAGGCAGGGCAAATTTTGTTACCCACGTTATAACAGACGAGGAGGTTCATGGTCAGCTAATTTGCCCCAGATCTTCCTGCCTCCAGAGCCTGAGCTCATTATCAGAAGACAGTCACACCCACGTTTTGTTTGGCTTAAAGTTTCTGTCAACAGGGAAGGACCATGCTAACAACTTCCTACTAGAAGTGGGGGAACCACTGACCATCTTAGGCGAGGAGGAGCTGGGGTCTGGTTGCCTGAGCGTTGCGCTGACGCAGCTGCTGCCCACAGGGCGCAGGCCCGCCTCCCTCCCCGGAAGGCTGTAGCAAGGTGAGTGTTAAGTGACTGCTAAGCTAGGGCACTCACGGCCTCACACAGGGACCAGCGCACATGCCTCCTGGCAAGCCACATCCGGACCTCAGTTTCCCTCGTCGCTGTCATTAAAACAGCAAACCATAAAAATAAACGAAAACAACTGTCAGCTGCTGTTCCGATCGCCAGTAATGGTGGGCTGTAATTCAGACCAACCCTCCTGCTAAAAATAAGATGAAATACCGAAAATATCTTTTGAAAAGCAATGGAGAAGCTTCTGCTTCTGCTAATGATGGGAGAAGAACTCCTGTTTCATCCAACCCTGCCACAAATGACAGCTATACATTCTCAACAAAATACAGAAGCAACCTTAAGGCCGCGTAGGACAACCAAACTCAGGAGACACTGGAGGGGAGGTGACAGTTGGAAGGGAGTGGCACCAAGTTAGTGCCCACTTTTATGGCTTTTTGCCTGAAGACAGGCCCCAAGGGGCACTGTGTGGGGTAGTTAAAACTCTGGCCCCACAGCCTGTGTACAAACTCCGCCCGACGCTATGGCCTGTAAATACACACCCACAGAGCAGACTCCAAGCAGCGGCTAAAAGAACTAAAGGGAAGTTCTCAGCCGCTGCCCGCCGCAGAAGAGCCAGAGTTTGAAGTATGAGTTCAGCCCAGTTGACTGCCTACTTTAAGTGTTCTTCAGGGGAGGCGGGTGGGAGCGGGAGGTTCAGGAGGGAGGGGACATACATATACACACCTATGGCTGATTCGTGTTGAAAAAATACATGGAAATAGAGTTTCTACAGTGTATTATTAACAATAGCCAGGCTGTAATTCAGAATCACTACATATGAAAAGACAAGAGAAAGATCCATACTCCAGGGAAAAGGCTATTAGTGGAAACTGAGATGACCCAGATGTTAACATTAACACTCAGAGTTTTAAATCAACTATTACCATTCATTTGCAGCAACATGGATGGACCTAGAGGTTATCATACTGAGTAAAGCAAGCCAGAGAACGATAAATATCATATGTCACTGATAGGGGGAATCTTAACAAAGGGTACAAATGAACTTACTTACAAAACAGAAATAGTCGCAGATATAGAAAACTTACGGTTGCCAGGGTTGGGGGAGGGTAAAATTGGGAGATCGGGATTGATGTATACACACTGCTGCTGCTAAGTCACTTCAGTGTTGTCTGACTGTGCGACTGCATAGACAGCAGCCCACCAGGCTCCTCTGTCCACAGGATTCTCCAGGCAAAAATACTGGAGTGGGTTGCCATTTCCTTCTCCCCATATACACACTACTGGATATGAAATAGATAATAAGGACCTACTGTTACAGCACAGGGAACTCAGTACTCTGTGGTGACCTATAGGGGAAGGAAATCTTTTTAAAAAGTGGACATAATGTATAAGTGATTCACTTTGCTGTACAGCAGAAAGTAATACAACATGGTAAAACAACGACAATTTTAAAAAAATTAATGAGAGAAAAAAGATTGTAAACATTGATCTAACATAAACATCTAACATCAGTCTAAAGTGAGAGTGTTATTTGCTCATATGTGTCCAACTCTGCTACCCTTTGGACTGTAGCCTGCCAGGCAAGAATACTGGAGTGGGTTGCCATTCCCTTCTCCAGGGGATCTTCCCGACCTAAGCATCGAACCCGCGTTTCCTGCGTTGCAGGCAGATTCTTTACCAACTGAGCCACCAGGGAAGCCCAACATCAGCCCTAACATAGACATAATTGCAGTCCCAGCATGAGAAGAGAATTGGGGCATGTTTTTTCAAAGATGAATGGCTGAATTTTCCCAAATTGGGGGATAGTTCAGGAATCACAGCAAACCACGGGTAGGATAAATATAAAGAAACCCATTCCCAGAGACTTCTTAATCAAACTTAATGATTATAGAATCTAAAAACTGAAAAATCTTGAAAGCCAACAAGATAGAAATGGCATACTATATGAGGAACAAGGTTTCAATTATAAGAAATATCCCACAACTATACTACAAAAAAACAACATTGAATTGTATACTTTTAAAGGGTGAATTATATGAGAATTATATATAAACTTACCCCAAAAGGACCCCTCCATCTTACTCTTCTGGGTCGCTCATACTGGGGAGGAGCTGTATCAAAGGGCTGTGATGTGAAATCTTGGAGCGGATCCTCCAACCCAAGTCAGACCTTCAAACGACTCAGCCCTGGCCAGTATTTTCACTGTAATCTCACACGAAACCACAAGCCAATTCTGGATTCCTGACTCATGGAAACTGTGGAAGACAAGCATTTACTGCGTTAAGTCACTAAGCTGTGGGGTAGTTATGGAGCAATACAAAATAAAACTGGCGATAGTAAATGTGTGGATTAAATATTAAAAAGGCTTGTCTCCATTTCTTTAATGCATATAACAGCAAACATTTCTGACATCGTCTGGTAGACACTGTATGTGTTGTATGCTGTATAAAGATGAAATACCTATGACTTGGCATAAAATGTGTGCCCTTCCCCATACAGGACCCTATGCATCTGTCTCTCTGGCTGTTCCTGAGTTAATCTGCCTGTCACAACCTGTGTCCATTGATGGTGAAAGAATTTTAAAATATGATACACAGTGGAATACTACTCAGCTATAAAGAAGAGAAGTGATATTCTGCCATCTGTGACAGATGAATGGGCCTTGAAGGGAACACACGGTTGAGATTTATTAGTGCCAGCAGATCTTGACTCTTCAGGCAGATGGATAATGTGCGGGCTGAGGAATAGCATCTTGAGTTCACAGGTTCAGGAAAACTTGTCTGATTATCATGTAAGTCTGGGGGTGAGCTTTTCCTCCCAATGCTAATTCATCACACTGACCTTATCAAGTATACTACTAAATGAGATGCTAAAGAAATTAGCCTCTAACAATCTTGAGATGCTCCCCTTTGTTATCTTCCAACTGTTTTATTTCCCTCTGTCTTAACTACTTAAGTATAAATAATTATTTTTATGGAAGATAGAGAGAATAATAGCTTCAAGCAAAAGAAGATGTGAGGTTCATAATATTAAAGAAATGTATGGCAGCTATCACACAAGGTTGGAAGAGAGGAACATCAACATTCTTTATTACATATGAGGTAATATATTGTTTGAAAATAAACTGTGATAAAGAGGCATACTGTAAATCCTAGAGAAACACAAAGTCAGCCAGTGAAGGAGACAAAATGGAATCATAAAAATAATCCAAAAGAAGAAATGAGGCAAATAGGAAACACAATGCAGGAGGGTGGATATATAACGAAACATAAATATTCACATTGGACTACTTATATTTTAACACCCCAATTAAAAGGCAGAAGTTCTCAGATGGGATTTTAAAAGCAGGGTTCAATTATATGCTACTTTTGAGAAACCAACTTTAAGCATAAAGACATAAAGATTAAAAGAGTGGAAAAACATTTTCATGCTAACACCAATCATTAGAAAGATGGAGTGGCTATACTAATACGAAAATAGATTTCAGGACAAGGAATATTATTGAGACTAAAGCAGATCCCTCCATAATAATAAATTGGTTCATTTATCTGAAGTACATAATAATCCTAAATGTTTATGTAGCTAATAGTAAAACTTCAAAATATTTGAAGCAGAAACTGATATAAATAAGAAAAATAGTCCAACCCACAAGTATGGTTGAAATTTCAATACCCCTCTCTCACTAATCCATAAACGAAGTAGATAGAAAATGAGGAAGGACATAGAATTAACGTAGTCAAACTCCTTGACCTAATTAACATTTATAGAACATTCCAACCAGCAATAGCAGAATACATATTCCTTCCAAGTGCATGAAGAACATTTACCAGGATACACCATAGTCTGAGCAGTAAGATAATGAGAAAGTACTGAAACAATACGAAGTATGTCCTCTACAACAAAACTAAAAATAGAGAAAATCCTCAAATATTTGTAAGCTAAATAATGCACTTCTAATTCCCAGGTGGCACTAGTGGTAAAGAACCCACCTGCCAGTGCAGCAGACATAAGAGATGGGGGTTCGATCCCTGGGTCAGGAAGATCCCTTGGAAGAGGCCATGGCAACCCACTCCAGTATTCTTGCCTGGAGAATCCATGGACAGAGGGCCTTGGTGGGCCCCAGTCCATAGGATCACAAAGAGTTGGACGTGACAGAAGCAACTTGGCACAAATAACTCACGGCTCAAAACAGAATCACAGGAGAAGCTAGAAAAAAATACTTTGAATGGAAAGAAAAACATGACATGTCAAGCTTGTGGGATACTGCAAAAGCAGTGCTTACAGAGAATTCACATATGTGTGTGTCTGTGTGTATGTATATTGTACAGATTTTTTTCTTTTGGCCACCCAGCTTGGGGGAGTCTTAGTTCCCCAACCAGGGATCAAACCCCAGCCACAGCAGTGAACGTGCCAAGTCTTAATCAGAAGACTACCAGGGAAATCCCTGAAATGGACAAATTTCTTGAAAGATTAAAACTACCAAAGCTCAGTGAAGTGGAAATAGATAACCTGAAAAGCCCTAGATCTATTAAACTAAATTTCTAATTAAAAACCTTCCTACAAAAAAACTCCAGGTTCAGATATCATCAATTGTGAATTCTAACAAATATTTAAGAGAAATATTATCAATTCCGCCCATGGGGTTGGAAAGAGTTGGACACGACTGAGCAACTAAACTGATTATCAATTCTAAACAAATTCTTCCAGAAAATTAAACAAGGAAATACTTCCTCTATTAGGGAAGCATTTCCCTGGTAACAAAACCAGACAGATGGCTGCAACATCAGAAAACTACAGATCAGTATCCTTTATGAACCTGGACATACAAATCCTTAAACTTTTGGCAAACTGAATCCAGCAACATATAAAAAGGATAATGTATCACGACCAAGTGGAGTTTATTCAACAAATGCAGGTTTGGCTTAACATTCAATTATTCAGGGCTTTCCTGGTGGTCCAGTGGTTAAGAATCTGCCTTGCAAAACAGAGGACACAGGTTCAAGCCCTGGTCCGGGAAGATCACACATGGTGTGGAGCAACTAAGATGGTTCGCCACGACTAATGAGCCTGTGGTCTTGATCCAGCATACCACACGCTGCAACAATGACCCCGAGTGCCCTGGAGCCCGTGTTGTGAGCCCACACTCCATAACGGGAAAACCAGTACACCATATACTTTTTAAAAAACATTCATATCAACAGACTAAAGAAAAATTGCCGACACCCATTTAGGCATTTAACGAAATCCAACATCCATTCATTTTCAACGGTTTTGGCAAACTAGCAACAGAAAGGAACGTCCTTGTTTGCTAACAGCACCTACAAAAAATGAGTTATGCTTCATATCTATAGTACTGATACTATGTATAAAATAGATAATTAATGAGAACCTACTGGGAAGTCTATTCAGTACTCTGCACTGATCTAAAGGGAAGAAATCCAGAAGGAGAATATACGTGTACATACAGCTGATTCATTTGCTGTACAGTAAAAACTAACAACACTGTAAGGCAACAATGCTCCAATAAAAATTAATTTGAAATACGAGTCATACTAAATGTTGAAGGAAATCAACAGAAAATAGGAATCTGAGAAAATGTTATCCTGGAATTCATGTTTCTGGATGTGCACAAATAAGTGTTTCTCATGGTTTCCATCAGCATTGCCTTAAATCAGTCAACTATATAACTGTTACCATCAGATGTTTTATCTTATACATAGTTGTACTTGTGTTCTGGGAAAAACTTAGGCAGCATTAATCAGGGGGTAGTGTGAAAAATAGGAAAGTGAAGGTCAAGTGACTGGCAGTAATCCAGGAGGGAAAAAGTCATTTACTAGAAGAGAAAGTTCATATTCGACCAAAAAGATAAATCCAAACGCTTGTAAGTGACTCAATTCCAAAGTAAAAGAGAAAAGATACAGCAAGCACACACACGTGAGAAGGAAGGCCGTGACAGTCACACCCAGAAGAGCTGGAATTCAGTAACAAGCATGAAGCACAACAAAAGTTTCACAGTGTGAGGACCATACTCCACTCAGTATTTCATCATTCAGCTCAAGCTGTGAACCGGCACGATTTTCAGAAAGGGGAATGGGGCTGGGGGGGTGGCACAAATATGGACTGCCCATAATTTCAAATATTTGGTAACAGTCTCAGGCATTACTACAAGAATTAAATATAGAAATCTTAAGATCTGACATCGTTATGAACCTTAACTGTCAACATATCAAACTCTAAGAAGAAAATGCAAGACAAGAAACTGATAGAAATTAAAACGTGGTTGAAGAATTACATAATCTCAGTCCTGGACAAGTCAAGTAGGGATTGAGGAATAAAAGGAGTGTGCATTAAAAAAAAAAAAAAAAAAGTGTGCATAGAAAGGAAAAGCTCATCATGTCTGAGCCAGGTCAGTGCTCTCCCCAGCTCCACCTCTGACAGCTATGTCCCTCTACACAGCCGGACGAGCCCCGCTACCCCCATGACTAACCAATCCATCACTGAGTCCTGTCCACTTAACCTCCTGAATGCCCTTGGAATCTGTCCATTTCTCTCCATCACCTCTGTCTCCACTCTGATACCAGACACTAGGGTCTTGCCCCTAGATTATGACAGGAGCCTCCTAACTCACTCTGACAAACCTCCCCTTCCACCTCCCATCACCTGCTCTGCACCCCACAGCCAGAGCCATCTTTACAAAATGGAAACCTTTTACCACTCTGCTGGGTCCACGAGCCAAGGACTTGCCCTTGCTCTCAGGGTATGGCAGAAATCCATCCTGCAACCCTCAGGGCCGTGTCCACCATGGCCCTCCCTGCCTCTCCAGCTCCTCTCACACCAAGTATCACTACTCCGTCCTCTGGACATCCTTCCACTCCTTCAAGACCAGGCTCCTCTCCCACCTCTGGGCATTCATCTGCACCAGCCATATCCTGGACCTGGACTGCTTACCTCCGGCTCTGTCTCACTAAGGCCAAGTCATGCTTCAGATCTCAGCTCACCTGTCACCTTGCCAGGAAAGCCTTCTGTGACCTTCCATTCCAGCTCAGATGCCTCTGTGTTATGCCCCCAGAGAGCACGGCTCCTTTCCTGTGCAGGACTTCTCCCATTGAGGCTATTATCTGGTTAATGTCTGCCCCCACCACAACCTCCACCACCAGCCTATGAGAGTTCTGAGTAAAGGAATCCTGCTTTTGCTCACCTACCATTTCCCCCAGTGGCCTGCACAGTATCTCAAATATAGTAGGTGCTGCAATAAACATGGGAGCCGTAAATGAACCTGAATCAAAGTATCAATACTTATTAGATTGATCTGATTCAACTCATTTACTGTCACAGAAAACATAGCCTTCTTAGTTTCCCATGGAATAGCAATGGAAACTGATCATAAGTTAGACCCTCACAAAATCACATATTCTGTAATGTGCAAACAACTGATTGCTTTCTCTCCAAAGCACTAGAATATGCTAGCATAATTGCTTTGGAATATCACTAGAAACACATAGGAAAATTAGAAACAGCAAGGGCATAGACTTATTCACTGCTGTATCGCCGGCACTTAAAATAAGTGTTGATACATATTTGCAAATGAACACAAAAAAACATGGACATGAAATTGACAACCCCCCAAAGAGTAGGATGGAGAGACAAGAAGGAAGATAGGAGAGAAAATCAGAGGTTCAATCAAGAAGGAATAATCAGGAATTTTAGAAAGAAAACAGAATAAAATGATCAAAGAAATAATGTAATTTTCTAAGAAGTTGAGAACATGGATCTCCAGATTGAGAAAGCCCACAAGCACCCAACTAAATGGATAAAAAAAAAATGTGACATACACATACACACAATTGAATACTGCTCAGCCATAAAAAGGAATGAGATAATGCTATCTGCAGCAACAATGCTGGATCTAGAGACCATCATACTAAGATGGAAAAAAACATACATATGCTATCACAGGCAGATCTAAAATATGACTGATGAACTTGTTTATAAAACAGAAACAGACTCACAGACATAGAAAACAAACTGCTGGTTACAAAGGGGAAGAGGGGCAGACAATTCAGGAGTTTGGGATTCACAGATACACTCTACTATATATAAAACAGAAAAAGAACAAGGACCTGCTGTACAGCACAGGGAACTATGTTCAATATTATGTAATAACCTAAAATCAAAAATAACCTGAAAAAATGTATATTCACACATACATGTATGACTGAGTCACTTTGTTGTACACCACAAACTAACAACATTGTAAATCAAATATAGGTCAACTTAAAAAAAGGAAAATCACCCACACCCAAAATGACCACACATCGCCTTAACATTGCAGACACTGGAAACAGAAATGCTACAAGCTTTCCTAGAGAAAATAAAGGTCACCTACAAACATTCGAGAATCAAAAGGACTCTGCATTTCTAAGTCGTGTTCAACTCTGCAACCCTATGGACCCTAGCCTGCCAGGCTCCTCTGTCCGTGGGACTCTCCAAGTAAGAACATGGAGTGGGTGCCATGCCCTCCTCCAGGGGATCTTCCTGACCCAGGGATCAAACCCACATCTCCTATGTCTCCTATATTGGAAAGCAGGTTCTTTACCATTAGCGCTGCCTGAGAAGCCTAAATGGTAAAGCCTAAATGGTAAGCCTAAATGGAAGCTACGAGACAATGGATACCTTTAAAATTCTGAAGAAATATAGAAAACTAGAGTTCTACACCCAGCCAAACATACAAGGGGTTAATAAAGGACAGAATAAACACTGATACACAGGAGTTGCTTTTGCTTTTTTGGCCACACCATGCAGCTTGTGGGATCTTGTTCCCTGACCAGGGATTCAACCTGGGCCCCAGCAGTGAAAGTTCCTAGTCCTAACCACTGGACTGTCGGAGATTTCCTGAGAATTTATCTTTTAAATGCTTATAATTAAATGAAGAAAAGTCTCAAATTACCTAAGCTTCTGTCTTAAGAAAGTAGAATACAAAGACCACAGTCAGCACAAGAGGAAATAACACAGATAAAGGCACACAAATCAATGAAATCAAATACAGAAAAATAATAGAGACAGGGGTTAAACCAAAAGCCAATTATTTGAGAAGATCAAATTAAAATTCATAAACATCTAGGGCTTCCCTGGTGGCTCAGTGGTAAAGAATCCACTGGCCAATTCAGGAGACATGGGTTTGATTCCTGGTCCCAGAAGATTGCACATGCCACAGAGTAGCTGAGCCACAGCGCTACAGCTCCTGAGCCTGTGCTCTTGAGCCTGAGCCCCGTGACAGGAGAAGCCACCACAATGAGCAGCCCACACGCTGCAATGAAGAGCGGTCCCTGTTTGCCTCAACTAGAGAAAAATTCCTCACAGCAACAGAGACCTAACACAGCCAAAAATAAATAAATGTTAAAACTTATTAAAAAAAATTAATCTTCAAAATACACAGCTTATGCAGCTCAATACCCACCCCCCAAAAAAAACACAACCCCATCAAAAAATAGGCAAAAGACCTATTTTTTGCCTTAAAAAAAGTCATTTTTCCAAAGAGGAGATACAGATGGCCTCTTTGAGGCGCATGAAAATATGCTCAACATCGCTAATTATCAGTAGAATGCAAATCAGAACTACAGTGGGGTACTACCTCATGCCAGTCAGAACAGCCATCACCAAGAAAATCTAAAAACACTTAATCGAAAAATCTAAATGCCGGAGAGGCTATGGAGAAAAGGGAACCCTCCTGCACTATTGGTGGGAATAAAATGGATCCAGGCACTATGGAGAACAGTATGGTGATTCTGACTCCGGCGGGTAAGGGGCCCAGAGCCCGGCACAGCACATGGCCGTGAAGGAGCCACCTCGTGGGATGGCGTTCAGATTGGACACTGCCCAGAGGCAGCCGGAGGGGGGAGACACTGGAATAGCCTAAAGGCACAGCTGAAAGGCCAGCTGAGGAAGTGCTCTCATAGGATGAGTGCTGTCCATCCGGATGGGACTGTTTTATTAAATCAGAGGTTTCTACTAGTTCCTTCCCCCAAAGGAAGGACACAAGGCTCTTGGCTGAAACAGAGAAGGGCAACAGTGGCCCCACTCCCATTTCGCCACAACTCTGGGCTCTGCAGGGCTGGACGGCCCTGGGACCAACAGCCCGGATCCTATCGTGCTGCAAGCTGCAACTCCCGCCAGGACACGGTGGCTCCTGCTGCCTGAGGACGGGCGGGAGCAGAGAGGAACTGCCACGTGGGTGGGGGTGACCCTCAGCAGGCGGGGGGACGGGAGACGACGTGGGTGGACCTCAGGTGATCCACCTGGACGCGGCTGGTCTCCCCTCACCCCACCACAATGGCCAACAGATGTGCAGAACCCCCGCCGGAGACGCACGGTAAGTGTTCAGAGGCTTCAGAAAGGAAGGTCTGGGCTGCTCGTCCAGGCAGGCCCCCAGCGCCTGCTCGGGTGATGGCCGGGGGGTGAGAGGAGTTTGAAACGGACAGTGGGGGAGGGTGAGGATGAGCACACTTCAGGGTGTCCCCTGAGGAAAGAGGACCCACGGAAACCACGGGGTTGCAGCTCCCCAAACCTGTGGAGAAACGGAACTGAACACATGCCTCAAAGCCCTCCGATTTCACGGAGGATCCTTGACCAAGAGCCCCAGCCACTGCGGAGCTTTGAAACCCACCCTTCAGTCTGTGTCGAGGCCATGCCTCCCACGGGCCTCCCCGCTGCTGAGACCACAGGACATCAGGGATGCTGAGGCAGGCTGGTTGCTGGGGGACCCAGGACGCCTCTGAGCCAAATTTGGTTTGAGAACTCCCTGGCAGCTTTGCGGAAGCTTCCTGGGAGTGCACGGCCGTCTCGGGAGCTTCTGTCCACCCTTCTCTGCTGCTCATCTTCCCTGGAGTCCTTGCAGCCTTGACCAGCTCTTTCCTTGTCTCTCTGGGTATTTCCCCAGATAACCCACCCCCACCAACCCCGCACATTTAGTCTCACCCTGGTGTCCCTTCTTGAAGGTCCTGGACCAACACAGGAGGCCTTCTGAAGGGAAGGTACCAAGAAAAACTCAGATCCTATAGGACAAGTGATGTGTGTGAATATGCAGAAAATAGAATCAGAAGAGCTGTTTCCTTCTGATGCAGAGATGGAAAAACTCAGTGACAGATACACAGAGCTAATGAATGGGAAAATGAGGCAATTACTAACTCCAGGAAAAAAGAGCATTGTTTTAAAAAAAAAAAGGAAATCACAACTTGGTTCAGTGTGACAAGGGTTGACGCTGAGTACTAGCTAAGCCAAGAGTAGAGTCGGGAGCTAGACAGCGAATGTGAGGGAGAGGGTTGGGAGGATGCTTTGGGGAAAGAGTGCTACAATTTCAACCTTTACAACTGGGACACGAACAAGGAAATTCAAAAATTATAAATCCAGAAATGGACTAGGGGACTTCTCTGGTGGTCCAGCGGCTAGGACCATGTGCTCCCAATGCAGGGGGCCTGGTTCGATCCCTGGTCAGGGAACTAGATTCCACATGCTGCAACAAAAGACCCCACGTGCCACAGCTGCTGATGAGGGTAAAAGAAGAGCGGCAAAGCTGGCGTGAAATGCAATATCGGAAAAACCAAGATCGCAGCATCCAGTCCCATCACTGCATGGTGAACACAAGGGGGAAGTGGAAGCATTGACAGATGTTATTTTCTTGGGCTCCAAAATCACTGCAGCTGGTGACTGCAGCCATGAAATTGAAAGGCACTTGCTCCTCGGAAGGAAAGCTATGACCAACCTAGACAGCATATTAAAAAGCAGCAGAGACATCACTTAGCTGACAAAGGTCCATACAGTCAAAGCTATGTATGTATGTACAAAGTAGTCATGCATGAGGAGAGTTAGACTATAAAGAAGGCTGAGCACTGAAGAATTGATGCTTTTGAACTGTGGTGCTGGAGAAGACTCTTGAAAGTTCCTTGGACTGCAAGGAGATCAAACCAGTCAATCCTAAGGGAAATCAACCCTGAATATTCATTGGAAGGACTGATGCTGAAGCTGAAACTCCATTATGTTGGCCACCTGATGCAAAGAGCTGACTCATTGGAAAAGCCCCTGATGCCGGGAAAGACTGAGGCAAAAGGAGAAGGGGGTGGCACAAGATGAGATAGTTTGGTAGCATCACTGACTCAACGGACATGAATTTGAGCAAACTCCAGGAGATAGTGAGGACAGGGAAGCCTGAAGTGCTGTGTCCGTGGGATCGCAGAGTCAGACCCGACTTAGCGACAGACAACAACAACAAATGCCACGACTAAGACCAGATGCAACCAAGTAAATAAATATTTAAAAAAACAGCCTAAATGGAATAAATATGTAAACATCAGCATTCACTTATTTTTAAAACGCATATGTATATCAGTACGGAGCCAATCTGGGAAAGTGAGAAGGTGAGACAGGACACCGAGGGTTTTGTTTTGTTAGAAGACTTGCAATATGATTTAATCTTTGCATATTGTATTTTGGGAAAAAATTACTATAAAATGAAAACAGTATATGTCAAAACCTGTAAGTTACACCTGTGAAATTTTAAATCTACATAAATGGTCTATTTTCTGGGGAAACAGAAATTAACAGAATTTATCCTAGAAGAAGCAGGGGGGCAGAAAAAAGGACTAGACCAGTTAGTCTAGAACAAATTGAAAAAACAGTTAAGAACCTGCCCTCTGAGGGAAAACACCATATGATACTATAAAGGAGGGTCCATGTCATTATACACTTGTCCAAACTACGTAACACCAAGGGTGAACCTTGATATAAACTCTGGACTCTGGGTAAGTGTGTCTCACCCTAGGGCCGTGACTAGTGACAAAGTCCCCATCTCGTGGGCACAGTGACGATGGTGGAGGCTGCGAGTGTCGCGTTGGGGGGAGGGAAATGGGAAATCTCACTACTTTCCTCCCCATTTGACTAGGAACCTAAAACTGCTCTCAAATAAAGTCTTAGGTTCAGTTGTGCTTGCGGTTTGTTTGTTTGTTCATTTTTTACCACTAACTGCCTGTTCTCCTTTGCATGGCCCTGCAATAAATCTTTCTCTGCTCCAAATAAGAATAATGATAATAGGACTTCCCTGCCCTGATGGTCCATGGGTTAAGACTCCATGCTTCCAATGCAGGGAGGGCAGGTTCGATCCCTGGTCAGGAAACTAGATCCCACATGCCATGCCGTGAGGCCATAATAATAATAAAGTCTTAAAACTGAATTTTAAAAAAAGACCTGCCCCTTGCCCTGAAAAAGGCATCTCAAAACAAGGGTCAGCTGAGACATGGAGCCGCTGGAATTGTCCCTCTTGTGAGCAGGGGAGTAAATAGGTAGAACTGCTGTGGAGAAACAGTGCCCAGTAACCCCTAAACATATCCGTGCCCCGTGACTGGCAATTCCACCCCACCGGGCATACATCCAACACAACTGAGAGCTGTGTCTCAAAAGACACAGGCAAAAAAATGCTCATATCTGCATGACCTACATGAAAAACTAGGAACCACCCAAAAACCCATCAACGGTAGAATGCATAAACAGCTCATGGCATATTCACGCAGTAAATACACAGCTTGGAAAAAAGAATAAACTGCTCACCATACTTTGACATCACAGATGAATCTCACAGACAGTGCTGAGTGAAAAAAGACTGCAAAGAGTCCACATTGTACCGTAATTTCATGAAGTTCAAATGCAGGCAGAGGTCATCTGTGGTATAGCAATTAGGTTTTGTTGGTGGTGGTGTTCAGATGAAGTGGTTTTCACTTTTAAACCAACCGAACACATTTAATATAAAAACCTGAGGAGGGAAAGGCTACCCACTCCAGTATTCTGGCCTGGAGAATCCCATGGACTTTATAGTCCATGGGGTGGCAAGGAGTCGGACAGGACTGAGCGACTTTCACTTTGATGGCCCAGGGCTAAAGAATCTGCCTTGCAGTGCAGCAGGCATTGCTATCTGGTCAGAGGACAAAGATCCCATGTGCCTTGGAGAAACGAAGTCGACTCACGACAGCTACTGAAGCCTGAGCAGTCTCGGGATCTTTGCTTAAAGATCCTGCCTGACATGACCAAGATCCTGAGAGCCACAGCTAAGACCTGACACAGCCAAATAAATACAGTCATTTTAAAAAATCCACAATTATCTCAAACGCTATTAAAACATCCCTCCTTGGACTTCCCTAGTGGTCCAGTGGTTAAGAATCCACTTGCCAGAAGACCTAAACAGACATTTCTCCAAAGAAGACGTACAGATGGTTAATAAGCACGTGAAAAAATTGCTCAACATCACTTATCATTAGGGAAATGCAAACCAAAGCGAAAATGGGGTATCATCTCATACCAGTCAGAACGGCCTTCATCAGAAACTTGGCAAACAACAAATGCTGGAGAGGATGTAGAGACAAGGGAACCCTCTTGTACTGCTGATGAGAATGTACATTGATACAGCCACTATGGAGAAGAGTATGGAGATTTCTTTAAAAACTAGGAATAAAACTACCATGCTGCTAAGTCACTTTAGTCGTGCGACTCTGTGCGACCCCATAGATGGCAGCCCACCAGGCTCCCCCGTCCCTGGGATTCTCCAGGCAAGAACACTGGAGTGGGTTGCCATTTCCTTCTCCAATGCATGAAAGTGAAAAGTGAAAGTGAAGTCGCTCAGTCGTGTCCGACTCTTAGCAACCCCATGGACTGCAGCCTACCAGGCTCCTCTGCCCATGGGATTTTCCAGGCAAGAGTACTGGAGTGGGGTGCCATTGCCTTCTCCATAAAACTACCATATGACCCAACAATCCCACCACTGGGTATATACCCTGAGAAAACCACAATTCTAAAAGACACGTGTACCCCAATGTTCATTACAGCACTGTTTACAATAGCCAGGACATGGAAGCAACCTAGATGTCCATTAACAGATGAATGGATAAAGAAGTTGCGGGGGAGGTGTGTGTGTGTGTGTGTGGGTGTGGGTGTGGGTGTGTGTGTGTGTGTGTATGCAATGGAATATTACTCGGCCATGAAAAGGAATGGATTTGAATCAGTTCGAGTGACGAACCTAGAGCCTGTTATACAGAGTGAAGTAGGTCAGAAAAACAAATATCACTGAAAAATACACATTACCATATGTAAAATAGATAGCCATTGGGAATTTGCTGTGTGACTCAACGAACTCAACCTGGTTCTGTAATAACTTAGAGGGGTGGAAAGGAGGTTCAAGAGGGAGGGGACATATGCATACCTATGTTGATGTATTACAGAAACCAACACAACATTGTAAAGCAATTATCCTCTGGTTAAAAACTTTTTTTTAAAAAAAGAACCAAGTTCAGTTCAGTTGCTCAGTTGTGTCTGACTCTTTGCAACCCCATGAACCACAGCACGCCAGGCCTTCCTGTCCATCGCCAACTCCCAGAGTTCACCCAAACTCATGTCCATCGAGTCGGTGATGCCATCCAGCCATCTCATCCTCTGTTGTCCCGTTCTCCTCCTGCCCTCAATCTTTCCCAGCATCAAGGTCTTTTCAAATAAGTCAGCTCTTTGCATGAGGTGGCCAAAGTATTGGAGTTTCAGCTTCAACATCAGTCCTTCCAATGAACACCCAGGACTGATCTCCTTTAGGATGGACTGGTTGGATCTCTTTGCAGTCCGAGGGACTCTCAAGAGTCTTCTCCAACACCACAGTTCAAAAGCATCAATTCTTCAGCGCTCAGCTTTCTTTATAGTCCAACTCTCACATCCATACATGACTACTGGAAAGACCATAGCCTTGACTGGACAGACCTTTGTTGACAAAGTAATGTCTCTGCTTTTTAATATGCTATCTAGGTTGGTCATAATTTTCCTTCCAAGGAGTAAGTGTCTTTAAATTTCATGGCTGCAATCACCATCTGCAGTGATTTTGGAACCCAAAATAATAAAGTCAGCCGCTGTTTCCACTGTATCCCCATCTATTTTCCATGAAGTGATGGGACCAGATGCCATGATCTTAGTTTTCTGAATGTTGAGCTTTAAGCCAACTTTTTCACTCTCCTCTTTCACTTTCATCAAGAGGCCCTTTAGTTCTTCACTTTCTGCCATAAGGGTGGTGTCATCTGCATTATCTGAGATTATTGATATTTCTCCCGGCAATCTTGACTCCATCTTCTTCCAGCCCAGCGTTTCTCATGATGTACTCTGCATAGAAGTTAAATAAGCAGGGTGACAATATACAGCCTTGACGTACTCCTTTTCCAAAGTGGGGGAGAAAAAGAGTCCACCTGCCAATGCAGGAGACACGGGTCTGATCCCTGGACCAAGAAGATTCCACATGTTGCAGGGCAACTAAGCCGTCACCACAACTACTGAAGCCCCTGCCCTAGACCCGCACTCTGCAACAAGAGAAAGCACTGCCATGAAGAGGAAGGTAAACTTCCAAACTCATTCTATGAGGCCACCATCACCCTAATACCAAAACCTGACAAAGATGCCACAAAAAAAGAAAACTACAGGCCAATATCACTGATGAACATAGATGCAAAAATCCTTAACATACTTTTAGCAATCAGAATCCAACAACACATTAAAAAGATCATACACGATGACCAAGTGGGTTTTATCCCAGGAATGCAAGGATTCTTCAATATCCGCAAACCAATCAATGTAATACACCACATTAACAAATTGAAAAATAAAAACCATATGATTATCTCAATAGATGCAGAGAAAGCCTTCGACAAAATTCAACATCCATTTATGATAAAAAACTCTCCAGAAAGCAGGAATAGAAGGAACATACCTCAACATAATAAAAGCTATATATGACAAACCCACAGCAAACATTATCCTCAATGGTGAAAAATTGAAAGCATTTCCTCTAAAGTCAGGAACAAGACAAGGGTGCCCACTTTCACCATTACTATTCAACATAGTTTTGGAAGTTTTGGCCACAGCAATCAGAGCAGAAAAAGAAATAAAAGGAATCCAAATTGGAAAAGAAGAAGTAAAACTCTCACTGTTTGCAGATGACATGATCCTCTATATAGAAAACCCTAAAGACTCCACCAGAAAATTACTAGAACTAATCAATGAACATAGTAAAGTTGCAGGATATAAAATCAACATACAGAAATCCCTGGCATTCCTATACACTAATAATGAGAAAATAGAGAAATTAAGGAAACAATTCCATTCACCATTGCAACGAAAAGAATAAAATACTTAGGAATATATCTACCTAAAGAAACTAAAGACCTATATATAAAAAACTATAAAACACTGGTGAAAGAAATCAAAGAGGACACTAATAGATGGAGAAATATACCATGTTCATGGATTGGAAGAATCAATATAGTGAAAATGAGTATACTACCCAAAGCAAGTTATAAATTCAATGCAATCCCTATCAAGCTACCAACGGTATTCTTAACAGAGCTAGAACAAATAATTTCACAGTTTGTATGGAAATACAAAAAACCTTGAATAGCCAAAGCAATCTTGAGAAAGAAAAATGGAACTGGAGGAATCAACCTGCCTGACTTCAGGCTCTACTACAAAGCCACAGTCATCAAGACAGTATGGTACTGGCACAAAGACAGAAATATAAATCAATGGAACAAAATGGAAAGCCCAGAGATAAATCCACGCACATATGGACACCTTATCTTTGACAAAGGAGGCAGGAATATACAATAGATTAAAGACAATCTCTTTAACAAGTGGTGCTGGGAAAACTGGTCAACCACTTGTAAAAGAATGAAACTAGAACACTTTCTAACACCATACACAAAAATAGACTCAAAATGGATTAAAGATCTAAACATAAGACCAGAAACTATAAAACTCCTAGAGGAGAACATAGGCAAAGCACTCTCTGACATACATCACAGCAGGATCCTCTATGATCCACCTCCCAGAATATTGGAAATAAAAGCAAAAATAGACAAATGGGACCTAATTAAACTTAAAAGCTTCTGTGCAACAAAGGAAACTATAAGCAAGGTGAAAAGACAGACTTCAGAATGGGAGAAAATAATAGCAAATGAAGCAACTGACAAACAACTAATCTCAAAAATATACAAGCAACACCTACAGCTCAATTCCAGAAAAATAAATGACCCAATCAAAAAATGGGCCAAAGAACTAAATAGACATTTCTCCAAAGAAGACATACAGATGGCTAACAAACACATGAAAAGATGCTCAACATCACTCATTATCAGAGAAATGCAAATCAAAACCACTATGAGGTACCATTTCACACCAGTCAGAATGGCTGCGATCCAAAAGTCTGCAAGCAATAAATGCTGGAGAGGGTGTGGAGAAAAGGGAACCCTCTTACACTGTTGGTGGGAATGCAAACTAGTACAGCCACTATGGAGAACAGTGTGGAGATTCCTTAAAAAACTGGGAATAGAACTGCCTTATGATCCAGCAATCCCACTGCTGGACATACACACTGAGGAAACCAGAATTGAAAGATGTACCCAAATGTTCATTGCAGCACTGTTTATAATAGCCAGGACATGGAAGCAACCTAGATGTCCATCATCAGATGAATGGATAAGAAAGCTGTGGTACATATACACAGTGGAGTATTACTCAGCCATTAAAAAGAATGCATTTGAGTCAGTTCTAATGAGGTGGATGAAACTGGAGCCTATTATACAGAGTGAAGTAAGCCAGAAAGAAAAACACCAATACAGTATACTAACGCATATATATGGAATTTAGAAAGATGGTAACAATAACCCTGTATACAAGACAGCAAAAGAGACACTGATGTATAGAACAGTCTTTTTGACTCTGTGGGAGAGGGAGAGGGTGGGAAGATTTGGGAGAATGGCATTGAAACATGTATACTATCATGTATGAAATGAGTCGCCAGTCCAGGTGCGATGCACGATACTGGATGCTTGGGGCTGGTGCACTGGGACGACCCAGAGGGATGGTACGGGGAGGGAGGAGGGTTCAGGATGGGGAACACATGTATACCTGTGGCGGATTCATTTTGATATATGGCAAAACCAATACAATATTGTAAAGTTTAAAAATTAAATTAAATTAAATTTTTTAAAAAAAGCACTGCAATGAGAAGCCGCAACCAGAGAGCAGTCCCTGGCTCGCCGCAACTAGAGAAAAGCCCACGCAGCAGTGAAGACCCAGCACGGCCAAAATAAATAAATAAAAATGCCCCTCCCTTAAAAAAAAACCCTTCAATACACAAATGGCAATCATAACAGCATCCCCATGGCAGCCAGGAGCATGGCGAGGGGAGGGGAGGTTTTTACTCTCTCCTGCTCCCCTTGCCCACGCTCTGTGACCTGTGCGAGCATGAGGTCTTAGCGGAGGGCAGATCAAAGCCAGAAGAAGCATGGGAATTCCCTGGCGGTCCAATGGTTAGGACTCGGCACTTCCACTGCCATGGCCCAGGTTCAATCCCTGGTCGGGGAACTAAGATCCCTCAAGTGCTGGGGCATAGCCAAAAAAAAAAAGGGGGGGGGGTCAGCCAGAAGTAGGAGGGGTGGTTCCTGAAACTGATGTTGAGACAGACCAAGCACAGCAGGTCCCTCCAAAATGCCATGTCCCCACGTGGCAGCCTCCAGGGAAAGCCAGATCCAGTTAGGAGGTAGCGGAAGGTGGCTGTGATGGACAGGAGACTCAACCACCATTCCTCAGCATCCCGCTGGCCACATCTTTGGGGAACAGCGCTTTCCGAGGGCCTTCTGAGATTAGTTCCCTCTGTCAACCACAGACATGTGAGCTATCTGCCCGAGGAAAGCCGCTTAGGTCTTGGAACAGAGCTCTTATAAGAAGACAGGTCACACACAGGACTTCCCTGGTGGTCCAGCAATTAAAACTCCACACTCCCAGTGCAGGGGGCACAGGTTCGATCCCTGGTCAGGAAACTAGATCCTGTATGCTGCAACTAAGACCTGGAGCGACCAAATAAATAATTTAAACTTCTTTTTTTAAAAGAGTCAAGCTTACCAAAAAAAAAAAAAAAAAAGACTCACAAGATGGTCACACACACATGTTCCTGCTACATGACCAGCCGTGGTAACTAAAATGCAGGGCTCCAGAGCAGACATCAGGTGCACATTCTAAGTTTTAATGTTTACATGAAACATTCTGATATCTGATAATCTGCTCCATTGTACCCCTAATGCCCTAAGCCTACACAGTAACATCATTAATCAGGAGGATCCCTTAGACTGCAAGATCAAACCAGTCAATCCTAAAGGAAATCAATCCTGAATATTCATTGCAACGACTAACGCTGAAGCTGAAGCTCCAATACTTTGGCCACCTGATGCGAAGAGCCGGCTCACTGGAAAAGACCCTGATGCTCGGAGGGACTGGTGGCAGGAGGAGAAGGGGACAACAGAGGGTGAGATGGTTGGATGGCATCTCCGACTCAATGGACATGTGTTTGAGAAAGCTCCGGGAGTTGGTGATGGACAGGGAGGCCTGGAGTGCTGCGGTCCATGGGGTCACAAAGACTTGGACACGACTGAGCGACTGAACAACAATAACAACAACAATGAACATTCCTTGAGCTTAGTCTCAGAGCTGGTCCGGGTTAGGACCAGGGCTCCAGGTGCCACTGGAGAACAGCAAAGACAGTGAAGCAGGCGGACTGCATGAACTCTCCGCCTGCAGCAGACACGCAGACTGTGGGAAAGCCCTGGGCTCTGCACTGCTCCGTCTGCCTCTGCAGACGCCGCTCCACCCCTGAAGGACAGAGAATCATCCGAGGGAGCCCAGCCCCAAGCCAACACTGCGAAGGGACGACTGTGTAAAGAGTAGACAAGAACAGGCGTAGGAGGACGGTGCTGAGGCCATTCGATGGGGGGAAGGCAGTCTTTTCAATGATGGTGCTGGGAAAATTTAATATCCACAGGTGAAAGAAAGTAGCAGGACCCTTACCTTACACTAGACACAAAAGTTAACCCCAAAATAGATCAAAGTTCTAAGTATGAGAGTCCACACTACAAAACTCTAAAAGCTTCATGACACTGGATTTGGCAACAACTTCATGGATATGACACCGAAAGCACAGGCAACGGAAGACAAAAACAGGTAAGTGGGACTTCATCAAAACGAAAAGTTTTGTACATCAAAGGACACCATCAACAGAGTAAGAGGACCCTCCCTGGTGGTACGTGGCTAAGCCTCCATGCTCCCAGTGCAAGGGTCCCCAGTTTGAGCCCTAGTCAGGAAACTAGACCCCACACGCTGCAACTAAAAATCCTACATGCCACAGTGAGGATGGACGATCACACAGGCTGCAACCAACCCAGGGCAGCCAAATAAAGAAATAAATACAGACAACAACAATGCAAAAGTAAGAAGGCAGTCCACAAAAAGGGAGAAAATATTTGCAAATTACATATCTGATAAGAGATTAATACAAAGAACTCCTGCAATTCAGTGACAAATGATCCAGCTGAAAAATAGGCAAAGGTACTGAAATACACATTTCTCTGAAGAAGGTACACAAATGAGTAAGCACACGAAAGGTTGATCAACGTCCAGTGATGAAGGAAATAAAAATCAAAAGCACAGTGAGAGACCACTTCAGTCTATTAGGATGGTTATTATCAAACGAACAGCAACAACAACAAAACAAAACAGAAAATACCAAGTGTTGACGAGAACGTAGAGAAATTGAAACACTGGTGCATTGCTGGTAAAAATGGGAAATGGTGTAGTCACTATGCAAAACAGTATTCCTCAGAAAAAGTAAACATAGAATTACTATGAAAGTGAAAGTGAAGTCGCTCAGTCGACCCCATGGACTGTAGCACCCAGGTCTCTGGCATTGCGGGCAGATGCTTTACCATCTGAGCCACCAGGGAATGACTCAGCAATTTCACTTCTGGGTATACAAACAAAAGGACTGAAAGCAGGGAATCAAACAGATATTTATACAATCCACATTCACAGCAGTATTCTTCAGAATAGCTAAAAGGTAGAAACAATCCAAAGTCCATCAATAAATGAATGAACAACATGTGGTCTATTAGGAATTCTCTGGCAGTCCAGTGGTTAGGACTCTCACTGCCAAGGGCCCAGGTTCAATCCCTGGTTGGGGAGCTAAGATCCTGCAAACTGCTCAGTGTGGGGGGAAAAAAACGTCTATCCAAACAAAGGAATATTAAGTTCAGTTCAGTTCAGTCACTCAGTCGTGTCCGACTCTTTGCGACCCCATGAATTGCAGCACGCCAGGCCTCCCTGTCCATCACCAACTCCCAGAGTTCATTCAGACTCACATCCATCAAGTTGGTGATGCCATCCAGCCATCTCCTCCTCTGTCGTCCTCTTCTCCTCCTGCCCCCAATCCCTCCCAGCATCAGAGTCCTTTCCAATGAGTCAACTCTTCACATGAGGTGGCCAAAGTACTGGAGTTTCAGCTTTAGCATCATTCCTTCCAAACAAATCCCAGGGCTGATCTCCTTCAGAATGGACTGGTTGGATCTCCTTGCAGTCCAAGGAACTCTCAAGAGTCTTCTCCAACACCACAGTTCAAAAGCATCAATTCTTCAGTGCTCAGCCTTCTTCACAGTCCAACTCTCACATCCATACATGACCACAGGAAAAACCATAGCCTTGACTAGACGGACCTTTGTTGGCAAAGTAATATCTCTGCTTTTGAATATGCTATCTAGGTTGGTCATAACTTTTCTTCCAAGGAGTAAGCGTCTTTTAATTTCATGGCTGCAATCACCATCTGCAGTGATTTTGGAGCCCCCAAAAATAAAGTCTGACACTGTTTCCACATCTATTTCCCATGCAGTGATGGGACCAGCTGCCATAATCTTCGTTTTCTGAATGTTGAGCTTTAAGCCAACTTTTTCACTCTCCTCTTTCACTTTCATCAAGAAGCTTTTTAGTTCCTCTTCACTTTCTGCCATAAGGGTGGTGTCATCTGCATAACTGAGGTTATTGATATTTCTCCCGGCAATCTTGATTCCAGCTTGTGCTGGAATATTATTTAACCCTAAAAAAGAAGGCAATTCTGATACTCACTACAACACGAGTGAATCTTGAGGACATTATGCTAAGTGGAACAAGCCAGTCACAAAAGGCTAAGTACTGTATGATCATATTACATTAGGTTCCCAAAGGAGTCAAATCCATAGAGACAGAGAGTAGAAAGGTGGTTGTTAGGGGCTAAGAAAGGTAGGGAATGGGGAGGGATTGTTAAATGTACAAAGTTTCAGTTCGAGGAGAGAAGGTTCTGGAGATGGGCAGTGGTGATGGTTGCCCAAAAATGTGAATATGAAACTGCACAGCTCAGGTAGGACTCGAACTATGGCCAAAACCCACACTGGGACTTGAACCCAAGGGCTGGGATTCAAATCCACTGTCTTTAAATAAGATCACAAACCTGATCTCGGGACTTAACAAAGTTCAGGTTCTTTATGTCTCAGTGTAGAAGGAAACCAGTGAGGCAAAGTGATAAGAAGTGATGAAAGGTACGCAGTTCAGTATTTGCAAATGAAACAACTGACAAAGGATGAATCTCCAGAACACAGAAGCGGTTCATGCAGCTCAAGATCAAAGAAACAAACAACCCAGAACTTCCCTGGTGGTAACTGTGGTTAAGAATCTGCCTTGCAATGCAGGGGATATGGGTCTGATCCCTGATCAGGAAACTAAGATCCCACATGCAGCAGAGGAACTAAGCCCACCTGCCACAGCCAGAATGTTTGTGCACCTCAATGAAAGAGCCTACATGCTGCAACCAAGACCCCACACAGCCAAATAAATATTCTTTTAAAAATTTAAAAATGGGCGGGAGAATTAAATAGACATTTCTCCAAAGAAGACATACAGATGGCCATCAAACACATGAAAAGATGCTCAACATCACTAATTGTTAGAGAAATGCAAATCAAAACCACAAGGAGGTACCCCCTCACACTGGTCAGAAAGGCCATTATCAAAAAATTAGCAAACAATAAATTCTGGAGAGGGTGTGAGAAAAGGGAATCCTCTTACACTATTGGTGGGAATGTAAATTGATGTAGCCGTTATGGAGAACAGTACAGAGGTTCCTTAAAAAAAAAAACTAAAAATAGAACTACCATATGACCCAGCAATTCTACTACTGAGCATATACCCTGAGAAAAGTGTAATTTGAAAATATCCATGCACCCCAGTGTTCATGGCAGGCTTCCTTTTGTGGCTCAGTGGTAAAGAATCTACCTGCCAATGCAGGAGGCTTGGGTTCAATCCCTGGGTCAGGAAGGTCCCTTGGAGAAGGAAATGGCAACCCACTCCAGTATTCTTGCCTGGGAAATCCCATGGGCAGTCTGGTGGGCTACAGTCCACAGGGTCGTAAAAGAATCAGACATGACTTTGTGACTAAACAACAAATGTTTGTTGCAGTGCTATTTACAACAGCCAAGACATGGAAGCAACTTAAATGTCCATCAACAGAGAAATGGATAAGGAAGATGTAATACAGATATACAATGGAATATTATGCAAACATTAAAACGGAATGAAATTGGGTCACTTGTTGAGTCTGTCATATAGAGTGAAGTCAGGAAGAGAAAAACATCATATATTAACCCATATATATAGAATCTAGAAAGATGGTACCGATGAACCATCAGCTTGGCAGGGATACATGTGCAGACGTATGGACCCAGAGACTCGTGGACACAGAGGGGGAAGTGGATAGTGGGGCAGATTGAGAGAGTAGCCTTGACATATACACAGGACCATGTGTAAGACAGCCAGCCAGTGGGAAGCTGCCGCATAGCACAGGGAGCTCAGCTCAGTGCCCCGTGATGACTTAGAGGGGTGGGGTGGGAGGCGGGGTGGGCAGGAAGTATGTAGACATACAGCGGATTCACTTTGTTGTACAGCAGAAACTAACACAACATAGTTATACTTTAATTTAAAACAGAGAGAGACACACATTTCATAGACAGAATTCAAAAGGCAGGAGTGTCCCTGGGAGAAACAAACTTTGCAGACAGGGTGTGGGCCGTCTCAGAAGGCAAGAGGCCCTGAAAGAGAGGGTGGTAGTTTTTATGGGCTGGCTAATTTCATAGGCTAATCAATATGTGAACCGTGAACTTCCAGATGTTCAAGCTGGTTTTCGAAAAGGCAGAGGAACCAGAGATCAAATTGCCAACATCCGCTGGATCATGGAAAAAGCAAGAGAGTTCCAGAAAAACATCTATTTCTGCTTTATTGACTATGCCAAAGCCTTTCACTGTGTGGATCACAATAAACTGTGGAAAATTCTGAAAGACATGGGAATACCAGACCACCTGACCTGCCTCTTGAGAAATTTGTATGCAGGTCAGGAAGCAACAGTTAGAACTGGACATGGAACAACAGACTGGTTCCAAATAGGAAAAGGAGTACGTCAAGGCTGTATATTGTCACCCTGCTTATTTAACTTCTATGCAGAGCACATCATGAGAAACGCTGGGCTGGAATCAAGATTGCTGGGAGAAATATCAATCACCTCAGATATGCAGATGACACCACCCTTATGGCAGAAAGTGAAGAGGAACTAAAAAGCTTCTTGATGAAAGTGAAAGAGGAGAGTGAAAAAGTTGGCTTAAAGCTCAACATTCAGAAAACGAAGATTATGGCAGCCGGTCCCATCACTGCATGGGAAATAGATGTGGAAACAGTATCAGACTTTATTTTTTGGGGCTCCAAAATTACTGCAGATGGTGATTGCAGCCATGAAATTAAAAGACGCTTACTCCTTGGAAGAAAAGTTATGACCAACCTAGATAGCATATTCAAAAGCAGAGACATTACTTTGCCAACAAAGGTCCGTCTAGTCAAGGCTATGGTTTTTCCTGTGGTCATGTATGGATGTGAGAGTTGGACTGTGAAGAAGGCTGAGCACTGAAGAATTGATGCTTTTGAACTGTGGTGTTGGAGAAGACTCTTGCGAGTTCCTTGGACTGCAACCAGTCCATTCTGAAGGAGATCAGCCCTGGGATTTGTTTGGAAGGAATGATGCTAAAGCTGAAACTCCAGTACTTTGGCCACCTCATGTGAAGAGTTGACTCATTGGAAAGGACTCTGATGCTGGGAGGGATTGGGGGCAGGAGGAGAAGGGGACGACTGCTGGGGTCCAGCCCCAGCTGATCCAGGGTATTCGAAGCGGGGACGGCGTTGGCGAGGATCAGGATACAATAGCTTCAGTTAGATATTAATTAGAGATGTAAAGAGTAATAGAATGAGGATAGCTCAGTAGGAAAATTCAGTGGAGAAAAGAGGCTGAGTAGCTTGGTTTACGCGGGAGACCAATAAAACTTCAAGACAAGAAGCTTGCACCACTTACATAGGCCGCAGGCATCCTTCCGTTCTCCTGAAGGAGAGGAGACACTGAGGCCTCCCCGGTCGGATCTTAGAAGCCCAGGCATAATTAGTAAGCATGGTGGGTTCCGTGCTCCAGATGGAGACTCAGCCAGAGTGAGAGACAGAGCGACATGGGGAGACCAGTATTTCGAGAAACTGATCCCAGTTCTTTATTTTCCATGGTCTACTTTTATACACTGAGATGTTATGCAAAAGTCACGTGGGGTCAGCAGTCCTGACTTTTGTCAAAGTCAGGTGCTTCATACAAATGTATACAGAGGTCTTAGGGGTGTTACATCATCTTCTGGCCAGGGGGCCTGCTGACAATTTATGACCCTCTCCTTGTGACAGCGGTCAGTCAACCAGGACACTTATTTCTCCAGGGGTGATTATTCTTAAAACAGACGCCACCCAAATAAAGTTACATTCCTATAGGGTGAGGGTGTAGTGGGTTTTAGTTAAGGCAAGAATTTATTTAGCCTAAGGTCTAACGTGATTAATATCAAAGGTTAATACTTATTTCTTCTATATATTCATTAATGTGTGTAAGAGCAGGGGATATGGAGACTTAGCAACAAACATTGGCTCAACAAATGAAAAACCCTTCACCAATACAATTTCTAATCAGCCCATTATACTTATACTAATAGTTTTCTAACTTTTCTAAGGAACCTGTTTTTAGAAGGTTTAAAGCATCTCGTGCCTCTCACGGTTGGGAGGCTGTGAGCAATCACATGTGGCCGGACAAGCCTGTCAGGCAGGCTAGAGAACCTTCAGAGGAGTTTGTAAGTTAAAACACTCTTGTCATGCCCAGGAGTTTTTATTAACTGGAGCTCTAAATTAACTCCTTCTCTGAAAGAGGTGGTGGGGGACAGCCCCCCATAAAGTCAGGGGTGTAGGTGGGAGCACAAAGTAGTAAAGTAGGCAGGCTCTGGTTATGGGGGTAGATGCTCGAGAATTTCCAGGGGGACTCCTGAGGCTCGATCCCACCTTTGCGTATGTCGAGCCTCCTTCCTCATGACCTTTGCCATGGGCGGAGTGCCTCACTCTGGCCCCCAACAGACGACAGAGGAGGAGATGGCTGGATGGCATCACCAACTCGATGGATGTGAGTCTGAATGAACTCTGAGAGTTGGTGATGGACAGGGAGGCCTGGAGTGCTGCGATTCATGGGGTGGCAAAGAGTCGGACACGACTGAGCAACTGAACGGAACTGAATGAGTGGGAAAGTGCAATTCACTCATTCATGTCAGACTCTGTGGCCCCATGGACTATATAGTCCATGGAATTCTCCAGACCAGAATACTGGAGTGGGTAGCCATTCCCTTCTCCAGGGGATCTTCCCAACCCAGGGATCGAACCCAGGTCTCCCTCATTGCAGGCGAATTCTTAACCAGCTGAGCCACCAGGGAAACCCGATGAGTGGGAGGATTATTCCAAATATTTTGGAGAAGAAGTGGAGAGTTCCAGAAATGGGGCCACCACCCACGTTTTGGTCTTCTGTGGTTGCCCTCGGAACTGCCGTGGCACTTGTGGGTGTGTTGTTTAGTATATGCTAATATATTACAATGAGCGTATAATAAGGCTCAAGGTCAAGTTAAATCTTCCACCATCTAGGACCCCATCAGTTCTGACCAGTTTATGTCATTCTTTTAAAGGCTATGCCCTGCCCTTTTCCCTCCTGTTTCAAATATACATAAGGCCACTGAACTGAACACTTACAAATGGTTAAAATGGTAAATCCCATGTTACGCATATTTTACCACAACCTTTTTAAAAAGGAATATGTGTAGACAAGCTGGCTGGTTGGTTCTCTCTTTAGTGCTAGGCAACTCCTAGATCAGGGCGGAGCGGGGTGCTGGCAGGTTGTATATGTGTGTACGCATGTTATACATATGTTATACACATGTTATAACACATATGCCTATGTGTTATACACATATAGGCGTAGGGGGAATCTTTGTCCTCAGGAGAGGTACACAGGTCGCCTGGTGTAAAGGCCACATGATACCCAGAGCATTCATCCCATCTGCTGCTGCTGCTGCTAAGTCGCTTCAGTCGTGTCCGACTCTGCGCGACCCCATAGACGGCAGCCCACCAGGCTCCCCCGTCCCTGGGATTCTCCAGGCAAGAACACTGGAGTGGGTTGCCATTTCCTCCTCCAATGCATGAAAGTGAAAAGTGAAAGTGAAGTCGCTCACTCATGTCTGACTCCGAGCAACCCCATGGATTGCAGCCCACCAGGCTCCTCCACCCATGGGATTTGCCAGGCAAGAGTATTGGAGTAGGGTGCCATTGCCTTCTCCACATCCCATTTGAGAGGAAAGTAAATAACTGATCCTAGATGCACAGGAAAAGGTCTGGAAAGATGTACCCAAACTGCTCCCCAGAGGGAACCTGTCACTTTTTATCATGAAATGAGTGTCTGAAACATCTAGATAAAACTTCTGAAAGGTTTTTTTTTGTTTTTTTTTTTTAATTTTCAAAGTGGACATTAAAATGTAAGTGAAAATCACTCGGTCATGTCCGACTCTTTGCAACCCCATAGACTGTAGCCCGCCAGGCTCCTCTGTCCTTGGAATTCTCCAGGCAAGAATACTAGAGTGGGTAGCCATTCCCTTCTCCTGAAGATCTTCCCGACCCAGGGATCGAACCCGAGTCTCTTGCACTATAGGTGGATTCTTTCTCATCTGAGCCACCAGGTAAGCCCTTAAAATGTAAAACCACTTTAAAAAGTTTAAGGGTGTCCCTGTTGGCTCAGTCATAAAGAATCCACCTTCCAGAGTAGGAGACACGGGTTCCATCCCTGGTCCAGGAAGATTCCATGTGCGACCTCAGAGCGACGAAGCCCGTGCACCACAACTGTTGAACCTGTGCTCGAGAACCAGAAGCCACAACTGCTCAGGCCCTGTGCTCCAACCTCTGAAGTCCATGCACCCCAGAGCCCCTGCTTTGCATCAAGGGGGGGTGCCCTGCAACGAGAGGGCCGCCCACCGCAACTAGAGAAAATCCCCCACAGCAGCAAAGACCCAGCGCAGCCATAAATAAATATAAATCCATAAAAAAGTTGAAGTCACACAAGGAAGGAGTCTTTTGGCAACTCTACAGTTGGCAAGTGATTAGCATCCAAAACATGCACACGGAGGAACCTCCCTGGTGGTCCACTGACTAAGACCCTGCTCTCCCAATGCAGGGGGCCTGGGTTCGATCCCTGGTCAGGGAACTAGATCCCATGTGTCACAACTAAGACCCTATGCAGACAAACAACTAAAAATAAATATTAAAAAATCAACAAGGAGAAGACAACCCATGGAAGAAACAAAGGATGTAAATGGCAATTCACAGCAGAAACCAGAATAGCCAATAAACAGTGAAAAGCTGGGCAATTCCTCTATCGACCAGGGAAATGCAGGTTAAAATCACAATGAGGATGAAGAAAAATCGTCAAGTCTGCTGGTACCAAGAGACAGACACTCTCCTCCCCTGTTAGGAGGCTGTGTGCCAATGGAAGAACGATGCAGAGCAACCTGGCAGGCGCTGGTAAAGCTGAAGCAACCAACAGCGTCAGGCCAGCAAGCCCACTTCTATTTAAACACTCAGAAGCTCTCACACAGGAATAAGGAGACACATTCCAGAATGTTCGCCACATCATGGTTTATAACAGAGAAAAACCGGAAACTACCTAAATATATTTGCACAGGGAGACACCATAGAGAAATCAAAATAAACGAACTGGGGCTAAATGCACCAATGTGGGGAAAGAATCTTAAAAAAAACATTCAGTTTTTATAGAAGATGACTGGGGCCGTGACACAAATCTCAACATATTTCAAAGAATTAAAATAATGCAGAAAATGTTCTGAGATTACAATGCAACTAAGGTAAAAATCAGTGGTGATGGAGGAATTCCCTGGAGGTTCAGGGGTTAAGAATCAGTTTCCACCACAGGGGCAGGGTGGGGGTGGGGTGGGTGTTCCCACTCCTGTGCGGGGAGGGGAACTGGAGAACTAAGATCACACAAGGGGTCAAAAGAAAAAAAAAATCAATATCGATGGGTATGGGAGTTGCCCTCTGTTTGTTTTTTACTTTTTGGCATTCCAGCTGAGCTATTTCAAATCCTAAAAGATGATACTGTGAAAGTGCTGCACTCAATATGCCAGCAAATTTGGAAAAATCAGCAGTGGCCCCAGGACTGGAAAAGGTCAGTTTTCATTCCAATCCCAAAGAAAGGTAATGCCAAAGAATGTTCAGACTACCGTGCAATTGTGCTCATTTCACATGCTAGCAAAATAATGCTCAAAACCCTTCAAGCTAGGCTTCAACAGTATGTGAACTGAGAACTTCCAGATGTACAAGCTGGATTTAGAAAAGGCAGAGGAACCAGAGATCAAATTGCCAACATCCACTGGATCCTAAAAAAGACAAGGGAATCCCAGAAAAACATCTCCTTCTGCTTCACGGACTACGCTAAAGACTGTGACTGTGTGGACCACAACAAACCACCTGACCTGTCTCCTGAGAAACCTGTAGGCAGATCAAGAAGCAATAATTAGAACTGGACATGGAGAGACTGGTTCAGAATTGGGAAAGAGGTACGTGAAGGCTGTATATTGTCACCCTGTTTATTTAACTTCTATGCAGAGTATATCATGAGAAATGCTGGGCTGGATAAATTTCAAGCTGGAAACAAGATTGCTGGGAGAAATATCAATAACATCAGATACACAGTCTGCAAGATTAACCAGCCTGATCTACTTAAAAAAAAAAAAAAACCTATAATATACAGTGGAACTATTATGTAACCCTGTTCTGTATTTTCCAAGTCTCCTGTAAATGTGTTACGCTTTCATAATTCAAAAAGAAAATAAAAATTAACCTGTCTGTACACTTCAAAAATGCCAATGTCACAAAAAAACAAATTCACTCTGAGAAACCATCCTAGAATGAGAGGCACACAGCGACATGTTTGCAACCCACCTGTGTAGTTCAGGTTCAAGAGGACCTCACGTGGACTTCAACATTCAGTTCTGAGCTGCAGAAGCTTCCACTAAGGAAGGCCTGCTCCCTGCTCAAAACTGAGGGTTCATGGTTGACTCTCCCCACAAGCTGGAATCAAGATTTCTGGGAGAAATATCAATAACCTCAGATATGAAGAAGAACTAAAGAGCCTCTTGATGAAAGTGAAAGAGGACAGTGAAAAAGATGGCTTAAAACTCAACATTCAGAAAACTAAGATCATAGCATCTGGTCCCATCACTTCATGGCAAATAGATGGGGAAACAATGGAAATAGTGACAGCCTTTATTTTGGGGGGCTCCAAAATCACTGCAGATGGTGACTGCAGCCATGAAATTAAAAGACGTTTGCTCCTTGGAAGAAAAGTTATGACTAACTTGGACAGCATATTAAAAAGCAGAGATATGACTTTGCCAACAAAGGTCTGCCTAGTCAAAGCCAGTTTTTCCAGTAGTCATGTATGGGTGTGAGAGTTGGACTATAAAGAAAGCTGAGCACCGAAGAATTGATGCTTTTGAACTGTGGTGTTGGAGAAGACTCTTGAGAGTCCCTTGGACTGCAAGGAGATCCAACCAGTCCATCCTAAAGGAGATCAGTCCTGGGTGTTCATTGGAAGGACTGATGTTGAAGCTGAAACTCCAATACTTTGGCCACCTGATGCAAAGAGCTGACTCCTTGGAAAAGACCCTGATGCTGGGAAAGATTGAAGGAGGGAGGAGAAGGGGACGACAGAGGGTACGATGGTTGGATGGCATCACTGACTCAATGGACATGAGTTTGAGTAAATTCTGGGAGTTGGTGACCGACAGGGAAGCCTGGCGTGCTGCAGTCCATGGGGTTGCAAAGAGTCGGATACGACTGAGTGACTGAACTGACTTCTGCCTTCCCCCACCCCCAACTGGAAAGGGAGACCCGAGACCTGTGAGAGCTTTTGGAAGCCCAGGAGTGCATACACTCCTGGACGTTGGCTCAGAGACCCTGGCTTTTCACCTGCGCAATGGAGGGTGGTATGGCTCTATCTGGCCCTGTCGCTGAGGTTCTTCCCAGCCCCATCTGAGAAGAACACGGTCAGCTGGGGTGGCCACTGGACAAATCAGCATACTTCCCAGGTGGGGCTGACTCTGCTGGCCCAGCCCTGTGCCCTGCAGGAGCTCTGTGGCTCTGGCTGCCTGGCCCTTCAAGGTCTGGAGCCATTTCAGCAGGTAGGCCAGGCGGGCTTGATGCCAGGCCAGGAGGGGCCAGAGTCCAGAGCAGGAGAAGCAGGTTCCTAGCCTGGCGTCCCGCCTGGGACCGGGGCTCAGGTTGGGCCCCCTCTGTTCCCCTGTGAACCTCAAAGCCCCCTCACACTCCACCACTGCCTGGAGGAAAGGCCCAGAGACCGCCTCAACCTCGTGCCTGTCCCCACACCCTCACAGGGGCCAGGAGCCAGGGCTGCCTCGTTGGAGGCGTCGTGGTGTCATCTGGACGCCTGTGGTGCCCCAGTCACTGAGTCGGGGAGAGACCGTCCTTTCCCAGCCTCCCAGGTGGCTCAACCGTGGCTGCTCCGGGGCAGGAGCCCTGAATCCCAGGCTGTTCCCCGCACCTTCAGCTTGCCATCCCAACCCAGAGCCCCGCAGAGGGGTGCGCTGGCCGCTTACCTGGAGTAGGAGAAGGTGCAGCTCCGCAGACGCCGAGGCGGCAGCGAAGCGGTCCGCGCGCTCCTCGCGGCCGCATCCGTGCGCCTGGGCATCTCGGGATCCCGGGATCGCGCACCTGTTACCACTCACGCCCCGCCCGCCTGCGCAGCGGGGGAAACACGCCGCCGCCGCTGCGTCTCCCGGCCCAGCACTGCCAGGCTCCTCCATCCCGCGCACCTGGACCAGGTGCCCCGCCCCGCCCCCAAGGAACGTGTGCCCAGAGAGCCGCTCTCTCCTGCAGGAGCCTCGGCTCGGGCTCTGCCCGAAGGTCAAAAGCAAGGCCGGCCCTGGGCGCCCGGGGTCGGCGGGCTGGAGGCTGCCTCCCAAACCTGCACGGAAACCGCGCGCGGCGAGAGCCCGCGTGGTTGGGCGCCCACTGCATGGTGGCTCCAAATGGATCATGTCCCCATTCCCTCTGCCCTCCAGAGACCTCAAGTGTAAGTCTCAGCCCTTCCCGCTCGGCGGCGGAGGGCTGTCCCCACCTCCTCTGAAGCTCTCTTTGCGGGCTCTTCTCACCCCCACCCCACCCCCCTTTTCTGTCTTCTCCAGCAGCTCCACTCTCTTCTCTGCCTTGGGCCACAGCGGTGATCGTCGCGTGCTCCCCCGGACCCCACAGAGGTTCTTCCGTTCCAACGCCAGCCCCACAGCATAGGGACTGGAAACCCAACCCTCCTAAAACCCGTTTCCTTGCTGAGTTTATGATTAATCTCTCTCTCCAAAACTTTGCGCTTCCCTAGTGGCTCAGACGGTAATGAATCTGCCTGCAATGCAGGAGTCTCTGGTTCGATTCAGCCCGCCCCCCGCCCCCCACCCCGTCTCTCTTACACACACACACTCACACAGTGTAGGGGTTTGTAGAGAGCAGGCTAAAAGACCATCGTTCCCTCCCCAGCAGCAGCACTCAGGCAAGGACACACAGGTCAGGGGACAGGTATCCTTTATTACTCGGTTCCCACATATAATTGTCCCAAAGCACAAGTCAGACCCCTCACCTGTACTCATTTATACTTTACAAAGGTTATCGGTGCGCAGGAAGGCTTCCATAACGACCCAGCCCCAAGGCGGCGAAGGCCTCAGAGAACACAACTTCTGCGTCGAGATGTGGTCGTTCGGGCCTCCAACCCACTCCTCCAGACCCTGAACTCAGAGGAAACGGCAGACGCTGGGTCTCCTGCTGAGCGCCAGGACCCACAGGACGGAACCGGGGAGTCCCCGGGGGAATCATTTCTCCCTTCCCACGGCCAAGCCCCCAGATGAAGAAAATAAGGCACGGTCAACGGTGGAGAGGGTACAAAGTCAAGAAACAGCTGGAGATGGGCATCCTCAGGCCAGGTCGCAGCCAGCCTCCGCTCTTAGGAAGCCGGCTCTGGGGTGGAGAGAGGTAACGGAGGGCAGCAGGCCCACCCAGGAGCCTGGGCCTGGGAGGTGGGAGGGGTCCTGGCAAGAGGGGGCGTGGCCCCGCCCCGCAGGCTGCAGCGGGGGAGTCAGTGGGAAGGCCACGTGACTCCCTCCCCCTTTCCCAGGGTCCTCCGGCCAGCTCGGCTCCTCGGCCGGCACGGTCAGCCCTCCAGAAAGGGCTCAGCTCCGGTAGCTCTTGAGCAGGTGCCCGGCGACCACGAGCCTCTGGATCTCACTGGTGCCTTCATAAATCTCGGTGATGCGGGCGTCGCGGTAGTGCCGCTCGGCTGGCATCTCCTTCACGTAGCCCATGCCGCCCAGGATCTGCATGGCCTGAAGGGGAACGGGAGGGCTCAGGAAAGGAAGACCAACCCCCACTCCCCAACTCGTGGGGGAAAGACAGGGCAGGACCATCCACGCATAAGGGCCAGCGGGGAGGAAGAAGCAGCCGGCACACTCCCGCTTACCCAACCCTGGGGAGCTCACCCAGGCAGTGGGGACTCTCACCTGGTGGGTGATGGCAGTTGCGGCCTCCGATGCAGCCAGCTTGGCCATTGCCGCCTCCTAACCACAGAGGACGGTGGCGTCAGAAATTCTTAGCACCTGGCCTGTTCAACACGGCGGGCCTGGGGAAGCCGCCCCTTGGAGCGATAAACCCACAGGCTCAAGGAACTGGAACCCCGCCCAGACGGCTCCCTCAGTGCCTCTGCCGCCATAGAAGCTCTGGGCTGGGCCCGGGGAGACCCCTGCCCCACTGGCACCTTGGTGAAAGGCTTTTTGTTGTCCTTCAGCATGGCAGCGCGCCAGGTCAGCAGCCGGGCACTCTCCAGGGCGAGGGCCATGTCCGCCAACTTGAACTGCAACAACCCAGACCCGCCCCACCGTTGGTGCAGGCCCGCCCTCCCCTCTCCCTGAGGGGCGGGACAGAGGAGGGCGGAGGACGGAGCCGAGGCTGAAAGCCGTCTGGGAGGCAGAGAGGAAAGGCCGAACTCGCGTCCCTCTGGCGTCCAGGCAAGGCTGCGCGTCTGTTACCTGGATGGCCTGCAGCTTGGTGAGGGGCGCCCCGAAAGCACTGCGGTTCTCCGCGTAGGTCACAGCACAGTCCAGGGCGGCCTGGGCAATGCCCAGGGCCTGGGAGGCGATGCCGATGCGGCCCGTGTCCAGGGTTTGCTGTGAGGACCCACCTGTCAGGGGCCAGCCGTTCCCCAGGGCCTCACCCTAGGGAACCCCCACCCCCCGCTGCCAGGCTCACCATGGCGATCTTGAAGCCCAGCCCCGGCTCCCCCAGCAGGCTGTCCTTGGGGATGCGACAGTCCTCGAAGATGAGGTTGGCCGTGGACGAGGCCCGGATGCCCAGCTTGTCTTCCTTCTTCCCCAGCGTGAGGCCGGGTGTGGGCATGGGGACCAGGAAGGCACTGATGCCCTGGAGGCCGGGACACGCCCCTGACTTGCTCACCGGCCCGAGGCCACGCCCCTCAGACGAACCACCCAAGACTCCCATTCCGGTCGCCACCCCAATTTCCACCTCCCTCAGAACCTCGCTGTGACGTCCTCTGCTGGCTCCTCCCGGGACAGCGCCGCCCCGGGGCCGGAAAGAGTTGGCTGGCAAGAGCCCCAGAGCCCAAGCGGCTCGGTCAGACCACAGAGATGCAGCTGGACATACTGAACGGCTTGCCGCCCCTCCCTTGCGAGCCCCTCACCTTGTTATGCAAGGATCTGTCGGTGCTGGCGAAGACCACTACGGCCGAGGCCTCCCAGGCGTTGGTGATCCAGGCCTTGGTGCCACTCAGGACCCACGAGTCACCGTCTGCCCGCGCGGTGGTGGCCGCGGCCCCTGCGTCGCTGCCGTTCCCTGCCCCACACGCAGACTCAGAGTCCACCGCCGCCAGCTCGCCCAGGACCCAAACTCACACTTCCCACCAAACTCACACTTCCCACACCAAGCACCCCCCAGCCCTGCCAAGCAACCCCCCCATTCTGCGCCCCCCACCCCCCCAGCTGGTGAGCCAGACCCAGGCGCAGGGAATCAGGGTCTGGCTCCTGAGAGAAGGGGCTGGAGGGCCACACCAGCTCCCTCTCTAGAGGTGTGGGGACATGGCACCTGGCTGTCTCCAAGCCAAAGGGACAGCGGGGTCCAAGTCCCTCCGTCCCAGCTCAGGCAAGGTGGACCCCGGGCGGGGTGGGGGTGGGTGAGCCACGGTCCCAGGTGGTACCTGGTTCACTGAGGGCAAAGCAGCCAATTTTGTCACCACTAGTGAAGGGAGCAACCCACCGCTGCTTCTGCTCCTTGGTGCCGAACTTCAGGATGGGCCCTAAGTAGAGGGACTGGGGGGACCGTGGGGGGAGGTCATCGCAGGCCCCAGCACACCCGCATGCCCACCCCCAGGCCTCTTCTCTCCAGAGGCCCCATGCAAAGGACCAGGCCTAGCGGCGGTCAGGGGCGGGGAGCCAAGGGAGGGCTGTGCCTGGATGTGGGGCCGTCTGGAGCCCCCTCCCCCTCTGCCTGTGTGTCCGAGGCCCAGGCGGGAGGCTCACATTGTTGACACTCATGATGACTCCCGTGGAGGCACAGCCCCGGCTGATCTCCTCCATGGCGATGGAGTAGGCCAGGTAATCAAGGCCGGCTCCGCTGAGCTCCTCGGGCACATTCATGGCCATAAGCCCCAGCTCGCCCATCTTCTTCACCTGGCCCCAGGAAAGGATGTCATGGCAAGGGCAGCCCCCCGGGGGAGGGGGGTGGGGGTGGGGCCACAGGGCCCACCCTCTCCAACCCCAACCCACCTGCCCCCAGGCTGGTGCCCACAGAAACTCAGGTCGTGTGACCCTAACACCCACCCCGGAACCCCCAAGGCCGGATCTGTATGACAGCCCTGTTGTCTCAGGCAGTCCTGCCCCTGTACTCTGCCCTCACTCATCTCTGTGTCTACAGCCACGACCAGTGAGCATGCAGAAGGCACAAGGCTTCAGGGGCCTCCGAGGTGAAGGAGCAGGGCAGCACAGTGCCACACAGACCTTCTTCAGCCCCTAACGCTCACCGCACAGCCTGTCCTCCCCACCACAGGGCCCTTGCACATGCTGTTCCTCAGTGATGCCCTGTATCAACTGCTGTAGTCTCGTGCCAGTGAAAGATTCGATAAAGGGGAAGAGCCTGGAATGTTTGACTTGGAATCCAGGAGTGGCTGGGGTTAATTATCAAATGCCTTTGACATGCTCAGTGCTGGAAAGTGCTTCATGTGTATTCTTGGTCCAGTCTGTCTGAAGCTTGAAGCTTTGCTGAGTCAACCTCATGTCACAGGTGAGGAAGCTGGAGCTCAGGGAGGTGGAGCGCTTTGCACAGGGTGGACCTTGTAAATGGTGGGGCTGAGATTGAAACCTACCACTGACTCCAGGACTACAACCAGCTCAGTCTGCACAAGGTGAGTGATCCATGCACGGCATTTAAAAGAGAAAGTCTTATTGACCGCTAGTTGATCTACAATGTTGTGTGAATTTTCTGCTGTATAGCAAAGTAACTCTGCTATACGGATTCTTTTTCATATTCTTTTCCATATGGTTTACCGCAGGATCCTGAATATAGTTCCATGTGCTGTACAGAGGGCCTTGCTGTTTATCCATCCTATATACAATAGTTTGCACCTGCTAATCCAAAACTCCCAATTTGTCCCTCCCTCACCCCCTTCTCCTTGGCAACTACATGTCTGTTCTCCCTGTCTGTGAGTCTGTTTCTGTCCTGTATTAATAGATAGGTTCCGTTTGTGTTGTATTTTACATAACACATGTAAGTGATATCTTGTGGTATTTGTCTTTCTCTTTGACTTACTTCACTTAGTATGATAACCTCTAGGGCCACCACACTACTGCAAATGACATTATTTCATCCTTGTTTATGGCTGAGTAATATTCCACCATATGTATGTGCCACGTGTTCTTTACCCGTTCATCTGTCCATGGACAGGTTGTCTGCATGTCTTGGCTATTGTGGATAGTACTGCTATGAACACAGGGGTCCATGTATCTCTTCAAATTATAGCTTTGTCTGGATATATGCCCAGTACTGGGACTGCTGGACCATATGGCAACTCTACTTTCAGTTTTCTGAGGAGCCTCCCACTGTTATCCACTGCACCAATTTACATTCCCACCAACAGCATAGGAAGGTTCCCTTTTCTCCACACCCTCTCCAGCATTCATTATTCGGAGACTTTTGAATGGTGGCCATTCTGACCAGTGTGAGGTGGTACCTCTGTAGTTTCCATTTGCATTTCTCTAAGAATTAGAGTGGCATTTCTTATCATTAAGTGACTGAGACGTTCTTGACTCGACAGTGATGTCTGGGAAGAGGGGCATCGGTGAATTTGCTGAACTTTCACAATGATTTGTGTCTCTCTATGAAACTGGGTGTTTGATTCCACCTTGAGTTGTTCCCATGCGAGACAATTTGCAAGACTCTACGCTTGGGGTGGGCCTGACCCACCTCAGGGTCTCCCCTGTAATACAAGGGAGGAGATGGCCCGTGCGGAGGCAGAATGTCAGCCTCACAGGGACAAGCACACCCTAACCCCCAGGTTCAAAGAGACTGAGTATGTTCAAAGAGACTCTGCCAAGGAGATTAAGCAAAGGACCCTGAGGTGAGGAGGGGCTTCCCTGGATCATCCAGGGAGGCCAGTGTCCTCACAGGGTCCTTGTAAGGGAAAGAGGAGAAACCGGAAAAGGCCAGGCAGTGATTCTCCCTGGGGCCTGCCCAAAGGCCTGTCCACACCTTCATCAGAGCCCAGAGAGCCCAGCTTTGGATCTCCGCCCTCCAGGAACGGTCAGGCGCTAAGTGTGCACTGTTCTACGCCTGGAGAAGGCAATGGCACCCCACTCCAGTACTTTTGCCTGGAAAATCCCATGGACGGAGGAGCCTGGTGGGCTACAGTCCATGGGGTCGCTAAGAGTGGGACACAACTGAGCGACTTCACTTTCACTTTTCACTTTCATGCATTGGAGAAGGAAATGGCAACCCACTCCAGTGCTCTTGCCTGGAGAATCCCAGGGACGGGGGAGCCTGGTGGGCTGCTGTCTATGGGGTCGCACAGAGTCGGACACGACTGAAGCGACTTAGCAGCAGCAGCAGCAGCAGCTCTACGCCACTGCTTCTGGGGCCTGGTGCTGCAGCAGCAACAGGAAGCTAGTACACAGTGACGAATGGGATTCAGGGCCACCAGGGACGTGGCATTTCGAGAGTCACTAAAAAAAAAAAGAATTCTGTGGTCACCGCACACCTGGGGGCAGCAGGGGGTGACACTGCTCAGGAAGCCGGCGGGGATCGAGGAGTGGGTGAGGGTGGGAGGATCTGAGAGTCAATTTCTAGGTAAGTTGATAAGAAGTCAGTGGTCCCCGAGGAGGAGAGAGGGGTCTGGAGTTCTCAAGGAGGAGAAAGGGACACATTTTTTTTCCCCTATATTCCTTAGTCTTAGTCACATACGATGTTTTTTTCTTTAAGCCCAGAGCTGATAAAACAACTCAGCTTCAACTCTGTACTAAGGATTTTATATATAAAACAACAATGTATCCTGCTTGAGGATGTTTCTCTTGTCCGTGATCCTATTCTCTTGAACATGATGTTTCTCAGCCCTGTCTGACTTTGCGAACCCATGGACTGCAATATAGACTATATTATAGACTATATTCCATGGACTATCCAGTCCATGGGACTCTCCAGGCCAGAACACTGGAGTGGGTAGGCTTTCCCTTCTCCAGGGGATCTTCCCAACCCAGGGATCAAACCCAGCAGATTCTTTACCAGCTGAGCCACCAGGGAAACCCAAGAATACTGGAGTGGGTAGCCTATCCCTTCTCCAGTGGATCTTCCCAACCCAGGAATCAAACCAGGGTCTCCGGCAATGCAGGTGGATTCTTTACTAACAGAGCTATGAGGGAAGCCCAAGGATTACATGTATAACAACAATATATCCTGCTTGAGGACATGTTTCTCTTTCTTGAGAACCTTCTGACTAATCCTGTTATCTTAAAATGTATATTATGGGAGAGGCATCTAGTAAAATCTTTCTATTGTTAATTCTAATTCTGTCATCTTAAAATGTAAATTGTGGGAGTGGGTCTAGTAAGATCTTTACAACCTTGAGACATTCTTATGATTTATTGTAATAACCAATTAAAAAAGTATATAGCTCCCTTGCTAAGACTAGCATTCTCCGCCCCCTTCTGATGTCTGTGTCAGAAGCTTCCTCTGTCCCTTTTCACAAAAAGAGCTCTGAGTGGTCAAGCCTGGTCTCTGGTCCCGAAGCTAAATCTTCTTGGGAGGTCACTGAATCTGACATGGTTCACTGTAAGCTATCAGATCAAGGAGTGGGCGAAGGTGGGAAGTAGAGTGCAGTTGAGGCGCTGTCTGTCTCTGAGCACGACCTGGGGACTTAGAGCCCAGAGCCAGCCCCGGGGTGGCCTCAGAACAGAGCCCCTTTCGAGCCCACACTTAGGGCCTCTGGCAAACCTATTCCAGAGTGAGGTGGTGGTTTATTGGGGAGGCCTGTGCTGGCTTACCAGCTAGGGCTGCATTCTACCAGGAGCCAGAAATACGCAGGGTCCCCAAGATTCATGCTCAGGCCCAGACAGGAACCCCACTGGAGGGCTTTCTCTGGCCATTGAGCAAAAGAAACTGAAGTAGAAAAAAAAAAAAAAAGCCCCATTTGTCTCACCCTACATGCACCATCCAGCTTCTCTAGGCATTAAGACACACAGCCCCCTCTTTAGTCTCTCTCTCTCTCTGTCTCTCTCTCTGGTCCATGACCGTGGGATAAATGACACATCAGCCCATCACACCAAGAAGACTCCATTTCACCCCAGGAGACAGAAGGGGAACCGAAATTCCCAGGTGGAGTACCGGCAGGACAAGGATGACCCCGCGTTCCTGGGACGGGTGGGGCCTCTTGCGCAGATGGTGACGCTCCTGGGAGACACCCAGAGTCCGATGAGAAAGCCAGGGCCCCTGGCTCTCTGCCCCTCACCCCACCCTCTAGTGCTCTCTGTACCAGAAGAGAAAGCTGCCCGAGTCCACAGTGACTGCACCCAAGTGGCGGCCTCACCAGCATGCTATTTTCCCCCAACCTTTCTCACTCTCAAGTGTATCTGGAGATTGCTGGCAATACGCCATGGCCAGCTGCAGGAACATTCCAGGGAAAATGTGGAGACAGAAAGGCAGTGGAGAGAAGATGGCATGATCAAGAAGAAGAAAGTGAAGACAAAATAAAAAGCAGTACACACATACAAAGACCGTGTGTCCGGCTGTAGAAATCATTTCTGATCACGGCATGTTTAATGGTAACTGGCTAACAGCAGCCAGCCTCCCTAATATTTTTGCCAATATTTTTGCCAATTTTGAGCGATCTCAAGGAGAACCTCTCAGAGACACCACCCACAGTGGTTACTCTCCATGCCTGTGTCTGTGAACCAGGAGTGTGGACCTGCAACCCTGACCGGGCCAAGCCTAGTGGTCTCCAAACCCGCAAGAGAGGGACTTCCCTGGTGGTCTAGTGGTTAAGACTCCCCGTTTTCAAGGCAGGGGCTGCGGATTCAATTCCTGGTTGGGGAATTAAGGGTTCCCATGTGCTGCGTACATTCTCAGTTACTAAGTTGTATCCAACTCTTTTGCGACCCCATAGACTGTAGCCCACCAGGCTCCTTTGTGCATGGGATTTTCTTGGCAAGAAGACTGGAGTGGGTTGCCATTTCCTCCTCCAGGGGATCTTCCCAACCCAGGGATCGAACCCGCGACTCCTGCATTGCAGGCGGGTTCTTTACCACTGAGTCACCTGGGAAGCCCCACTTGCGTGGCCAAAAGTAAATAAATAAATATTTTAAATGCATGAAGTTTATTAAAAAAAAAAAAAAAAAACTCCCAAAGAACATGTGAGAAAGAGAAAGACCCCTTTCCTAGCAGAGCAAGCCTTCAGCACCTGCTGCCTTCATATGTGGGACCTGTTTTAGAGGGTGCTTCATATAGAAAGCAGTGCTTTTAAGTCACTTCTAAAGCTCACATTTCTAAAAAGTCACATTTGTCCTGAGTTTGCCGATGCTCATCAGAGTCCAAACTAACTCCCTTTAGAGAATCACACCTCCTTACTTGTTGAAGATCTGCTGCTTTATTCATGAGAAGGGGCCACGGGAAGCCACCCAGCTTCTACTCTGTGCCGGTGTGTGCCGAGTGCTGGGACAGTAAGAAATTCAGGATGACTTGACCAAAAAGTTCAAGTCCATAAATTCAGCAAACGTCTGCTGAATGCCAAGTGCTTACTTGGCAAGGAGGTGTTTCGCTGGGCCAGGAGGCAGGTGTTTGAACAAGCCTGGCCTTCAGGAAGGCAACCTTAGAAAATAACTGGGACACAGGACACACACAATAGCGTGATAAGCACACCCAGAGACCCAGGGATTATGAACACAGTGACAAATTCTTGGTGGGAGAGGTGAAAGGTGATGCTATTCAGGGGATGCCACCAGGGTGGCGTTAACAAGAGTCTGTGCATATGAATAAGAGGGAAAATGGAGTATGGTTCAAGAGGCTTCTATGTGGTAAACGATCATCTGAGATTAGGGCAAGAGGAGGAAAAGCAGATTTTGCACCCAATAAACTTACTCAATTCTTCTCCCCTTGACTCTTCCTCAGAAAACCCACTTTTCCTGGGAGAAAAAATTCTTCAGGAAAAAAACATTAGAAAACACTCACTAAGTATCTCCTGCAGGTTGGACAGAATCTACATCTGGCTCCTCCGATCCTAGCTGTCTGGCTTTACTGACTGAGAAATGTAATTCCTGGCTTCTGTTTCCTCATCCGGAAACTGGAGATCAGTGAAGAAACTGCCTGAGTGTTTTGTTGATGATTTAAGGGTAAGTACATGAAAATCACCAATTTAATGGACATGAATTTGAGCAAACTCCAGGAGGTAGTGGAGGACACAGGAGCCTGGCGGGCTACAGTCTGTGGGGTCGCAAAGAGTCAGACACGACTGAGCAACTGGACAGCAACCTGGAATATGGTAACCCCCAAATAAGAGTTACTCCTGTTATTATTACTACCGTCATTTTAAAACACGACTGGTATTATTTTAAATTTTGCAACCTGTCCTATTACCCCTGTGTCTACCGTTTTGACCCTTCTGCTTGTTTAAGTCCTGGATTTCCTTCTGTAACTATAGCTGAGCACCACCCATAGTAACAGAGACAGTGAGAAAAACAATGAGCCAATACGCTTCGATCCTCAGCGAAGGGACTCCCTGGGCAACCACCGCATCCCATCAGTGACCAAAATGAGAGCGTCCAATTCACGCGAGGCAGTGGCAAGATCAGAGATCAGAAGATTTACCGCTCTCTCTCCCCAAGCCCTAGAACCTCAGGCGATTCTTACAACTGTTCCTTTATCCTCTGCTGTTCAGTCACTAAGCCTGCAGCACGCCAGACTTCCCTGTCCTTCACCATCTCCTAGGGCTTGCTCAAACTCATGTCCATTCAGTCGGTGATGCTATCCAAACATATCCTCTGTTGTCCCCTTCTCATCCTGCCCTCAATCTTTCCCAGCATCAGGGTCTTTTCCAATGAGTCAGCTCTTCGCATCGGGTGGCCAAAGCATTGGAGTTTCAGCTTCAGTGAATATTCAGGGCTGATTTCCTTTAGGATTGACTGGTTTGATCTCGCAGTCCAAGGCACTCTCAAGAGTCTTCTCCAGCACAACACTTCAAAAGCATCAATTCTTTGGCAATCAGCCTTCTTTATGGTCTAACCCTCACATCTATACATGACTACTGGAAAAACCATAGCTTATATAAGGACTATACAGACCTTTGTAGGCAAAGTGATATCTCTGCTTCTTAATACGCTGTCTAGGCTTATCATAGCTTTTCTTCCAAGGAGCAAGCATCTTTTAATTTCATGGGTGCAGTCACCACCCACAGTGATTTTGGAGCCCAGGAAAAGAAAGTTTGTCACTGTTTCCATTGTTTCCCCATCTGTTTGCCATGACATGATGGGACTGGATGTCATGATCTTAGTTTTCTGAATGTTGAATTTTAAGCCAACTTTTTCACTCTTCTCTTTCACCTTCATCAAGCGGCTCTTTAGTTCCTCTTCGCCTTCTGCCATAAGGGGGTATCATCTGCATATCTGAGGTTACTGATATTTCTCCCAGTAATCTTGAATCCAGCTTATGATTCATCCAGCCCAGCGTTTCTCATGATGTACTCTGCATATAAGTTAAATAAGCAGGGTAACAATATACAGCCTTGATGTACTCCTTTTCCTATTTGGAACCAGTCTGTTGTTCCATGTCCAGTTCTAACTGTTGCTTCTTGACCTCTTTACAGATTTCTCAGGAGGCAGGTCAGGTGGTCTGGATTTCCCATCTCTTGAAGAATTTTCCACAGTTTGTTGTGATCCACACAAAGGCTTTAGCATGGTCAATGAAGCAGAAGTAGATGTTTTTCTGGAACTCTTGTGCTTTTTCAATGATCCAGCGGATGTTGGCAATTTGATCTCTGCCTTTTCTAAATCCAGCTTGCATATTTGGAAGTTCTCAGTTCATGTACTGTTGAAGCCTAGCTTGAAGGGTTTTGAGCAAGTGAAATGCTCGCAAGTGAAATGAGTGCAATTGTGTGGTAGTTTGGACATTCTTTGGCATTGCCCCTCTTTGGGATTGGAATGAAAACTGACCTTTTCCAGTCCTGTGGCCACTGCTGAGTTTTGCAAATTTGCTGGCATATCGAATGTAGCACTTTCACAGCATCATCTTTTAGGATCTGAAATGGCTCAGCTAGAATTCTGTCACCTCCACTAGCGTTGCTGGTAGTAATGCTTCCTAAGGCCCATCTGACTTTGCACTCCAGGACTTCTGGTTCTGGGTGAGTGACCATACCATAGTGGCTATCCAGGTCATTAAGACCTTTTTTGTACAGTTCTTTTTCAGGCATGACCTAAATCAAATCCCTTATGATTATACAGTGGAACTGAGAAACAGATTTAAGGGACTAGATCTGATAGACAGAGTGCCTGATGAACTATGGACAAAGGTTCATGACATTGTACAGGAGACAGGGATCAAGACCATCCCCATGGAAAAGAAATGCAAAAAAGCAAAATGGCTGTCTGAGGAGGCCTTACAAATTGCTGTGAAAAGAAGAGAAGCGAAAAGCAAAGGAGAAAAGGAAAGATATAAGCATCTGAATGCAGAGTTCCAAAGAATAGCAAGGAGAGATAAGAAAGCCTTCCTCAGTGATCAATGCAAAGAAATAGAGGAAAACAACAGAATGGGAAAGACTAGAAATCTCTTCAAGAAAATTAGCGATACCAAGGGAACATTTCATGCAAAGATGGGCTTGATAAAGGACAGAAATGGTATGGACCTAACAGAAGCAGAAGATATTAAGAAGAGGTGGCAAGATACACAGAAGAACTGTACAAAAAAGATCTTCACGAGCCAGATAATCACAATGGTGTGATCACTCACCTAGAGCCAGATATCCTGGAATGTGAAGTCAAGTGGGCCTTAGAAAGCATCACTACCAACAAAGCTAGTGGAGGTGATAGAATTCCAATTGAGCTATTTCAAATCCTGTTTGAAAGATGATGCTGTGAAAGTGTTGCACTCAATATGCCAACAAATTTGGAAAACTCAGCGGTGGCCACAGGACTGGAAAAGGTCAGTTTTCATTCCAATCCCAAAGAAAGGCAATGCCAAAGAATGCTCAAACTACCACATAATTGCACTCATCTCACACGCTATTAATGCTCAAAATTCTCCAAGCCAGGCTTCAGCAATACATGAACCGTGAACTTTCAGATGTTCAAGCTGGTTTTAGAAAAGGCAGAGAAACCAGAGATCAAATTGCCAACACCCACTGGATCAACGAAAAAGCAAGAGAGTTCCAGAAAAACATCTATTTCTGCTTTATTGACTATGCCAAAGCCTTTCACTGTGTGGATCACAATAAACTGTGGAAAATTCTTCAAGAGATGGGAATACCAGACCACCTGACCTGCCTCTTGAGAAACCTATATGCAAGTCAGGAAGCAACAGTTAGAACTGGACATGGAACAACAGACTGGTTCCAAATAGGAAAAGGAGTACATCAAGGCTGTATGTTGTCACCCTGCTTATTTAACTTATATGCAGAGTATGTCATGAGAAATGCTGGGCTAGAAGAAGCACAAGCTGGAATCAAGACTGCCGGGAGAAATACCAATAACCTCAGATATGCAGATGACACCACCCTTATGGCAGAAAGTGAAGAGGAACTAAAAAGCCTCTTGATGAAAGTGAAAGAAGAGAGTGAAAAAGTTGGCTTAAAGCTCAACATTCATGGCAGAAGATCATGGCATCTGTTTCCATCACTTCATGGGAAATAGATGGGGAAACAGTGGAAACAGTATCAGACTTAATTTTTTGGGGCTCCAAAATTATTGCAGATGGTGATTGCAGCCATGAAATTAAAAGACGCTTACTCCTTGGAAGAAAAGTTATGACCAACCTAGATAGTATATTGAAAAGCAGAGATATTACTTTGCCAACAAAGGTCCGTCTAGTCAAGGCTATAGTTTTTCTAGTGGTCATGTATGGATGTGAGAGTTGGACTGTGAAGAAAGCTGAGCACTGAAGAATTGATGCTTTTGAACTGCGGTGTTGGAGAAGACTCTTGAGAGTCCCTTGGACTGCAAGAAGATCCAACCAGTGCATCCTAAAGGAGATCAGCCCTGGGTGTTCATTGGAAGCACTGATGCTGAAGCTGAAACTCCAATGCTTTGGCCACCTCATGAGAAGAGCTGACTCCTTGGAAAAGACTCTGATGCTGGGAGGGATTGGGGGCAGGAGGAGAAGGGGACGACAGAGGATGAGATGGCTGGATGGCATCACTGACTCAATGGATATGAGTTTGGGTAGACTCTGGGAGTTGGTGATAGACAGGGAGGCCTGGCGTGCTGCGATTCATGGGGTCGCAAAGAGTTGGTCACGACTGAGTGACTGAACTGAACTGAACACTTGGGAGTATGAATTCTAGCCCCACAAGCTGGTAAGCCTTGGAAAATCACGTCCCCTCTCTGTGCTTCAACTTTCTCAACTGTAATAAAAATAATAATAGTATTAATAGCTTCTGTTTTTCACATGCACCATGGACTTAACATACACAATCGCCTACAATCCTTACAACCATTCCAGGAAGCCAAATGGAGATTAGACCTGCAGCTGGGGATGCCTTTAGTACTAAATGCGATGAAGACAACTTCAAGGCTTACCACATAAAAGTTGCCCAACTCATTTTGGTGCTCAGAATGCCACCCACCTACTACTTTGAGCTCTTTAGATGTTATATCCACAGTCCAGGCACAGTGCCTGTGAACACAGTGCACTGTGAGCACACAGCATGCACTAAGATGGGAAAACTGGCCCCAAGGCTGAAGAAGCATGTTAACAGCAACCACAGGTTCTGAATTCCCCAGACGGGCAGCCAGGGTGTGAAGGCCTGACAGAACCGCTTTATCACAAGTCATCTCAACAGCATCTACTAAGTGCAATCGTGTGCCAGACAGCTGGTTAAGTCCCACGGGAGGGTACAGCAGAAGCACTTGTCCTCACAGGAATGATACAGTGACACAGGGTGGACAGGACCGACTGGGATCTCAGCGGCTGGCAGAAGACAGATGTGGGTTGGAACCTTAGCTCTGTAACTCATTAGCTTCATGACCTTGTGCTCATTATTTAAGCCTCTCATCAATCTGAGTTTCATCAACTACACAACAGGATACGTAATAATGGCACCTTCATCTCATTGGACAGTTTTAAGAGACAGATAAGCCAGGCACTTCCCCAGTGGTCCAATGGTTAAGACTCCGAGCTGCCACTGAAGGGGGCATGAGTTCGATCACCGGTCAGGGAACTAAGATTCTGCATGACACATGGTGCAGCCAAAAAAAAGAAAAGAAAAGAAACAGGTGTGCTAACCCATCAGCACTTAGGTGAGTACCAAGCACATGTCAGCGTTTTATGTGTTAACTATTATTATCAACACAATGCCTGGTATACAGTAAGCATAGCAATCATCCACCATGACTACTGTTATTTCAGAAGTTATTATCCTGGCTACAGGCCTCATGCTGGACAGTGGAAACCTCCAGGGCATTTTCTGGCCCCCAGGACCACACACCCTGAGGGTTCCCTGACTGCAGTGTCACTGTCACCGGTTGTCACTGTCACCAGTTATCCTGGAGCAGAGGGCAGATTCCATCACTGGGTGCTGAGGTTGGAATTCTCACCTGAGCTGCTGGGAAGCGATGCTCCTTGTCCACCTGGGCTGCGATGGGAAAGAGCTCCTTCTCGGCAAAGTCGCGGCACGTCTGCCGCAGCATCTGGTGAGTCTCGGGCAGTTCAACAGACTGGTAGACGGTATGTAGGCGACGCCAGCCCCAAGGCCAGGGGGCTGCCAGAGAGAAAAGGAGTCAGTGGAAGAGGAATGCAAGAGGTCTCATGTAGTAATTAAAATAATAACAGTGATCCACTTACTGGGTGGGCTTCCCTGGTGACTCAGATGGTAAAGAAACTGCCTGCAACACAGGCGACCCAGGTTCAATCCCTGGGTTGGGAAGATCCCCTGGAGAAGGGAATGACTATCCACTCCAGTATTCTTGCCTAGAGAATTCCATGGACAGAGGAGCCTGGCAGGCTACAATCCATGGGGGTCACAGAGTTGGACACGACTGAATGATGAACACTTTTCCACTTTTTCACTTATGAGTGGTTCTCCACACAAATGACTCGTGTCCCCCAGGGGGACATCTGGCAATGTCCAGAGACATTTTTGGTTGTCTCAACCGAAGGGTGGTAGGGAGTGGGTAGAGGCCAGGAAAACTGCTAAACATTGTACAGGACAGAACCCATGATAAAGAACTAGGGGCCCAAAATGTCATTAACACTGCTGTTGAGAATAGAACGGAATGTTCACCATGCTTGCTGAACACTGTACAACAGTCCTCCTCAGTGGCCAGTATAAGACCAGAGACGTGAGAGCACAATTCTGTGACCTCAGGCCAGGATCTTAACTTCACTGGTTTCTCTAAATGTGGAGGACAACAGTACTCTGCTCCTGGGCTAGAACCATGAAAACTAACTGTAGCACTTAGCACTTAACCCTAACCTTGCTGAGAGCAGCGACAGCTCTCAAAGAGGGCTCCCTTTGTTATTATTCAGGGTGAGTGGGTCTTGACCAGGCAAAGGAAGCCCTGGCCACAGGTGCCACTGCTGCCACAGGGTAGAGAAATTAGAAGATGGGAAAGAGGATACCAGTGAGCTCCTGTCATCTGCCAGGCACCTGTATTTTAATCCTTGTTTAACAACTCTATGATTTCTGGGAGACCTGGGTTTGAACCCTGGGTCGGGAAAATCCTCTGGAGAAGGAAATGGCAACCCACTCCAGTACTCTTGCCTGGAAAATCCCATGGACGGAGGAGCTTGGTTAAGCTACAGTGTGTGGGGTCGCAAAGAGTCGGACACGTCTGAGCGACTTCACCTTACCTTCACCTTACCTAACAACTCTGAGAACAGCAGTATACTGTGGTCGTTTCACACAAGGGCCCAAGGTCACAGATGTACAGTTTGGGTTCAACCCCAGACCTGGCACCCTAGGAACGGCGTACCTTGAACCTCCTCCGAAGGTGCAATAAGTTTCGGGGTGAGAGTGGTGGGGTGGTGCAGCGTGAGAAGAGGGCCGGAGCAGGGGCCGCGGCCACGCAGGCGCAAGGAGCAGCCTAACTGGGGCAAAGGCCGCCCGGCCGCCCGCCCTGCTGCAGGGGTGAACCCGCTGCCCGGACCCATGCCCACCCGGACCCACGCCCGCCCCGCCCGCCGCCCCACCGTGCGGGGTCAGAACGCACTCACCTCCGCGGACAAGGCCACAGGCCCGGGCGAGCAGCATGGCAGCCATGGAGGACAGACACGGCGGGCCAGTACTGGGCTTCTTCCCGGCGACCTCCGGGCCGCAGCACGGGTTCCGGGCCGTGCGGGGAGGGACCTGCGCCTGTCAGGAGCCCCGCCCCTCGGGCCTCGGGGGCGGGCCCGGGGCCGGCCGCGGGTGCCCTGCCTCAGCCCGCCACCCCCACCGCGGAGATAATCCAACTCTTTAGGCAAAGTCTCCCAAGCTGGTTCTGTTCCGCCTGCTAAGTCGTATCCCGCTCTGCGACCCCATGAACTGAAGCCCGCTAGGCTTCCTTGTCTTTCACTATCTCCCGGAGTTTGCTCAAATTCATGTCCATTGAGTCGGTGGTGCTGTCCAACCATCTCATCCTCTGTCGTCCCCTTCTCTTCCTGCCTTCAATCGCCTTCAGGCTTTCCCGGCATCTGGGTCTTTTCCAATGAGTCGGCTCTTCTCATCAGGTGGCCAAAGTATTTGGAGCTTCAGCTTCGGTCCTTCCGATGAATATTCAGGGTTGATTTCCTGGTTCTAGGCTGACCTTAAAACTCTTCAGGGGGCGAGCCTGCTGTTGCTGCTAAGTCACTTAAAATCCAGTTCCGTGATCTAAAAAACTCCACTTGGCGTTCCCCGGCCCCAAACCCACCGCGCCCTCGCTGTCACTGCTGAAGCCTCACAGTGCAGCTTTTCTCCAGGATCTCTAGCTGCTTCCTGCCTCAGGACCTTTACAGTCACCATTCCCTCCGCTGGAAGACTCCTTCCCATCAACACCTCCCTGAGGAGGCTGGTGCTTCCCTTCACAAGCTCTCCATCCCATTGTTTTATTTCTGGCAGGTAGCATCTGAAATCTTATCAAGTCCCTTACTAGCCTGAGTGCCCAGTGGGGCAAGGGTCTTACGCTGCTGCTCATTATCTTGGCATAAGGAGTTGGGGTGCCAGGAGGTTGTGAAGGTGGGGTGACACTGCTGCTTCCCTGTCCCTCTGTGGTCCCGCGTCTCACTCCCAATTGTGGAGCAGAGAACCCCACCTATCCCTCCAATGGGAGCCTTGAATGCTGTGTCCTAATGTCCTGCATTTTGTCCTTAGTCAGGACCCCTCCACCCTGCGCCCCAAAATTACAGCGATTTCTCTTGCCTGACAAGCATCTTCCATGGGCCCAGGTGTGAGTCAGACTTCCACAGGCTCCAGGCACTGCCCACATGCACCCAGGAACCCAGTCCCTCCAGCTGCCTTTCTTCACCCATTAACTCAGCCAGGCGTCTGTCTCCAGCACAGACTGAAACCAGAACTTGATCTGATTTCTGAAGATCAATTAAAAGATGTGGCAGTCTTTCAAATGTTTTTTTCCTTAAGTCACTAAGTCATGTCCAATTCTTTGCAACCCCATGGACTGTGCCCACGAGGCTCCTCTGTCCTCTACTATCTTCCAGAGTTTGCTCAAATTCATGTCCACTGAGTTGATGCTTCTATATTTGCATTTAGAAGAAATGCATTCAAAAGCAAGCCTCTAAACCGACAGTACATTTACTGTCGTTGGCAAATGCTCCTCTGAGGCTTTCATACCTTTTACTACCGCACGTGGGCACCAGCCCTGGGTAGAAGAAAAGGGGGAAGAGAAGGGGAAAATCAATGAGTGTTTGTAGGCAGAGGCCAACAGACCTTCAGGTGCCACAAACTGTCTAAACCAGAGTTATTTTTAACTTGCATCGTTTGTGACCTTAAACATGAATGTAAGTGTTATATTAAAAATATGCATGTTTTCCAAAAAAGACAGGAATCAGAAGTTGGTTCCAAGGGGTTGCGTGGAGGGAGGGAACTGGCTGCAGACAGCAGGAACTTGAGGAAATTTTCCAAGGTGATGGAAACGTCCTTTATCATGACTGTGATCAGGTATCCATTTATCAAACTCATCAAACCATACTCTTAAATGGGTTGAATTGACTCTTAGATGAGGTATGGTTAAAACACACCTCAATGAACCTAACTTTAAAATACATATGCATTTAAAATTCTCAAACCATTTCATTAAATTGCAAAGCAAAGACACATGAAACCTAACACACAATACTGTGTCCTATCACTCTAGAAACCAGGGCTACCCTTTAAACCGAAAGGTTTACAGAAAGGCCACGTAAAGAAACTCAGAGCCCACCCCCACTCCATACCTACTCCCCCTGCAAAGCAAGAGGCCCAGTCAGGAGACACGAGAGGGCACACATACTGTGAAAATCTTTCTTTTATTACTGTCTCTTGTGGCAAAATAACATTTTATACAAATAAGTCACCTAGTTTACTTTGGACACAAAGACAATAGAAACTGGAACGAGGATCTTAGGTGAAGGAAGGGGAAAGGGAGGAAGGACAGATTTGGTCATTGACGTTTCTTGTATTCTGTGAAAAATAGACTTACAGGGGAAAAAAATAGACTTTCACAAGTTCAACGACTTTACGTGATCCTTTGTATACAACAAGGGGTAAATCCACCTCCATCAGATCCTTCTTGTGCCTAAGACGTTCCGTGACATGGAATGTGAGAAACAGGATCGACGCTTAGGTTCCTTCACCAGTAGACTGGCATCCTCTCCATCAGGGGTCCTCACCCACAGACACTGAGTCTGTGCTATAATTCTGAGAATGGTCCCCATTCCCCAATCTGAAATCATGGTGACAAAGGCCACCAGGAAGAAACTGACTTTACAGCAAAAAACTAAGAGGACACTGGGAGTACTCAACTGAGAGGATCAGGGTGGCAAGACACACCAGAGCAAGACACCCAACTGGCACACTGGACACAGCCTATTAAGGCTGTTCCAGAAGTGAGTTCCACTTCGACTAAAAAAACAAGTTGAAGATCCCCCCAGCTACTGCCGCATCAAGACTCTTCAGTCTAAGGAGCGCTCCAAGACCCCCAAATCACTGCCCGTATTTGAGAATCGGGTGGTCCATACTTTGAGTGCCTTCAGAAGTCCTGCAAAGCCCTGAATACTTGCGTTCCCTGCGAGACAGCTACGAGCTGATACATGAGGAGAGGATGACCTACTTTATCCCAGAACGACTTTTACTTATTTCCTGTTTACTCTTTAAAACACAGAATAAAATAAACCATGGTCTTCTCTGCAGAAGCTAAAAGGGCATCTCAGCCCAAAGGCGCCACAGGAAAAGAAAGGTGCTCTCCCAGGAGCCTCCAGGGCAGAAGGACAGGAGCGAGACAGGAGGAGGAGGGGTGCAGGCGGCAGCCCTCTGGCCACAGCTGGGTGAGCTGGTCTGCTGGGATGTGTTCCCTTCAGGAGCTGCCTCGCCAGTGCCAGGTCTGAACAGAGGGAGGGCGTGTCTCCCCGGCAGGCAGTTTCTGGCTGGCTGCCCCAGTGCCCACAGGTAACTGCTGCCCATAGTCCAAATTTCTCAACGCCACAGCCTCCTGATTCAGCTTCTGATGAGTTCAGCTACTTTCAGAGAAAGTATAATTTCCAATTCTCTCCCCAGTTCGGGTACAGAAGGATGAATTTCAAGCTTATCCTAGTCAACACCCCAGAGGCTCCTCAAGGTTTCCTGAGTAGCTGGACACAAGTATCTGGAGTCCCAGGTACAGACGCCAGACCTTCAAGTGCAGAAGGGGACCAACCCCTACCCTGCCTCACAGTGGTCTCCAGTGAAACTAAGGCAAACTCCTGGGAAAAGGGCGCAGCACTCTTCAAGCCAGAACACCCGCTTCCCCCTGCCCTCCTCCCAGCAACCACTAACACTGCAGCTGAGGGACAGCCTACGAGCCCACAAGACGGGATCTGTCTGGGACACACTCTCCTGAGCAGGGCTCTGGACAGCTCCAAACCATTTCCTAGATAATAATTAAACATCAAATAGTGGAAACTCTCCCGAGTGGGCTTGTCGCAGAGAGAAGAGCCCAGTGAACACAGATCTGTTGAAGGTGCCCCAGCGAGAGAGAAAGTGAAGAGGCAGCGCCGCGTCTGTCCGCCAGGGACGGGAAGGAGCCACACCTAAGGCACCTGGATTTGCAGCCGACTCCAGTTCTGGGGCTCATCAGGTCTGGGGTGAGCAGCCTGCCCTGCAGGGAGCCCAGTTTCTTCTTGCCTCGGGAGCTGGGTGCAGGGCTGGCACCCACGATGAAACCAGGGTGCTCTCAGTGAGCAAGTTGCTGGCCTCTGGCACAGCCCAGACTCTGGCCTGGCACAAAGCACTGGACCAAAGTTCAAGGCCACTCATGCTCTACAAACCAAACAGGGTGCAACACGGGGCAGCGAAAGGCCAGGTCCACCTGCGGCACAGCGCGGGCCCTCCTCTCCTGGCCCCGCCCGGCCTTTCTCCCCAACACCGGGGAGGCGGCGCTCCTGTCAGAGGTACCACGTGCCTGGGCCCTTCCTACTGCGACCTTCCTATGAACGCTGAGCCCTGGCCACGGCAAAAATCTCATCATAAGGACAGGAGTTAGGCCTGAGCACCTGAATCCACCCACACAGACAGCAGTTAGGGAACTAAGGCGGGGCGAGTCCGTCCAATGAGGGCCTGAGGGAAGTGCAGAGAGACACGTTTTGGAGAACACATGTCTCTGCCAGGCCACCTCAGCCCATTTCCCCCTTTTCCCAACACCGAGACCATTCCGACTAGCGGTCCACAGGACCAGAATCCGCCTTACTCAGGTGGGACCGGCCAGGATGGTTCCAGAGCAGCTTCAGTACAAAAGCAGAGAGGACAAGATCCAGAGGAGCCGTGGGAGTCTGATCGGCACTCGGGAGTCTAGCCACACATCACGTACGCTGGGAGCACCCCTGACATTTTGTAAAACCTCCCCACAAGCCTAGAAATAAAAAACCAGAACACAACGAGGCCTGTGCTGGCCTCGAGCGACACTACAGTTCCCAGAGAGAAAATGGACACATTCGATTTCAGGAGACACTCAAAAGGCAGGAGCTAGGAAAAGCAGAGCAAGCTCATCTTCCGTCTGGAAGGAGAACGGGAAGGCACGGCCAGGCTGAAACCTCGGGGGTGCGCCAGGAGCAGCAGCCAAGATCCCGGAAGTCAGACAGGTAAGGGCTCCCTAGGTTCGGCAGCCTTGCCCATCCCCGCGCCTCAACTCCTGGCCCCATCCTCTGCTCCACTCCGTTCAAGGTCCTCTCCAGCAGGTTAAGGACAATGCTCAGGCTGAGGTCTGAGTGTGCTGATGGCGGCCCTGCAGGTGAGGGAGGAGTCTCAGCTTCACAGAGGGCCCCTGAAGCTACAGAAGAGCCTTCTCTCCCTAGTACAGCTGTGCCTGCAGAGACCCAGGCTCATCAGGACATCCTGAAGGAGCCGGGAAAATAAACTTTCTTTCTATCTGGATTCCAGGAGTCTTATTTTAAGTTTGACTACCTCTGCAACCTAAGGGGCAGGGGGAAAAGGGAGGAAAAAATACAGGGGGAAAGAGACACAGCACTGCTTGGCACCTCTCTTGGAGCACAGGAAACTACCACCCCGGCCTCGGCTTCCGGGGGCCACGTTCCAGATATGTGTCAACAGACAGCAGCTTCAACCACCTCCGTGCGCCAGGACCTCGGGCCACAGCAAAGCACCTCCCCGTCTGCTCTGGCCGCTGCTACTGGCCCCCATTATAGGCATAGTCGGCCTTGTTGTGCATTATCAGCTTGTTGTCGACGAAGTAAAAGCTGTCAGAACGGGTCTCATAGGGATTTTCAATCATCAGACGAACTACAAGTTAGAAGGGAAAAAATGCAAACAGTTATGTGTGAGTCTGCCCTATGGACCAGGTGGGAAAAAACTCAGCATCCCCTCTAAATCCCCAGGTAACTCAGTGGTAAAGAACCCGCCAGCCAATGCAGGAGACAGAAGAGACGCAGGTCCGATCCCTGGGTCAGGAAGATCCCTTGGAGGAGGAAATGGCAACCCACTCCAGTGTTCTTGCCTAGGAAATCCCAAGGACAGAGGAGCCTGGTGGGGCTACAGTCCATGGGGCTGCAAAGAGTCAGGCGTGACTGAGCACCCACACACAAAAGTGCATAAACCAGCCCTTCCTGAAATGTGAGCGTGTGCTATCAGAATAATGAGGTCAGAACAGAGGGAGCCAGGCCTGGAGAGCTGGGGAGACCTGGGACCACAGAGGCCCCCAAACGGTGCGTGCCATCCACTTCCACAGCAGGAGGCCACAAGCGCTGGGCCTGGCCCTCCGTGGCCATCATCAGCCTGGTGCTCAGTCAGAACCCTAGGGAGAGGAGCTCGCCCGTCTGCCAACATGCATCAAAGCAGCTGACTGATTGGTGCTTCTGGCCCCCACGTCCAGACATTCTGGTCCAAATTTAGAAAGTGGTGCCTCACTGGGCCCACCCACAGGCACCCCTACAACAAAGGAATCCTAGGTGTGCAGGGGGGCAAGGTGTCTTCTCCAGAGATGGCGCGTGGTTGTTAACTCGCCAACGATCCTGCAAAGGCAAGCCTGCCCTGGGACCCAGACTTGAATTTTCTGTGTGTTGAGGCAGCTGCCCCAGGTCTTTAACTATAAATGGAGGGTCAAGGGACCTGCGAGCCACCACCCCTGGTTGATTCTGAGTCAGTGATCATGCGCTATTCTGAATCCTCTGGAGGAAACGCTGTCGCTGACCACAGTTCTCAAAAGGTGCGTTGACTGCTTCAAGTTCTCTGAACTCACCAACGTTATTTAGCTCACATCCAGAGGACTGACCCCCATCCCCTTTTAGCTTATCTGGTTTCAAGGAGAGAAAGTTAGATGGCTGGCCTTTGATAAAAAACTTGAAATGCTGTACTTAATCTCTTGCAAGTATCAACAATTCCAGCCCAGCTTGGGGAGCAGGCTTTATAAAAACAGGATCATGATGATAGCAGATATAGTTGACACCCTGCCCACTTCTCATCAATCCTCACTTTACCTGTGAATAGGACTGCTGCACAAGCACAGAGCACTTGTCAGAAAACAACACTCTCAAGGATCTGGGACTCTGAGAAAACTGGTCAGTGTATGCAGACCCTTGCCCACAATTCAACTAAACTCCACCACTACTCACAGATCCCATTGTATCTTCATTGCTCTAGAACAACTTACCCTCACGACTCACAGGCGATGCTAATGTCAAAGAGCCAGATGGAAACCACAGGACTACACATCCTGTTCGTCCTGTCATCGAGTCCATCTCCTCCCTGGCCTGGCCTTCCCTGCTTGGTGCCTCCCCCAGGTCTCCCTCCCCATATCTCTTCCTAAGACCTTGTTTCCATTCTGTCACTCCTGCTCCCACACCTCGACCAGCTCGCTATTTCCTGCCTGATCTATTCTGACAGTTTATCTCATGACCCTTCTACTGGCAGAGAATGAGAAAGAGGTGGTCCTCAGATTGAGAATCCCACTCAGCTTAGTTTCACCAGAGCTCTGATTAAGGAGGAAGCAAAGGGCCAGTGCAGTGCTGAGCAGGAACTGGGGTTCAGAACAGTGAAACCGTGACTGGCTGTGTATGGAATGGGCACCCCGGGGAGGGCCGGGGTCTCCTCTCATCTCCCTCCATTACACCCTTCCCTGCACAGGCTTCTTAAAGGATGGCCTGTATCAACAACTTCAGAGTCCCGCTGCCAGCAGAGCCAGAGTGTGAAACACGAGACAGGAGCGAAAGGAAATGAGAAGCCTGAGGTCAAGTGACTGGAAACCCATCACATCCCTGGTTCTCTGCCAACGAGATCGCCAGACCAGATGGATTTCACTTCAAGGTCCACTCCTGCTAAGCTGAAAGATCCAAAACGTTGCACAAGTCAGGGGATACCTACTGACATCCTCAGAAAGTTGGGGAAACTCATAGATGTGCTCGCAAGTGTTCCTGCTGCTGGGGATGCAGAAGCCGAAATCAAAGTCAAAATTTTTCAGCAGCCGTTCCCGGAAGTAGTGCCGCTCGATCATGCGGAAGTTTGACACAGGTTTGTCTCCCACGGTGAACTCCACCCTGCGAAACACAATCTCCGTAAGCTCGGCTTTGTTGCCTCCTCCCTCCGCTAGAGCCAACCCCAATCCAACACAGGACATTCTTCTCTGTGAACCAGAAGAAGGTGCTCCCCTCAGGAGATGCCGGGACTCACGTGGCGCCCACGGTGCGCAGGCGGAGAAACGCCGGTGTGAACTGGTAGCGGACGAAGCGGCCTGCGCTGACGTCCACATCTCCGCCTGCCTCCCCTTCCTCCTCCTCTTCCTCCTCCTGGTCTGAAAGGGCACACGGAACGCCAGCTCAGCAAAAAGCACGACCAGTCCGGGGTACCGACACCCGCAGCAGGACGGCCGTGCTCACTGAGCACCTGCTGAAGATTCCTGGCTCCATCCTGCACACCTCACAGGGTCCTAACAACCCTGGAGGTGTTGTCTGCATTTTATCTCCACTTTACAGACCCAGAGAGGTGAGCTTATGGGTCCAAACTCCCCCCAGTCTTCAATCAAAACCCCAGGGTTGAATCCCTGGTCAGGGAACTAGATCCCACATGCCACAACTAAGACTCAGAGCAGCCAAAGAAGTAAATTGAATAAATATAAATATTAAAAAAAAATTAAAATGAAAATAACGCTGCCGAGAATTCCCTGGTGGTCCAGTGGTTAGGACTCTGTGGTTCCACTGCAGGGGGCATGGGTTGGATCCCTGGTCAGGGAACTAAGATCCTGCAAAGCCATAGCAAAATATAAATAATGCTGCTACATACAATATCCTGTAATAAACCATAATGGGAAAGAAAATGAAAAAATATATAACTATACACCAGAAAGTAACACAACACTGTAAATCAACTATAAATTTAAAAAACTTTTAATGTTGTTGAAAAAATGGAGCCAACAGACTTACTCAATACAAAACTGCCATGAACTTTCAATTTATAAAAAAACACACTATCTCAATTTATAAAAAAACACACTATCTGTGAAGTTCAATAAAGCGAAGTGAGCCTACAGTAAATTAAGGGAGCAAGGATGTAGATCCAGGCCCATCAGACTCGAAGCCTATTCTTAAACACGAGGCTATTTGCCTTTTATATAACCTGAGGCCTTGGGCCATGTCCTAACGCTGAAGCCTGAACACCAGGTGGGTACCAGGCCCCTGAAGTGGTCTGTGCTTTACAGACCAGGTCGGCTGTTGACCAAGTTAATGTGCTTGCTGCTAAGCAAAATAAAGAGGCTGCAAAAGTTGAAACTATCGAGAAGGCACCTCCAAAGAATGCAGAAATTTCTGGCACAGCAAAGACAAATCCCTAGAAATAATTCTGCTATTTAAATGAAAGACAGTGACCTTCAGCCTTGGGGAACTGCACCTCCTTGGATTACTACCTATTCCAGGCCATACCAGGCCCAACACTCTGACCATCTGAGAAAGAGTGAAGCATGAAGCAGATGGGCCATGAACCAACACGCAGGACCCAAGAAAGAAGACGGTCCACACCAGTAATGATGGGCTCTGGTCTAGCCCATTCCTGAACCCAAAAGGAACTGGCAGACATTCTAATGTGAACCAGGAGTTAGCGCCCTCTCTAGCAGCCACCCAGTGTCCAGCAAGAGCATTTTTTTCCAGGTCTAGGCTGACCAATACAATAAGAGAAGTCTTTTTTAGCATCAAATATCCCAAGAGCAGTGGACAGCCAGACTGAGTGGGAGTTCAAAGGTAGACTCCAGAGGCCCGGCTCCAACTATGGGATTCAGAAAGAAACAGAGCAGATCTTCTTGGGGATTCGAGCTCATCAGAAAAGTGCTGCAGGAGGGCTCTGGTTCGGCGTGCACCTTAGTCAATCAAGGTCCTTAAAGGCTGGACGGGCTGAAAATCAAGGTATTTTTACAGTGTCTGGTGCTGACCTTCCTGTGACAGTTCAGTTTTGTACTGAAATGACCATTCTCAGTCCTGTCTCATCCAAATCCATATACCCGAAGTAGCCCTGGTGTTCCCTGGGTCCTGGGAACATCTTAACACAAGGACAGGAAGCTTAGAGATGCGAATGGCACAGACCCAGGAAACTAGGTGGCCCCGACCCTCCCAATACAAGATAAGTACCTACCAGCTCGAGCCTTAGTGCCCTGGTCAGTCCAGGATTATGGTAGCAATCTCACGTTGGGTCAATCAGCAAGGAATCTCAAGTGGGGTCAAGAGACGGATGCCTTAGTCTGGCTGAGACTTTTTCATGAAACCCTTTGACTTACTTGGTTACTAACAGCTGTCTTACCAAACTTACAGGCTCCTTCTGAATAGCAAATAGATGTGAAAAGCTTGGCAAAAAGAGGCATTAGCACAGACTGGCTGCAACTCTGGACTATCTGGGCTGGAGTTCTAAAAACAAACTCCAGGGGGCGCTCAATCTCCAGTGACATGCTCCCCAGACCTACAAGTGGTCCCCTAGTCAGAAATGAAGTGCCCTGGAACCACATCACAAGTACGAGCAGTATTCATTCAAGGCTAACTGAAGGGGTCCCAAGCAAATGAGTTCACAGGCCTGGGCCTTCTGATCATCCAGAAAATGCTGGAGATTAAAATCCAAACCGGGACTAACTAGGAAATCTGAGACACTATTCAATGGAAAGGGCGTGAGAAGAGAAAGAAACTGCCTCATGATGTGGACTGGAAGCCTCCCTATCGCCCTTCCAGAGAATCCCCACGACTCAAGGCTCGGGCAGGCTTTCCTCATTATACTTTCATTTCAAGGATTCCTTCCTAAGTGGAGGTGACGCGATCAGATCAAAGAGCATGGGACCTTAGGAAAGTCACTTGGAAATTCTGGGCCTGTTTCCTTATCTGGAAGATAAGGATAATAACTCCTCACAGAGGTGTGAGGATTCCATGAGATGATGTAAACAGAAAACCATGGAACTGATAACCAGTGCAGAGTAAATACTCAGCAAGCACAGCTTCAAACCTGTAGGCCAGGCTTTAGGAGGCGGCTCAGAGGCAGGCCTTGCGGCGTCCATGATACAGGATGCAATGGCACACAAAAACTCAAGCCTCAAAGACTCTGTGCTCCGACAGTCAACTGACTACTGTTGATGCGATACTGAGACCTACCTGAAACACAAGGTTTGGCAATTTCAAAAAGCACTGTCCCTGTCTCCAAATCCCGAATTTTGAAGCGGGTAAAATCAATACTGTAGATGTTGTCTTCAGGTTTACATAAATAATCTGAAAATGAAAGAGAGAGAGAGAGACCAATGCTGTTAAATAATCCTCCGAAACTACCATTTCCTTCTCAAGTTGTGAAGCAAACTCGGGTTGTTTTTTTTCTTACATAAAATATACCCCAAAACTTCCTCTTATGTTATAGCCAAAAGTTGCATGCAGAGAATTATGGGATCCAAGAAAGGAGAAAAGTGCATGGACTTGGTTTAGATGGAAGATTACCGTAACACTTAGAAACAGGAATGGTAGAAGGGAATTTCTCTGGAAACACTTCAAAAATGACCTAAAAACCTTTCATCAGAAGTCAAAACACAACAGAACTTTTTTAGAAATCCATTTAAAAACATGCTGACCCAAAAGTCAGACACGACTGAGCGAGCACACACGCATGCACGCAGTGGTGAATGTGGTGCATGCCTGCTGACCGTATCACAAAGCAGAGATCAGCCAACTTTCTCTGTAAAGGGTCAGAAAATGAGTAACTTAGTTTTTGAGGCCACACACTCACTATCAGAACTACTCAACTCCGTCACTGTAGCACAAATGCAGTCACACAACTATTTACAGACAAAAAAATACAAATTTTATATAACTGTGTGTCCCAAGAGATTTTTTTCCCCAACCATTTGAAAAGGTAAAAATCATTCTTGGATTGTGGGCTGCACAAAACCAGGCGGTGGGCCCTACCCACCCAGGTGGCAGGACAGATTTGCTGGAGAGGGCATGAGGCCAAAGGGAGATGGAGCCGCCAATAGCTTCATCTGTTAATCAAGACAGTGCTGACCAAAGATGATTTCATTTCTTTCTTTCCACCATGACTCCTGAGAGCATCATCTCCACAGTTCACTTTGGTACTGTATCTTATACTGCCTGCTGTGTTCGCTGTTTCATGTTTTACAAGCTGACTCTCCAATAAGATGGCAAAATTGAGAGCTACTGATTATTCCATAACTTCCCAAGGCACTGATATTGGTTCTGCACCTTTACAGGGGCCTCAATCAATACCCTGCTGAACGGAAGAGACTTTAAGAAAAGTAACAAACTCCAGAGGTCACCAAGCTGACTTATGACTTTCTCCAAGAAGCTGCGGAGGTGTTCTGAAACAACGGCACCAAGCTCAAGTTCCTACACAGGGCCTGAGTGCCCTCTGAGCATGCCACTTAGCGTCAGGCACTAGCGGCTAGATTCATCCTTGCTATCAAGAGAAAGCAGGAGGTGAGAAAAGGTGAGGTGGTGAGCATTTCCACACTTTCAGAACCCCTGGTGATAACTGGGTTGGAATAGAAGCAGCTTTTTCACAATGTTTCTATGAAACAGAAGAGCAAGACCTTCTAAAGCCACACTCAGGATAGTCCCAAGGCAAACAGTGATTGAAAACGGACACGTGACAATACTCAGAATCAAATTAAAACTGTCTTAGAAGATGGGAATTCTATTTCACACAGGTTGAACCAAGGCCTCAAACTGCCATCCTCAAATCACTGGGATGGCCTCCAGCTTCCTGAGGGCCACCTGAGCTGTGGACCAAAGCAAGTCAACAGATAAAAGGAGAGCAGCCTTAATCCATCAAGCTGGTGCTGGGGCTTCAAAGTTAGAAGTCCAGAGGATGGAGCAGGTGGGTGGGCTGGGCAAGCAGGATCTAACCTATGGACTGGAAACTCAGGGGGAAACAGCGGCAACAGAAAGGGCATCAAGTAAGAGGATGACCTGGAAGAGAACAGGAAGAGGGAGGAGAGCCAGGACAGGTGGCGGGCTATGTATTTCTTCTATCAATAAAAGGTGTAAAACCGTTGCATCCTATGCAAGAAATGCATCTCTGATACTCTGACATATTCATCAATCACTAGATCAAGTGTCAAAGGCAGGATTCACATTTAGGTTTTATACGTGGAACTGAAACTTTATTAATATATACATTACATACATATAAATGAGGCAGAAACTCCGCGGCAATGTACTTAAAGAAAAGAAAAGCCCACCTGCACACAAAAAGGGCAACGCTTGGGACCCAAAAGAGGCAGGGGGCCGAGGCAGGGAGCCACAGCAGGCTGGAGCCAGGAGGGGCTGTCCGGGGGGCCGGAGTGGAGGGAAACGCGGAGAAAGCAGGTAGGGTCTGGGCTGGCAGAGGGCAGCAGAAGCTGGCTCAGGTCGAGGGGGCCAAGCTGAGCAGGAACTTCTCTGATAGCAGCGAGCTGGGGGCTAAGGGAGTCGGGGAGAGGCAGCGGCCCACTTGCCAGGGTCAGGAGGAGCTAGTTAAGAAGCCAAGAGAGGGGGTCCCCACCCAAAGAGATCCAGCTGAGGAGGAGTACGGTCGGCCGGGCCTGAGGGCCCAACCGGGACGGGCCACAGGGAAGCCTGACGTGGCCGGAGTCAGGGGAGGGCAGTCGAGCTCAAGGGGACCCATCCCCTTGAGGTGTAGGTGAGGGAGGGGAGCGCCGACTCGGTCGGGCGGAGCAGTGGGCAGCGAGGCCTGGCCAGTCGGGGACGCCTGGGTGGACCCCCTGGGCCAGCCGAGCCGCGAGCGGCCGGCTCCGCGGAAGGCGACACGGGGTCCGGGGGCCCGGCGGCCCGACGCCGAGGGGAGGACGCGGCCGGCCCCGTACTCACTCTCGGTGACCTGGCTGAGGCGCAGGACGTGCTCGGGCCGGATGGTGTCCAGAGCCAGCAGCTCCTGCTCCGTGACCGCTGCCCCGATGCCGTCGTCTGCCGCGTGGTGGGGCGCCTGCCGCCGCCCCTTGAGCCTGTTCAGGACGCCGCCGCCAGCCTTCTTCTTCTCTTCCTTGCCAGTTACCAGCCCCGCGGGCCCAACGGCCGACCCCAAGGCCGCAGCCTTCGAATTCGACCCGCTCATCGCTCCGCCGCCAAGATGGCCGCCGCCTCCGCAGCGCCGTAACTATGGAGAGAGGGGGCGGGGCCGGGCTGGGACCTGAAGGCGGGGCCGAGGTGGGCGGGGCCTGCGAGCCGCGTCGCTGGCGCCCCCCGCCCCTACCCTCCCCCTCAAGCCCCGACTCCAGCACTGGTCCAGCCAGGTGGGCCGCCACGTTAGTACCCCGGACTCTCCACTTGGCCCCCGAAGTCACCCCAAACATCTAGCATATATTTCGTACGGTCAAATGACTTTCTAGCACATAAAATGCAAACAAGGCATCTTGAGAAAATGTGGTTTCATCTGCAGTCTAGAAGGTAAGTTAAGACTGTGTTTGCTGTGCAAAAGCAGCTGTCCGATTAGATTTCCATTCTTAAACCCTACTGCGTCAGGCTTTGGGCTAAACATTGAACTGGGCTGCAAGGAATATAAGAATATGAAAGGGGGCAGGGATTGAGTCTGCTGTATTCACCACTGTATTTGGGCAGCCTATAAAGAAAGCTGAACACCAAAGAATTGATGCTTTTGAACTGTGGTGTTGGAGAAGACTCTCGAGAGTCCCTTGGACTGCAAGGAGATTCAGCCAGTCCATCCTAAAGGAAATCAGTCCTGAATATACATTGGAAAGACTGATGTTGAAGCTGAAACTCCAATACTTTGGCCACTTGATGCGAAGAACTAACTCATTTGAAAAGACCCTGATGCTGGGAAAGATTGAAGGCAGGAGAAGAAGGGGATGACAGAGGATGAGATTTGTTGGATGCCATCACCAACTCAATGGACATGAGTTTGAGTAAACTCCAGGAGTTGGTGATGGACAGGGAGGCCTGGTGGCTGAGGTCCATGGTGTTGCAAAGAGTCAGACACGACTGAGCGACTGAACTGAACTGAGCTAATGCCTGTTGTTCAGTGGCTAAGTCATGTCTCTCGGAGACTCCATGGACTGCAGCACTCCAGGCTTTCCTGTCCTTCACTGCCTCCTGGAGTTAGCTCAAACTCATATCCATTGAGTTGGTGATGCTATCCAACCATCTCATCCTCTGTTGCACCCTTCCCCTGCCCTCAATCTTTCCCAGCCTCAGGGTCTTTTCCAGTGAGTCGACTGTTCGCAACAGGTGGCCAAAGTATTCGAGCTTTAGTCTTTCCAACAAATATTCAGGGTTGATTTCCTTTAGGATTGGCTGGTTTCATCTCCTTGCTAAGGGATTCTCAAGAGTCTTCTCCAGCAGCACAATTTGAAAGCACCAGGTGCTCAATAATGACTGACTGACAATGAATGAATGAGTGAAGGAAGGCTTGCACAGGAGGGTGCTATGGAAGAGCTCCCACTTTGTTGGGGAAGACTGTGAGGTACATAATTCACTACATGGCCCTTCCTCTTGACCAGCCTAGTGTAAATGAACTAGAAGAAAAACCAGACTGCTAACTGTAGCAGCAGAGGTGCTACCAGAGTACACAGGAGAGGTCTGGGGGGTGGGAGAGAGGCTTCAGGGGTAACGTCTGCACTGAAAATTGGAAATTCACCATTATGTCAACTGGAGGTGAGTGGGAGGGGGGAAGACGCTGCCCTCTTACACCCCAGGTGGCTCCTTTGCTCGAGTCAGGATCCACTTTCTTCTGTGTTGGAAGGCCCCCGGCCTGAGTGCTGCAAAATGTGTCTGCAAGGCTGATGTCACCTGTTAGGCTCAGGCCAAAGTGAAACTCTACCCATCTCTCTACGGTTAGCCTCAAAAGACTGGATTTATGCAGGACTTGCTGAGTCCTCTAACCTGATATGAGGGGTTTGGGAGCAGCTGATAAGCCTCATCTAGTTTCTGGATAAAATCCAAACCTGACTCCACCTCAGTTGCCCAGCAGGGTGAAACAGTATGTGGTCAAGTTCCTGTCAAAATACTGTCCTGTCTTGGAGAGATTACCCACCCCCACCTCTTCCCCCCACCCCGGGTGGGACTTCTCAAACAGTTCAGGGAATTTTAAGATGTGTACAGAGAATTAAGCTCTTTCCCTTTGCAAACAATTCTTTTCAAACTACTCAGCAGTAAGTAGCTACTGAAGAATTTCCTAAAATGTTAATATGCTACTTGATTGTGAATCACTAAGATGGTGATGGGCGGGGCGGGGGTGAGCATACAGCCACTTCCCACAATCACTTGCTCCATGAATCTTTGTTCTCAGAGCACCAGAACTCGAGTTACCTGGATCCCGGCTTTTCTCTTTTTAGGGATGATGACAAGCGTGTTGACCACTTTATTTGCAATTCCACATCCAGGAATTTAGCCGATATGTGTTCACAAAGATGAGGGACCATTCTAACACTGAAAAGTTACAGTAAGTTACAGTTGCATCTATTCATGTCATACAGCTATTAAAAAGACTGAGATCGGTCTCCATGTACTAGTATGGAGAGACCTCAAAGATAGATTAAGTTTGTGGGGGGAGGTGGACAAGGCATATAATCCCATTCACTTAAAATTTAAAAGTACATGAGTATTTGTATGTGACTGCAATGGAAGGGGTTTGGATATAATGTATTAAGTGACGTTCCCATTGGGAAGCAGTGTATCAGAAGGGACTGAAGGGGGATATATTCTCTTTCAACACTCTTGAGCTGCTTCTATGCTATTTTATCACAACAAGCACATGATCACGGGCTGCTTGTTTACTTTGAAATAAATAAATAACTTTGGATCTGTGTCTGGAAGGTAGATTCTAAGTCAAAGTAGCCTTATTATCTCTTAAAAACTTGAAAGCTACCTCAGACTGGATCACTTTTTTCTGTTCAAAAAGAAATTTAAATAAATACTGCCATATATGGGAGCTGAGGCCTGTACTCTTTCTGATCACTATCTGTAAACTGTGGTTAAAAAGATTATGTCTTTAGGAGAACAGTAAGCACCCCAAAAAGAAAGAAAAAATATCTGTAATTATTCCTTTTTAAAAAGGAGTTGGAAAAATCAGGGCTGTAAACTCCAATCAGCCTCTCCTCACCGAATCTTCCTAAGGTATGTCAAAAGGCTCTTAAATAAAAAGTGTTTTTTGAAAAGTACGTCTTCTCATTCCATTTGGTGGAAAAAGGAAAATAGAGATTTACTGCATTAAACAACAGCCCCCTTGTCTGCCTGGGCCAGAACATGGGAACACAGGAGTGGAGAGGCTGACCTCCCTTTCTTCCCGACTCAGTCCTCTTCAGGTCCCTCTCCTTCAGTGGGTTAGTTTCTTCCCTGTGAGAGCTGTGCCAGTGGCTGTTTTCCAGGACAGTCTCAGAGTTGCCAGGCAGTCGGCCTCAAATCAGGCCAGGCAGGTGGGGCCCAGAGCTGGTGCAGCCAAGGTAAGCGGGACATCACAGGGCTTTTTTCTGCTGAGACAGGGAAGTTCAGTCCTTCCTGCTGCCTCCCTGAGGTGGCATCCATTGAATCCTCGGGTCATGGCTGGGACTGCAGGCGGGCCTTGTGGTCTGGGAAACTGAGAGCTAGTAATTTCCCTAGTACCCAAGTCACTTCTCTCCCTGGCTGAGGGCTCTTTAAGTATTCATTTATTACTTTTATCCCACCTGCTTCCAAAAAAGATTCATGGTATATTCCAAAGTCATACAGCATAAGACTGGTGGGCAGACATTTGTGTAGTTTTCTTGAGGGCAGAAATTTCAGCATTTTAAGTGCATATATGGATTTTGGTTTGTACCACATGGCACACAGGATCTTAGTTTCCCAACCAGGGATCGAACCTGCAGTCCCTGCAGTGGAACTAAGGAGTCTTAACCATATACTGTTTGCATATACTGTTTTCAGTAATTCCTTAATGGAATTCAAAGGCACATTTGCCCATGTGCAAAATAAACACATACGTAAATATGTGTATGCATGCATGTTCAGTCGCTTCAGTCGTGTCTGACTTTTTGTGACTCCATGGACTGTATATGTACATATATAAATACTTATAAAATGGAAGATATAAACCAAACATAAACATGTGTATTATCCTCTAGGGATTAAAGAGGTAGGGCTAAGACCGATGAATATTTTTTACATCCTGTACCCCATATAAAATTTTTAAATGTACCTTTGCACTTTGTATCACTAAGCCTTAAAAGGTTACTTTTCTTTTTCAGAGAAAGAATAATATAATAAACCTCTGTGTAACCAACACCCAGCTTCCTCAGTTATCTACCCTCAAAAGGTTCCTTCTTAAAACTAGTACATCATGTTTTATGTCCCTTGATATGTTCCAGCGTATCCTGGTTTACAGTCTATGGGAACTTGAATACTGTATAAAATCTCAATTATGTGGAACTGGTTCACAGTGCTTTTCAAGTCCACTATATCCTTCTACTTCTCTGCATATTCATTCTATTAATTTTTGAGAGTTTGATACTGAAACAACAACTAAAAATCTTAAGTTTATCTACTTAAAAAGATAATTGTAATATGTAGAATGATATGTAACCTTGTTCTGTATTTTCCAAGTTTCCTGTGAATATTTTATCATACTTTCATAATTTAAAAAATTAAAAAAAATTTTAATAATAAACTCCATCTCAAAAAAAAAAAAAAGTCATACATCGATGTTAAAAGAACACAGGGTAGGTCGCGTATGCCCTCTGACCCTTTGTTTTCTTATTTACACGTCAGGCCAGTGACTGGTCTTTCCTGGGGTTGAGAGGAGATGAAAACAGCAATGAAAAGCACTGTGCTGGCGTCAGGGAGAGTGTCTCATGAACAGTCGCTATGGCAATACATTTAAGTGCCCACTTTCTCCACGACCCCTCTGCTGAAGGCAGGCACCCTGGGCAGGGAAAAGCCATGGAGCTGGATGGGCGAGTGCAGTGCAGTGACTAAAAGAACAGTCATGTCAGCACAGAAAGGAGATGTGTCAGGGACCAAGGTTTAAGGAAGCAACAGGTGGGAGGTCAAGTAGAAGCCATGAGAAAACCCACAAGAGGGGCTTCCCTGGTGATCCAGTGGTTAAGACTCAGCACTTCCAAGGCAGGGGGCTCAGGTTCAAACCCTGGTCAGGGAACTAAGATCCCACATGCCTCATGGCTAAAAAGTAAAACCCAGGAGAAGGAGTCTTAAGGCCCAAGCCAAAAAACAAGTGGGTTTGTTTTTCACTAATTAAGTGGTTAACAACAAACAAAACTAAGACTCTTGGGCCAAATAACTGTGGTGAGGTGCCTACCATTTCCGGTTGCTAGAGAGCAGAGGCCGTCTGCTCCGTGCTTCGCCTCTGTTCCGCCTTGACCTCTCGCCATTGCTATGGCAACAGGCATTCCAGTAAATGTTGGAAAAACTCTTTTCTTTCTTCCTCTATGGGGGTGGTGGAGGGGCGTGGGGTACTAAGTATGGAGAAAGGTCCGACACATCGGCTCCAGCCAACCGGGAGCCTGATTTCCTCAGCGAGATTAAGATCTGGACCCAAGAGTGGTTTAACCCAACCCCCGGCACTTGGCCCAAGACCTTCTGTCAGACAATTTCCCTCCCTGTGAGTCCCTAGAGTAGGGCTTCTTCAGGTCTCTTCCCCATTTGGCAGCTCACGCGAAGCTACTTGAAATAGTAACAGCCAAGTCTAAATTAGTCAAGAACTCTAGTTATGGGTGGGCTCAAGCTAAGAATGAGGCTCTGTGGGCCTCCTGGCTTATTTGAGCCCTGAGAACAGACTCCATCAACAGTGGTTTCATTCTTGGAGCTGAGCGCTGAATTCTGCCCTTCAAGGGATAACTGAGGGGAGGCAGGCCACACTCTCCCTCCCTCTCCCCATACCAGCAGCCTTGGTTCCTGCTTGGAGAATCACAGAACATGGCGTCAGGGGTGGGGGCGGGGGGGGGGTGTGTGGGAGAGTCATGGTCAAGAGCGAGAGAGTCCTGATTTAAAACCTCAGCCCTGCCTTTTGCTGGCTTTGTGACCTTCAGCAAGTCACTTCACCTCTTAAAGGTGAATACCAACTCGTTTGTTAAAGATTAAACAGATTAACGTCTGTGGAAGTGCTGGGCCTTCCTGCCAGGCCCATCTCAAAGGCTCAGTCAAAGGTATCTGTAATGATTATTGCTATAGCCTTAGCAAGATCATGGGCTTTCCAGCCAGACAGACTGGGTTTGAATCCTGGCTTGACCATTTACTGGCTAGTCTGGGGTAAATTTCTGAAGTTTTCTGAGCTTCGTGTTTCTGAGCTTATCAACACTGACAGCACACTATAAAAGGAGAAAGCAGAGAAAACCATCTCATGGCCGAGTCTGTCCACAGGTTATTGTGGAAGCTGAGGGGAAAACCGGAGGGGAAGCAGCAACGGGCTCAGTGTGTCTTGGAAATGAGAGTCCCGGCCTGGTGTTCCAGTGAAAGTGGAAACAAAACAAAATAATTGTTTATTTTTCCTTGAGAGAGCTGCTGCCAGTTGAAAAGGCCCAGCGGCATTTCACAAAACTTCGTTCCCTTAGCCAAACATCCTGGTGAAAAGAAAGCTCCCTGACACATCATGGGAGAACCCTTTGCAGCCAAGAGAACCCCTGGGTCTCCACCTCACTTCTTTGCGATCAAGTTCAAACTCAATCCCAACACTGAGTGTCACTGCAAATTGTTTATTAAAACACAAAGCAATGGACAGTGAAAAACATTCTGATTTTTTTTTTTTTCCACTTTTTGGTGGGAGTTGGGTGGGGGCATGGGAGGGGTAGGGCAGATGGAGAGAGCCCGGAAGGAAAGACAGCTCTGTGCGCCCCGGCAGCTTTCCCGGGCCAGCCAGGTTCAAAGCTCCTCAGTCACACCCCGCTGTGTTGCTATAAATGCATGTTGTGGCTACAGACAGAGCAGGTTTGGCCTCCGCAGGGAGAGGATGGGCTTCTAGAATAGGAGCTACAAGGGCTACCATGAACTGGACACTGTGGCTCCAGCACTTGGTACAGAATCGACCGACCAAGAGGGGCAGGCTGGTGTCCTAACAAGCCCAGCTTAGGCCGATGACAGTTGAAGAGGCTGCCCTGAGCTCTGAAGGGACAGCTGGTCCAAGCATGGGAGAGCTTGGGGGAAGGAAAATCCTCGGAGGGGACTGATCCAGGGTCCAATTTCTTTTCATTCCCCGGATCACGACGCAGCAGGGAAGAGAGGAGTCAAGGGTGTCTCATTCCCCGGTCTGTCCTCCCACCTGGCCCTGCAAACTCCCCTCTCCCACCTGACAACTCAGCCCTCCTTTCCTGACAGTTGTCCTTTGAAAGGACGGAAAGCGCACTTCAGATTGTTGTTGATTTTCCTTGTACTGAAATAAAGGCCCGAAGCTCAAAATAGAGGTGAGAATGGAGTCCTGCTTTTCCTGGTGCTGCGTGCCCCCATCTCACAAGACTGCCTGGATGCAAGAGGTGCCAAGCGCCTCTCTGCCAACTCCAACAGGCACTACTGTTTCCCTGGCTGCCAGCACCATCCTGGCTCCTTGTTTTTATACTCCTGGGGCGGGAGGGGGGGGGGGTGCGGGGCAGGAGCAGGGAACCCGTCCCAAGAGATCCATCTTGCTCTTTCCCTGCCAACCCAGCCAGGCCCCAAATTGCCAGCCCTCATCCAAATGGTCTGGCAGCTGAAAGCCAGCTAGCCAAAGGCTGCTAGGCAAGGACACACCAGATCGGCAGTGAGCCACCCACGTAACAGAGAAGAAACCACCCTCGCCGGGCAGTGGACCCATTGGTGCCAACCTAGTCTTGTAACAAAACGGGGAAATCTAGCCCTCTTGCCCCAGGAGAGGTCTAAATACAGAAGGAGCCCTAGCTCGGGCTGAAAGGGAGAAACGACTCCGATCTCTCTGAAGCTTGAACGATAAGGCTTCTTTGCAATTTTCTTAGAGCTCTTTCATCCCTAATCGTCTCTTCCCACAGAAGAGGAGCAGATTCCTTTTCTGGTTTCTGAACGGATCCCAGGTGTCTCTGGTTCTACTTCTGCACCATCCCTTAGGCTCCTTCCCCAGGGTCACAGCAGGAGGCCCTAAGCTTACCCTCCCTCCCCACCTTGTTTTTGTGACACAGGAGTATCTCTTATTAGTCTCTCATTCTGGAAAGCTCACCTGCTCTTCTAAGTCTTTTTGGAGAGGCGTGGAGGATAGCATTATATGTTGCCACTTGATGCCATTAAGGCTCCCCGAGGCAAGAAGACACTTGGACTAGGTCAGAGCCAGCCAGCAAAGGGGAAGGGAGAGAAGGGACGGGGAGGCAGCCCCACGGCAGGAACAGTGAGACCCCCTGCCCAGACCTGAATCTTGTGGGAACACCCATCCTGGCTCAGAGCAGGAGAGGAAAAGGCACTGTGCTGACCGGCTGGGTCTTTCCCCAACCCCCAGGGAGGGTGGAGAACCTACTGATTCTCCCCCTGGGCTTCCCAAGGTGAGCCCGTTTCTAGGAAAAGGAGCGTAAGAGCTAGGAAAGGGAAAATACTGCTGCTGCTTTCCGAAGTTCAACTCAGATCCTAGAAGCCACGGCCAGGCTTTCCCAGGAGAGCGCAGAAGCAGGATGCGAAGGGCGAGAAATTCCTTAAAACAGAAGCTTCTCCAAAAAGAAAAGAAGTCACAACGCGATTCTAAAACTGGATTAAACAGTCCCCAGGCACAGAAAGGGGGCGGGTAACGTAACTCAAACTTTACCCCATCTCTTCAAAGCCTAAGTGACTTCTAATATGATCCTCCAATTTTGGGCCAGTATCTCTTAGGCAAACGGTGGGAACGGGAAAACAAGATCACACTCTCCAAGCGACAGGTGGGCCCACAGGCCCTGTGGTCCTCCTGCGAGTCTAACACCACTGAAACAAAGAGGACCATCTTTCAAGTCGCCAAAACGCAAGGTAAACATTGAGCAGCTTCTTCTCGATCATACAGGTTTTTTTCTGTTTTGTTTTTCCCCCCCAGAACAACATATTTGGTTTAGGGTACCTGGGTCCCACAGACTGTTTCCTGGCATGATGTTCCCATCAGGGTTGAGTGAAGCCCCCTAAAAGTCTGATTGGAGGCCAGCTGGTCTCTGACCCCAATCAGGGCGACAATGCAGACTCAGCCCACCTCCCACGGACATTTGTGCCTGGTCCAACTGGAAACTGGACCTGAGCCACACTTCTGGCACCAGGAGTTTCATCTCAGTTAGCGTTTGCTCTTGGCTTTGGCCAGCTGGGCTGAGGAGGATCTCAGAAGCTCGGACAGAGTGTGGATCCCGTAGAGAAGAGTCGAGGTCTTTCCTTTCCCACCCCTAACAGGCCTGACTTCTCACCTCCCCAACCCCAGCCAGCAACTCCCCTACCGCGCAGACTCTCAGCCCTAGCACCAGCTCAAGACACAGACACAGGGACAAACAGTGCAAAGAGCAAAGGATAAACAACAGAGTAATTCTTGACACGCACAATACAAAAAATAAAAATAAACAGTACCCCGTTCCCACCCCTTTAACCTAAACTTCATGTACCTATAACATCTTGAAGGAGCAAAAAAAAAACAAACAAACCAAAAAGCTTTCAAGTTCAGCATCCCAAGCCAACCGTGACCAGCCCTGGGCGGCTTTGAGAGCTGGGTGGGCTTGGCTACAGGGTACTTGACCCCCGCCCCTGCCATACTTCTTCCTGTTTCCTCACTTCCCCTTTAGCTTTTATGAGCCACAGAAAGCTGTTCCTTCCTTTCAGACACGACCAAAAAGGAAAGCGCCCATCCCTGTCCCTGAGCTCAGGGAAAGGGTGGGCTGGGAAACAGAGGCAGAAGCGAGGCTGCTTGGCTTACAGTACCGTGAGGAAATGGCCCCAGGAGTCAGGGTTTCCTTCTGAGACTCTGAGTCACTGGAGGGAAGGGTTGAGGTGAGGAGGCGGGGAGCCCTCCTTCCTCAGAGAGACCCAGCAAACGAATGGACAAGGCAAGATGGCGGCCGCAAGCCCTCCCGCATCCTGTTTACCCCGTGGCGTGGGCAGTGGCCTCAGGAGAGCAGCGATGGGACGGGAATCCAAGCCACCGTCAGAAGCCTGAGTGACCGTCGGGACGCCCACTGCCCCAGGCAGGCGGTCCCCAGGACAGAGGCTTCAGGACGTCCCTGCGAAATGCAGGAGGCTTTGTGATGCACTCCAAGTGCGCCTCTAGTCATAGCTTCAGGCCGCAGCCACCCGGCAGCCTGACTCTTGCCCGAGGACGGACGTCTAAGTCACAACTGAAATGAAGGGCTTTGACTCTCTCGAAGGACTAAAAGGCGGACCTGGAGTAACTTCGGTCAGAACCCAAAACCCAGGATGGGAGCCCAGGGGCTACTTCCTTTGTCCCAAAACTACCAGTTCAAATATGCAGAGCTCTTGGAAACCAGAAACAAAAAAAACCCTCAAAATTCAACAGGTTCTAAAGATGGGCCTGGCCTGAGAGTCTGTGCTGTTCCAGCCCCAGCAGCGGCTCATCCTGTGGCTCTCCATCCACAAAACTCCTTGTAGCTTGCCTGGGTCCCAGCTCAGTGCTCCGCTAATGGGGAAAAGGCTGACTGGGATCAGAAAGGTGGGCAACAGGGGAGCCTCACTTCCCTCAGAAAATTTTCGCAGGGAATTCAAGACAGACATATCCGGGGCTGCCAGGCCTAGGGCTGCCTGTTAACCTTCCTGCCCCATCACACCAAGAACTTGGCAGTGACCTGGACAGGGGAAATGAAAGGTCATAAGGGCGCACTCTTAAGGTCAGTGAGAGGCGTCACTGGGCCAGATACAATTATTCTAGCTCCTTGGGGCAGCTCTAGCCTTAAGCCAAAACTGGCTGAACCATGACGTAGGACGAGGAGGGAATCAATGAACGTCGGATACTAGATACTCTCAACAGTGGTCAGTCACTTAGTAGGGCTCAGGTCTCTGAGGTTGCTCTTAAGTTATGCTAACGTAAGCCTTTTCCAATCCAAAGACCAGAAGAGACTTTTAAGGTCAAGTGTTCTGTGTCTGCAGGCTGGAAAGCCTCTGTGTCCCCTGGCAGCAAGCCCCTACAAAGGGGCCAGTAAAAGAGCTGCTCGGTCAGGTCCTCCTGGCTGCTGGCTCAGAGATCCAGGGAGGGAGGTACCAGTAAGGTGAGGTGGTGCAGGAGAAGACATTCAAGCAGAGGGAACTCCAGATCCCCAATGTCTCCTTCCCTTCTTGGCAATAACTTAGCAGGATGGTTGAGAGAGAGCGAGAAGAGATTTCCAAATGGGCCAGGTTCAGAAAAATAAGAGAGAGAGAGGAAATCAAATCCCCAACAGGCACTGAAATCAAAATGATCTGCTGTGGTAAGAAGTCATAGGCAACTCGAGGACCTGATAGAAACGAATCGCCTTGGATACCAGACAGTCCTCTAACTGGCGCGTGTCAAGGAGAAAAGCGATGACAAAGCTCAAACACTTAAGGTGGAACCGTCACTGGGCTAAAACCAGACAGGCTTCCATGTAAGGAAGTATTAACTTTTCCTCTTTTGAATCCCCCTTCCATTTTTGTCTTATCATACAAATTATACACCTTCACACACACACACAGACCACACACCCACTTGGAATCCCAGGACATCTGAAAACTTCTCTGGACGTCACTTCAGAACATACCCAACTCCCAGCGCTGGTCTTCTGGAGTAAGAAGATCGTATTTGCCTGCTGTTAATTTCTAACCTAAGAAAAGGAACCAGGTCAGCTCTGAGTTCAGAGTTCCTTCCACTGGACGAAGACCCTTGGCCAGGTGGGATCGAGTTTACCCTCCGTACCCGAGAGAGGAAAGAGACAGCTGGGGGCTGCCCCAGGGAGAGGATGAGGACTAGAGCAGGTCTGGGACCAGGTGGTGGATGAGGGCTGCTCTCTAGTCACTCTGCCTCTTTTCATCTCCTTTAATTGTGTGTGTGTGTGTGTGTGTGTGTGTGTGTGTGTGTTTTCTCACGTTTTTGTTAATCACTATAAAAAATACAGAAACCCAAACCAACACGTTCGGTTTCTTTCCCACACCCCTCCACCTGTTCAGGATGGTGATCGGTTCTCACAACCGGCAGAGGCAGAAGAGGGTTGGAATGAAGACTCCAAAGGCCACCAGGATGGGAAACATGAGGCTGCTGTTGTCCGAGGCGTAGGGGTTGGGCGTGCGGGGGCCCGACTGCACTCGGTTCTTATTGGTCTGTCTCTTGAGATTAGACCCTTCATCGTATTCTTCTTCCTCCTCCTCTTCTTCTTTCTTTTCCAGTCCTGGATGAGGCTGCAGCTTTGGCACATCTGACACGAGAACAAGAACACCTTTTAAGTAAGACTCACGGCATTTAAATGAGGCCCTTAAGGGAAGTAAATGAGCCACAAGAGACCCTATGACCTAAAGCAGGATCCACAGGAAGGAGCAGCCACAGTTCCCAGCCTGGAGAACAGCAGATGGCTGCAAACATGGGTCTTCCTGAGATTTAACTAAAACGGAGTAGAAGTCTTGCACCCTGAGAGACTCCCTGTCTCCCTTCCCTGTCCTACTTCTTTAGAGCCTGGGGAGAACCAGACTGGATGAGGACAGTGACCCAACATCCCAAGCTTAACCTTTTCAAATCTCTCCTTCTCCCTCCTCCAACCCCACATTCCCTTCTGATGCACACAGCAACCGAGGAAAAGCTGATCCACGGAGTTCTGGGTTCTCCGCACACCCTCCCCCTCTGTTCACTGTCCCCTCCCAAGGGATTCTGTTTACCCATCAGTCTGGGAGTAAGACATCCTCTGGGATGTGCCTCCAGATGAGGTGGGGAAAGGCATGGAGGTGGGATGGGGGAGCAAAGTCACCGAGGCAGATGCCTTCCCTGCAAAAACCGGCCTGGGGAAGCTGGCAGCCAGGACCTTCAACCCCAAGAAAGAGATGGACTTTGGGGCTGGATCCCAGAACAAGGAGACATTAAGTGAACTTCTGCTAAGTGCAGCCCAGCAACAGTGTGCTCTTAGAGCACACCACTCAGGGCCCTTCCTCTGCCTTTTTCCTCTTTCTATCTACCTGCCCCGCACCTCATTCACAGAAGTCAAAGAAACAGAATAAGAGTAAGGTTTAGGCAATTCCAAATGACTACAAGGGTCAGGGCACACCCAGTCCTGATTTACAGAGCAGTTAAAAGGATTTTTGTCTAAAACCAACTCACTGATTAAATGGTGACAGGAAGATCTGAACACAGACCCTGCTGCAAAGCTTAGGGCTAGCACCGTGCTTGCTACACTTCAGCCTGGGCCACCTGACTCTGGGTTCCTCATATTAAGGCTTTAAGTGTTAGGGGTTTCAGAACAGTGATCAGCTAAATCACCCCTAGCGGTTCCCTCAATCATATCCTTCAGCTCACGTCAAAAAGCAGATCAGAGGAGCTGCCCAGGTGGCTCAGTGTAGAGAATCTACCTGCCGATGCAGGAGACATGGGTTTGATTCCTGGTCCAGGAAGATCCCACGTGCTGGGGACAACTAAGCCCCTGAGCCACAGCTACTGAGCCTGCGCCCTAGAGCCCAGGAGCTACAGCTACTGAGCCTGCGCCCTAGAGCCCAGGAGCCACAGCTACTGAGCCTGCGCCCTAGAGCCCAGGAGCCACAGCTACTGAGCCTGTGCCCTAGAGCCCAGGAGCCACAGCTACTGAGTCCACCTGGGGAGCAACTGCTGAAGCCTGAGTACCTAAGACCGTGCTCCATAAAAGAGAAGCCACCACAATGAGGAGCCTGCATACCACAACTAGAGAGGAGCCTCCGCTTGCCCCAACTAGAGAAAAGCCCTCACCGCAATGAAGAGCCGGCATAGCCAAAAATAAATAATTAAAAAAAAAAAAAAAGCAGACCAGAAACACAACTTACCATCCACTGTCCCAGCCATGATGTAGAGTGCACAGACTTTGGGGTTGTCATAGTATCCCTAAAATAAGGGAAACAGCGGTTACCGCCACACAGCAGCAAATAGCTTCCCGCTGCCCCTGGCACCCATCCTTTTGAGCTCGTCCTCGGCTGCAAGGGGGCAGAGGAGGAGCGTTACCTTGACAAATTCGATGTAGAGTTTGCCTGTGAAGGTGGACACCTCGCCCTGGACGCTCAGCTTCCCCTTCCGGATGCTCATCGGGATGATCTCATCATGGGCAGTACTGTGCCCTACACGATCAAAGATATCCAGGTCCTTCACCACCACGTGGCCGTTCAACCGCACGTCAAACACCTGCCAAGATGAGACAAGCAGACTGTCAAAACCACCTGCTTCAGACTTTAAGGCTCTGTGCTTCTAACGTACGGGTTGCAGGTTCGACCCCTGGTAGGGCACGTTCTCCATGCCACTCGACACAGCCAAAACAAACAAAAAACCATCTGCTTCACACTCCTTCAGCAGCTGGACATTAGCCACCTGCCTGGGCTTCAAGTTCAAAAGTAATTTAAGGAATGACAGGCAGGGCTGGATAGACTTCAGGGTGGCTAGAGACCTTTACCTGAGCCAAACCAAAGGCACATTCCTTCACTGTCAAGGTTGCTAACTGGGAAGAGTGCAAACAAAAAACTCAAGGCAGAAAGAAGGAAAGTCAGAAGAAGGGACAGGAAAATATCACAGCGAAAAACAAGAAGGTGCAGACAACCAAGAAGGGAGAGGTTATAACCAGGAGGACCTTAAGAAGATTAGTTAATTGCTAAGATCTAGGATTCTGGCATTGCCTTCTGTCAGTTCAGTTCAGTCACTCACTCGTGTCTGACTCTTTGCAACCCCATGGACTGCAGCACGCCAGGCTTCCCTGTCTATCACCAACTCCCGGAGTTTGTTCAAATTCATGTCCATCGCATTGGTGATGCCATCCAACCATCTCATCCTCTGTCGTCCCCTTTTCCTCCCTCAATCTTTCCTAGCATCAGGTTCTTTCTGTCACAGGTACCTTCTGTCAACCACGAGGCAAATGCAGCCTCGTGGTTACGGGACACAGCTGGGCAAGAGGAATAATGCAGCTTTGGGAGTTCCCTGGTGGCCTAGTCATTAGGATTCTGGGCTTTCACTGGGGTTCAGTCCTTGGTCAGGGAACTGAGATCCCACAAGCCACATGGCGTGACCTTAAAAAGAAAACCCAGCTTTTCCTCAAACGTCAATTATTCCTCTCTCCTAAGCACCTACATTCTCTGGGAGCTTTCTCCCAGAGTGGCGGGGTCCCACTGGTCAAGTGGGGGCCTGAGCCACCTCACCTTCTGCTGGGACTGCGCGAAGTAGACCTCAGCAAACTTCAGCACTAGCACGTAGTCCCCCTCCTCCTTGATGGGCACTTCGTAGCCAAAGGTCTCCTCGTTGTACCGCTCTGTCTGATATAGGATCTGGTCCTCCGGGTTGGAACGCAGGATTGGTAGCTTCATGCCATAGTCAGAGGCTGGCGACAAAAGATACAAGAGAAACCACATCAGAGGCCAAACACAAAAGCAGACTGGAGACCCCAGAATGGCCAGGGGCATTTCCCCGGGCAAAGCTAATAACCCTCCCCCATTGCACCTGGCTCCAAAGAGACCAGCCACAAAGGCAGGAGTCAGGGAGCTGTTACCAAGGAAGAGTAAAATGAAAGAAACCAACACAGAAATCACCCCAACAAGCTCCCATCACCCTCACAGCAAAACTTTCAAACATTCATGAAATTGACTTTTCCCCAGCCATATTCAGAGTGATGGGAATGGAACAAGTCTAACTCATTATTACAACAAAGCACTGCCCTACAGCTGCTGGGCTTCAGAGAAACCTCGTAAAAGCAGGAGGATGGCCAGGAACACTGCAAGATGATTAAGTTCAAAGAATTTTTTTTCCTCATTTGGAAGAGCTCAGTCTAAGTAAAAAAAAAAAAAACAGGATATGTGTTAGGAAAGTCATTCTTCATTGTCTTTACTGCAAATAAGAAACCAGCTTTCGTTGCTTTTTACAACGTTTTCATTCAAAAAGTTCCAGGGCTGGTCAAAAGCAACAAGGTCGTTAGAAAGAGGATGTGATGCTCTCTAATTTCCTCTGGGTCTAACACCTTACTTCCCACAGACTCACGAACTCAACCTCACCCGTGGTCTCAAACATGCCCCCAGACAAACTGAAAGAAGAAACAAGATTCCCGCTGTATCCCCAGGACATAACGTCGTCCTGGGCACGTTCATCAGCGCGCTCAGTGTGATCCACTGAACAAACAAATGGCAACAAAGGAGGTGCCCGCAGCGTAGTCAAGTCACATGCTCCTCTCCACAGGAGAGCCATCCTAGCAGGGAAGGAAAATGGTCCACGGTCCCGTTGCACCTCTGGCCTCAGATTCCCAGCTCCAGAAGGAGCCACCTTCCCCATTTGGGACAGATGAGGAATGTGTGCATGCGCGTGCTCAGTCACTCAGTCGTGTCTGACTCTTTGCAACCCCACGGACTCTAGCCTACCAGGCTCCTCTGTCCAGCTAACAATACTGGAGTGGGTTGCCATTTCCTCCTCCAGAGGATCTTCCCAACCCAGGGACTGAAACTGCTTCTCCACTGGTGGGCTGATTCTTTACCACTGAGCCACCTTTCCCATTTTAAACAGATGAGGAAGAAGGCAGAGTAAAAAGTTGTTTTTTGTGGGTGGGTATCAGAAGAGCCAAAATCCTCTACTGCCCTCAGCTATGACTCTGTGTATGTTTTTCTTTCTCCCACACAACAAACTAACCCGGGTCCTTCCTCAAATATGCTTCCACACTCAGGGCCAAGACGTGAACACTATGCCTTCCAGAGCTCTATCCATCTACCTTCCAAACCACAGACTCGGCAGTGATTTTGGTACACGGGCCTAGTCTCTCCTCCACCTGGGAGGAGGAGTCTTGGAGCTAAGATGTCAAGACCACCTTCCAGTTTCACACGGTGGCTCTGAAGACATCTGGCACCTGGATCCCCAGGGTGATGTTTGAGAGCGGTCACTCTGGCAGCTTTATCTTCCGAGAATCCAAGAGACAGGATCTTTTATCTCCACAGGAGGTAAGAGAGTAACTAGAAGATCCAGTGGCTGAGGTCAAGCCTTCCAGAAAAATAAACAGAACTGTTAACAGTTCCTGTAAGTGAATAGCAGCCAGATCAGATGGACTGATGAGACAATGAACAGGAAACTCATTGCACTTTTGTCTCCAGACATTTTTTCTTCCTATTTCTCCTTGAAAAATCAAAGGGGCTGGGGTGCTGAGTAGCTCTACAAAGGATGTGCTGCCAACTGCCCCAGATACAACCCCCAGGCTCAGACCACAAACCTATAAAGATATAAAGATTGCCGATCCTCTTCCAAATGAGTTCTAAGAATCTCCCTCTTTCACAAAGACCGTGATCCTTACAAATTTGGAATGGTCACTCGATTTGCTTTTCGGAGACACAGAAAATGTTATGCATGTGTGGAGAATCTATTTTCCCCCCTTCTGGCATGGAAAAAGTGAGAAACTGACGGTAACATAATCTGTGGCAGTCTCAGTCTCACAGCTAAGAAAACTCAGCAAAAAACTACTCAACAACCTTGGAATTACCTTTAAAAGCTTTTCCAAGTGGCTTGCCCACGAAATTCCCCACATGCAAAGCTGAATTTGCCCAAGTCTCAAGAGAGACAATAGCAACTTCCCCTCCGAGCCTTTATGCCTTCATGGCTACCTTAACAGTGAAGTGAACACGGGGAACATACAATGGCAGCTGGAATTAGAATTTCGAGTTAGCCCGACAGAGGTCAGACGGTTAACCAAAGATGGAACGGGGCCAGAGGGTCCACACTCTGTCCACAGCTTCTTAGCTCTAGACAATAGAGTCACCAGGCTACTTGAAAAACTCAGTCCAGGTTTGAGGGGAAGATGGGCCTGGATTTGAATCCTGGCTCTGCTACCTACTATGTGATGTAGAACATGTTGTTGTCTCTAGGCGTTTTTTCATCTGGAAAACAGGGTACCATCTACCTAAATTCTCTGCTAGTGAACTGCTCCTAGGAGGGCCTGCAAATGAAATTGGCCTCTTATGTAGCAGTATATTAAAGTGCTAGTCATTCAATCATGTCTGACTCTTTGTGACCCCAGACTGTAGCCCGCCAGGTTCCTCTGTCCATGGGATTCTCCAGGCAAGAATACTGGAGTGGGTTGCATTCCCTTCTCCAGGGGATCTTCCCAACCCAGGGATCGAACCCAAGTCTTTGCACTGCAGGCAGATTCTTAACCGTCTGAGCCACCAAGAAAGCAGTATAAGAAGAGAATTTTAAACAAATCCCTTGGCCTTAAGCAAATGAGAAGTACCAGTGTCTCTCTCACATTATCTTTCAAGCTCTTATTTCCCCAAAGCCAGATCCTTCCCCAGCCAAAAGGGAAGAGTCTTCTTTGTTGTTCTTTAATTGCTCAGTCCTGTCTGAATCTTTTGCAACCTCATGGACTGTAGCCCACTGGGTTCCTCTGTCCATGGAATTTCCCAGGCAAGAATACTGGAGTGGGTTGCCATTTCCTTCTCCAGGGGATCTTCCCGATCCAGTAATCAAACCTGCATCTCCTGCATTAGCAGGCGGATTCCTTACCACTGCCACCAGGGAAGCCCCTGCAGGGTCTTCCTTAGGTCCTAGAGAATTAGTAATCTGATGGGCTCAGACCCCTGGCCAGCTTTTTCCCCTCCAGAGCCACATTCTGCTCCACTTGTAATTCCTTGTAAAAGATCTTCAAGCAAAGAAAAAGACAGACACTTAAACCTACTCTGGACAGAATTTTCAGACTCATGTCACTGATTCCTAAAGCATGACAAGTTTTATGAAGGAAAACAAGGTTCAGAGAGGGAACGCAAATTCATCAAGGCCATACAAATAACTAGCGGGCATCTTTCTATGAAGAAGAAATAGCCTTTTTCCTAAAACCGAGCCAATCTCTATGCCTTCAGGCCAAATAACCAAGTCTTTTCCAGAAGAGTCCAGAAGAACCCACAGAGAGCAAGTTACAAAGAACCTGGGATGCAGAGCACGCCAGAATCCCACACAGAAAGCTTCTGAATCACTCTCCATAGTGGTACCTCTGTCTGCTGAAGCACACAGGTGAAAAAAGCCTTTCCCAGGCTGTCAGCATCTTCCATGAGCCCTAGCTATCCTCAAGGCAGAAATGAAATTCAATACACAATGTGAAGTGCCTTTGAAAGCAAAACCCACTAGGTGCCTTGGGCCACTCACAGTTTCCGAGAATGCCAAACTACAAAGACACTATAGAGAGACAGCAAGTTCAAAAGCAGGCCAAACTCTTATCTGGATTAACTTGGCAACAAACATCTGAATTCATTAAACACAAAAATGGACTTTCCTTGGGTGCTGAAAACATCACGGGCGTATGGAAAATAAAGACGTTCAGCTCCAAAGGAAATTAGTGTAAATAGCAGCAGGGTTCGGGGGGTGGGGAGCAAGGGTCTCCAAATACTTGGCACACCCTTATCCAAACAGAAGGAGCAGCTGCACTTCCCTTCGTGGTACTGACTCCCCTGCACAGAAAGAATCTAAAGAGCTGCTTTCCGAGAGAGAAAGACTAATCACTTCTCAGCCCGACCTACAGCCAGCAAAATGCTGCTCTCAGGAGCCCTCCAAGTGCAACGTCGCAACTGGCTGGGTCAAGCTACATCAACCTAAAGGCTGACAACCAGCCTCCACCCTCATTCAACCCTTAACACTGCTGCAATTCATACCCAAGTGGACTACCAGTGTGGAGCAGGGAACCTCCATTTAGAGTGCCAGGGTTCCAGCCAGGATTCCAGAACAAGTGAGCTTTCGTAATATGGTAAGTTGCACAATTTTACCTGCTACAATAAATTCTTCCAAAGGCACTGCAACTATGATCCAGTAACCTAAGGACAGACAGCCTGACTGACTGCTGATCAGACTCAAAAAAAAAAAAACCAAACCCACTGGTACCAGCAAATGAAAACCAGGATTTCTGAATAAGGGAAGTAAAGTAGCTGGGGACTAAACCTGTGTGCTCTCAGCTCCCTCCTCCCCACTAGGGACCAAAGAGAATAAGGTCACCTATGAAAAGCCTGGAATTTGTTAATTGAAAAGGAACCATCTGTACATGGCCTCACCACAGCTATCTCTAGAGGCGAAGTCCACAAACGGTCTCTAATTTCCTCAAGGGCTTCTTCCGCCCTGCCCACACCCATGAAGAAAGAGGAAGGGTCCAGGCTGAAGATAACAACCACCTCCTGCTATTAAGTCTGCCTTTGGCTGCTGTGATGGCTGCTGAAGACCAGGGCCCTGACTCAGCTGAACCCAGGCTACTGAGACCTACATGCCAGGGCTAAATAAATTCCAGAGCTAAACTGAAGACAAACGTGGAGCTTTGGAAAACTGCTCTGTGCCCCAACACCCCCAGGTCTATGGAAGCAATAAACACCCCCCAATACAACAAATTCCAAGCAGGCCAGGGCAATTAATTTGGTTGAAAGAACCAAGTTAAACCTTTTAGGAAAAGCAAGAGCCAAATCTGGGCATCGTGGAAAAAAGAGTGAGAAAGTCTGTTTCCTACTTTTCTGGAGATGGCCTGTTGCCAAGCTGGCAGCCTCTGAACCCAGCCGACAGCATAAACCTCCTTCCAACACATGAAACGGGGAACTTCCTTCTTAAACCTGTTTTCCAATCCTAAGAACAGAAGAAACAAAGTCTAGATTTTCCAAAAGAGTGGTCTGCAGATGACCTACATCAGAAGCCCCAGGGGTGCAGAAACCTGGGTTTAATCTACAGGTCTAGAATTTGTATTTTTAACTAGCTCCCCCAGCAATTCTCACACTGAGAACTGTGCAGCTCTTGCAAAACTACTGTTGCTCAATCAGTTAAGCCAAAAGCAATTTTCCCATAACCTGGAATCACACCTCTCAGGACCACTGAGGGGTAGGCTCTCCGCACAGGCAGGCAGAATATTCAGACCTTACGCTGCTGACACACCACCAGCCCCGTGTGCAGTAGGGTTGGCGACATAACCACCCTCTGGGAAGGGCCTTAAAGCTTCTACTTTTAAGCACACATATGCCCCGCTCCAAAAGGGGGGGGGGGGGGCGGGGGAGGAGGCTACCATCAAACTTTCCTGGCCCATCCTCTTCGAAGATTCCTTTCCATTCTGGCTAAGAATCAAGACCCGCTCCTGCAGAGAGGGTAAAGAGAGCGGCCGATTTCTGGGTCGGCAGAAATCTACCAGAAACTGACCACCAGGCTAGGAACAGCGAAAACCGAAAAACCCGTGAGGCCTAGAGGTGGCAATAGGCCGCCCCCGACTTTACTTTCCCAGCGCGGTTGGAGGTGAGGGGTTAAGAAAATACAAGATGCGAGGTCCAAATATAACTTCTCGCCAACTCTCTGCCTCGATGGCTCTTGGCTGCTTCGAGCCAGTGCCAGTCTCTAGGCTCTGATCGGGTCCCCGAGGAAACTGTAGAGAGAAACTTCGCTCCAGAGACGTGGCCCCGGGGTCGAGGAAGGGGTTCGGGGCCCGCAGCCCTCGGCGCGCTGCGCCCGGCACGGCAGGCCCGGGATCCCGCGGCTCGGCCGAGGGGCTCTCACCTCTGCCCACCCGGCCTTCCAAAGGGTCCTTGCGGAAGTGGATCCCGTGCACGTCCACATGCGCCTCCCCGCCCGCGTTGACGGCCCAAATCACGCTCTCGGGCAGCCCGGCCCCCGCCAAGCGGACCACGCCGAGAGCCGGCAGCAGCAGAAGCAGCAGTCGCAGGAGCGCCACGGCGGCTCCCTCAACCGCCCGAGCGCCTAGCATGGCGGCCTTCACAGCGGGGGCAGCCTCCGCCGAGTGTTGTCCTCAGCCGGCCGCCAGGCCGCCCCAGACTCAGAAAAACAGCGCCACGGGCCGCTGTGCCTCAGCCGCCGGGGACATGTCGCTCTCAGGCCTCCTTCTCAGCCACGGGTGCCGCCTCCCACCTTAGGAACAACCTACCCCACCGCCCAGCCCCCGGCCACGACCCCGTAACCAATCAGCTCCCGGCCCTCATTAATTACCCACCACCCCGCCGGGAGGCGCCCGCCCATTGGCTGCCAGGAGCAGGAGAGGGCGTGGCTACTCTCAGGCGTCGGCCCAACCATCAGGCATGAAAGGGAGCGCGCGCAGAGGCTGGGAGTTCGGTTGAAGCGGCGGTTCAATGCGGAAGTGGCGGGGTGCAGCGCCGAGGCGGCCCCGGAATCCCGTATCTGAATAGGAAAGGTGGCCTAGGGGGGAAGGTTTAGGATAGGGCGCACTGACACGTCGCCAGCACTTCCGGTGCTCCAGATTTTGGGGGCCGAATAGGCTCTCGAGGGGGGCGTTACCGACTTTCCCGATCCCCGCTTTCTTTCTCAGGGAGAGGCATGAACATAAGATCTAGTAGGAGAAGCAGTGATCACGCTTCCGACCTGATACCCAGCCTTTGTCCCCACGCCAGGCAGAGAACCCATCCTCCCCTAGAGAGGCCACATGAACAGGTTTTCAGGGCAAGGGTCCCACGAGGACAAGATCCCGCCCCCACCCCTTAGCGGGCTCTGGGCTGGTGGTAGCGTCCAGATGGCCGTCCAATCAGGAGGCTCCAACGCAGCGGAAACGCGTGGCCTGGCGGGGAGGGGCTCCAGGCTACCGTATCTCCATGGCGACAGCCTCAGGCTAGCCCCAGCTTGGAGGGGCGGGACTGGGGCTTCCCCGGCCCCGGCAGAAGGACTTGAGAGCGCTACCCAGTCTGGAGGTCCAGACTGTCCCACACAGAGGTGACGCTAGCTTCCTCCTTTTCTTTGGCAGTTCACACCACGCTCTCCTGCCTTGGCGATCCCTGCGCTGTGGTCGCTGCCCGAACTCCCACCTGTCAGAGAAACGGGCCCAGAGAGGGACCGAGCATTGCTCAAATGGTCAAACCACAAGTTTAGGGCGGAGCCAAGGCAAAACCTCCTTTATCCATTTGTTCCACAAATATTTATCGAGACCCTACTCCTAGGGTTGTCAGATTTAGGTAAAATACAGGAAGCACAGTTAAATTTGAATTTCAAATAAATGAACATACACTAAAAATAATTTATTGCTTGTCTAAAACTGAAATTTAACTGGGCTTTTTGGGTTTTTTTCTGACAATGCTGCCTACTACCTGCCAGGCAATGAGTTTTTGGCAGCAGTGAACAAAACTACACTCAGGATCTCACATGAGAATCACAGTCCTTACTCAATTATTTAGTTAGACCAGTGATGAGTACTCTAAAGGAACAAAGTGAGGTACCAAAGTGAAGTATAGTTGGGGAAATTTTTCTTTTTTGACCCGGCGGGTGGAATGCCTGCCGGGAAACACGGCAGGTTCTTAGTTCCCTGACCAGGGATGGAACCTGTGGCCCCTGCAATGGGAGAACAGAGTCTTAAACACTGGACTGCCAGAGAAGTGCTCGGTAGAAAATTTAAATTCACCTGAATTGCTTCCCCAGCCCCTAAGAGCAGATTCCCACAGAGATAATTTTTGAAGTATCCTCTTCTTAGTCCTATTTTTCCCCCCTTCTTTTGCAAGAATATGAACTTGTTTCCTTCTGGGGACCTGTTTCACCTCCCAAGGCCTCTGGGGTCCTGCTCTGGAGCTTCTAATCCTCCTTTCCTCTGAAAACTGTCATCTTTGGAGGAACCTGACAAGTCAGAGCTTATAGAGCCCAGAGAGCAGGGTGTGGTGCAAGTGGGGGAATACAGGCACAGAGAGGTGATGGGGACTTCTTCCCTTCTGGGCAGCTGACCTGTAAAGCCCACGTGCTGGCCATTTACTACACTGCTTCCAGAAACTCATGTTTATTTCATCCTCAAGGCAGTCTAGCCTAGAGGAAACTATCACAAAAACCATTAAACTTTTTTTTTTTTTAGAAACCGTTAAACTTTTTTTTTTTTTTTAACTTTTAAAGAGGACCCAGGTTGCACAATGGTAAAGAATCTGCCTGCCAACACAGGAAACACAAGAGACTGGGGGTCGATTCCTAGGTCAGGAAGATCCCGTGGAGTAGAAAATAGTAACCCACTCCACTCCATAACAGCATTATTTGTTATTCCCATTCTTGCCTGGGAAATCTCATAGACAGAGAGCCTGGTGGGCTACAGTCAATGGGTTTATGAAGAGTCGGACATGACTGACCACACACACACACAGAAAGCCTAAACGTAAGCCTTCTCTCAGTACCTTAGATCCTTGGTCACCCCAGGCGATGAACAAGATACCTGATTTTTCTCCACCCCAAACCCCTCCCCAAAACTAGGCTCTTCAGAGTTCATTCCTGGCTGGGCTATCCTAGTACGCAGAGGCCTAGCCCCATTTTTGAGATTCAGATGCTTGTAGTTGGGGCTACCTCTTAGGTGAAACAGAAGTTCTAAGACCCTGAAGGTGGGATGAGAAGCATGGGATCTGAGTTAGACTGCCTGAGTTCCAAGTCCTGCTCCACCATTCACTCACCATATGGTCTTAGGCAACCTCTCTGAGTTTCAAGTTTCCTCAATTGTGACTTAGAGATAGTTTCGACTTCAAAGGGTAGATGTAGAATTAGAGAAGGTAATGCAATCATTTGACTCAGAAATTTCACTCCATTTCACCCAAAAGAAATGAAAACACATGTTCACATCAACAGTTGTACATGAATGTTCATAGCAGCATTACTCATAATGACCAAAAACTGGAAGCAACCCAGAGGCCCATGAACTAATGAAAGGGTTTTAAACGTGGTATATCTATACAATAGACTGTTCAGCCAGAAAAAGTAACAAAGTTCTGGTACAGACTATAACATGGATGACCCTTGAACACATTGTACTGAGAGAAAGAAGCCAGAAAAAAGAAAGGCTATAAAATCTAATACTGCATTTATGTAAAATGTCCGGAATAGGCAAATCTATAGTGACAGAAAGTAGATTAGTGGTTGCCTGGGGCTGGGGAAGCAGGGAGATTGGGGTGTGATAACTAAAGGGTATGGGGTGTCCTTTTGGGTAACAAAAATATCTAAAATGGGTTGTGGTATGGTTGCACAAATTCTGTGAATGTACTAAACCACTGATTTGTACATGTTAAACATGAATTGCCTGGTATGTGAATTTATATTTAAATAAAACTGATACCAAAAAGAAGATGAAGGAGGGAGAGGAGGGGGCAGAGGAGGAAGAGGAGAAGGTGATGTACTTTAGAGTAGAGATTAGAGTAGTGCCTGGCACAAGTCAAGCACTCAGCCAATTGTTATCCTGGAATGAAAGGGTCCCTGAGTTCTTGCTTTCTGCAATTTGTACCCCGACCTGTCCTGTGAAAGGTTGCCAGTCAGGCTTTTTTTAGGAATGCCAGGAGTGGTAAGTATAATCACTGAGGCTGCAGCCTCCTCAAATTCCTTTCTGCTGAAAGACCCTATGCCCCTTAAGGGTGACCATGTCTTCTGTAGGTGACACCCCATAACCAATTTTGGTGAAATCGGTGGTACTATTTAACAGGGGATTTCCTAACAGAAGTATTGGGCCGCTTGACTCACCAAGCTATTTCTCTTTTCTTATCTCATGAGATTCTTGTTGTTTAGTCGCTAAGTCATGTCTGACTCTTTTGCGACCCTATGCACTATAGATTGCCAGGCTCCTCTGTCCATGGGATTCTCCAGGCAAGAATACTGTAATGGGTTGCCATGTCCTCCTCCATATGATCTTCCTGACACAGGGATCAAACCTGAGTCTCCTGCATTAGCAGGCTGATTCTTTACCATTGAGCCACCAGGGAAGCCCTGTGAGATTCTTACAGCGTTTGAAAGCCCCATACCTACTCTCCTCATATAACTGAGGAAGCAAGCCTGCAGGGATAGGAGCCAGCAGATTTCAAATGGCAGACATTGCTTCTGCAAGAAGAAGCTGGCACCTATACAGTGGGTCTCATCTGAGATAGTGTGATTCAGGGGCAGTTTTATGGGAGCAAGTGGTGATAGAGGTTGGAGGAGTTAAGATTCTAAGCAGCTGAAGAGTTATCATGAGCGGGACTCAGGGCTGGGATGCCAGTGGTGGTGAATGAATGCATTAGTGGCTCAGTTGTGTGCGACTCTTTGCAACCCCATGTACTGTAGCCTGCCCTGCTCTTCCGTCCATGGGGTTCTCCAGGCAAGAATACTGGAGTGGATTGCCACTCCAGGGGATCTTCCCAACCCAGGGATCGAACCCAGGTCTCCTGCATTGCAGGCAGATTCTTTACCATCTAAGCCACAGGGAAGCCCCCTGAGATGGGGGTAGTGGGGGGAGACAAAAGTGTTAGGGTCCCAGCTGCCAAGCCAGACTGGAGGGCCTGACTCCGAGGCAGGATTACATCCAAAGTCTCTGACCTAGGAGTCCCCAAATAGCCCTGGACCTCCTCTCAAGGCTGGCTGTCCACACGGCAGGGAGTGCGAGCTCTAGGAAAGCAGAGAAGGGTGTCAGTTCCCTGGTGGCACCGGGCCCAGGCAATCCTCTCCAGCTTCCAATGTCTCCTGCCTGCTGTGGAAGGTCAGCCCCATCTCAGAGCACAAGGACTCTCAGAGTGGCTGCATCCCCGCCCCCTTTAGCTGGGGCTGGTTTTCTCCAAAAACTGCTTCAGCTCTTCAGAGGAGGAGAAGTGCTCATTCACTGCTGGTGAGAATGGTAAGCCGCTTTGGAAAACAGTTTGGCAGCTTCTTACTACTCAGCGTGCTCTTACTGTGATATTCAGCCATCAAACTCCTGGGTGTTTATCCAAAGGCGGTGAACACCCACATCGACGCAAAAACCCGCACACAGATGCTGACAGCAGCTTTGTTTATAACTGACAGTATGTGGAGGCAACCAAGATGTCCTTCAGTAGGTGAATGGATAAATAAACTATGGTACCTCCAAACAATGCAATACTCTAATATTATTCAGTGCTAAAAAAGAAATGAGCTATCAAGCCATAAAAAGATGTGGAAGAACCTTACATGCATAGTACTAAGTGAAAGAAGCCAATCTGAAAAGGCTACATACTGTATGATGCCAAAACTATGGAGACACTAAGATCCGTGGTTGCCGAGGGTTGTTGTGGGGAATGGAGGAATGAATAAGCAAAGGACAGGGAACTTTTGCACGCATGCCTGCATGCTAAGTTGCTTCAGTCATGTCACAGCAGCGAAACTACTCTGTATAATATTGTAATGGTGGACACATGTCATTATGTGTGTGTGTGTGTGTGTGTGTGTTTGCTAAGTTGTTTCAGTCCTGTTCAACTCTTTGCGACCCTATGGACCGTGGCGCTCCAGACTCTTCTGTCCATGGGATTCTCCAGGCAAGAATACTGGAGTGGGTCGCCTTGCCCTCCTCCAGGGACATGTCATTATACTTTTGGTTAAAGCCATAGAATATACAGCACTAAAGAGTGAACCTCAGTATAAACTGGACTTTGGGTGATAATGACACGTCAGTGTAGGTTCATCAGTTGTAACAAATGGACCACTCTGATGAGAGATGTTGATGGCAGAACAACTGTGTATGGAGTGAGGATGGGGAGTAATATGGGAACTCTAAGTGCTTTCCATTCGGCTTTGCTGTGAACCTAAAACTGCTCTAAAATATAAAGTCTATCTAAAAAAACAAACAAACACTACAAACCCTCCAGAACCTTCTCACAATGGAGAATTTGCCCTCCATGGAGTGATGTGCGTGGAGATTTGACGGTCAAACAGAACTGGGCTCCCTTGCTTCCTCAGCAGCTCCCAGCTGTCACTCCTTTTCCTTCTAATCGCCTCTCTCCTAAAATGCAAAAAAGAGCATCCATCTCATGGCCGTTGTGGGGATTGAATGAGATGGTTTAAAAAAGGACATAGATTATTCTTCTCTGTTCGTGGAAGAAAGATACACATTTTGTTGGAAAACTCAGAAGAGAATTTCACAAAGACAAAATTTACCACAATTCCATCCAAAACTGGGATAAACTCAGGCCCTGAGGGAACAGTTCTCAAGAACCACTGTTTCTGAGCCATTTGATTCTCACAACCACCACAAGAAGTTAGGAAAACAAAATGTCCCCATTTCGCAGATAAGAAATGAAGTTCAGAAGGCTTAAGTGGATTGCCCATACAATGAGGAACCAAAATCTGTGCGGGGTTTTGGCTTCTAATCTACTGCTTTTCCAAGCTACCTATCAGACACAGCTCGGTGCAAATCACAGCTCCACCATTGATTGCTGTGTGACTTTGGGTAAATGAATTCACCTCTCTGAGCCAAAGTTTCCTCATCTGTGAAATGGTGAGAATAATTATACATGCCTTGTAGGACTGTAAGAAGTAAAAAGAGAGGTTTTAAACAAGGAAAGTAAAAAGGACATGTTTTAGACCCTTGAGCCCAGAGCTAAGCAGTCAGTAAAATATTAGTCATGGGTGTGTGGAGGCATGGAGCCTAGATTCAAAGCCAAGCTCCACATCTTAGAGTTGTGCAGCGTTGGGAAAGTCATTTTTCCTCTTTGGGCCTGTTTCCATCTGTAAAATGGAAATAAGATCTACCATGTAAGAGTGTTAGGAGCCCTTAACAGAGTAGGTCTTCAATGCACAGTAGCTATTAATCACATGAGAAGAAATAATTGAAACATGTAAGACTAGTGATAGGGTAAAAAGAAAAGGCCTTGGTGAAATCCTTAGGCGAACGAGATGAGAAAAGCCTTTCCACCCCAAGGAGGGAAAAGCCAAAGGGTCTCAGAGTTCAAAAGTAGAAAATGAAGCAGCTGTTTGGAAGCCCCCAGGGGTAATTTCACCTTGACCCACAAAACCAAAAAGGGGTGGGTCTTCCTGTACGGATAAGGATCAGAAGAACAAAGCATGCTATTAATTAAGTCTTGCCTATTTTAAGTTTATGGAATATTTTTCCACTTTAAAGATAAGCTCACAATAAAAGTTCAAAAGGTAAACACAGAGAGGGGGCGGGGGCCAGCCCTGCCTTCTGCTCAGCCCGCCCTGCCAGCCCTTGGTCTTGGAGGTGGGTGGTCTGGTCCCAAAGCCAAGTTTCCACGCTCAGGGCCTCCAGCAGTTAGACAGCAAGGAGACCAGAGCCACCCAGAGAGGAGGGGAACCAGCCCATGGTGTCTCCTGGTCCTGTCCCAAATAGGCAGCTTGGACCAAGAGAAACCTGGCTGGGTCTCCAACTTCACGGGAGGGAGTATGGACTTGGCTTTTCTTGGCTTCCCCCAGGAGGATATGAGTCACGGGGAAGTTGCCTGGGACAAGGTCAGAGACAACAAGCGTCTTCCCATCTGGTAGCCATGGGCAAGTCACTTCCTCTCTGCGCTTTTAGCTTCCTCACCTGTAAATGAAGTGGTGAGAACGCTCAGCCGCCCAGGGTTGGGATGAGATTTATATAAAGCGAATTTCCAAGAGAGCCTCACACGGCCATCATCAGCGCTTCCTACGTATTAGCTGTTCTTACTATCTCCCAGACTCCTCTTGTGTTAAGGACACAATTTTTTGGAGTTGGGAACACCAGGGACAGTCTTGACAGGTCATAAACTCTCTTTGAACCCCAGTTTCCTTGTGGTAAAATAGAGTGGTTGTATAGATGGAGTGAAATAAGGAATGGAAAGGACTTAACATACCCAACAACACTGTAAAGCAGCTGCTGTATCCTTTCCACTCCTTCCCCATGAGATGGGCAAACTAGGGAAGCAAGAAGAAATGTAGTAACCAGTGCTTGCATGCCAGTTTACTTGTCAGCTGTTCCTTTAGACTTGAACTTCCCACCGTGATGGAAATGTACCATATCTGCACCATCTAACACAGCGAACCCCTGCCACACGCGGCTATTGAACACATGAGATGTGGCTAGTACACCTAGGGAAGTAAATTTTTACTGAGTTTGCCTTCACTTAAATAGCCACACCCTATTGGACAATGTTACAGATGAGAAAACTGAAGCTTCAGCAACTGACTCAAGGTCCCAGAGACTGTTAGTGATTGATCATCAGAGACTAGTGTCTAGGTCTGCCCAACTCCCAATCCTCTGTCTGTTTTCCCAATATAGGGCACTGCCTATCACTTTGAGGGGCCTGCAGCACAAAGAAATGGTCCGCAAAAATGCAGCATTGGAACAGAGTGTGGCCTAAGTCAAGAAGCCACCAGGGACAGGGCCTGGAGTGCTTCCTGCGCCTGAGAGCAGTGCTCACAGACGACTGCCGCCCTCCACACCGCCAGCCATGTTCCCCTGCCAAGTATTTACAGGTCATGCAATGCACACTGACCAGGGCGAGGGGCTCAGGAGACACAGCAGAGAACAAGCCTGACTAGGCTTGTGCTTATGTCCCTCACAAACCAGTCAGAGAAGACAGACCACAGAGAAGCGAATAATGCATATTTATAGATTTGTGGGTTTTTTTCATTTTTTTCAGTAAATAATTGTCAGGTACCTACTAGACACTGGAGATACTGCAGTGAACAAGGTAGAGGTGGTCCCTGCCAACATGGAGATTCTCAATTCTAGTGAGGGGCAGGGGGTGTCAAAGAATGAAAGGAAGAATATATTGTAATCTAATAAAGTATGTCAGGCCAGAAATGTCACATATGCTCTAAAGAATATGAACGAGATGTGACAGTGGCTTCCTTTCTTCCTTTAGAAGGGAAGCCAAGGAACTATTTAAGCCCAACCCCAAGAAATGAGAAAGATCCAGCCACTCAATGAATGTAGGGAAAAGCATTCTAGGCAGAGCCCTGAGCCTGGCCCTCTATTAAGCACTATGCATGGGGTATTTCTCCAAATCACCCCCCCACCCAGGTACATGCACTTATTATCATAACTAATGGATAACAAGGCTCACAGAGAAGGCAATGGCACCCCACTCCAGTACTCTTGCCTGGAAAATCCGATGGATGGAAGAGCCTGGTTGGCTTCAGTCCATGGGGTCGCTAAGAGTCGAGCACGACTGACCGACTTTACTTCATTTTTCACTTCCATGTATTGGAGAAGGAAATGGCAACCCACTCCAGTGTTCTTGCCTGGAGAATCCCAGGGATGGGGGAGCCTGGTGGGCTGCCGTCTATGGGGTCGCACAGAGTTGGACACGACCGAAGCGACTTAGCAGCAGCAGCAGCAACAAGGCTCAAAGAGGAAGAGGGACTCCCTTAACACCTATATCCCTTAACTTGGTTAAATGGCAGAGACGGGTTAAGCAAGTTCATATTATCATCAAAGCCCATGCCTTGATCATGAACCTCAGCCCCTTTGTCCTTCTTCTAGGAAAGACAGACATCAGCAAGATCATGGGAGCAGGTGGCAGATACCTCCAGAGGGGTGAAGGGATATCCTGGCCCCTCAGCCTAAGCCGCAAGCACAGCCAAGAGCATCAGGACCGCTTTGCAGGTCCACACCATGCAGACTGTCACTGCCTGGTCATAGAGCCAGATCCCAGACTTCTTCTGTGATTAGCTTGTCACTGTCAACGAGAGGTTCAGCCACAGCCATTAAGGCATGCCAAGGCTAGTTCTCCATTCCCCTTTCCTTGAGAGGGAATCACGGAGGCATGAAGACACATGGGAGAGAGGGATAGGGGAAAAAGGAATAACAACACAATAGTAACAAAAATAGCATAAACATGTACCAGACTTCCTGTGTGCCAGGCACTGTTCCAAGGGCTTCGAGTACAGTAGCGTGTTTTATCCTCAGAACAACACTGTAACATCATCCCCATTTTGCAGATGAGGAAACTGTGGCCCAGCGTGGTTTTTTTTTTTTTTTCAGCCACATCTTGAGGCCTGTGGGATCTTAGTTCCCTCATCAGGGATGGAACCCATGTCCCCTGCAGTGAAAGTGCAAATTTATTCTTTTTTTTTTTTTAATTTATTCAGATTCATTCTTAACCACTGGACCACCGGGGAAATCCCCAGAGGATCTTATAACTTACCCAAAATGACACAGCTTGTAAGTGGCAGAGCTGAGATTTGAAAACTAGTGGCTGACTTCTGAGCTCATACTTAAAAAAAAACACCAAACTTTTATCGTAAAATAAGAAAAACTGAAAAATACCCTGGCATAAATGTACAACTAAGTGAGAGACAAACAACCTTGTAACAACCATATGGATCAAGAAATAGAACTTTGCAGACTTCTCTGGTGGTCCATGGCTGAGACTCCTTGTGCCCAATGTGTGTCCGGGTTTGATCCCTGGTCAGGGAACTAGATCCCTCATGCTGCAGCTAGGACCCAGAGCAACCAAATAAATAAATAAGTATTTTTGAAAAAACAGAAGTTTGTCAGACTCCCCAGAAGCCCCTCTCTGTGCGTTGTCCCAATCACAGTCCCTTCCCTCTCTCTCGCTAAGTGTGTTAATTGGGCAATTGTGTCCGAATCTTTGCGACCCCATGGACTCTGCTAGGACCCCTCTAGGCTCCTCTGCCCATGGAATTTCCCAGGCAAGAATACTGGAGTGGGTTGCCATTTCCTTTTCCGAGGGATCTTCCCCACCCAGGGATTGAACCCACATCTCCTGCATTGCAGGCGGATTCTTCACTGTCTGACCCACCAAGGAAGCTCGATCACAGTCCCCTCCCTCTCTCTCGCCCTAAAAGGAACCACTATTCAGACTTTTACAAGAATAATTCTCTTCTATTTATGTTTTTTTTTTTTTTCCCAACTCAAGTGCACATCTCTAAAACTGTCATTTATTTAGGCCCACTTAAAAAAACCAAAAACTTGACACCTTTTAAGTCTCTTTTCATCTACAAGCCCTCCGTCCATCCCTTTCTTTTTCTTGTCATTTATATGTTGAAGCTTTTGAGCCCTTTGACCTGTGAAGCTTCCCAGGTCTGAATTTTGCTGATGGAATACTCACGGTATGTCTCAACGTGTTTTTCCGTACTCCGAATTTCCTGCCACTTGCCTGCTGGAGCTAGAGGCACACTCCGGCTCAGCTCGGCTCCGGCTAGGGTTCTTTCCTCTCAGCAACACCCCCAAGGGGTGTGTTCTTCTATTAAGGGCACGGGATGTCTGTTTTTCTCCGTCTTTTGGTCAGAACCAGACTCTCAACCATGCTGCTATAAGGATGCTTCCTGGCAGCCCCTGGCTGCCCCCGAGCTGCCCTGTGAATTTGTTCCATGCTCTGGACCTATCTGTTAAATATGGGCCCTTTCTAAGCTAAGCACCAGGTATTCTGTTGCCGTGGGCCTGGCTCACACAAGGATGCTGCCCCTCATAAGTCCCCCCTGAGCCCTGTCCCAATCAAGCTCCACTCTCCAAGGTCTGGGTGGGATCAGGCCTTTCCTCTCTGACCAGCATCATCTCTGCTCCTTCCTCCAGCCCTGTACACCAGCCAAGTGGAATTCTGCTTCATTTCCCGAAGAAGCCACACTCTCTCTTATCCCTGGGCCTTTGCTTCTGCTGTTCCCTTAACTAGAAACACTCCACTCCTCACCTCAATTCCTCTGACTGGGCACAGCTGATCCTTGAGGTCCTAGCACACCTGTCCCTTCCACCCCACCAGATTGGTGGGTAGATTCTAGTACACTCACTCCTCCTAGGCTAACCTCATAAGTAAGCTGGTAAATAGCACTTCTACCAGTACATTAGCCTTGTCTGCCTTCTTATTCGTTTCCTCTACTAGAGTCTGAGCTTCTAGGAGACAGGGACTTAGGCAGAGGACCTGGTGCAGACTAGGTGCTCAATAAAAATCAGTTGAATGCATGCTTGAATGAGTGAATGTATTGGATTTTACAGGTCCAAGGAGGCACATCCAGGCTCAGTTTCAGACCTCACAGACAATGAGAACTCTTCTAAGATGACACACCTGCCTGGGAAGAACATATAGAAAGAGTTCCTGCCTGGGATAGGGTTCATCTAGGAAAGTGAGCCTCGGTTCTTGGAAAGGAAGAGAACCTCTTCTTCAAATGATCTTATTAGGAATGCCTAGATATACAACAAGTTCAAGGGGTTTCAGCACTGGAGGAGGCAGAAGCCCCGCCTCTGGGCTTCCCCTGGTCCTGGGCATGAGGGCTCCTCTGAACAGTGGCCTGACACCTTCTCAAGTCCGTTTATCATAGCCGCTGTGTCTGTGACTCTAGCAAACCACAGAACTGAGGACAGTGTCCTCAGTTGACACCCTAACTCTATTTTCTCCCTGTGGTGCCCTCAAGGGCTCATCCCTGTCAGCTGACAGGGATGCCCCCCAGACACGCTCTTTCTACAAGTGGCTCTGGGCCATTGGATTTCTGAAACAGTGTGGATCTGGAGTCTCTGGGCAGAGCTAGGTACAGGAGCAGGCAAGGCTGCAGATCTGCCCACCAGGGCACAAAGCCAAGGGCTTAGTCTCCGAATTGGATTATTCCAGTGAATTTGGAGCTCCCAGCCCCTCTGGCTCTGGGGATTTGGGGATTACCCAAGCCTCTAGGGGGTGGAGCCGGGGGGGGGGGGGCGGAGCCCACCATCCTCTAATGGATCTGATAACACGGATCCTCTCTCAGTGGCTACAGAAAGGCAGGGGAGTGTCTACTTACCTCCCGCTTCCAGCCTGCAGCCCACAGCCTCCACTAGCTACGTCCCGTGTGTCTGGGATGTTCAGCTGTGTTATTCCCATTGAGGTCCTGAAAGCATCAGCATCCCCTGGTAGCTTGTGAGAGATGCAAATTCACAAAGTCTGTCCCAAACAGTGGATCTGAATCATTGGGATGGGGATGCCTAATAAACCCTCCAGGTACTCCTGATGCGCAAACTCAAGTTTGAGAACCCCTGGCTTGGAGTCCATGGGTCCATCCCACACACCAATCAGATTATGCCTCAAGCCTATCAAAAGATTCTGGGCAACTTCTGCCCACAAACTTCTCCTTCAGACTTCTTTAAGCCTTCAATTATAGAAATTAATAACAGTGATTACAATGGATCCTGTTTAGTAATGCCACCTTGCACTATTTCGAGGCCTCTGGAGGTGGGCACTGCAATACCCCAAGATCATTTACAGTGGGCTTTATTATCCCCTTAATGCACATGAGGAAACTGAGGTTCAGAGAGGGGATGTGGCTGGCCCAAAGTCACACAATGAGCATAATAAATCCAGGACCCAACACTATCCTGCTTCTCGCTCGGCGGAGAGAATGAAGGCTGATTCTACATCTGTCTCTTCACACACTCTGGGATTTCCTCCTGGGCAAAAACCGTGTTATCACTTCCTCAGGAAAGCCTCTCCTGACCTCCCGGGAGAGTAGTCCAGACCTCCTTATTCTACCCCACTGAAGGTCCCCACATTTTTCCTTAAAAGCAGGATCACAATTTATAATCACATATGGATGTGATTAACTCCTGTCGGTCTCCCCAACCAGTGTGAAAGCTCCAGGGAGGTGGGAAGTGAGGCAGACCCCGTTCCAGGGCTTGCACAAGCCGTATCCAGTCTCCTTTCCTTACAGAACTTGACTGTTTGGGGCAGCGGTGCATTCAGCTACATCTGTATATGCCCCAGTCTCCCTTTCAGTTAAAGGTACCAGGTTCTGGCTTCTGAGATGAGTGTGGAAGAGGCTGGGGACCTCATGGAACTCAACACAAGGCGAGGGCAGGGAGGTTTTTCAGCCAGTTCCCTGTGTGCAGCTGGTACTCAGGAAATGCATGTACCCATCTAACCAGGCAGGAGAAGCAAAGAACCCCCAGAGCCGCCTTCCTCTTGGAAATATTTTTATTGGTTCTGAGATAACAGGGCTGAGGCGAGCTGGAACGGGCACAGAGCTAAGGAAGGTGGTGAGAGGCTCTGCCCTGGGGCAGACATGCTGTGTGGGCCCCCCGACCCCAGCCAGCAGCGGCTTGGTCCCTGGCACTCGGCGCCCGGCCTGACCTCTGCCGGCCTGGCATGGTGGCCTCCTCGTTGGCGGGCGCCCCCCCCTTTCCAGTTGCAAGAGTCGTGAGTCTTTTTCACAGTGCGGAGGGGTGGGGGTCCGGGGTGGGCACCTCCCCGGGGTGCAGGCAGGCCCCGTCCGCCAGTACATCCTGGGCTCTGGGCGGCGGCGGCGGCGGCGGTGGCGGCGGCGGCAGGGTGAGGCGAGCTCAGGCTCTTCTTCTCCCGCCCCGCGGAGTTTGGCGGTCCTGGAGGGGCCCTGGCGGCCTCAGCGGGACATCATCCGGACAAACTCTGCGGTGGGGGCGGGTGGGATGGGCGGGGGTGGGGAGAAAGCAGCAGTCAGGGTCCAGGACACTGCGCCTCACCTTCCTCAGATTGATGCCTCCCTCCCGGTCTGTGGCCACCATCTCTGACCCGTGCTGGTCCCCAGTGTCGATCCGGAATTTTTTTTTTTTTTTTTGGTCTCGCCCACCACGTGGCATGCAGGATCTTAGTTCCCTGACCAGGGATTGAACCCAGGCTCCCTGCAGTGGGAGCATGGAATCCTAGCTGCCCCAACCACCAGGGAGGTCCCCCATCCAGCATCTTCCAATCCCTCTTCTTTGCAGCAGCCAGCAGGATCTTTCTATCTGTACGTGTGACCCCTTTCAAACCTCTCATGGTCCCCACAGGACAACGGGCACAACCCCAAGGCCTTCCTGTTCTGGCCCCAGCTGACAGCTCCAGCCTCACCTGTCACTACTCACCTCCCACCACGAAGTTCAACTCCATGGAGGTGGAGCTGACTTCCCCCTCCCCTCCCGTCTTAGCTTTCCTGCAACCTGTCCCACTCCCTTCTCTTTTAACTAGACTTTGTTTTTTAGAGCAGTTTTAGGTTCACAGCAAAATTGAGCAGGAAGTCCAGATTTTTCCATCTACCCCCTGCCTCTATACACACACACACACACACACATACACAGCCTCCTCCATCACCAACATCCCTGAGCAGAGTAGGATGTTGCTTACAGATGAACCTATCTTGACTCATCATTATTACCCCACGTCCATGGTTACATTAGGATTTATCCTTGGTGTTGGAGACTCTCTGTGCGTATGCATGTGCTAAGTCGCTTCAGTCGTGTCCAACTCTGTATGACCCTATGGACTGTAGTCCCCCAGGCTTCTCTGTCCATGAGGATTCTCCAGGCAAGAATACTGGAGCGGGTTGCCATGCCCTCCTCCAGGGGATCTTCCCCAACCAGGCATCAAACCCGCCTCTCTGAGTCTGCTGCATCAGCGAGCAGGTTCTTTACCACGAGCACCACCTGGGAAGGCCTGGAGGCTCTATGGGTTTGGACAAATGTATAATGACATGTATCCCTATTACAGTATCACACGGAATAGTTTTACTTGCCTAAAAATCCTCTGTGTTCCCCCTATTCATCCCTCCTGCCACGAACAACTCCTGGCAACCACTGATCTTTTCATTGTCTCCGGTCTCCATAGTTCTGCCTTTTCCTGAATGTCATATCGTTGGAATCACAGAGTATGCAACCTTTTCAGATTTTCTTTCGCTAACTGTGCATTTAAGTTTCTTCCATGTCTTTTCATCACTTGATAGCACATTTCTTTTCCAACGCTGCATAATATTCCATTGCCTGGGTATACCATAGTTTTATTTATGTATTCACCTAGTGAAGGGCATGTTGGTTGTTTCCAAATTTTGGCAATTATAAGTAAGGCTGCTATAAACAGTAAATCTGTTTGTAGGTTTTTGTGTAGATATGAGTTTTCAATTCCATAAGGCAAATATCTCTTCCTTCTTTTTCACCTGGTGACTCCTACTTGTCTCTTAGGGCTCTGCTTACTTACAGCCTCCTCCAGGAAGCCTTCCTTAATCCTTGCCACTTTGGCAAAGGTGCCCCCACTGTATGCAACAGCCTGCTGTACTTTCCCCCAAATGGCATGGACTGTACTGCCGGCTTCTCTTTTCCTTGCTGGTCATGGGCTCCTCAAGGTGGGGATCAGGTCTTGGCACACAGCTGATGTACAACACATGCTGGTAGAATTAATGGGAGATACTGGGCTTTCAGGGAAGAGCTGTCATCTATGGCGGTCACTGCCTGGACGCAGGGTACCTGAAATGTTCAGCTCTGGTGGTAGCCAAGCCTTTGGTAGCCAAGCCTCTCCATTGCCACACTCTCCTGACCTTGAAGATCAAGATGAAGATCTGGGACCTTGAAGGCCTCAGAAAAGGCCTCCCAGCCTTTGTGTTCTGGACATATTCACAGTCTAGCTCATGTTTATCTTGCCTTTCTGCTCAGCATGCAAGTTCATGGAGTTTAGAATCAGTGTTTTGCTGTGTTTTTTTTCCCCCTGTATCCCATGGTGCCTTGGATGCTGTCATGAACAGTATAATGTATGGAATGGCTGAGATTCCAGGCCTGAGTTCATGACCCAGCTCTGCTTCTCTGTAAGAGAAGCAAGTTATCTTACTTCTTTGAGGCTCAGTTTACTCAATTGTAACATGAGGTAATAATAGTGCAGTCCCTGGAGTCATTGTAAAAATTAAATGGGATAATACATGTAAAGGTACTTAGTACAGTGACTGGTACATAATAAATGTTCAGTTCAGTTCAGTTCAGTCGCTCAGTCGTGTCCGACTCTTTGCAATCCCATGAATCGAAGCACGCCAGGCCTCCCTGTCCATCACCAACTCCCAGAGTTCACTCAAACTCACGTCCATTGAGTCAGTGATGCCATCCAGCCATCTCATCCTCTGTCATCCTTTTCTCCTCCTGCCTTCAACCTTTCCCAACATCAGGGTCTTTTCCAATGAGTCAGTTCTTCACATCAGGTGGCCAAAGTATTGGAATTTCAGCTTCAGCATCAGTACTTCCAATGAATATTCAGGACCGATCTCCTTTAGGATGGACTGGTTGGATCTCTTTGCAGTCCAAGGGACTCTCAAGAGTCTTTTCCAACACCACAGTTCAAAAGCATCAATTCTTTGGCGCTCAGCTTTCTTTATGATCCAACTCTCACATCCATATATGACTACTGGAAAATCCATAGCTTTGAATAGATGGACTTTTGTAGGCAAAGTAATGTCTCTGCTTTTTAATATGCTGTCTAGGTTGGTCATAACTTTCCTTCCAGGGAGTAAGCGTCTTTTAATTTCAAGGCTACAGTAACCATCTGCAGTGATTTTGGAGCCCAAGAAAAGAAAGTCTGTCACTGTTTCCATTGTTTCCCCATCTATTTGCCATGAAGTGATGGGACCGGATGCCATGATCTTCGTTTTTTGAATGTTGAGCTTTAAGCCAACTTTTTCACTCTCCTCTTTCACTTTCATCAAGAGGCTCTTTAGTTTCTGCCATAAGGATGGCATCATCTGCGTATCTGAGGTATTTGATAATTCTCCTGGAAATCTTGATTCCAGCTTGAACTTTATCCAGCCTGGCATTTTGCATGATGCACTCTGCTTAGAAGTTAAATAAACAGGGTGACAATATACAGCCTTGATGTACTCTTTCCCCAATTTGGAACCAATCTGTTGTTCCATGTCTGGCTCTAACTCTTGCTTGTTGACTTGCATACAGATTTCTCAGGAGGCAGGTCAGGTGGTCTGGTATTCCCATCTCTTTAAGAAATTTTCACAGTTTGTTGTAATCCACACAGTCAAAGCCTTTAGCATAGTCAATAAAGCAGAAATAGATGTTTTTCTGGAACTCTCTTGCTTTTTCCATGATCCAACAGATGTGGGCAATTTGATCTCTGGTTCCTCTGCCTTTTCTAAATCCAGCTTGAACATCTAGAAGTTCATGGTTCATGTATTGTTGAAGCCTGGCTTGGAGAATTTTGAGCATTACTTTGCTAGCGTGTGAGATGAGTGTAATTGTGTGGTAGTTTGAACATTCTTTGGAATTATCTTTCTTTGGGATTGGAATGAAAATTGATCTTTTCCAGTCCTGTGGCCACCGCTGAGTTTTCCAGATTTGCTGGCATGTTGAGTGCAGCACTTTCACAGCATCATCTTTTAGGATTTGGAATAGCTCAGCTGGAATTCCATCACCTCCACTAGTTTTGTTCATAGTGATGCTTCCTAAGGCCAACTTGACTTCACACACCAGGATGTCTGGCTGTAAGTGAATGATCACACCATTGTGGTTATCTGGGTCATGGAGACCTTTTTTATATAGTTCTTCTGTGTATTCTTGCCACCTCTTCTTAATATCTCCTGCTTCTGTTAGATCCATACCATTTCTGTCCTTTATTGTGCCCATCTTTGCATGAAATGTTCCCTTGGGATCTCTAATTTTCTTTAAGAGATCTCTAGTGTTTCCCCTTCTATTATTTTCCTCTATTTCTTTGCATTGATCACTGAGAAAGGCTTTCTTATCTCTCCTTGCTATTCTTTGGAACTCTGCATTCAAATGGGTGTATCTTTCCTTTTCTCCTTTGCCTTTTGCTTCTCTTTTCACAGTTATTTGTAAGGCCTCCTCAGACAACTATTTTGCTTTTTTGCATTTCTTTTTCTTGAGAATGGTCTTGATCACTGCCTCCTGTACAATGTCATGAACCTCTGTCCATAGTTCTTCAGGCACTCTATCTGATCTAATCCCTTGAATCTATTTGTCACATCCACTATATAATCGTAAGGGATCTGATTTACATCATACCTGGTCTAGTAGTTTACTCTACTTTCTTCAATGTAAGTCTGAATTTTACAATAAGGAGTTCATGATCTGAGCCACAGTCAGCTCCCAGTCTTGTTTTTGCTGACTGTATAGAGCATGTACAGTTAGGATGATCACTAATTATGATTATTACTATTTTAAAAACACTTTTACTGAGCATTCGCTATGTGTCAGGTACTGAGTTCTGTGGGAATCTCAGAGATAAAGTAAGTAGGGTTCCTCTTTTCTCCAAAAGTTCAGAATTCAGTGGAGATATAACTAGCGCTTAGGGGCCAGTGTGAAGAATGAGGGTAAGCCTGAGGTGCTGTGAAAGCCCAGAAAAGAGGAAGCTCAGTCTGGGGACGGAGGGAAGTGGCCCCACTGCTGGGTCTTAAAGATGGAATAGACTTTAACCCCAGGGAAGAATAGAATACAAGGCATCCTGACAAAAAGAATAGTGTAATCAAATGAGAGCTTGGCAGGCTTTTGGATCACCTGTGGTTTTAAGGTGGAGTGTGAGTGAAGGAATGGTGAAAGCTGTGGCCAGAGAGGTGAGTTGTGGATAGATCTTAAGGGGTCTGAGTGTCAGGTTGAGGAATGTGGTGTTCAGAAAATACCTCCATGGATGGATACAGGAGAAGGTGGGCCAGTAGACATGGAATGAGATGGGTGGGGGCAGAGGGACACAGGAGTGGACAGACGGGTGATTCGATGGATACAGATGGGGAAAGGCCTGTGCACACAACCAACAGGTCCATGGGAGTACGGGTGGAGATACCGGCGGACGGGTAGAGAATAAATGTGTAAATGGACGTTGATGCATGGATAGATGGGAGGAGGTATACGGGTAGATGGAGGCATGGGTGAATGTACAGAATGAATAGATGCCTGGATGGCTAGGTAAGGCCACAGGTAAATGATTCTATGGATAATTATTTGGAGATCCATTAGTGGATAAATAGGCACCTGGACAGAAAAAGAGACAGATGGATGAACACATGGAAAGAGAGATCTGGAAAGATGGATGGATGGATGGATGGGTGTAGGAACAGACAATGGATTAGAGGGGTGGAAGGATGGAAGGGTAAGGGGATGAGAAGTTGGGGCAGATTGATGACTGCATGGTGGACTCACATGTGGAGGGGTGCTCTCTGTGGATGCCCACTCCTGTCTTGGTTCTTCTTTCACTCTCAAGACCCGCCTACCTTCAAAGTCCACTCGTCCATCCCCATTGAGGTCCACGTCCCGGATAATCTCTTCTATGTCTCGATGTCCCACCTGATGACCCAGGAGTTTCCTCATGGCCTCTCGTAACTCACTGGTGCTTATCTCCCCATCACCATTGGTGTCAAACTAGAGAGGGCATGAAGGAGGGAAGAGTTGCTACAACAGAAAGTCTGTCAGAAGCAGATCCCAAGGTTGAACCCCTTCTTCAGCATCATTGTCCCCCCCGACCCTTTCCCCAGAGTGCCTCTCTGTCCAAGCTTCTTCCCCTGGGGTGGGATCCAGAGGTCCAGTCTCCGTTCAGGTTGGGAATTCTAACAAGTCCCCCTGCCCCGCCTGTCCACTGTCCACCACTCACCTCTCGGAAGGCATCTCGCAGTTCCTTTACTCCAATCATATCTGCCGTTTCCGCCAGGAGTTTAGGTCCCATTAGCTCTACAAAGTCATCAAAATCCACGTGGCCACCCACTGGGGACAGAGGAACAGGCTAGGTCATCCATCTAACTACCGCCCACCTCCAACTAGACAACCAGGGGAGCTTTCAGCCCTCCCTGACCTTCCCAGCGACAGGCCCAGGGTAAAAGCAGAGGCCAAATGAGGACAGAGAAGTGACCATGGACAGGGGGGTTATCGCAAAAGAGCTCAGAGGAGTGGCCGGGGGCTAACTAAAGGAACAAGTCAGGAACTAGACAGGGGTACAGAGGGGAGAAAGAAACATGAGGTCACAGAGATAGGCAAAGAATTTCAGAGCAGGAGAGAGACAGAGACAAACACACAGAAAGACTGAGAGGGAAGCAGGAGTCATGAGCGCCTGGCGCACTTGCCCCCCTCTCTCCCTCACTGTGCAAGTGGAACTCACCTTCCAACCAGCCTTCAGAGGGTGGAAATACAGGAGACCTGCCCCTGGGGCCTGCTCACAACACTTGCAGCCGGTGACTGAGCTTGGGGGATAAATACCCAGCCCGAGAGACAGCTCCATGTGGGCCTTCGACACCAGCACCCTGAGCTCGATCACCCACAGTGGCAGCTCCTCGAGTGCCTTCTGCCTTGGTGCCCTGTCTTCACCCTCCTGCCTCCCTACTCTCTATCGACTCTGTCCTGCCCCTACTAAGTAAACTGCACACTCAAACCCTTGTCTCCTGGTCTGCTCCTGGGAGAAGCCAAAGGGAGACAGAGAAAAACACAATAATGATAGCGTCCTCTGTTCAAGTCTTACTGAGTGCCAGGTATTGATTATTGGGCTGTTTAGAATATTACAGCTCAACAGTGTCTAGGGACTTCTTTCCTGGTGGTCCAGTGGTTGGGAGTCCCACCGGCCAATCCAGGGGACATGATCCCTGGTCTGGGAAGGTCCCACCTGCCATGGGGCAGCTGAGCCCGTGCACCACAACTACTGAAGCTCGCGCTCTAGAGCCCATGCTCTGCAACAAGAAAAGCCACCGCAACGAGAAGCCCACACACCGCAACCAGAAAGTAGCCCCTGCTCAATGCACTAGAGAGAGTCTGCAAGTAGCAACAAAGACCCAACACAGCCAAGATAAATAAATAATTTTTTAAAAAATAAAATATGTCCCCTAAAGAGAAACAGGCTCACAGATACAGAAAACAAACCAGCAGTCACCAGTGAGAAAGGGGGGTTGGGGGAGGGGCAACATAGAGGCTGGGGATTAAGAGATGTCAACTACTCTGTGGAAAATAAAAAAGCCATAGGAGTATATTGTACAGCACAGGGAATAGAGCCAATATTCTACAATAGCTTTAAATACAGTATAATCTATAAAAATTTGGAATCACTATGCTGTACACCTGAATGTAATACTGTAAATCAACCACACTTCAACTCAAAAAAAGAAATGCCCGGAATAGGCAAATCTGCTTAGTGCTTGCCCAGGGCTGGGGAGGGACTTGGGGGTGATGGCAGAGTGGTATAGGACTTCTTTGGTGGAGGGGGCATGAAAATATTTTAAAGTTGATTGGGGTGATGGTTGCACAACTCTGAATATACTAAAAGACACTGAATTCTATACTTTAATTCCCCAACCAGGGATCAAACCCATGCCCCCTGCAGTGAGAATAAGGAGTCCTAACCACTGGACCACCACAGAAGTCCCTGAAGGGAAGGCTTTAAGTGAGTCAACTGTATGATATATGAATATCTCGATAAAGCTGTTTCCCAAAAAAATGAATGAATAAATAAGCCAAGAAAAAACAATAAATAAATAAACATACCCCCAGTTAACTCCCCATTCCACCCCTCATTTTACAGGTGAAGAAACTGAGGCAGGCACAGGGAGGGTAAGTGGTTTGCCTGCAGGTCACAGAGCTAGGAAGAAGGGGGAGCTCAGAACTTGAACCCAGGCAGAGGACAGCAAGGGCGAGGCCAGGGAGGGAAGGGGGTGCCTGGCGGAGGGACTCACGGTTCATGTTGATCTGCTGAGACAGCTCGATGAGCTCCATCTCGGTGGGCATGTAGCCCATGGTGCGCATACAGTTACCCAGGTCTCGGCAGTTGATGTAGCCATCTTTGTCCTTGTCAAATTCTCTGAAGGCCTCCCTGAGCTCTGGGGAAGAGAAGGAAGGTGAACGTGGTGCAGGGGGAGGACCCGCAGAGTCTCCAGGGCAGAGGCGGCCCCGAGGGACCCATCGACTCATGCATTCCTCCAACGCCCGGCTCCCCAGAGGATGCCTGGCCCTGCACCAGACCCTGTTCACAGGAAGCCAAGACGTCTCTGCCCCTCTTCCCACCCACCTCCCTCCCCTCATCTTCCTGGATGGCTGAGCAACACCCTCCTCTAAGAGGCCAGGTCTCACCTTCAATCTCCTCTGGCCGCAGAGATCTGTCCTGAAACAAAAGAACATGTGCCATTAGCAGCTGGGAGGGGCCCGGAAGTCATCCAGTGCCCAGCTGAGGGCCATCCCAGTGGCAGCAGGCACTGGCTGGGAGGTGATGGGCAGCAGCGGAGGTGTGCCTGGACCATGTCCTGGAGGGGAAAAGTGCAGCCCCACTTGTCCAACACACATGGGAGAGGCCAGGGAGCCAGAAGCCCCTTCCACGGCCCAGAACCTCTGCACCCCTAACCCCTTATTCCAGACACAAGCATGTGGTCAAGGAACAGAGCTGATCTGGAGGCCAAAACCTGTAAATAAAATAGGGTTATTGGAAGGATTCCAACAGGCAGAAGAGGGCTCTACCCAATAAAACCAAAGGCTTCCCCAGTGGCTCAGTTGGTAAAGAACCCGCCTGCCAGTGCAGGGACACGAGACGCTGGTTCAATCCTTGGGTTGGGAAGATCCCCTGGAGAAGGAAATGGCAACCCACTCCAGTATTCTTGCCTGGAAAATTCTATAGTCAGAGGACCTTGAGGGCTACAGTCCATGGGGTCGCAAAGAGTCGGACATGATTGAGCATGCACACACACATGCCCAGTGAAACCAGGAAGAGTGGGGGAGAAGAGGGGCTGAGGGGGCGCAATGGGAGAAGCAAGAGGCTGGGAGAGGGAGAGTGGGGTCCAGACAGGCGCACAAGAGGGAGGAAGAGAAGGAGCAGGAGTGGAGGCAGGATTAGGGCTGCGCCCTGCTTCCTGGGCACCGCCCCACCTTCTCCAGTTGGGCTCCCATCGCAGACCTTGCCCCGTCACAGGACACAGCATAGGACCCTGGGGGCTGCCAGTGCCTCTGGCGGCTGCCAGGGTCCAAAGTACACGTCTCCAGCCTCAAGCAGTGCCCAGGTCTCCTTGGGGAGTCAAGGAAGCCCCAGGGTGAGGCATCCGAACAGATGGCAGAGAAGTCTCCAAAGAGTGGGCCCGGAGGGAGCAGAGGGCAGGCTCCGGCTGGTGACGTGCCAGCTGCCTCAGGCCTGCCCAGGAGAGAAACAGACTGGCATGAAATGGATGCGGTGCCCAGCTGGACATGCCTAGCAGGCTCCAAAACTGGTCCACAGTGCTCATCCTGCCCATATGTCATAGCTCCCTGCCCAAAGGGGCAGGGTGTGCCCGTCCTGAGGAAGCGCACACCAGGTGTGGGTAAACCATTCAGGGAAACAGACATGTGGGCGTGCCATAGCTGTGCACACAGGTTGTTCTAGCCCACTGGGCCAGGGCAGGTGAGAAGTTGCTGCCCACCTGCTCCAAACTGGCCCCAGGGCAAGGGATCCCAATGCCAGAAAACCCGGGAATCTTCTAGAAAGGGGCTGTTGAGCAACATTTTGCAGGACCACCAGCTGCACAGGAAGGACTCGGCTCTTGGAAGGGGCCATACATGGCAGGACCATGCTGAGAGTGTACATGAACTTGGCATGAGTAGTCTGCAGGCTCCCAGGTCCTGCCAGCAGCATTTCTAGCTGAAGCTGTCTGTCTCTGTGAGATGACTGAAAGGACTTCCACTTAAAAAGCCTGTCACCATGCACAGGGAGGGGTTGTCACTCTCTCTAACACCTACCCATTCCTACCTCTATCCCTACTAGCTGTTCTTAGTCAGACTGGGATCTTGAGTGACCACCCCTGGCATTTTCTCAATGCCTGGTACCCCCCATAAGTGAAAGCATCAGCGAGAATATGCATGTACACACACATGCAGGGTATGCTCACTAGGAGAGGCGACAAGTCCCTTCCCACCCTGCAGCCTCTCACATCTCCAGGATCAGCTCTGCAGCCCCCTCTCTGCTTCTTATAAACCCAGAACCAGGGTGCAGAAAAGCCAGTACCCCTTTGCCATGTGCCTGTGGCCAGAGCTGGTCCGGCTGAGTCCTGGTGGCTGGTCCCTGAATCACACGCTCCCCAGGGCAGAGTGGCGGGGGATGTGGAACAGAGCCAGGGATGCTCACTGACATGACAGGGAAACCATGAACACCGATTCAGGGGGTCAGGTGGGAACAGAGCCCACCACGGCCCTCACTCCCCAACTTATGCAGTCGAGGGATGAGTTTGGCCTCTAAAGTCAGATGGACTCAAGGACAAAGCCCGGATCTGCTGCTTCCTAGATGTAGGACGTTGGACAGGTCATTTCCACTGTATGAGCCACAGATTCCTCATCTGTAAAATGGGTTAATACCAGAAACCACCTTACAGGGTCTTTGTTAGCATCTGTGAGGCAAGATACGTAAAGTGTTTAGCAGGTGGCATTCAATAAACCCCGGAGAAGGAAATGACAACTCACTCCAACATTCTTCCCTGGGAAATTCCATGGACAGAGGAGCCTGGTGGGCTACAGTCCATCAGGTCGCAAGAGTCGGACACAACTTAGCAACTCAACCACCACCATTCAATAAACCTACTGATGTTTGAATCTATAACATCATCAATACCCTCCTCTCTGTGACTGTTCAGATACGTACGAGAGGCCGTTCAAGGCAGTGGCCACGTGTGACAATTTAAATTGGAATTGGAATCAAAGAAAATTAATAATCTACTTCCTCAGTTGCACTAGCCACATTTCAAGAGCTAGTGGCTACTGTAGAGGGCCGTACTAATTAGGAAAATGTTTCTATCATCATAAAAAGTTCTAGTGGTTGGTGCCGTGCATTCAGTACTGTTGTTCAGAAGACAGGGGGCCCTTGAGGCAGGCTCCCTGAGTCTGAATCCTACCGCTAATGCCCACCAGCTGTTACTTTGAGCATGTTACACTCTCCAACTCAATTTCTTCATCTGCAGATGGGGAAGATAATAGTACCTACCTCCTGGGGTTGCTCTGAGGCTTAAGCACCAAAGCACTGAGCACAGTGCCTGGCACATATTAAGTGCTCAAAAAAAAAAAAAAAAAAAAAACCCAAACCCCAACTATAGCTTCTATTATTATTTTTTTGCTGGTGGATGTGGACTCACCAGGGCTCTGCAGCCATGAGTGGGAAACTCTGGGGGTCAGGTTCACAAGTTGAGGGTGTGAGGTGCGTCTGCCGGGGGATGCACACCACTGTGTACAGAGCCCCTCTTCTTCTCAGCACCTCCTTCCTCATGCCCCGTGAAGCCAAGTCGAACACGGCTCCACCGGGGCCAACTTACGTACAGGCTGCCTGTTCTCCGCGAAGCCCTTACGCAGGAAGATGCAGGCCGGGCCCAGCAGGTTGTGCATGACCGCGCAGTTCTGAGCCAGCATCAGGAGTGGTCCAGGGAGCTCGCCGCTGGCCGCCAGGCCCTCCTCGCTTGTCTGCACCACCGTGTAGCTGGTCTCCTCCTGGCGCATCTTCAGCCAGCACCAAGCAAATACAAAACAGAGGCAAGGTGTCACCTCTCTGGCCTAGCTGAGTCCTCCAGGCCCCAGCCTGGCTCCCAGTCCTAGAAGGGGCCCTTCTCAAGAGAAGACCTTGAGAGGCAAACACCAGGGTGCAAAGAGCCCTCAGGATGCACGGGGGGCAGGCGGCAAACTGGTCCGACAGACGGAGTCCCGGATCTTTGGCCAAAATAGATGCTCCAGGAAGAGCTGGGTGTGATACCCACTGTGTGGCACACCTGCAGACACACACACACACACACACATACTCACACATGCATAGAAACACACCCTTGTGTGCAAACAGAAGCTCAGAGAGAGGAGCAGGCAGAGGGAGGCTTCTGTTCATTCAGGGAATAATGTCCTTTCCTAAGATACTCCCAACATCCCAGCACAATCCTCAGGGCTAAGCTCCCCAATGGACCTCTGATCCTACCCCTGCTGGAACCCACTGGAGGGTAGCGAGGACCATCAGAGCTGGCAGCAGAGCGTGACAGCTGGACACAGGGGCCATGGCAAACAGAAATAAAGCAGGCAGGTGTGAGAGGCGGGGCCTGGGGTAAGATGGATGCTCTGCATCCCCTCTGAAGGGACAGCATGACGTAACTCCAGCCTGGTTTTGCCAGACCTTCCGATTTAAAGCACTGGGTGGGGTAAACAAAGCACTTCTGTCGGTCAGCTTCCACCCAGCTTGTGGCCTCAAGACTAGACGCTGTCTCCCATCAGCAATCCTCCTCGTCCCTCCCTCCTTTGCTGGCTCCGTGCCTGGTCCAGAGACCTCTGGAGGCTGAGGCAGAGGCCCTCTGTGCTGACCAAATATAGCCGTGCTCCCTGGCCCCGGCCAACCCATCCTCCTCCCTGATAGTTCCCATGCAGCTATAAAAAGTCAGCACTGCCCACAGACCGTCCCCTTAGGACAACAGCAGCGTCCAGACACAACATTCTCTCCTAGCCCAGCCTCCCCGCCAGGATGCCCAGCATCCCCCTAGGTCGGGGTGGTCTGCCTTCAGCCCCCAGCTCGCATGCCTCCACCCCCAGAGTAAGGAGCTGGAGCCAAACCTTCCAAGGAAAGAGCAGTGAAAACTTAGAGGGCTGCCTCTGTCCAGGGACCCCAGAGTTGCATGTCCCACACATCCATTCTGCTGCATCCTCTTCCTGTCAGTTTCCTCCAGCTCCAAGAAGGTCACACTCAGGAGAAGACGCTAAGACCCAAGGGGTAACCTGCCCTCCCAGGTGGACAAGCAGAGCAGTCTCCCACATCTCGCCCTGTCCTCATGCTCCTTCTCCTCAAAGCCCCACAGTGTGGGACTACAGTCTAGACTCGTGTCCAACTTCTAAACTTCTTCCAGGCCTAGAGAGGAAGGAGCCATTTTCTGGTTCCTCTAAGGGCAAGCAGCCACACAGACCCAAGGTACGGGACCTCAGTGCAAGGCCCGAGTTCAGGGAGTGCAATAAGGGTCACCCTGGGTAGTCTTAGAACTTGAGGGGTGATCAGGGTCCATTCTGGTTTGATGACCAAAAGAGGTTCAGAGCCTCGGCCACTCTCACAGGCTACAGGGACCTGGCTAGAATGAGGGCAGGACCAGAGAGACCTTCTGGACAGAGGGAGCCAGGGAGTCAACTGTGGTTAAGCCCCAGTTATAATCTCAGAAGAGATTTTTGCAGAGAATCAGCCTTTTTGTTTCTGGCTCACTCTCACTCACTTGGCTCAGAGGAGCACACCCAGGAGGAGGAGGCAGCAGGCCGCAGGGAACTCAGAGAGGAGATTGAGTATAACTGGCTTTGGACTCAGACAGTCTTGGGGACAAATTCTGGCTCTGCCACTTGCTCCTGTGTGACCTTGGGCAGGTCACTTCACCTCTCTGGGCTCTGGTTTCCTTCTCTGTCCAGCGGGGGATGATCAGGGCCACTCACAGGATTCTGTGAGAGGCAACTGAGCCGTTGCGCAGTGCCTAGAGCATGGCAAGAGCCGAATATGTGGAGTTGCCATGGTGATGACAATGATGATGACAATGATGATGACGACGATGATGATGATGCAACTTGAGAGATGCTAGGCGCCAGAAGGCATTTACTTCTGGCTACAGAAGAAGTGGGAGAATATTTGCCAATCAGGAAAGAAGTGAGGAGGACAGAGAAAAATTTGCTCCCACGAAGCAAGAACCAGCGATGGCTGGGGAATTTCCACTGAATCTCTTGATCTTAACCCAGTCTGGCACCCAGTTGCCCCGGAAGGCAGCTGTTCTTCCCTGGCCAGTGATGGTACCTGACAGCCCAGTTCTGCCCAGCTCAGAGCCTGGAGGAGGCCACCTCTCTCCATCACCAATTCCCAGTCACCACACAGGAAGCCAACTGGGCAGCAGCCTATGGGATGACAATGTTTCCTGGCACCAGGGGGACATGTCCTGAGTGTGGCAGGGCAACAGGAGGAACCAGCGGGCCTCCTGACCTAACAGCTTTCTAACAACACAAGCTAGCCAAGACTGTGCTCCCTCTCATCGAAGGTATTCACAGGAGGAGGAGATGAGTAAGGAAGCACTTGATGTGGTGGGAGAGGGCATTGCCCAGCGAGTGGGAATTTGGACTAAGATGATCTGTACGGTCAGGTTCACGAATCTATGAATAACATCTCTGACAGCAGGAGAAAAAGAGAGAGGCAAAATTAAAAACAAAACCCCGCCTCTAGATTCACACAGATCAGGGTTTACATCTCAGCCCTGCTTCCAGTCAGCGATGGCATCTCAGGAACACTCTTATCTTTGAGTCTCGTTCCTTTCTCTAGAAAATAGGCAAGAGAACCACTCGGTGGAAAAGAGCAAATGAGATAACAGATGTTGGAGATCTTGTAGATATTCAGGAAAAAGCAATGTTTACTATTATTTTTTAAATGAAATTGAATGTAATATCTACTATGATCTTGTGCCTTATTCCATGGACTCAAAACCTCTCCTATTTCCTTTTCCTCATCTCCCTTCTCAGAAAATTTATGATTATGATTGTGATGATATGATTTTATGATTGTGAATCATAAAATTATGATTCTAATGCTATTAACACCAGCTAACATATACTGAGTACTGCATCCCAGACAGTGATCCCAGCTCTTTCTTTAGGCCCCATAATCACCTTAGGAGGTAGATGTTAGTATTTCCACTTGATAGACCAGGGAACTGAGACCCAGCAGGGGTCAAATAACTTACCCAAGGTCACATGGCTAGAAAGAGGAGACCTAAGAAGTCTGAGTCATGGGTGGGGTAGGACAGAAGGACAGCTCTTGTTCTTTGAGTTCACCTCTTGAAGGTCTGGACAGAACTCAGGGAAAGGGCATTCGCCCGATGGTCCTCTAGACTAATTCAGATCCATTTCTACTTCTCTGCAACAGTGTGGAGGCCACGTCTGATGCAATGGACTCTCCTTTAAGATGACAGATGACTGGGGGTGGGGGGTGTGCACAGAAGAAACAGTCAACCCTCGGAAAGATCCAAGGAACAGCGAAGATTAAAAGGAATTTGATGTGAGCAGCTTAGCTAAATGAGGAAGAAGATGAGCAGAAAAGCCTGAAATGTCCTAAATTGAGAGGCTGTCAAACTAACAGAGGGGGTAGGAACGGGTTGGGGGTGGAGGAGCCATTAGCAAACCTGAGACCTTGGATAAGTCACTTAACCTGAGTGGCAATCAAGTTCCTTCTCTGCAAAATGAAAGAATTGGAGGAAACCATCCCTCATATTTCTTGTTCCTTTACGAAATATCTGTGGATTTCTTCTACGGCCTGACTACAGAGGGCCAGAAATACAGGCAGAGCCCACCTAAAGCAAGATCCTTCAGACGTAAGCCCAGGCTTGCAGGAAGATGATTATTTGCTTTCCAAAAGGGATTCTTGCAAAAGGATATTATCCTGGTGTATAAGCAATGCATCCACTGCAGAACGCAATTGACAGACACCTTTGCTGTATACTCCATTTCTCGATGGAAACAACCCTGGGGCCCTGAGCCAGACTGGCCCTATTTGTGAGTCTCTGACCTGACTCAAGAATTCTCAAGGGTAGAAGGGGATGTCCAGCTTGTTTCCTCTCAGTAACAATGGGATCTACTTCAAAACCCACAACTCTGAAGACCTTAGAGACCACCAGAGAGGGTCAGAGTCTCTCAGAGGAGATGAACGAACCCCTCCTCCACCGCTGGGAAAGAACCACCAGCAGCAGAGTCAAAGTCCAGCTTAACCCTCTTCTCATCCTGTGTATCCCGAGGCATTCTGTCCATGCACATCCTAAGGACCCTACATGGTTTCTTTCCTAAATCTTATGCAAATTCCCAATCAAAGGCCCCCATGCATCTCTAAGTCCCAACTTCAGCTCAGAGCCCCGGGACACAGACAACTGTGATAGGAAGGAATGCAGAGGCAGGAACAGGGAAGCGGCCCAAGACAGAACCACCCTCTCCGCCCCCAACCTCTGGGACAGGTGGCAGGATGCCCCAATCTCCCACCCCAGGTCTTAAGAACTCCAGAAACATACCTTCCTTGAGAGATTTCTCAGTGGAGACTTGACACAGTTGCCCATCCTAAGCTGAGGCAGCCCCTTTCAGGATCCCTGGGTCCATGAAGGAGGCTCCCGGGGGCTAAGAGACCTGAGTCCCGGTCCCTGCCAACCCCAGCCTCCCTCTGCCTGCGCCGTGCTTCCTCCAAGACCGGCTGAGCCCTCTCTCCTGCGCGCGTGCTCTCTTACTCGTCTGCCTGTTCCTGCTCCCTGATTTTTTTTTTTTTTGGTGGATTGTGTGTGTGTTCGTGTGTGTGGGTTTAACTTTCTGGACACTTTCTTAAGGAGATGAAGGCAGGAGGGGAGAGTGCAGGCACAGAGAAAACCGCCTGAAGAGCTGATGGCAGAGGGCAGCCGAGCTGGAGAAGGCTGCGGGATCAGCTACATGAGATTACAGCCGAGTCCTCTCCCGGTTCACTCCCCTTCCCTCGGCCCCTCCCCTCCCGCTGTCAAATCTGCGGGGAGATTGCCTCGGGGAGGGGAGCCCAGAATGGCAGCTGCAGCTGGGAATTAGGCCAGCAGACCCAGAAGGGGAAGCAGGCTAGTTTGGGCCCCCAAATCCACGGGGCTTCGCAGCTCCCAACCTTGTGTGTGCAGTCTCTCTCTCTCTCCCTCTCTCTCTCTCTCTCTCTCTCTCTCTCTCTCTCTCTCTCTCTCTCTCTCTCTCTCTCTCATACACACACACACACACACACACACACACGCACCCAGGGACGAACAGGCATCTTAATCACCCCCGGCCATCGCAGCTAGATCGAGAGATGGCGGCTCCAGTCGAGGCCCTGGAGATCTTGTGACGACTCTCCATCACGCTCCATTTTTCACACTTGCCTCCTCACTGAAATGGGATGAGGCTTCGGGGCTGGAAGCACAGTTGAGCCAAAAGCAGCTCCTTCCGCTGGCTCCCTTCACCGTGTGCGGTCTTTCCGACCCAGGGGAAATCAAGAGCCGGCCCTGAGGGGGTCCTGACGGAGGCAGTGCTGGCCCAGCAGGCGTGAGCGAGCAAGGGCGACGAACCTTCTCCCAAACCCTCTGCCTGACCCTGACAGAGCATCTTTCATCGGCTTCCTCGGGGCGCAAAGCAGAGAGGCCGCCCTTTGCAAAGGGATCGTCACAGTCCCATGAATGGAACTTCTTAGGTAGCCGGCAAGTCCTCGTCCCTCCGGGTTCCAGCTTTGATGTGAATTCATCTCAAGCCTCAGATGTCACCATCGAGACCTACAGCCCGGAGCCAGATGACCCAGGAGAGTCTGTATCCACGTTTCCCTGCACCCCTGCTTTTCTCAGCAGGGGGCACCAGAGACAGGCTGGAACTTCAAGCTCCTTCCGGGCCCTGATGGAAAAACCCTTCCGCGCACTGCTCTGAGTTTCAGTCCGGAGAGGGTCCTTTCGCAGGAATTTTTTTTTTTTTTTGGTCCAGTTTTGGGTGGCTGATCAGAGCTCCCGTTAGGGATAGATGGGTGGGGACGCTGACCAGAAGCTGCCACAGGCCAGCTCCCAGGAAACTGGGAAGGCAGGTCCCTGGGTGGCTCTTGACAACCGAGCAGTGACGGCAATGGAATGGCTTAATCAGGGGAGTCATTCAGCAGCCTGGTTTGGCCTCCGGAGAGGGATGTGGAGGAGGAGGGGCACCCCCTGGGGACACAAGGAGAAGCCTGGGGTGGGGGAGAGGTTGTTGACGTCTAAAGGGTAGGAAAGGGGAGTGAAGATACTTGGAGGGTGGGGCGTGGAGAGCTGGTATGGGAAGAGCCAACAAAAATGCCTTCTTCAAAGACCTGTTTCTTGGAAGCAAAGCGTGAAGGCAGGGTTGTGAGAAGAGCAATGAACTCAGATGAAAGGGAAGGGTCTGGAGGCCTAGGATGAGTCCTGGCTCTGCCGGCTTCTGAACATTCACCTGGCAGGGCTCAGTTCCCTCACCTGGTTATAAGACGTGTGTGACGCAGAACAGGTACTGGAATGAGGAATTATTAACATGGAAGGAGGAAGTATCATTTGTCCCATGTGCTTGGCTCTTGGAATGTTGTAGGAACAAGATACACACAGTCCCTGTTTTTAGATTTGATTCCTGGGTCAAGAAGTTCCCCTGGAGAAGGGAATGGCAACTCACTCCAGTATTCTTACCTGGCGAATTCCATGGACAGAGCAGCCTGGAGGGTTACAGTCTGTGGGGTCACAAAGAGTCAGGACACGGCTGAGCAACTAACACTTTCACTTTCACTGCTTGCAGGGAGCTTACATTCTAGCAGGGGGGCAGGAGATACTAAAGAGCTATCAACTTACTGAATCACAGTTCAGGTCAATGCCATGAAGGGGAAACACAAACACTCTGAGAATGAGCCAGAGGGATCTTAGTGTAGGGGGATCAGGAAAAAAAAGACTTGCACACAAAATCTAGAGTCTTGCAGACTCTTTTGAAAAGCTAGGGGCTTACCACAGACCCCAGAGGGGAGATGAGTTAGGCTCCAGGTAAGGTACAAACCCAATTTGTATGAGCTAAATGGATGGATATATGAAAAGACCGGACAGGGTGAACCAGGCGCGTTCTCAGTGCTGGCTGCAGACTAGAATCACCGGGGAACTTCCCCGAAGATGCTGATGGAATAGGTGTAGGTGAGTCCCGGGCACCGGTGTTGTTTAATACTCCAGGTAATTCTAACCTCCAGCCAGTGTTGAGAACCACTGATCTAGAGGTAAAGAGTTCAGCATGTGGAGTTGGACAGACCTGAGTTCAAATCTTGCCCTGCTGCCTACCAACCATGTGACCTTGAGGACTTGTTCATCTTTCTGAGCCTCGGTTTCTTTATTTATAAAACGGGTACTCTAATAACCCTTCCCTGTAAGACTTATGAGGAGTTAATGACATCACACCTGCAAATGGCTTGGCACAGTGCCCAGCACCTGGAAGGTGCCCTGTCCCCTGCCCAGCAGCCTTGGTCTAGCAGGACCCCCACTAGGTCAGACCTGGTGACTCCTGCCCCCTGCAGTCCAGTCCAGGACACAGCACCCATTTGTCAACCTTGGGATTTGCTTCTGTCCTTGGAGACAGGAGACAGGACTTTTCCCCCTATGGAAAAATCTGCCTACTTTGAAGAAATCCCATCCTTCTTTAGCAGAGGGGGTGCCGACAGTAGCCTGGGGGCTTAACAGAAGAAAGGGATTTGGGATTCAAACCCAGAGCTCGCTTAAGCTATTTTAGGTTGGACAGATGGGGTGGTGGTGGTTCTGCATGACAGGAGTAGCTACTGATCTTGACGAGGAAGATGGCTTGACCTTCAGCAGAAAATTTTATAAAGGGCTGAATGGTGGAGGCTTCCTTAAGGAGCAAAGCACATTGCATGGCCCCCACCTTCCCATCCCTGTGCACTGTGGCAGCAGGCCTGGGCCTTCGGAAGCCACACTTAGAGTTCTGGAATGGGATAATAGGATCAGAGGGATGAGAAGGATAAACCCGTTGCTGATTATTCCTGATTAGGAGGGAAGCTGGCTTTGGGCCCTGAGCAGTCCTAACGCCAGCATTTGAACTTGGGATGGCAGCCCAGTGTTAAGACACTTGGGGAAAGCTGGGTTGTAACCTGAGAGGTGCTTTGTGGACGCTTCTGACAAACAGGAAACACACTTCTGTGACTTTCTACCAGCCAGTATGGTGTGGCACTGGCAGACTGGAGAGACACAGCATGTCACAATCCTGCCTTTTACTTACTCTGGGACCTTTGGTCAACCTACTTCTCCTCTCTTGAGCCTGTCTCTTCATCTCTAAAATGGGGGGAGATGATGCTACATTTCACAGTTTGCTATGGAGATAAGATAATGAGAAGATGCTTATAATGAGAAGATGCTTATAATGAGAAGAGGCTTTGTCCATTTTTTACTGGGCTCTAGACAGAGATCTAAAGTGCCAGTGTTGCTTCTGCAAAACCTACGAACTGACACCAAGACACTAGTATCATCTATAATCTATGTCAACCACAAACAGGCCTTCTCTTCCCCTTTCCCAGGCCCCAGAGAAAGGCCACAGGGGCTCCCAGCCCTCTAAGAGAGCAGTAGGAAGTGACCTGACCGGGAAGGAGTAAGTAATACACCCGAGCCGTCATCCTAGGCACACAGGCCTAGTGCACTTGAATCTGTTAGGACCCAAATTGTCATGGTCTGTCTCCCTCATCTTAACTATGGGAACTAAGAAACTCTAAAGTCCAGAGGCTGGAGATACCCATCATTCATTCATTCATACATTAAGTATCTTTGATCCTGTTATGCACAAAGCAGTTTAGGAATTGTTCTGGCCTACTCAAATCAGAAGAGATGTCCCTATAGTTAGAGAAAGGGGAAGGATGGGACGGATCTATGGGTTTTATTCATATTTGCCTCCTCTAAAGAGGTTTCTCTTCCCAAACTTAAAATAAGGAACAGAAAGACTATCCTTTGGGTAGTTTTCTGGACTTCCCTGATGGTTCAGTGGTTAAGATGGTGTGCTTCCTATTGCAGGGGTGCAGGCTCAATCCCTGGTGAAGGAACTAAAATCTCATATGCTGCGCAGCCGAAAAAATTTTTAATTAGTTTTCCAGGACCCAGTGCCAAGAGTTGCCTGGTACCACATCTTCCCTCTAGGCAGTTGGGTGGTGCGCCATTAGCTGGCCACAAAGAGGATACCAGGGAAGGTCCTTGGTTGTTCAGCTCCTTCCTTTAGTGGCCTTCCTCACTTGGCTCAGAGACAGCTTTCAGACTACCTTATGCAGGCCCTCATTTTGACAATCACTCTATTAATAATAATAATAACATGAATGAAGCCTGAGCCCTCTTCCAGCACCCACTCTGAGCCAGGCCATTTGGCATCCTTAACCTTGTATAACCCTCATGAGAGTTCTGCAAGGTAGCTTTTTGTTGTTGTTGTTAGTCTCATTTCTGGATGAAGAAACCCAGACCAGAGAGAGAAAATAACAGGCCCAAGGTCACAGCAGTGGGAAGTGACATTGCTGGAATAGGAATCTTCAGCTCTATCTCCCAACCCACCATTCCACGCCTTAGCCTCAAAACCACATGCTCTCCCTGCAGGCAGTAAGGATGCTCTGTGAGGTCACTGGGAGAACCCTAATTCCCACTCCCCCTCGTGAGGGAGTCTATCTTGATACCCTCAGTGTCACTTTGGGCCCTGGCCCTCCCTGACTCTGTTACAAATGGAAACAGGTTCTGACACAGCCCTTGGTAGTGAGTCAACAACAACAATAATAACATCCATAGACCCTTGCTCTAGGCCAAGCTCTGTGTATATCTTCATATCCCCTTTAATTCCGCCCCAAACCCATTGAGATACTCTGTGTGTGTATGCTCAGTCACGTCTGACTCTTTGGGACCCTATGGATTGTAACCTGCCAGACTCCTCTGTTCATGGAATTTTCCAGGCAAGAATACCGGAGTAGGTTATCATTTCCTTCTCCAGGGGATCTTCCCGACCCAGAGATTGGACCCGAGTCTCCTGCATTGGCAGACAGGTTCTTTACCACTGCACCACCTGAGATACTATGATTATCCCAAATATGCAGATAAGGAAACATAGGTTTACTGAGGTTGAGCGATTCACCAAAGGTTAAAAAAAAGAAGAACTTGGGAGACATGAAAAATATATTTCCCTAGGGCTATATTTTGCCCAAAGCAGATCCTATCTGAAAGTTTCTATATTCAGAACCTCATTTCCCTTCTCTTGGTTCTGACCTAAGGACAGAAATCTCCATGCAGAGAGAAGGGACAGAAAGACTAATTCTTGCGGGAGACTGGAGACTCTGACCCAAAGTCCCAGGCTGGGTTTTATTGTTGTCGTTGTCGTTGGAGCAGATGTCTTAGAGCCATCAGCAGGAAGCCCAGACTGGATGTGCCCAGCTTTAAAGAGAAAGTCGGCAGCTCCAGAGGCAAGAGCTTCCAGGGGGAGGTAGTAAATATTTGATGGGACCTTCCAGCTTCTCCTGACTCAGGTGACCCTGGTGACATTTCAGAACACTGGACGGAGAACAGCCTTCATTTCATGACTGAGAAAGTAGAAGAAAGAAAAGCACATGAGCTGAAATGCTCTGTGCTCACAAAGGGCCCAGGCAGACAAATTCTGCAAGGCTGGAAAGAAAGGGCTCCTTTTCTAGGAACGAAGTCGGATCACTGGCAAACTAAATAACCAGAAAGTGTGTGATCCTCAATGACCTACGCTTCCAAGCTTCTAGACTGCTAATCTCCAAAACAGTCAGGACCCCACTACCCTCTCTATTTTCATCTCCATAGTGCCCAGCAAACGCCTGGACAAAGCAGGTGATCAAAAAATATTTGATAAGTGCAACCGATAGTTGTCACCGATTCAACTGGCACGGTATCCCTTTCGCAAGCCAGCCCACTCCTGCCCTAACACCTGACACCCCCTCAGTCATACAGAAGCCACCGCAGTCAACACAGCGCTGCACTGTCACAGCTCTGCATCCACATCTCTACTCTGGAGAAACTGTTTCCAACTGCCTCAACTAACGAGGGCTCCTGGCAGGAACAAAGCCAGACTGCTGCCCTATCACACCACCACCACAGCCCCGCGCAACCCGAGCCTACGTGCAGCCGCCTTCATGTCAGACCTCCACCGGCATCAGCCGCAGCGGAGTAGTATTTTGAAAAGGAACTGTGCACATCTGAAGCAAAACACACACGGCCTCCTTGGAGTTCTGATCCAGCCTGGCAAGCCAGGAGCTTGAAACGGCTTCTTTACGCTACATCCCAGCACAGAAACGCACAGGCCCGCCCCCACCCTCCATCCCCCACACACCATGCAAACACTCTGATCACATCTATGCACTACACCCCTCCTCGGCTGCCGCAGAACAGTGTCCACGCCGTGCCAACGAGTTCAACTTAATTATGGACTTGGAACTAGACAAAATCCTGGCTTCGCTCGGGAGTTCACAGGTCCGTTTCTGCTGAGCTTCTCTCCCCAGCAGCACGGCCTCAAACTGTAGATCTGGATTATGACTACGGGGCCATTTCTAAAGGGCAGGTGCCCAGCTGCTTGGGGCTCTTCAGAGAAAAGAAACAAAATGAGCCACTCGAGACCCCTTAGCGACCTTTCTGACCCTAGAATGCACACTAACTCAGACCAGGGATCTCTGGGTGTTCTTCCACGTCTCACAACTCGACAACTGCCCGCGGCCATCCTTGTGGCATTCCTAGATGACAACCTCCTTGAAATACCCTCAAAGTTCCAGTTTGAGCCATAGTTCTTACAGCCCTCCATGTCTACCCACACACTTCTCTTTTCTCATATTTTTTAGTTCTCCTAACTTTTCCCAGGTCTTTGGGGCCACCACAAGCAATGGCTAGGGTCCCTCATCGCCTGACAAGGCTGTGTACCCCAAAGTCCCCTCTCTTGACCCCCAGACTCCATGCTCATTCATTGGTCTTCTCGGTCAGAGGCCAAAAGAGTGGGTTTGGCGCCACCTGCTCGGAGCACCCCTCCTTGACCCCTGCAAATTTCCAAGCGGTTTGTGGAGGTCGCTCCTTTCCAAGACTGGCCCGTTCTGGCAGGTGGAGGGAGTCTAAGCGGTGGTGCCTGGCCCGGAAGAGGCCCGGAGCGTGGACAGCGCACAGGGTGCTGAATCAGGCACGGGGGAGGAGGCGGCGCGCGGACTAGGGCGCCAGGCGGCGGGAGGACCAGAGGAGCGTGACCTGGGGGGCCGCGGGCAGCGGGAGGAGGGCTGTGGGCGCGCAGTCGCGGCAGGGTCCCGAGCGCCTCTCCAGGGAGCGGGTGGGAGGCGCGGCCCTTACCTGGCCGAAGGCGGAGCTGAGCATGGGGCGCAGCTGGTGGAGGAACGGGTCTGCCTCGGACGCGGCGGCTGGAGCGGAGTCCCCGCGACCCGGGGCTCGCAGTGAGCCCCGGAGGCCGAGCGCCGGGGACAGACCCCGTTCCTCCCCATCCCGCCCGCGGGCCGGCGGCAGCGGCGACGGCGGCGAAGGTCGGGACGCCGCGGCCGGCGGCGCCTCCCGGGGCCTGCAGTGCGCCTGGGGGAGCCCGCGCCGGCTCCCCCGCGCGCCCTCCTCTCGCGGCGCCGGCCGGCACAGGGGCCTCCGCGAACTGGGGTCCCCGGACGGCGACGGCGTGCCAGGGCAGGGGCCGGGCAGCCGGCGACTGGGCAGCACTGGCTCCCGGGCAGGGCCGTGGCGGGGAGCCCGGCTGCCCCCGCTCGCCGCCGCCGCCGCCGCCTTCAGCAGAGACGTCTTGGACTCGCTTTTGGCGATGTGCGAGCTCATCGCGGCGGGGCCCGCGCTCGCATGGCCCGGCGGGGGCGGCGCGGTGCGGCGCGGCGCTGGGCCCCCGGCGGGTAGAGAGCGGGGCGCCCGGCGGGAGCCGAGCCCGAGGACGCGCTGGAGGCGGGCGCCGTCCCCCGGCCGCTTAAATGCGGCCCCGTCGCCGCCGCCCATGTGACAGCGCAGCCTCTACGCCCGGAGCCCCGAGCTCCCCGGCGGCTGGCGGTGCGAATCTGGGGGGGCCGCCGGCTGTCCCCGAAGAGTCCACCCCCGGCTCCCCGGCGGCCCAGGTACCGCCGCGCCCCGCCCCTTGCCCCGCCCCGCGCTCGAGGAGCCCCGCTTCCGGGCGGCCCCTGGCGGCGGAGGGGGCGCTGCGGCGGAGTCGCACGCGCGAGGGAAGGGGCTCGGCGAAGGGCCCCGAAGACGCCCAGACCTTGGTGGCGCCGGCAGTGCCCGGGAGCACACCCGGAGGTTCCCAAATAACCCACAACCGCCGGAACCTCCAGAAATGCTGGCGGGGTGCACTGTCCAGGGGATACAACTTTCGAAAAGATGACGAGAGAAGTGAAGGAAGTAAACTCGATACGCAAGGAGGGTGAAGGCAGGCTGTGTATGACACCGTCACCCTGAACCCCGGAGCCAGAATGGCGTGGAAGGATACTGCTGGAAGGAACGGCTCCCCTCTATGGGGGCTTCACCCATTCCCAGTACCCTGGAATGGAACCAGGATGACAGTTCTCAGAACCGAAGAGAAGCCAGGTGGCACCCGCATAACCTGGACTTTGCAGGGTCTGGTGATGCTCAAGTCTCAGGTAGGACCCATCTGCTGCCTCTCCAGCTCTTGTCCTCCTCCTGCCCTCTTGCCCGTATAGATGGTAAAGAAATTTCTGCTCTTGGTAGGCAGGCAGGAAGTCCCGTAGGCCTGGTTTGAATCTCAGACCCCAGCTCTGCCACTTACCATCTGGGTATCTTGGGCAAATGTCATCAGCCTCTCTGAACCTTCTTTTCCTGTTCTGTAAAATGCAGATAATAATCATAACTAATTTCTCGGTAACATCTGATGACACTATCACATAAAGGCCTAGCCCAGTGTTCACAGCAGGACCGCAAGTGCAGTTCAGGAAGTTCCCTTCCCTCTGCACCTTATGAGGCCCCATCCCCCACTCTTGTTTAGTAATGGGATACCAGAGACTTGAAAGGATGGGGTGTGAACCTCCCAGGCTCTCCCTGTTCTGGTCTCTCCAAATCACACGGATGATGCCATCCATGCAGGAAAGTGTGAAAGTCTCTCAGTCGTGTCCAACTCTTTGCGACTGTATAGTCCATGGAATTCTCTAGGCCAGAATACTGGAGTGGGTAGCCTTTCCCTTCTCCAAGGGATCTTCCCAACCCAGGGATCAAACCCAGGTCTCCCACATTACAGGCAGATTCTTTACCAGCTGAGCCACCAGGGAAACCCATCCATGCAGGCGAACAGGGCAAGTCTGATCACAGCTTCGACTCCACAGAAGGACAGATGGACAGATTGCCAATAAGCTACACTTCACCCCTGCTGAGGGTTCACCCCTCTCTGTACTGTCTGCCTATGCAAACATCTCATTCCATACGCAAGGTTTTAAGAAAAACAGGATGGGAGAAACCGCTGCCCAGAAGCCAAAGTGAACAAGGGAAATTCCTTTTGTTCCCCGCAGCCAATCCCACTGACAGAGGAACCTGGCAGGGTTCCATGGGGTCGCAGAGTGGGACATGACTGGGCGACTAGCACTTTCACTCTTCACTTTCGCCTACTCTCAGGGCCTGAATTGCCACATCAAAGCCATCAGGTTCCTGGAGCACAAATGCTGAGGCAGGCTCGGGTGCCTCATTGCCAAGTCCACTCTCTCGGAGTCCCAGGTCAGTCCGTGTCTTACCTGTTCCAGCCCTCAGAGTAATCAGTGTTGGGCAGGATTAAAAACCAATGTCCATTCTGGATAAATCACAGGAGATAAAGTACCTTATCCGAATCCTTCCAGAGCTCCTGAAAGCAGTGGGCTGAAGGGTATTCTAAATCCCCACTGTGCCCCCTCTTGATGAGCTTTCTGATATTCCCTCAATATTCTTGGGCAAGACCTCTGTTAGTGACCAGTTTCTGAAAAAGTGAAGAATCTGGTTGCATCACTTATGATCTTAAATAAAACAAATTAAGATTATGTTCACAGGACAGATGGATGAAACACTTGCCCTCAGATCCTAGATTATCCTGGATATAGACCAAGATGCCATTTCATCTGTAAAATTTGTTAATTTGGACATTCACTTGACAAATCCTTCTAGAACCAGGTGCTGTGTTAGTCACCTGGGATATAAAGATTCATCCACTCATTCCACAAACACTTGAGTGCCTGCTGTTTGCCAGGCACCATGTTAGGTACCAGGGACATGGTGGTAAACAAAAACTCTGTATCCCTAGCAACAGATAGACAACTGGAGATGCACAGATAATTAATGGTGACCAACTGGTGGCATTTAGTGCAGTGAAGAGATATAAAGCGGGTAGGAGAGGAAGACTTAATGGAGGGTGTTACCTTTGACTGTAGTTAGGAAGGCAGTTTCTAAGGAGGGGACGTTTGAGCAGAGATCAAAGTGAAGTAAGGGAGTAAGCCAGGCATATATCCAGAGCCGGCAGTTTTCTGGCAGAGAGGAGACAGGTTGAAGGTCCCAAGAAGGGAGACTTCCCTGGTTGTCCAGTGGTTAAGATTCAAGCTTCCAATGCAGGGGTGAGAGTTCGATCCCTGGTCAGAGAACTAAGATCTTACATGCCTCATGATGTGGCCAAAAAGTTAAAAAGAAAGAAAGAAAGAAAGTCCCAAAGAGGGAATGACTTGGCACATTCCCGGAGAAGAAGAGACAAGTGGGGCTGGGGTGAGCAAGCAGGAGAGTGATAGAGATGAAACTGGAGAGGAAGGCAGGGGCCAGAGAGTCCAGGGCTTTGGGAGTTTTTAAATATCAAGGGGAAACCACTAGCAGGTCTGTGGTAGAGACGAGGCACCTGGTTGCTCGAGGAGCATTGGTGGCTTCACAGCAAGTCTGTCGCCCGGATGGAGACATGGCAGTGTGAGCTGGCCAGGTGCTGTTTCGTGGAGCAGGTGAGGGAGCAGGGTGGCTTGGACTAGGCCAAAAATGGGGGAGGCAGGAAGGGACGGTCAGAGTCAGGAGATTCGTAAAGAATCACGGTAAGCTTCTGTTCCTGCTGTCCAGGAATTTGCACACACACAAAAGCAAAAACAAAAAGAAAGGATAAACCCTGCTATAATATCATGGGAAATGTGCAATAAGGGCAGGACAAGCTAGGTTATGTGGGAGCACCAAGCAGAACCCTTAAGGGAGCTGGAGAAGCATCAGAGAAGGTGACATTTGAGCTGCGTTTTGAAGAAGTGAAATTCCACCAGGTGAATAAGGAAGGTAAAAGGAAGGTCATTCCAAGGAAGGGGGACAGCTTCTGTGAAGGCTTGAGAGTGTGAACCTGCAGAGGGATTTTGGGAACTATCTATGGTTTGTGGGGAGGAGGAGTAAGGGCTGGAAGACAGGCCTGGAAAGGTGATTGGACGAAACTGTGAAGGCTCTGGAATGTGATATAGTCAAGAATCTGTCCTTTAGTCTACAGACAAGACAGATGCCTTGACGGTTGTGTTTTTGAAGAAAATGATGATGCATTGTGGAATAGATTAAAAGGACACTGAAGGCAGGACCAACCAGGAAATTAGGTCCATTTCTTTAACATAAATGCTCAAGTCCCCACCATGTGCTAGGCATTGGAAACAGAGCAGTAATAATGGGAACACTGTGCCTTTCTTTATGGATTGTAAGTCTGATGGGGAGGTAATAAGGACTAAAAGTAGACTCTGGGTCAGATTCAGGAAATATTTCAGAAATGTCACTGTTAAGCCATGGGAAGTTCTGGATATAGAAAATAAGAATGGCTTGCCTCTCTGTTTTTTGCCATTAATGGGGGTATAGTTACTGCAAAGTATCCTGCCATGTAGAAATAATTTTTTAAATAATCCTTTTGGATTATACATATTTTTATAGCTTTAAAAGCATTAAAAGCATTGTCACATAAAGCCTCTCACTTGCCTTTAAATATTATACAAATTGCAATTATTAACTAATTATATGTTGTGTTATTTGACTGCATAACCCTTGATGGAAGTTATCAAAATAAGAGCTGTTGTGGAGTGCTGGAAAGACAAAAGGACAGTTAAAAAGAGAAGATGGGTCTGGGACCACATCAGTCTAGAGAGAACAGTGTGTTTAGCTGTCTTGGTGTCTCATTTCTAGCAGCATGCATTCAGAGGAGCAAAGCAGGATTAAGGGCAAAGTTTTTAAAATGTACACGGATCTCTCATTTAAAATGCCTCAGTCTGATGATGTCATGTCCCTGTAGCAAACTCCTTTAAAAACTGTTGTGTCCTGACCAGAACTTATGTCATGTTCAGAGTCATGAAAAAGGTGGACAGCGGTGCTCGGATTAAGTCTCGTGACGTTTCCTGCCGAGCTGGCTCCTTTCTGCCACTGTCAGAACCAAATTTGTACTTAATCTCTCCCTTGTTTTCAGATGACAAAATCTCTCTGTTAGGTTTCAGAAAGCTGGGATTACAAAATGTTCTTATGGCTTTAAGTCCTCTGTGGTGATTGGGGAACTCGAGAAAGGATTAGATGAGAATTTTTTTTTCAAGTGGTTGGGCGGCAGGGAGGGGACAGTCAGTGAACTGAATAGGGGGTTCCTTTTCAGATATCTGCCTTTGGACCCAAATGTTCATCACTTAAGAGGATTCCAAGATTTTTAAAATAAAATGAAAAGGGATGTGGATTATAAGAATATATATGCAGATGTCAACACTGAACTGTACGTTTGAAACTAGACCTCCTGCTGTGTATAAATTATAACTCAATACAAAGAAAAATCAAGCAAGTAGGACAGACAGAACAAAAATAATTAACACTGACAAGTAGAACCAACTACCAGACTGTCTTAGGGACATGAATTATGATTTTCAAAATAGTGGGGACTGAATTCCATTGGAAGAGGCTCTGATGGTGGGGCCAGGGTTTTCACCAACTGATTCCTATGTAGGCCATTAGCCATCCATGGTTTTGGGGGTGCAGTTTGTACCCCTCCTCCTAGCTAGCAAATTCTTTGTTTACTTGTTCACTTGTTTCAAGGGCAAAGGAGATAAAAAGCATAGATGAGGGAAATTCATGGGGTCGCAAAGAGTCTGACACGACTGAGCAACTGAACTGAACTGAACAGATGACTGGTCAGAGGTTACCATTTTCTTTTAAGGACAGCCTATCTGATCTCCAGGTATTAAATATATCATCACCATCATTCTTATTCAGAGCATTCCTCTTTGTCTTCCCCTAACCCAAAGCAGTTCTCAGCCTCTCTCAGATCTTGGCTGGATACAGGAAGTGATCTCACCCCCTACCCTCGCCCTGCCATGTGTTATTCCTTTAATACGATTGCCACACACCCCTGGCACACCCCTACACTGCGTAGACACATACACTCCATATACAACACACCGGAAATCACCATTACATCCATACAGTTTCCATCAGCTGAAATGCAACCCATGTTGAGACAACCTAAGGACATTCCAACCATGCTGGCCTCCTTTATAATCTATCTCCCCCACTCGACTGTGTGTTCCATGAAAGCAGAGACAGGCTTTTATTCACTACTGGAGATCCAGCATCTAGCAAGGTGACCGACACAGAATAGCACAGTAGGTGCTCACCTGACGTTGAGTGAACGAGTCACAAATTGAAAGCAGCAAAACATTTGTTGTTTTTAGAGAAATTAGTTCCCTCTGTTTGGACTCAGTGGTGGGGAAATGGAACTGAAGAACATTCCACGTGGTTTGCTTTGTTTTCCCCCAGCAGACAGATCGTGTCTATCCTCTGTATGTGCAGCCCGGATCCTGAGTGACCAGCCAGCGTAAAGGTACTTGTGACCTTTTAAGGACCAGGCATGTTTTTGCCACAGGCAGGAGGGTTCTATGTTTTAATTGCCTGGAGGTTCCATCCAAAATTCGAGTCAGCCAACAGTGCAGTCTGTGAGCAGGGCGGTTACATCTGCGGCACTTGGAGTCGAGCCTGGCTCGGCACCCGAGCAGACCTCCAGGTTCTGCACAGTTGAAAACTAAGTAGCAATGGCCACTCACAGTGCTGCATGGAAAGGTAGAGCTTGCTCATGCGATCACCTAAAATAACAGCCTCTCAACAGACTTAAAAATTAGCAGAAGGATGTGAGGCACTTGGAAGCGCAAAGGTAGAACTGTTTACCAATTGATATGGAAGTATTTCAGTATTTTCACAACTGGAGCATATCAGCTCATTTCCGGTCCTAAGTATTAATATCAGTAGAACTGCCTCCACCACAGGTTGCTGGAGAAGCCTTTGTTACCTTTTAGATGAGTTACATAGGCAGCATCTTTGCCTGGACACCTAAACACCGTGGTTTCGCTGACAGGGCCTTGCTGGGAAGCTCCTTCCCTTACAGAGTGCTGAGATAATTTTCCTTAAGCAAAGATGACATCACTGACCTGAAGGCGGATCCAGGCAACTGCCCTATCTGGGGAACAATCATTCCTGCAGGTATGTGACTCACACGAGCAAGAGAGAAAGAGAAAGAAATTCAGAGACCTTAACAAGCAGATCTCTGCTCTCCCCACTCTGACACAGCCAGCGCCATCCCCAGGCTATGTGTAACCCGGCAACAAGGATGGTCCCGGGGACCGGGCTGGGTGAGGAAGGTCTGGAGCTAAAATTGCCAAAGATGCTTCAGACTTTAACAGAGGAGGGCGTTTAGAAGAGATGCGGCAAATTCTCTGCCCTGGCAACTTCACTTTCTGTTCTCTTTTTATCTGCTTTCAGTATTTCCAATTAATCTTGGAATGAGAGCCCCAGGCAAGAAGCCAGCGGTGCCTGAGGAATGCTAAAGAGCAGACTGAGCCAGGGAAACAAATGCCAGCGAGGGACCCCACAGCAAAGAGACAGACACCGTGAGCAACTCTCCCATTACCATGAGGCTCGCGAGGCGTGTGTGCGGGTCTCCGCGTTGGCACCATCTGCCAATTCCTCAGGAGGACAGAACAAACCAGCGAGGCATGAAGATTAGATTATGTAATGCTAGAGGATTGCTGTTTTCAAAGAGGAAACAAATGGAACGAATTGATTTGCTTGTCAGAGTCATGTCAGTAAAGGAGACCCATTCCCTCCTCTTCTAAGAGGACTTCATTAAAGAGGGGGATGATTTCACAGAATCAGAAAATGTGAGACCACGATGCACTCCATTCACAAGAGCAAGTCCAGTTTCCGGAACTGCACTGACAAACCCACTTCTGGTCCTCTGGCCTGAAAAATGACTATTCAGCCACTACCTAAGAGGTACCAACACACAAGGAACATAATTGCCAATTGCCAGCCACGAGATTCAGATCCTGGGCGCTTTGCCTGAACTGAACTCGCTCGCTTCTGGGGAGGGAAGCAGCATCTACTTTTGAGTCCAGTAGGGTCATAGGTATATTCCAAGCTCTAAACAAGTGCTTCTTTGATAGGGTGGGCAGGTGTTCTGAAAAATACGTGCATCGGGAAGAAGAATTCCTTGCATTTCTGGGATTCTTTTGTCAAAGCTGGGCTTCTATCAAAATGTCCAGCTTAATTCTTTTTATAGAATGTTCAGTAGATCCAAAGAATAAACACATGATAACCTTGAACCTCCTGCCACGGGGCCATCCCTAAAGGTTTCATTGTCTAAGACATCAAGATTTAAATGTCAGGTATTTATTCAGCTTGGAAATGAAGCCTGCTGTACCAGATATTTTTCCATTTGCCCTTCCTGTTCTACTGTCTGACCTGGGATGCTCCCCTGTACAGACTCCATAGACTTGACACTCTAGCTTCCATTTGGGTACAGCCAGTGGGAGGTGGCAGCGGCAGACCGGAGGGCAGGAGGACACTGAGGGTGATGTATTTATTTCCCTGGTTCCCTCTCTGCCAGGTGGCCTCAGGTTGGTTATGTCTTTTGATAAAAGGTCACTGCTCCCTCTCAAGGCAGCCCTTTCCACACAGCTCTCTTTCTGGGTTCTGGAATTTCTCCCTCCCTTTCAACTTTTAGCTCTAGGAATGGTAAAGACCCCAGTTATTCCTAGCCCCCTGGATACTGCACTCAGTTCAGTACTGTCCAACTCTTTGCGACCCCATGGACTGCAGCATGCCAGGCTTCCCTGTCCATCACCAACTCCCGGAGCTTGCTCAAACTTGTGTCCATTGAGTCGGTGATGCCACCCAACCATCTCATCCTCTGTCGTCCCCTTCTCCTCCTGCCCTCAGTCTTTCCCAGCATCAGGGTCTTTTCAAATGAGTCAGTTCTTCGCATCAGGTAGCCAAAGTATTAGAGTTTCAGCTTCAGCATCAGTCCTTCCAATGAATATTCAGGACTGATCTCCTTTAGGATGGACTAGTTGGATCTCCTTGCAGTCCAAGGGACTCTCAAGAGTCTTCTCCAACACCACAGTTCTAAAGGATCAGTTTTTTGGTGCTCAGCTTTATGGACACTGCACTACCCCTATGATTTCCCTACACTTTACCCAAACCTTTGTAAATAGTCCCTGTGTTAAGCCCTCCTCTAATTTCTAATTGAGCATGCCATCCGCTCCTTATACAGAGCCTGACTGATACACCTACACGCGTGTCGGTCTCTTCCAGGCCCTGCACCACAGTTGTTTCTTTTTTTAAGAGTATCCAAATGAATAATACAATATGCTACTACTTTATAGTTATTCTCAATGTTCACCTTTCCACAACGCTATAATAACAACTTAAAGATAAAACCTAATTCCTCCTTACAACATAATTGTGCAGTAGTGTTTGTATGAGCTAAATATAAATCAAGAACAAGATTTTTCATGCCATCAAAATTCATGTGAACAACTATAAAGAGAGAGCTATAGAACTGATGCCCCCAACTTGAGATTTAGCAGATTTTTTCCAGTATTTAAATCAACCACGCAAGTACTCAAATGTCTACTACATGGCCAGAAAGAGGGAAATCTCACAGTGAGGAATAACATCGCCATGGGCTCTGACATGGTGAAATGTGGTCTTGTTTTATGCAACAAATGTGTTCCTAAAAAGTTGAATAGGGACTGTATTTCCATAAATCAAGTAATAAGTTGGATCAGGGGGACCTCACTATTTGAATAACAATTTTGTAAAATAATCACCCTTTGATCTTATGAACCAATTCCACTTTTTTCATCCATCCAGAATACTTCAAATGAAATTTATCTTTAGTCTGTAGGGAGACTTGGTCTCCTTCCGTGCTCTCCGAATAGCAGGATTTGTGAAATGGAATTCAGAAGAAAGATAAGGGAACTACCATTTATAGACCACATAGAATGCTAGGCAATTTGCATCTGTTAGCACATTTAATCCTGGAGGTAAATGCATATTCTATCATTCCCTTATTTTCTCCTTCTGAAAAAAAAATTATTTTGGCAGGTATGGAATTGAAAAATCCACTTTTTTTTTTTAAATGAGAAAACAAGGCAAAAATATTGTCCAGTGCAGGGCCATAACACTGCGTTATTCCCCAACCTGAATGGCTTCCCACTGCTCATAGGATCAAGCCCAAAATTCTTCAGCGTGCCACTGTTCCGCCTCAGTTCTTTCAACCATCCCGGCTTCTCCCCACTCGAAGGCCCTGCTCTGTTCCCATATCTGTCAGCAGCCCCCCTCTCCCCTCTTCTCCAGACTGAGACGCATCCGTCCGGTTTCCACTCGGCTGACACTTGCCAGGAAATGTGTGTCTCCCCAGCTGGGGGTGTCACTGCACCCCCAGATCGGAACACCAGTGAAGAGCTGAATGCTCAGTTGTTGCCTAACTGAACCCAGGAGGCCTGCCCTGCCTGGTGATGGCCATTTCTCTACCAATTTTTTGGACCCAGGTTTCCTTTGGTCCCCGGGGCCTGGCAAAGCATCCCTCAATAATGAAAAAGGTCAAAAGCACCTCTAGGTTCTACAAGGCGTCTGCTTTCTCTCTTCCCCTCAGGCGTATACCCAGGCACTCCGAGATCTGAGATGAGGGGAGAACACGACAGTGCCCAGTGTCCCAGGGGGAGCATAACGTGCCTCCCGCTTGGCGCCTTGGACTCGTCTGGCTTCCGGCCCCATGGCTTGTGGATGCTGCGCGTGCGCGAGAGGATGATTTATTGTGTTATCTCTCCACCCTCGGCCAGTTGTTGGAGCTGCACATTTCAGCCTGGTCCGACTGAAAACAGGAGGCAGTGTTGGAATGGGAGACAGATTCAGAAGGTCACTGAGGCGGGCTTGGGCTGTAGTGAGCATCACCCAGTGACAGGCATTGGACTAAATGACCTCAAGGACTTTGTGTAGTAGGGACCAATGTGTCCATTTTACAGATAGAGAAAATGAGGCTCCTGTGGCTTGGGGGACTTGTCCACAGCCACCGGTAATGACAGTCCTGGGATTTGAACCCAAGTTTCTCTAGATCCCCAACACCCAAGCTCTCTTAGGCCCTTGTTCCTCCTTCAAAAGTAAAGTTTGTTTTCCTGAAGTGTGGTCATCACTGGACAGGAGTTCCTGCTCTCCTTCCCTAGTAACGCAGAGCCGCCTGCCTGCCTTGGTTCATGTCTTACCTGTATTACTTTGAACTAGTCATGTCACCACTGAGCCTCATCATTGTTATAAAATGACACTCCTGCCTGCCTTCCACTACTCAGAAAAATGAATTCTACCCACCAGATGCCAGGTACTGTGTTAGGTAATTTCGGGGTGTGCAAAAACGGAAGCAATCGTGTGAGTAAATGAGATAGTGTATGAACAAGCTAATAAACTCCAAAGCCCTTTCGTAATGTATGTAATGGGCTCTGGGACTTCCTCGGCTGTCTAGTGATCAAGACTCTGTGCTTCCATGGCAGGGAATGCAGGTTTCATCCCTAGTTAAGAAACAGATTCCTGAATGCCCCTTGGTGTAATATTTTTGGAAGGACTGATGCTGAAGCTGAAACTCCAATACTTTGGCCACCTGATGGGAAGAACTAACTCATTTGAAAAGACCCTGATGCTGGGAAAGATTGAAGGTGGGAAGAGAAGGGAACGACAGAGGATGAAATGGTTGAATGGCATCACCAACACGATGGACATGAGTTTGAGTAGGCTCGGGGGTTGGTGATGGACAGGGAAGCCTGACATGCTGCAGTCCATGGGGTCGCAAAGAGTCGGACACAACTGAGTGAACTGAATTGTAGCCAAAAAAAAAATGGGAGGGGGCTTTCCTGGTGAATGAAGAATCCACCTGCCAATGCAGGAGACACAGGTTTGATCCCTGATCTGGGAAGATCCCACATGCCACAGAGCAACTAAGCCCATGTGCACAACTACTGCTGAGTCAGTGCTCTAGAACCCGGGAGCCGCAACTACTGAAGCCTGTGTGCCCTAGAGTCTGAGCTCCACAGCAAGAGAAGCCACCTCAGTGAGAAGCCTGCACACCACAACTAGAGCGGCCCCTGCTTGCTGCAACTAGAGCAAAAGCCCGTGCAAAAGTGGAGACCCAGAACAACCAAAAATAAAATTTTTTAAAAAAGGGTTCTGCCAGTATATGTAGTGAGTTAGATGATAGCAAGTACCATGCAGAAAAATGAAGCAAGGAGAGGGAATAAGGAGTGTGTTGCATGGGTAAGATTTTAAGTAGAAGGGTCAGGGCTAGGTCTCTCCTGAGATGTCAGGATTTGAGGAAAAAAAAAAAAAACCTGAGGAGATGAGGGAAGAAAACTGGGCAAGTTTGGATCCATTTCCCCTTAAGAACAGATGAGATCTAAATGGGGCCTGGCGTCCCCGTGAAGCCTGCCGTGCGCCAGTGGGCCTCCGTCATCCAACAGTGGGCAGCGCTGCAGTGGGTTCCTCTCAGGAACTACCCACAGCCTGTTACAGGTATGAGGATTCACAGCCAACAAGCTCTTCCCTTGCATCTCCAGAGAAGTGGGTGTTCCCATCAGTGAATTGCAGAAGGGTCTGCCATGCCCTTGGAAATGTCTGATTTTTGCTCCATTGAGAACAAAGAAGCAGGAAGATGTCAGCGTGTGCTGACATTTTGCTGCCATGTCCCATCTCTGCCTGAACACATGTAGAGGCTCATTCACACAGATGCATCTGCTCAAAGTCCCTAATGTAGGTTCAAGAGTGTTGGTATATGCCTGCTTCCAGGCCCCAGAGCTCTTCAGAGAGAAGCCTAGTCTGGGAGAAAAATATCAAGCCGGCCTTGGCCAGCTCTCCTTTCGGCACACATGTTTTTTAAAAAAGTATATCACAGGAACCAGGATGATGGGATAGAGCCCAATGACTATCCAAACTGGGAGCCCACTGAGGCCCAGAGGGGTGAAATTAGCTGTCCAAGGTCACACAGCAAGTCTGTGAAAAATCCCAGTGAATTCATGCTGCCAACGAATACTCTTTGAGTGCCATATATGTGCCAGGCACTAGGGTTACGGCAGTAATCAAAATGGACAAAAATTTCTGTTCCCCTGAAGCTGATGTTCTAATGGAAGGAAACAGACAATAAAATGATAAATTAGTAATGTATGTAATGTGTTGGATGATGGCAGCCACCATGGAGAGAAATGAAACAGGAGAGGGGATCAGGAGTATTCTGTGTAGGTGCAGTTTGAAGTCGAAGGGTCAAGGAAAGCAGCACTAAGAAGCTGGCATTGAAGCAAAGACCTGAAGGAGGTGAGGGAGGAAGACGGGCCAGGATCTAGGGAAGAGGGTCCCAGGAGGAGGAAGCAGAGCGAGACCCCAAGACAGGGATGTTCCACCCGCGCTCCCAGGAGAAGGAAAGGAGCCATGTCAGGTAGGAGCTTTGTAGGCTGCTGGTAAGGCCTATGGCTTTTACTCCAGATGAGATGGAAAATCACTGGAGAGTCTGGGGCAGAGAAATGACGTCATCAGGCCCAAGAAAAAAGTCTGAAGCGATGATCGCTCATTTGTTAATTCATTCATTCAAGCTTCTTAGGTACCAGGTACTCTGCTGATGACACCCCCAGAGTGAACCACAGGGCACTTGAGGGTGTATTTTGTGCTGACTGGAGAGTCCAGAGCAAGGAGAAGGGAGGCCGGGCCATGGCCTTCCCCGACCACTTGCCTTCCCCGACCACTTGCCTTCCCTGACCACTTGCCTTCCCTCTCTGCCCTGCAGGCCAGGGCCAAGGGCCCCAGGTAGCTGCAGGGCTCCGTGATCTGGAGGCTGCTAGAACCTGCAGGTTATAAATAGTATCTCCTGCGGCTGGGAGTCAAGATGCTCAGTCTGAATGAGTCAGAGACTCAGAGCCAGAGCCCCCCAAACTGCAGCATCACTACTGAATCCCACCATTCCATCCCGGGCTCCCCCGCTGACCTCCTAATCAAGGCCTGGCCTCTGCTTTTTACCATGACTCTCTCTGACCCTGTCACTCTCCCCTGACCCCAGGCTCAACCCCCCTGGAGCACCAGAAGACCCACTGGTTCATTAGTTCTGGGAGGCAGGATTGTATAATATTTAAAAGCTCAAGATCTGCACTTGGGCTTACCTGGATTCCAGGCCCAACTCAGCTACTTCCTGGCTGTGTGACCTTTGGCAAGTCACTTCACTCTGGGAGCCCCATATTCCTCATTCAATAATGAGGAATAATAACAGTAATAGTATGATGGTAATAATACTACTGTGATATTAGATGATAATAACGGCACCTACTTCATGGAACTGATATGGGGAATTCACAAGATACTCCACATAGAGCGCTTAGCCCAGAGCCTGGCATGTAATGGCCATCAATTAATGGAGTGACTGTCGCTGTGCTCAATTAGATTCTAATCTGGAGAAGGGTAATAATAAATTAGAAAATGACAGCTTTCATCTAGTCTACAGAGCATCTTCCAGGCGTTTGTAGTATGGGTTCCTGACATATAATGCTGTATCTCTCATCTTCATAACCAAGCAAATTTCACCATCTCCATTCACACAGGAAGAAACCGAGACTCAGAGAGAGCTGGATGACTTGTCCAAGCCCCACGGGCCCTGATGAGGCAACATCTGACGTCAGCAGAAAGGCTTAGCCAGCCCCCTCTGACTCTGGGGACATGTGCAGACACTCTCTCCTAGCCCACCCCACACGTGATGTGCCAGTGAGCGGAAGTGGAGGGGTCAAGGGAAAGAAGGGAGGCAGGTGGGCAGGGGTGCAAGGTATCTCTGCTTCTCTAACCATCCCTCCCACCTCCTGAGATGAGAAGCCCTCTCTGTGCCACCTCCCTAAAGTCTGGACTAGCTCTCCTTTGGGTGATACTGAATAAAACTCTCTCTGCCTAACGGCTGCCAAAAGATTGTCTGCTTAATAATTTTTATATGTTACATACATTAAGGATGAAGGTGATGGTGACATTCCGACTTCCCTGACACCATCCCCCAGCTTTGATCCTCCAGGGTTTTTTGTCTGGTCATCCTCCAAAACTTCCAAGTTCCAGAAAAATCTCCGTAAGTCCCTGTTCCCCTGCCCCCACCATGCTAGGAGCCTTATAAAATAGTAGAAAGGGCACACATTTGGCAGTGAGGTAAATCTGGGCTCCCTCCTGTCTCTGTCACTTCCTAGCTGTGTGACCTTGGGCAAGTCACTTCACCTCTCTGAGCCTCAATCATTTAGCTAATGCATATTTAGCAATGTGGTCAGACAGGAAGCGACATTTATTCTGAGACCTGAATGATGAGAAGACCTAGAGACCTGACTAGCTGAGAGATCTAGAGGCAAGGAAAGAGGAGGCAGGGAGACCTCGAGAAGGGAATAAGCTTGATGTGTGAAGCTTGTGTGGTGGGACTGGAGTGAGCCAGGGTGGGGAGAGAGGGAGGTGAGGTCAGACAGGTAGGCAGGGGCTAGTCTGCAGAGCTCCCAGTGACGAGCGTCCCAACTCCTCATGCTTGTCTGCATTTGGGGAGATGATGCATAGATCTAGCACAGAGCCTGGCATATAGTGGGCGCTCAATATGCAGTCACTATCACGATGATGAGTGTTCCTCGCCCTCCTCCTCCTCCTCCCAGGGACCCTCATGTCCTTCGCCTGCGTCTTACCCACCTCTGCCCCACCGTCTCTTCCTGGTCCCGGGAAAAGGACCGGGAGTTGGCAAGTGTCACAGCAGGAAGGAGGAAGCATTCCCCGTTCTCTTTCTCAATCCCTCCCCCCCCAAAAAACCCTCCCACCGCAGCCCAGTGATTTTCCTGCCTCTCACAAGGCGATTTTATTAAACATCTTGAAAAAATATTCTCTCACTCCCTCTCTCTTTATTTATAAAAATCAACTTAACACCCTGCTCCTTTGTTCTATTTGGAAACTGGAACAGCCTGGTTTATATTTAGCTGAAATCCTGCTCCTTTCCCCACAGATTCCGGCACAGCCCGATGAGCTAGAGGGGCTAAGGAAGGAGGAGGACAGGGGTAGGAGAGGAAAGAGCCATGGGAGGGACAGACAGTGCCGTCTCCCGGGGGCCCGGGTCTCCACCAAGTCCGAAGGACCTGGAAGAGTAGGAGCTGAACTCTTCCCAGGACTTGGGGTGATCCAAGTCCAGGCTTTGCCCATCATCCTCTCACTCTCTAGTCCCGTCCAGGTATCCCTGAAGAAAAGACGAGGGGACGGAATATGGAGAAGAAAGACCCCAGCGTTAATCTGGAGCCAGGCTTGGAAAGACCGTGTAAGGCATTTATTAAGAGTGGGGGTCTGGGTTCACATCCAGTCTCTCCTCTGCCCCTCAGGAGCTGGCTGCCCCCCGGGAGGTTGATGTGCTCATTACCATGCCCGGCACACAAATAGTGGCTGTCATTATCAGTCACTGTGGGCTGAAGGAAACCTCTCAACTCCTCAAACTTTAAGACTCCCCGCAAAAGCTGCTTCCTCCATGAAGCCTTCCCAGATTAAAACTTGTCTTTTCAGGTGACAGCACTGGGTTAGACACTGGGGCTATGGAGACAAATGAGCAAGAACACTTGGGGCCTCCAGTGTGATCAAAGATGGACACACATAATTGCCACAGAGAGGACTAAGTTCCAGAAGATTCTTTTTTGTTGTTTTAGTTCCAAAAAATTCTTAAGCTCCCTTTGGGCAAAGGTAGTTTTCACTTTCATGCATTGGAGAAGGAAATGGCAACCCACTCCAGTGTTCTTGCCTGGAGAATCCCAGGGACGGGGGAGCCTGGTGGGCTGCTGTCTATGGGGTCGCACAGAGTTGGACACGACTGAAGCGACTTAGCAGCAGCAGCAACAGCAGCAGCAGCAGCAGTTTTCCTTGGTTTCCCATTATATCTGTAGAGCTAAAGACACCACCTGGCACACTGAGAGACAGCATAGAATAGTGGTTAAGGATCTACCTGGGAGGAGCTTCCCTGATGGTCCAGTGGTTAAGAATCCACCCTGCAATGCAGGGGACATGGGTTAAACCCCTGGTCAGAGATCTAAGATCCAACATGCCACGAAGCAACAGAGACTTGTACACCATAACTAGACAGTCTATGCACTACAGTGAAAGATCCCTCACGACCCAACGGAGATCCTGATTGCTGCAACTAAGACTCGACGCGGCCACGCAACCCTAGGTTTACAGAAACACTGCTCACAATAGCCAAGACATAGAAACAACTTGAATGTCCATTGACAAGTGAATGGGTAAAGAAGGTGTAGTGCATATATACAGTGGAATACTACTCAGCCATAAAAAGAACAAAATAATAGCATTTGCAGCAACAAGGATGGCCCCAGAGATTATCATACTAAGTGAAGTGAGTCAGAAAGAAAAAGACAAATATCATATGATGTCACATATATGCAGAATCTAAATATGACACAAATGAGCCTGTCTATGAAACAGGGACAGAATCATGGACTTAGAGAGCAGACTGGTAGTTGCCAAGGGGGAAGATACTAGGGGAGGGCTGGAGTGGGAAGATGGGGTTAGCGGGTGTAAGCTTTTATATATAGAATGGATAAACAACAAGACCCTACTATACACTGGAGTGGGTTGCCATTTCTTTCTCCAATGCATGAAAGTGAAAAGTGAAAGTGAAGTCGCCCTGTCGTGCCCGACTCTAAGCGACCCCATGGACTGCAGCCTTCCAGGCTCCTCCGTCCATGGGACTTTCCAGGCAAGAGTACTGGAGTGGGGTGCCATTGCCTTCTCCAATTATACAGCCCAGGAAACTATATTCAATATCCTATGATAAACCATAATGGAAGGAATATAAAAAAGAATGTATATATAACTCAATCCCTTTGCTATACAGAAGCAATTAACACAGTATTATAAATCAGCTATACTTCAATTTAAAAAAATTGTGGTGGTCCATATAATGGAATATTATTCATCCATGAAAAGGGATGAAGTACTGACCATGCTACAATGTGGATAGACCTCAAAAATATACTAAGTGGAAAGAAGCCAGACATGAAAGGTCGAACATTCCATTTATATGAAGTTCCAGAATAGGCAAACCCGTAGAGACAGAATGCAAATTGATGGTTACCACATCCTTGGGGAGACGGAATGGGGCATAATAATCACTTACTGGGTGCAGGATTTCCTTTTGTATTGACTAAAGATATTTTGTCTTTATAGACTGGAGAGAGATGGTGGTCATGCAATGCCACTGAATTGTTTGCTTTAAAATTATTAATTGTATGGGACTTCCCTGGCAGTCCAGTGGTTAGGACTCCATGCTTCCACTGCAGGGGCCACAGGTTTGATACCGGTTGGGGAACAAAGATCTGGAATGCTGTGTGGTGCAGCCAAAAATATAAATAAAAGATTAATTGTGTGTTAATCTTATGTTCATCTCAATTTACATATATACACACACATAGTGGCTGACTACATGGTATTGATATGAAAAGCATTTGATAAAAGTTAATGCCTAGTCATTATTTAAAAACAAACAAACTTGAGCAGTGTCAGAAGAGAACTTCCTTAACCTATTGCAAAATACCTCACATATATAATGCTGAAAATCTACACACTTTCCTCCCTGAGGGCCTCCCTGGTGGCTCAGCTGGTAAAGAATCTGCCTGCCATGCAGGAAACCTGGGTTCGATCTCTGGGTTGGGAAGATCCCCTGGAGAAGGGAAAGGCTACCCACTGCAGTATTCTGGCCTGGAGAATTCCATAGACCGTATAGTCCATGGGGTCACAAAGAGTTAGACACCACTGAGTGACTTTCACTTTCATTTTTCCTCCCTGAGATTGGGAACAAGGCAAGAATATCTGCTCTTACCACTTCATGCAACACTGGGAGGTCCTAGCCAAGACAATAAGAAAAAAAAGGGAGAAGGGGTAAAGTGAAATGATCTTTATTTGCAGATGACATGATGATGTGTGTAGAAAACCCTAAAGAACTTACAAAACAAAACTAGAATTAATCATTTTATTTAATAAGATCAAAGGATATAAGGTAACTATAGAAAAATGTAATTCTCTATATAGTCATCCCTTGGTATCCATGGGGGATTGGATCTGGGAACCACCTGCCCATGGATACTGAAATCCACAGATGCTCAGGTCCCTTATACAAAAATGAGATAATACAGCCAGCTCTTCCTATTTGCAGCTGCAGAACATGCAGATATAGGAGGGCAGACTATACTAGTAACAAACAATTGAGAAGTTAAATATATAAAAACATTTCCAATAGCATGAAAAAATGTAGAATATTTAGGGATACATTTAACATAACATGTAAGATCTGCAGTCTGAAAAGTACAAAACCTTCCTGAGAGAAATTAAAGAGCTAAATAAATGGAGAGATATACCACGTTCATGTGTAAACTGTCATTCTCTCCATATTGATCTACAGATTCAATACAATCCTGATCAAAATTCCAGCAGAGTTTTTTTTTTTTGTAGAAATTATCAAGTAGATTATAAAATACATATGAAAATAAAGAGTTGCCAAAACAATTTTTGAAAACAGGAATGAATTTGCAGCAGTTAATGCTACTTGATTTTGAGAATTACTATAAATCTGTAGTAACCAAGACAATGTAGTATTAATATAAGAATACACATATAGATCAACAAAACAGAATAAAGTCCAAAAGTAAATCCACATACATACAATCAATTGATTATTTTACTGAAATGCCACGATGATTCAGTGGAAAAAGGAAGCTAGTTTTGAAATATATCAACACAGAAGGAAAAACAGAGCTATGACCCCTGCATCATATCATACATAAAAACTTTTAGGAGAAAACATAAGAAAAAACTTGTGACCTAGGGGTAGGCAAAAATTGCTTAGGACACAAAAAAGAGTAAACAATAAAAGTAATTGATTGATAAGTAGAATTTAATCAAAATTTCAAACTTCTGTTCTTCAAAAAAAGACTATTAAAAAATGAAACTGTAAGCCACAGACTAAGCAAAAATATTAATTATGTGTGTGTCTCTCACAAGGACTTCTCTATCCAGAAATATAAAGAAATCTTACAACTAAATAACAAGAAGACAAATAACCCAATAAAACATAGGCAAAAGAATTAAACAAACACTTTCTGAAAGAAGACAAACAAATGGCCAATATGCGTGTGAAAAGATGCTCAGTGGTTGACAGGGAAGTACAAACTTAAGCCACAATAAGGAACACTGCACACAGACGGAAGGGCTAAAATTAACATGACCGATGGTACAAAATGTTGGTGAGAATATGGAGTAACTGGAACTCCAATATACTTCTGGTGGGAGTATAAGATGGTAGAATTACGTTGGAAAAGTTCGGCAGCTTCTTATGACATTAAATATAAACTTACCATATGGTTTGGCTATAGGAGTAGACTCCTACCTATTTACCTGAAATAAACAAAAAACATATGTCCATATAAAGACATTTACATGAAGTTCATAGCGCCTTTATTCATAATAGCCCCAAACTGGAAACAACCCAAATGCCATTGAACAGGAGAATTGGATAAAATATTTACATCATATCTATGCAGTGGAATACTACTCAGCAATTTAAAAAAGAATTACCAATACATGTAACAAGGTAGATGTATCTCATAAACATTTAGTTCAACAAAAGAAGCAAGTTGGACTTCCTTGTTCTCCAGTGGTTAAGAATCCACCTGCCAATGCGGCGGACATGGGTTCCATCCCTAGTTTGGGAAGATTTCACATGCCGCAGAGCAACTAAGCCTGTGTGCCCTAGAGAGCCTGTGCTCTTCAGCAAGAGAAACCACCGCAGTGAGAAGCCTGCCCATCACAATGAAGAGTAGTAGCACCCGGCTCACTGCAACCAGAGAAAGCCTGCATACGGCAACAAAGACCCAGTGCAGCAAAAAATAAAAATAAACAAAAAAGAAGCAAGTTACAAAAAAGGACATACTGTATGGTTTTATTTATATGAAGTCCTAGAACAGACAAAGCAAAAATCTATAGTCACAGAAATCAGATCAGAGATTGCCTGGAGCAGGGCCCAGGAGGATTAACTGCAAAGGGAGTTAATTTCTGCAAGAGACAAAATTTGGGGGAACAAAAATGCTTATATCTATATTGGAGTGTTTTTACTGTAGCCCAACAATCATTGGAAGGCCTGATGCTGAAGCTGAAACTCCAATACTTTGGCCACTTGATGCAAAGAACTGACTTATTGGAAAAGACCCTGATGTTGGGAAAGATTGAAGGCAGGAGGGGAAGGGGACGACAGAGGCTGAGATGGTTGGATGGCATCACCGACTTGATGGACATGAGTTTGAGCAAGCTTCGGGAGTTGGTGATGGACAGGGAAGCCTGGCGTGCTGCAGTCCACGGGGTCACAAAGAGTCAGACACGACTGAGCGACTGAACTGAACTGAATAAAATTGATTGAAAAAAAATACTCCATGTGGGTTTGGTTCCTGGCTTGGCTGTATAATTAGCTGTATAATTCTGGACAAGTTATTTCACTTTTCTGTGCCTGTGTTTCCTCAACAGAAAAGTGACAATAATAATAATATTCAGAGGGTTTCTGTTTCATTTTCTTTGGATAACCTCCTAGGACTTTTGTTGTTGTTGTTCAGTCACTCAGTCGTGTCCAACCTTTGCAGCCCCATAGACTATACACTTCCCTGTCCTTCACCATCTCCTGGAGCTTGCTCAAACTCATGACCATCAAGTCGGTAATGCCGTCCATCCTCTGTTGTCCTCTTCTCTTCCTGCCTTCTATCTTTCCCAGCATTAGGGTCTTTTCCAATGAGTCGGCTCTTCACATCAGGGATTTGGAAGGGATTAAATGAGTGAATGTATTGCGAACTGTGGTGGCCAACCTCCAAGAAGGCTTGCAATGATTCCTGCCTCCTGGCATTCCTTCCTGCTTGCCCCTCCCTGGCACCCCACCCCTGTCCATATTGAATAGGCTGACCTGTAAAACCTACAGGGTATTGTTGAAATGATGATCTGTGGATTTCCAGACAAGGTCAGAAAACATCTTGAGGATTGTGCTCTTGGCTCATTCTTTCTGAGGGAAGCAAGCCACCCACCACACCATGAGGACTCTCAAGCAGCCCTGTGGAGAAATCTGGATGGCAAAGAAGTTGAAGCCTCCTGCCAACAGCCAGCACCGCCTCGCCAGCCTCAGGAGTGAACTGCTTGAGATGAGTGGCCGACAGCTTGGCTGTAACCTCAGGAGAGACAGAGTCAGGACCGTCCAGCGAAGCTGTTCCAGCTGACCCATAGGAACTATGTGAGGTAATATGTATTCGTTTTAAGCCACTAAGTTCTTCAGTAACTTGGAGGTTTGTGTGGGACAAAAATGCACATGTATAAATTATCAGACAACGTTTTGGGTTTGTTTTTTGTTTTTTTTTTTGGCCACACCACACTGTGCAGCCTGTAGGATCTTAGTTCCCTGATCAGGAATCGAACCCAGGGCCTCAGCAGTGGAAATCGTGGAGTCCTAACCACTGGACCACCAGGGACTCCTCTGGGGTAACTTGTTACACAATAGTAAATAACTAAATATGAGCACTAATAATAGTAGCTGACATTTATTGAGCATGTGTCATGAGATCTACTGTGACTCCTACTGTTTACTACCAGATGGTGATCAAGTTGATGACCCTCCGTCCGTCCGTCCATCCAGGAGCAGGCTCCACTTTCCCCCAACCTGCTTTGTGCCCAGGGAGACCGACCACTTCAGACTCAACAATCTCCCATGTCCTTTGGCTTCTAATCAGGTTTGGCCAATGGGGAGCCCTCAGGAGGAGGTGGAGATGGGAAGGGAAAAGGAAGTCAGGATGCTTATTCCTCTGTACCTCCAACTGCAGGACACCTCAGGCTGGCTGCTCCTGCAAAAGAAGGTCACAGCTTCTCTGAAAGGTGGCCCTCTGCACACAACTCCTTCTGGGAAGAACTGCTCCTAGCAAGGTGGCAGCAATTTCCCTACCCTCTGCTCACACCTAAACTGTCCTTTATTCGGTCTTTCTCAAGTTGCCCAATTCTGAGCACGCCATCTGTTTCCTTGTGGGACGACTGGCCACCCTAATTAAGATCCCCTACTTTAGAGAAGGAAGTGGGAATTCAAAGAGAAGCAAAAACAAAGGAGGGAAGAATAGAGGCCACCCAGAGGTGAGTTCTGCAGCCAGCGGGCACTAATGATGCTTGTTGAATGAATGAATGAATGACCTGGTGGGCACCAGGGAGGACCCTGCTTCCTTGAAGGTAAAAGATGCTAGACCCGGATGCTGGCATCTGAACTACTTCAGACAGACCACCGAAGACCTTCCCCCCAACCGGCCCAACCTGAGCTGGCTTCTTGCCTTGAAAGGATTAACTCACAGCCTGGGACACCAAGGAAGAGGCCCCCCACCTCAGGAAGAGACTCCGGAGTTATTTTTGAAAAGCAAGCAAGGCCTGCGGGCAGCCCTGGCAGAGCTCAGAGGTGGAAAGGAGAGCAAGAAGCAGAGAGGACAGACAGCGACAGCAGAACCACACCACGCCCCTGTGACGCCGACCCGGCGCTCTGCCACATAACACGGGCAACCCCCTCCCCCATCCTGCGTCCCTTTGGGGATTTTTTAAATTGTGGCAAAATATACATACCATACAATTTAGCCTTGGAAATTTCTGAGCTATTCCCACCACGTGCTGAACGACACTGGGGACTCAATAGGGAGAAAATTATTTGCATCCAAATGGTGCGTGAGGTTTGGCTGGAAAAACCCTGAAGTTGGAGGGAGGGTCACCGCTCTGAGGCAAAGTCTTGGGGGGCCAAGGATTAGGAGAGAGTTGACTTCCATCACCCCTACCAAATAGAAGTGGCTGTGGGGCGGGAGAGGGGAGCAGAGAGCAGGTGTTGGGCTAGAGTCTGAGCCGCAGGGGCAGAAAGTGAGCGGCGGGGAGGCAGCTAATGAACCCTAAACGAACTGACAGAGGTGTTTGCAACTGTTGGGGGGTGGTGAGGGGAGGTCAGAGGCAGCCAGAGGGAGCCATCAAGTCCCCAAAATAACTTGTGCCTCTGCTGGGAGACTCTGAAACTAATCAAGGAAGGGATAATCCGAAAATCTCATCAGAGAGAGGTTGTGAGAGCCCTCCAAGTGGGGATTGGAGGGGAGGAAAATGAAGGAAAGATGTGGTTTGCAGTGCTCTTGTCCTCGAAGATGGTGCCAGCCTCAAACGAGGTCTTCCTAGGAGCGCAATCAGGGGGTACCTACCTGTAACTACCCTCTGTTGGATGTCTACCATCTGCCTAGGATGGAGTGCCCAGCTGAGAACGGGAGCTCTGTAGTCAGCCTGCTGGATTTGAATCCCTGCGCTCTTTCTTGCTGGCTCTGGCATCTTGGACAAGTCATTTTGCCCCCATTCTGAGCCTTGGTTTCCTTATCCAGAAGCTGGGCATAAAATTCATTCCTGCCCCAAGGAGTAGTTGCGAATACGTGCTCAATGCATGAGGGCTTTTAATGCAAATATTCCCAGCGACTCCAGAAGGTGGGTTTCCATCTCCTCATCTTCCAGGGGTGTAAACTGAGGCTCAGAGAGTCCAAGGCCACAAGATTATGAAGTAGAAGAGTCAGAAGTGTGTCCCTTCACTAGGCCCAGCTGCCCTGGCCCCTCCTTCCCGGGGCAGAGGGCAGTAGCCAAAGCCCCTCACTCGCCACCTGTCTCCGGCCCCATGCAGGGAGGCGGGACCAGCATTGACACTGGAAGGGACCTCCAGGTGACATACCAGGGCATCCAATGGTTCAAAGGTTGCCCTCAACTGGCTGCAAGACCTTGGCCCAGTCCTTTCTCCTCTCTGGGCCAGTTTCCCCAGCTCCAGAACAAGAAGGTAGTAAGAGGTGATTCTAGTTCCAGAGAGTCTAGATTCTCACTCCCTGCTCTCTTGTGGGTGCCTCATGCAGAAGGCAGTGGAGGAGAGGGTAAGAGGGAAGCCTGGATGGCTGCAAGGCAGTCTTTCTTCATTGCTCTGCTCCCTTCCTCTGGGGGATGGCTCCATGCAGAGGGAACAGCAAACACCAAGGTCGAGAAATGAGAGGGAGCACGGCATGTTCAGGGAGCTGCAAGCAGAATCATCCAGCAGGCCTGGCTTATTTGTCCATTCAGTTCATTCAACCCACATGTATTACCGTGGGCCAGGCCCTTACTGGGCGCAGAGCAGTGAACCAACATAGACAGATTCAATGTGCAGGGCTCACATTCTTTTTCTTATAGTTTTTTAAATTTTTATTATTTATTTTTGGTTGGGTGGGATCTTCATGTTGCTGCAGGCCAGCTTTCTCTGGTTGTGGCGAACGAGGCTACTCTCTAGTTGAGGTGCGTGGGCTTCTCCTTGCAGTGGCTTCTGTTGTTGCAGAGCTCAGGCTTTAGGGCGCAAGGGCTCAGTAGTTGTGGCGCACACGACCTGCGGCATCTGGAATCTTCCTGGACCTGGGATCAAACCCGTGTCTCCTGCATTGGCAGGCAGACTCCCAACTACTGGACCACCGGGGAAGTCCAGAGCTCACATTCTAATTGGGGTAACAAGTAAATCAGTAATAGGGATAATTTCAGAATGGGATGAGTGCTCTGTGAATAACAGCACATTTTTATAAAGCATCTAACACGAGCAACACATTTTTAGAAAGTATCATCCTTACTACAACTCTATGAGCTAGGCACTATTGTTATCAGCCCCATTTATAGCTGAGGAAACTGGCACAGAAAGGTTAAGTAACTTGCCCAGTGCCACCCAGCTAATAAGCAGCAGAGCCGAGATTCAAACCCAGGCCATCTGGCTCCTTTGTGCTGGCTGGTAGGAAGGGCATTAAGTAGGGCAACTTGTGCAGGAAGGATCACTCTGGAGATGCATGATAAGACGCCAGCCCTAGGAAGTCCAGGAGGCAGAAGGATCCAGATGGAGGGAACATTGAGTACAAAGGCCCTGAGGCGGGAAGGAGCTTGACAGGTTGGAAAGAAAGCAAGGAGGTCAGTTTTAGCCGAAGCAGAGGGACAGGAGAAGAGGTCAGGGTTGGGAGGGGGCGTTGCAGGGCGGACACATGGAGGTGGGAAGAGGTGCCGAGGACACTCCTGGGGTCCTCCCAGCTGCTCCAGGGATGCTGAGGAAATGGTCCAGAGCCCCCTCCTCCCCTCACTTCGGGCCAATCAGTTCCAGACAGAGCTGAACTTTTTCCCCCAGGGGCTTATTTCTGGGCAAGGGCCCCAGCTGGACTCCTGCCCGCTGTTCATCCTCTGTGACTGATGGGGACGGGGCACAAGGAAGAGCTCATTGCATTCCTCCCTCCTCATCCTAAATCCGCCTCCTCCTTGGCCCCACAAAGCCACAGATCCGCCTCCCATCCTTCAGCAGAGGCCAGCTCCTGCCCTCAAGAACCAACCCCCCACCAGGTCTGAGTCCAGTTCCAGCCCCGTGAGGGGTGAGGTGGTCCTCAACGTGGCCTCAGAGGGCGTGAGTCTGGGCTTTTGCCTTCAGGAGAAATCTTGGGGTGGAGGGGAGGTAGAAAAGACTTTAAGCTCCTAGTCCTATAGGTCTGAGTTAGAATCCAGATTCCACCACCCCACCTCCTGTGGTGGGGGGCGGGTCATGGGCATGTGGTCTTACCTCTCTAAGCCTCAGTTTCCTCATCTGAAGAATGGGGACAATAATAATACCTACCTCCTAGTGTTACCATAGGAATTAAATATGCCTGAGAGGGAGCTTTCTAGGGGGCTGGAAATGTTCTATGTCTGTACCTGGGAGGTGGCATATACAAAATTTGATGAACAAACTCAAGATTTGTTCAGTTCACTGTATGTACGTTATAGCTCAACGTTTAAAATTGTATTTACTTACTTATTTTGGGTTGCACCGGGTCTTCACTGATGTGTGCAGGCTTTCTCTGGTGCAGCAAGTGGGGGCTACTCTCTTGTTGCGGAGCACAGGCTCTAGGGCACTTGGGCCTCAGTAGTCCAGCGCTCAGCTCCGTAGTTGTGGTGCACAGGCTTAGTTGCCACGTGACACGTGGGATCGTTCCAGACCAGGGATTGAACCTGAGTCCCTTGCACTGGCAGGTGGACTCTCAACCACTGGACCACCTGGGGTGCTTTCCCAGTGGCTCAGATGGTAAAGAATCTGCCTGCAATTCAGGATACCAGGGTTTGATCCCTGGGTTGGGAAGATCCCCTGGAGAAGGAAATGGCAACCCACTCCAGTATTCTTGCCTGGAGAATTCCATGGACAGAGGAGCCTGGTGGGCTATGGTCTAAGGGGTCGAAAAGAGTTCGATACAACTGAGGGATAACACAGGGAAGGACTACAGCTCAATTTTTTGAAAAGTGAGAAAGCTCAGATCTTACAGACAGAAGGTCTGCAATTAAATTCTGGCTCTGCTGCTAACTTGCTATGCAACTTTGGACAAGTTAAGGAGCCAAACTGAGCTTCAGTTTTCTCACATGAAAAATGGAGCTAGGAATATCCATCACTCTGAATTTTGTAAGAATTTTAGATAATATTTGTAAAGTACCAGGCAATGAGCACACAGTAAATGTTAAAAAAAAAAAAAAGTGCCATGTGCCTGGCCCATGGTTGGCACCACGTAAATGTTACCTGGTGTTAGTATTAGGTGCCCCATAGCAATTCGCTGGATGAATGAGAACCTTAGCATCCTTCTGTGTTTCCTTTAGCGTTTGGTGCCTGGATGACTCAGGGGGCTCAAACTCAACATGCCCAGGACTGAGTTCTTTCCTTCGCCTATGTCTTGCTCTTCCCTCAGGCTTCCCCATCTGCCCAATGACAGTAACTCAATCCAGAAATATGGATGGCATCCTGCCTGCCTTCTCCATTTTCCCTCCCCAAGCCTTCATGGCCAACTCATCACCAAGACCTGCTGGGTTGGATTGTCTCCAAAGATGGCTCCTAACTATACCTCCCCTTCCGGTAAGGGCATGCTGACTATTCGTCAAGGGATAGAGCTTAACCACATGCCAAAGAATGGAGCTAGACCCCTACTTCACTCCATATACACAGCCTCCTGGACTTCCCATGACTGATGTCTATGCGTCTCCACTCAACCGTCACATCTTTAGAGTATTCTTCCCTGAACAAATTGCCCTATTTAATGCTCTCCCCACCAGTCAGCACAATGAAGCCTGATGGCCTGGGTTTGAGTCTCAGCTCTGCTGCTTATTAGCTAGGTGGCATTGGGTAAGTTACTCAACCTCTCTGTGCCTCAAAATTAACACAAAATGGATCAATGACCTAAAGAGCTAAAACTATAAAACAATTAGAAGAATATATAGGGGTGAATCTACGTGACTTTGGATTTGGCAATGAATTCTTAGATTTGACACCAAAAACATGAGAAAGAAAATAAAAAATAAACGGGACTTCATGAAAAGTAAAAACTTTTGTGCACCAAAGGACGAAGAAAATGAGGTTACCTATAGGATGGGAGAAATATTCATAAATCAGATAAAGGTCTAGTGTTCAGAATATGCGAAGAACTCAAACTCAGCAACAGAAAAGACAAACAATCCAACTAAAAAATGAACAAAGTACATTTCTCCAAAGAAGATAAACAAATGGTCAAAAAGCACATAAAGAGATGTTCAAGATCACTGGTTGTTAAGTAAGTATAAATCAAAACCACAATGACATTATCATCTCACACCCACTAGAATTGCTTCAATTAAAAAAAAAAGTGTTAGCAAGTATCTGGAAAAATAGTAATTCCCATTGCTGATGGGAATATACAATGGTACAGCTGCTATGAAAAAAAGTTTGTTGGGGCCTCAAAAAGTTAAGCATGGAATGACCATATGACCCAGCTCCCAGGTAAAGAACTGAAAACAGGTATTCAGACAAAAACTTATACACAAATGATCATTTGTATATTCACAATTCACAATCACCAAAAGATGGAAACAACCCAAATGTCCTTCAGATAAACGGATTAGCAAATTGCATTATGTCCATACAGTGGAATACAACTAAGCCATAAAATAAATGAAGCACTGATTCTTGCTACACATAGATGAACTTCAAAAACTTTAGGCTACAGAAATCAGACACAAAAGGTCACATTTTATGATTTCTTTTATATGAAATATGTAGAATGGGCAAATCCATAGAGACAGAAGACAGACTAGTGATTGCCAGGGGCTGGAAAGAAGGGGAATGGAGAGCAATGGCATAATGGGTATAGGATGTTCTTATGAGATGATGAAAGTTAAAATTAGGGAGAAGTGCTGGTTACACAACATTGTGAATGCACTAAATGTCTCTAAATTGCACTAATTGCACTAAATTGTGCAATAATAAAGAGAGAGTGCTTACTTCCTCTCCCCTTGAATGAGGCTGGTCTTAGGACTGACCATTATGATGCAGCAGAAGTGATGTTCTGGGACTTCGGAGACAGGCCTTAAGGAACAAGGCAACTTCCACTTCTTGGAAGCCAGCTGCTATGCTGTAAGAAGCCCAAGCCTCATGGACAGGCCACATGGAGATGAATTGAGGCCCTCCCAGCACCGACTACCAGGCTTATGTGAGTGAGGCTGCTTCAGAAACTTCCAGCTATCCCAGTGCCCCCAGCCACACAAAGAACTGTACTGTCATAGAATCGTGAAAAATAATAGCTTGCTGTTTTATAATAAATTGCTATTTTAAGTGAAAAGGCCCTGGTAACTAGGAGGGGCCTGGAGAAGAAAGAAGTCAGGGAGAGGCTGCTGGGGGCAGGGGTGATAAGCTAAAGGCTGGCAGAGCCCTCCTCCATGCACCCAACACTTTCTACCCAGATGGTCCTGGTGGTCCAGGGGTTAAAGATGCTGCTTCTACTTCAAGAGACGCAGGTTCAATCCCTGGTCGGGGAACTAAGATCCTGCATGGCTGTGAGGTGTGACCAAAAACAAAAAAACACCTTGTACCCAATCTCTGGACTGTACCTACTGAACGACTTTGGCCATCTCCCCAGTAAAGAGACAGCGTCATGCATTCGTTTGCATGAGCTCTGCAGGCAGGTAGTCCAGATTTCAAATCCTAGCTCTGCAACCTCCTGGCAATGTGACCCTGGAGAAGTGACTTCACCTCTCTGAGCCTCACTCCCTTCACGCATAAAATAGGGCATGACAATGGCTCCTCTTCTGTTGCCATGAGGAATAAATGAGGTGCTCTAGGTAAAAAATACTTTGTATAGTAGCTGGCACCTGGCAGGTTCCCTGAAATATCAACCAATCTCCTGTTGCCACACCATGAGCTACACTGCTCTAGGCCTAGAACGGTGCCTGGCACAGGGCAGGTATTCAGCCAATGCCTTAGGGATGAACAACTGAGGAAACTAATGAGAAAACACTAACAATCATAATAGCCACCAGTATGAATTCATCCAGTCCTCCAGAAGCACTAAAGAAGATGGGAACTATTATCGTGCCCATTTTACAGGCAATGGGATTGAGGTCCAAGAGAACGTATACAGGTCATAAGTAGTGGAGGCTGGATCTGAACCCAGATAGTCTGAGTCCTTTAACCTTTTAATCACCATGCTATAAAGCCACTCAAAGCCCCAGGGTCTGCTTCTTCTGTTAGCTTTGGTTTCTAACCAGTGTTGTGATCTCAAGCATGTGAACTTCTCTCCTGGCCTCAGTTTCCCTACTTGTCAAGAGAGGACTGCAGGAGTCAATGTTGAAGGGCACTTCCTATTGGTCTAAGAGTCCAGGCCACGGCCAGTATCTAGCCAGTGCTGGTGGCCTGTTTGACCCCCCAGCCCAGCTGGGGTGACACTTTGCAGGGGCTGGACTGTCACGGGGGGGTCGCTGCATATTGACAGCTGCACTATCCACCTCCCCACCCGGGGGGGAGTCTGGCCTCTGCCTATTCCCGGTCCCTTAGGGCTCCTGAGGGAAGCTGAGGCGGCCACCCCCAGATGTCTATTCCTGTCCCTGGCCTAGCGCCGTGCTGGGGAAGCAACAGCTATTTTGAGACCCTTCTCCCTCCAAGCATGAGCGGTGGGAAGGCGCTGGGAACATCCCGAACTGGGAGGCTGCCCGTCTCAGCCTCACCCTGGATCTGGGCCACACCAGCCCTGCAGCTCTGCCCCTTTTTCCAGCTCTGGTGATGTGATCAATTCTGATCACAGCACACCACAGTGGGATAACCCAGGAGAACCAATCCTGAAGGACTTCTGCTGGAGGCTGGGGTGCAGCGGGGGTTGGGCCTCTCCCTTCAGGGAGGGGGCTAGAACAGCCATAGCTGAACCCACCAGCTGGGAGACAGGACTGCTCTGAGCTTGAAACTGGGGAAGACAGCATTCAGGACAATATGTAAAAATATTCAACATTTCTTGAGTATCTACAATTAGATAGGCTCTAAGTACTTGACAAGGAAGTATATGTGTGTGAAAGACTCTTTGCGACCCCATGGACTGTAGCCTGCCAGGCTCCTTGATTCTCCAGGCAAGAATACTGGAGTGGGTTGCCATTCCCTTCTCTAGGGGATCTTTCTGACTCAGGGATTAAACCTGGGTTTCCTGCGTTGCAGACAGATTCTTTACTGTCTGAGCCACCAGGGAAGCCCTAGCATGGAGGTAAGTCATTTAATTCTCACAGAGAGGAAACTGAGGTTCAGAGAGGAGAAGTGACTTGCCCAAGGGCACACAGTGAGTGAGTGGCTGAGTCAGGACTTGAACTCCATAGGCTCTGGGGTCTGTTTTCAACTACTTTTCTGCCCTCTGGACCTTCCCTTCCCTCTTCACCAAGAGGCTAGTATGAATTAGGGGAATGAGCACTGGCTTGATGATCAGTGCTTTGCCATTCCCAGAGTGTCGCTGAGCAAAACCGCCTAGGTGAGCTCAGCTTCCTCACCTGCAAGACGAGGCTCATGACAGAACCCATGACCAGAGTTGAGGGAAGGATTATTAATAACACACTGTGGCAACGGGGGCTCAATAACTGCTCTAAATTATGAAACTAACATATGCTCATGGTAAAATAATATGATCCAATGAGGGACACAGTAAAAAGTGACATTCCCCTTCTATTTTGCACCTATAATTCTACTCCCCAGAGGTAACCACTATTAAAGCTTTTGTGTGACCTTCTGGAAATTTTTCAAGCACATAAAGATAGAGAGGCTGACTAGGACAGTGGTTAAGGACAAGAACTGCCTGGGTCAAAGCCCGGCCCTGCTGCTTACCAGCTAGCCACTGAGCACATGTCCTTCTACTCTGCCATCTTCAGCCAACCTTCCTTATGAGCTATGTGAAGCTTCAGCAAGTCCCTAGTTCTCCTTGAGCCTCGGTGTCCTCATCTGTTAAAGGGGTTAATAAAATTAAGTCCTGGGCTTCCCTGGTGGCTCAGTGGTTAAAGACTCTGCCTGCCAGTGCAGGAGATGCAGGTTCAATCCCTGATCCGGGAAGATCCCGCATGCCAAGGAGCCACTAAGCCTGTGCACCACAAATCTTGAGACTGTGCTCTAGAGCCCTAGAGCCCGGGGAGCCATAATTACTGCACCCACGTGCCACAACTGCTGAAGCCCTCACACCCTAGAGCCCATGCTCCGCAACAAGAAAAGACATCGCTATGAGAAGCCCATGTGCAATTAGAGAGTAGCCCCTGCCTGCCACAACTAGAGAAAAGCCCAGGTAGCAAGGAAGACCCAGCACAGCCCGAAATAGATAAATGGATAAAATGAAAAAAAAGAAAAAAACGACTAAGTCCCTGACTTATGGGGTAGCTGTGAGGATTAAATGAGTCAATCTATGTGAAGCATATGACCAAGCTATGACCAACCTAGACAGCATAGTAAAAAGCAGAGACATTACTTTGCTGACAAAGGTCCGTTTAGTCAAAGCCATGGTTTTTCCAGTAGTCATGTATGGATGTGAGAGTTGGATCATAAAGAAGGCTGATGCTTTTGAACTGTGGTGTTGGAGAAGACTCTTTTTTTATGTTTTTTTTTTTAATTTTTAATTTATTTTTTATGTTTTTATTTTAAAATTATTTTTATTTATTTATTTATTTTTAGAAGACTTGAGAGTTCCTTGAATGGCAAGGAGATTAAACCAGTCAATTCTAAAGGAAATCAGTCCTGAATATTCATTGGAAGGACTGATGCTGAAGCTGAAGCTCCAATACTTTGGCCACTTGATGCGAAGAACTGACTCCTTGGAAAAGACCGCAGTGCTGGAAAAGATTGAAGGCAGAGGGAGAAGGGGATGATAGAGGATCAGATGGTTGGATGACATCACCAACTCAATGGACATGAGTTTGAGCAAGCTCCAGGAGTTAGTGATGGACAAGGAAGCCTGGTGTGCTGCAGTCCATGGGGTCGCAACAAGCTGCACATGACTGAGCAACTGAACTGAACTGATGTGAAGCATTTAGCAAATTCTCTGGCACATGGTTGTCCAATAAATGTAGACATACAGTGGATCCTTTCTGGTGGACACTAAGGTAGCCTTTTACTATCACAAACAACGATGCAAGACACACTCTGGTCTACTTGTCATTGGGTACAAGCCCAAGAATCTCAATGAGATAAATTGCTGGTGGAGAAATTGCTGGGTCAAACAGTAGTGCCCTTGTAATTTCAATTAATTTGGGGATAAGTGAATCCTCATGGCAGGCAGGGCAAAGAGAAGGAGGTCCACAAGGCAGGGAGGATGAGGGAGAAGCACGATGTTCTGTCTCTGAGGCTCAGGGAGGGCTGTGCCTGCCCCAGCAACCCAGAGTGTGCAGCAGCCCCCCAGGCCCCAGGCCAAGCAGATGGAAGGTTTAATTTTATCCAGATTGTCCCCATGAAGGTTTTATAGGGAACTGGTTGATTGGATCAGAGGAGCAGGAGCCCCTAATGAGCAGCTGCTGCTTAACAAGATGCTGACACGGAACCATTTTTCTTTGCCACCATCCACTGTGGCAGCATGCAGGCTCCAGTCAGCACCCCCTAGATGCCAAAGATACTTCAGAATGGCATCCCAACTGCATATACCTCCTTTGAACATCCTTCTAGGTCCCAGACATCCCAGAAGAGGTAGAGAGCAAGAGGTCAAGAGCGCAGGTTTGAGGAGTAAGACAAAAGGTCTCTTCTGAAATTGTTACAGAAACTCAAATCCATGTGCCCAACACAGAGTAAGGCCAAACGATACCAAAATGTCAGAGTTTGGAACAGAGAAAGTTTGGTGCAGGGTCCTAAAGGAGACCAGTGGCTTGTGCCTTTAAAACCCCAAATTCCCAGAAAGCTCTCAGCAAAGCCCTTTTCTAGGAAAGGTGAGGAAGGGGCATGGTGAGTTGCAAACGTCTTGGTGTCAGATCCTTTGTTCCTGAGGTCAGGTCGCAATCAGGTAAAAACGTTCCTATAAATCTCCACCAAACAAATGCTATTCTCTGTTCTGAAAAGAAAGGGCAAGGTCCCAAAGGCACACCTGTCACTCTCCAAGGTCCAGGCCCTGGTTAAGAGGAAGGGGTCCCTGCAGGAGCTGTCACCCTGTCCCAAAGTCTTCGTCCAGCATCCAGTCTGGGTCCTCTCGCCAGTGCTCAGGCCCAGCTGAGGTGGCAGGTCTCAGCTGGTGGCACCCTCAGGGCCAGGTCCCCAGGCCCTGCCCAGCCATCATCGCTGAGGGACCCAGGCATCCGGACCCAGCCAGCCCTCAGGCTCCTCAGTTCAGTTCAGTTCAGTCCCTCAGTCGTGTCCAACTCTTTGCGAACCCATGGACTGCAGCACGCCAGGCCTCCCTGTCCATCACCAACTCCTAGAATTTACTCAAATTCATGTCCATTGAGTCGGTGATGCCATCCAACCATTTCATCCTCTGTTGTCTCCTTCTCCTGTCTTCAGTCTTTCCCAGCATCAGGGTCTTTTCAAATGAGTCAGTTCTTCGCATCAGGTGGCCAAAGTATTGGAGTTTCAGCTTCAGCATCAGTCCTTCTAATGAATATTCTGGGTTGATTTCTTTTAGGATTGACTGGTTGGATCTCCTTGTAGTCCAGGGGACTCTCAAGAGTCTTCTCCAATACCACAGTTTAAAAGCATCAACCCAGCCAGCCCTCGGGCTCCTCACGCCACCCAAATGGCCAGGGCCAGGTCCCGCAGACGGCATCACACACAGCCGGCCACTGCCAGTAGGTCGCAGCCTAGAGGCGGGGAAGGGGGAGAGGGTCCTTGCCACCTCAAGGCTTGGGCCCGGCCATGGATGGCCATAGTGAGGGCTCTGGAGCCCTGCAGGACACAGCCAGTTCCCTGGGTTCCCTGTTCGCTGGCCCGAGGCCAGGTGAGCTGGAGCACCCCGGAGAGCAGGTGGTGATCGGTCTCTTACCTCACTCTCCTCCTGACGGACCACCACTCCAATGACTGTTGGCTGAATAGCCCATGAAGGGTCGCTCGGTGACAGTTGCTCGCTTGGGAGAGGGGCCTGCTGTGGCGCCGCCCAGGGGCTGATGGGACTTCTAACCGCCATCTAACTGGCCCACGTTACTGGTCTCTCGATAACCACTGCCTGGTAATGGGTGGCACAGCAATGGCACCCTGCAAGGGCTGCCACTGCCTGCTCGAATACAAAATTACTGTGTGACCTTGGGAAAGTCACTTTCCTTCCTGAGCCTCGGAGAATAATGGGGTCTATGTTCATGGGGTTATTGTGAGGACTAAAGGAAGTCAAGCCCACAAAGTGCTCAGGACAGTGTCTGGCTCATAGTGAGAGCCTAATAAGTGGCAGCCCAGAACATAAGGATGAAGAATAGAGACAGCTAGGGACTTCCTGAGTGGTCCAGTGGTTAAGAATCTGCTTCCGATTCAAGGGATTCAGGTTTCATCCCTGGTCAGGGAACTGCCGGGAGCCGGCATATTGTATATTGAGTGCATATTGCATATTGAGTGCAGCACTTTCCACAGCATCATCTTTCAGGATCTGGAATAGCTCAACTGGAATTCTATCACTGCCGGGAGCCAGCGTGAGGAGCTCCACCCATGACAAAGGTCATGAGGAAGGAGGCTCGGCATACGCAAAGGCGGGATCGAGCCTCAGGAGTCCCCCTGGAAATTCTCGAGCATCTACCCCCAAAACCAGAGTCTGCCTACTTTCTGCTTTGTGCTTTCACCTACACCTCTGACTTTACTGGGGGCTGTCCCCCACTACCTCTCTCTGAAAAAAGGAGTTAGCTTACAGCTCCAGTTAATAATTCCTGGGTGTGACAGTGTTTAACCTACAAACTCCTTTGGAAATCCTCTAGCCTGCCTGAATAGGTTTTTCCGGCCACATGTGATTGTTCAGAGCCTCCCAACTGTGAGAGGCAGGAGATGTTCTAAACTGTCTAAACACAGATTCTTTTGAGTAGTTAAAAGATTGATTAGAAATTGTATTGGTGAAGGGTTTTTCACTTATTGGGCCAATGTTTGCTGCTAAGTCTCCATACCCCTTACCTACTGTGTCCTTGGCAGTGTATTGATTGATATAATGGATGTATAGAAATGTAAGTAGTAGCCTCAATGTTTGTAACCTTGGACCCTTGAGTTAATTCTTTTCTTGATTGAGCCCACCTCACCTTTGCCCTATAGGAATGCAGCTTTGTCCAATGCTTTTTTGGAGGCTGGTGCCTGACTTTCGAATAATCACCTTTAGAGAAAAATAAGTTTCTTAAAATGTTAACAGGCCTCCTGGCCAGAAGATGATGTAATTCACCTGAACTTTTGCATATGATAAGTTTGAAAGCCTGGCTTCGATTAGAACCAGGAACTGCTGTCCTTGCATGACTCCACCCCTTCCCCCATTATCCTCTATGCATAACTTAAGGTATAAAAACTACTTTGGAAAATAAAGTGCGGGCCTTGTTCACCAAAACTTGGTCTCCCCATGTCGCTCTCTCTCCCAAATTCTGGCTGAGTCTCCATTTGGAGCGAGGAACCCACCGTGCTTGCTAATTATGCCTGGGCTTCTAAGATCCGACCAGGGAGGCCTCAGTGTCTCCTCTCCTTCGGGAGAACGGAAGGACGCCTGCGGCCTACGTAAGTGGTGCAAGCTTCTTGTCTTGAAGTTTTATTGGTCTCCCGCGTAAACCAAGCTACTCAGCCTCTCTTCTCCACTGAATTTTCCTACTGAGCTATCCTCATTCTATTACTCTTTATATCTTTGATAAATATTTAAATAAATAGGTCGCCTATGCCATCTCTCCTTCGAATACCCTGGATCAGCCGGGGCTGGACCCCGGCAGGGAACTAAGATCCCACATGCCATGGGGCAACTAAACCCTCAGGACACAACTAGAGAGAACCCTGGGCAGTGCAACTAAGACCTGATGCAGTCAAAAATAAATAAATATTAAAAAAAAAAAAAAGAAGGAAAGCAGCTACTCTGGATCCCATCCCAGAAGAGAACAAGAAACACAGTTGTAGCTTTCTACCCTCAGGTTGAACCTCTGAACTGTGTGCTCAGCTGTGTTTGATTCTTTGTGACCCCATGGACTGTAGCCCGCCAGGCTCCTCTGTCCATGGGATTTTTCAGGCAAGAATACTGGAATGGATTGCTGTTCCTCCTTCAGGGGATGTTCCCCACCCAGGGGTCCTGCATTCCCTGGTGGTAAAGCGTCTGTCTACAGTGTGGGAGACCTGGGTTCGATCCCTGGGTCGGGAAGATTCCCTGGAGAAGGAAATGGCAACCCACTCCAGTACTCTTGCCTAGAAAATCCCATAGTCAGAGGAGCCTGGTCCATGGCGTTGCAAAGAGTTGGACACGACTGAGCGACTTCACTTTCACTTTTTCTTTAGGCTGAGCCATCCTGGAAGCCCATCTTGATGTTATGGGAGCTTTTATTCCCCCCCTAGCCACCCCACATGGCTTGCAGGATCTTAGTTCCCCGACCAGGGATTGAACCTGGGCCGTCAGCAGTAAAAGCAGCGAGTCTTAACCACTGGATCACCAGGGAATTCACGGTACTAGGCGTTTGCCCATTGTATCTCATTTAAATCTCACATGCACCCACATGCATCACTATGGGAGCATTTTAGCAGTAGCCCCAACCACCTCCTAGGAAATGCACCAGGTTTCCCAGTCTGTGAAATGGGTTGTGTGATTTACCTTTCCAAGTAAACTTTAAAGGCCTTACTGGAGCTGATACTCGGTTTTGTGCCTGATCCAAAAGGGCAAATTGATGGTGAGAACCTTCAAATGGGAAGCAAGAAAAGAGCTCAAAGGAAGTCCCCCTCTACGCCCGCACCACGCCCTCCCCCCGCCCCCCGCCTCCGCCACCTCTTTTATCTGATCTGGGACCTAAGCATCTGAAAGTCCCAGGAGTCACAACAGCAAGTACCCCGTTGATCCAGGCCGTACCGTGTTAAGAGCACTGGATTAGATTATTTCAGCTTGAGTTTTGCGCCTGAGTTCGCTTTTCCGAGCCTCAGCCCCCTTCCTCATCTGTAAAGTGGGATGATAATGATTCCAAAGACTGAGCCAGGCGCACATGGCGTAGCAGACGCCGCCGGGGCGCACCCCCGCCTCCGCCCAGCGGATCTAGCGGTCCCGGGCTGCAACCGCCGTCCACGCCCCCGCGGGCGGATTCCCCCACGGCCTCCCGCGCCGCGCGGCGGGGACCCAAGTGATTGCAAACAGCCGCCGGCCTCATTAGGAGACGTGTAATTAGCGGCTGGCGAGGCGGGAGCAGACACCGGCTAATTACCGCCGGGAACGGCCTGTGCCGCTGACGCCTCCCCTCCCTGCAGCCCCGCCCGCGGGTGTCGGGACCCTGGTCGGTCGGGAACGCAGGGCGCCGGGCGCCGGGCAGGATCCGAGGAGAGGAGGCCCAGGACGGACCCAGTGTGCTTCCCCCGGGGCTGTGCCTGCGGGTGGCAGTAAATCATTCGCTCAAAATCGTGTTTACAGTACACTCAAGGTGCTAGCTACGCGTTTGCCCGTGGTATCTCGTTTAAACCTCATATGCACCACGCACGAGGGAGGAACCATTATTATCCCATTACACAGATGAGGAAATTGAGATCTGGAGACATGAATTAATCGCCCCGACAGCACGTGTCTGGTAAATGACGGAGAGATTCTAACTTACACCTGTAGTCTCGCCAATGTATATACAAAGTGGACGGCGAAACCGCTCACAGGAAGACTTCAGCGGTGTGGACCAGAGAGCCAGGACCCCGAAGTCGGATGGCCTGGAATTGGAATTCTGATCTTGCTTCTGACTGAACGTGTGACTTTGGTCAGAGCCCCAGCTACATCTATGAAATGGCGCGATTTGGGGATTAAATGAGTTGAAGGCTGGAGTTAGGGAGTTATTTTAAGGATGGAAGGGGAGGCGGGAAACGCAGAGGCCGAGACTTTCTCCACACATTACGAGCATCTGCCGCCCCCTGCTGGCCAAAGGAGGACGCTGGCGAGGACCGTTTTCAGATAATGAGGTGGTTCTTGGGTGAGAAGGAAAGAGCCCTCGGCAGGGCCACAGCTGTCCCCCCTTTAAGGTGATTTAGAGTGAGAGATGGAAAAATTGAGAACTCATTCCAAATACTGCAAACATTCGGTTGTGAAATCCGACTCCCTTCATGGTTCTCACAGGGCCTGCCAGGTCCCTGACAGGTCTACAAATAAATAGTCAAGGATGGCTACAAAGAGTTAGATATAAGGCTGAGCATCAAAGCACTGGGTATAACAAGAAATTCTGGAACAAATTTAAATGTCCATCATGGAAATATAGACCTGTTTAGCAGTGGTAAAACTAAACAATGCCATCTGGGGCAGCTGAAAAATAACCTTGAAGAATTGTTGTTGTTGTGGCTCAGTCACTACATCGTAAACAGTTGACATGAAAATATAGTCAAAAGACAGAATGAATCTAAAGACAATATGATAAGAGAAAGGAGCCATACACACAGGCACACACAAACATGCTGTTGGAGATTTATATTTATATAAAGTTCAAGAACATGGGAAAACTGTTGTTCAAGTGGTAAAAAATCTGCCTGCAATGCCAGAGACCCGGGTTCAATCCCTGGGTCAGGAAGATCCTCTGGAGAAGGGCATGGCAACCCACTCCAGTATCCTTGCCTGGAGAATCCCATGGACAGAGGAGCCTGGCAGGCTACAGTCCATGGGGTCACAAAGAGTCGGACACGACTGAGCGACTAACACACACATATACACAAAGTTCAAGAACAGACAAAGTTTATCAATCATGATAGAAATCAGAATAGAGATCACTTCTGAGAAGGTTTTTGGCTGAGAAGAGGGCACAGGAACCTTCTTGGGCACTGGAAATGTTTTTATCTGGGCAATAGTTGCAAAAGTCTATACATTTGTAAAAATTCACTTAATATGCTCTTTATGTATGTTATGCCTCACTAAGATAACTTTTATTTTTTAAAGGATATTCGGGCAGGGGGGGCAAAGAATACTAAACTGTATGATTCTATTGTTAAAAAGAAAATAAAAGGAAAAATATAATTTAACATACAGGAGAAGTTCTCATCTCAGTTTTTTTTTTTTTTGGTCTCAGGACACTTTTTCACTCATTAAATTATTGAGGATCCCAAAAAGCTTTTGTTTCATGGAATATGTTGATATTTACCATGTTTATTAAACTGAGAAATATCTAAAACACAATGCACAATTCTTTTCACCATCAGAGCAATAATGTCAGTACATGTCATGTGGCCTCTGGAAAACTTTACTGTCCACTCTGAGAAAGTGAAACAAATACCATCTTAGTACTATTATGAAAGTAACTTGATCCTGGAGACTCTCTGAAAGAATCTCAGAAAACTCAATGGTTCCTGGACCTCACACAGAGAACTGCAGGCATGGGGGAAAACTAGGGAAGAAAACCCACTACATGATAAATTATGCTCTCTTGATGCTGGGGTTATAACTTATCTTTGCTTCTTTGTGCTTTTCTGTTTAAAAAACGAGTACACACAGAATAAACAGAAACAAAATATAATGATCACAGATGGTTTTTGCACAAAAAATGAGACAATACACCTGACTCCATAAGGTTGTTGAAAGGCCTAAACAGTAATAACATATTTGGCTGTAAGGTGGAATTGAACCGAGCTGTAATCTGAATATAAGAGTCCTAATTTCCCCTCTGTGAATCCTTGGCTTGTGAGTGCAAGATCTTGCCCTCAAGACCTTCCAGCATGGGGAGAAAATATAAATGCACACACGACTGTGTTGCAAGGTAATAGAAAGAAAACATCGTGGAGGCTCCAAATGCCGCGGGTGCATCCTACAAAATTAATGAGTGGGCACAACCACCCATCACAGGCACAAAAAAGGAATCAATCGCGCAGCCTACCTCCCAACAGCTGCGCGAGCTCCATCAGCTCAGAACTGAGCAGGACGCCTGCGCACCGTAGAGAGAGGCGGAGTTCAGGGGAGACTGACACAGGGCTCCGTCTACATTCTAGCTCCGCCTCCCTGAGTGGCTGCCAGGCCAACTTCCTATTGGCCGCCGAGGAGAAAGCAGACATCCGGTTTGCGCGTCTGGCCGCCGGAGGTGGAGGCAGCCATGGTGCGGTTCAAGCATAGGTAAGCAGTCTCTTGCCAACAGCCCCTTGCCCGGACCCCTTGGGCCTGGCCCCATGCTCACTTCCCTCCCTCCCGCCCGCCACAGGTACCTGCTCTGCGAAGTGGTGTCTGACGACCCCCGCTGCCGCCTGACTCTGGAGGACCGAGTGCTGGGCACCCTGGTACGGGACACGATCGCCCGCGTGCACGGGACTTTCGGTGCTGCCGCCTGTTCCATCGGCTTCGCGGGTGCGAGGGTGCTTGGGAACCGGGTGGACGGCGGGGCTTGGAGGGGGCGGTGGCCACAGGAGGGAGAAAGAAGGGGCACGAACGACCCCGGGAACTGCCAAGCCTTGTGTACTGCGTCCTATGTAAGATACCGTTCTTTTTAGCAGGGTCGCATCCCGAGGTCTGGGTGAATCGTTAGGCAGAGAGCTAGCTAATAGTAGGCCACGAGTTCAGTCCTTGAGTTGGGAAGATCCCCTGGAGAAGGGTATTCTTTCCTGGAGAATCCCATGGACAGAGAGAGCTTGGCGGGTTACAGCCCATAGGGTCACAAAAGAGCCGGACATGAGTGAAGCGACTTAGTAGGCAGTGGGACATTGGGCAAGAAGCCCTTGTATCTAATTACCCTTGAAAAGGGCCTGTACAGGACGCATAGTTGCGTGTATGTAAATAGGAGCAGGCCCTCTCAACATCCACACTACTGCCATTCACTTTTACCATATTCTTTGAAATTGAATTCCATAGGTGCTTCACATAGGCATAGCTGTCCTACCTCAGGTGAGACTGAGTTGACTGTTTGAAAAACCTACATAGCCCAGTTACAGGACAACTTGGTTTTCAGCCAGGGGTTTTCTGAGGAAGGTGGATCTCTGCACTCCCCACCCATTTATTAACTAGTCAATGCATTAGAAGAACATTTTAAATTCTAAATTCACCAATTCTGAGTGGTGTTCAAGGCACTGGATGTTTCTCCCTTCTGTAAATGAAGTGTTAAGTTGCTCAGTCTTGTCCGACCGAGGCTCCTATCCGATTCATGAAATTCTCCAGGTAAGAATACTGGAGTGGATAGCCGTTACTTCTCCAGGGGATCGTCCCGACCCAGGGATCAAACCTGGGTCTTTTGCATTACAGGGGGATTCTTTACCATCTGTAAGTGAGCTGTCCTACTAATTTTTTTCCCCCTTCAGAAATGAAGTTTTTACTTACTGATGAATTCATTCCAAGTGCCACTGTCTTTAGCCATTTCTGATCTCTAGCACATAGGCGTTTAATTATCCAAAGATTTTTAACCCATTCCTGACAGTCCAAATGATTTTTTCTTCCCCCTGCTGTAGTGCGATACCTCAATGCCTATACCGGAATAGTGCTACTTCGATGCAGGAAGGAATTCTATCGGCTTGTGTGGTCAGCTCTTCCCTTCATCACATCCTTGGAGAACAAAGGACACCGCTACCCGTGTTTTCTCAACACCTTACACGTGGGAGGTAGGGGTGCATGGGATATGGCTGGTTTTGTAGCAGGTTCAGCATTCGGTCTTCTGTGGTAGGTGGCTATTCCTGCTCTCCTGCTAAAGGCAAGATACTTTTTCCGAGCTCTCAAGACTCTGAGGCAAATACTTTCCACAAGCTGCTGACCACAAAGCTCTTACCTATGCCAGGTACAATTAGAACATGCCAGAAGTTCCTGATTCAGTACAACAGGAGACAGCTGCTGATCCTGTTGCAGAACTGTACTGATGAAGGTAAGGGATGCTAGCCCTGTGCCCACTGAGCAGGGACTGGCCATGGCCTCTGGCTGAATGAGAACTCACTCATGCTCTTCACCATGCTCTTTCTCCAGGAGAGCGGGAGGCTATCCAGAAGTCTGTCACTAAAAGCTGTTTACTAGAGGAGGAGTCGGCTGGGGAGGAGCTTTCTGATAGTGGCGGCGAGGAGACTGCTGAGCCAATGGAGTGAACCTTTGCACGTTATGCTGTGCCCAGGCCTTGGGGTCCACCCGCTGGGATGGGACATTCTGAGAGGCAGCAGCATCTTCTGCAGTTCCCAAACTGGATGACTGCGGACCAGAGGCCAGGTGACCAGCTCAAAATGGACTTACGTAAAACTAATCAAAGTCACCTTTACCCAGCATTGCCCGGTTAAGTTGTTCTGCAGGTTGTGAACCCCCTGTCCTTATACACACCTTTGTATCTAACTGCCTGGCAGAGCAGGTTTAATAAATGTATTTGGTTTCTGTTAGCACTTAGTGTGCATGTGAAGTTCATGGTTGGCCTAGTCTCTTTCCCTTTCTATCCCTGGCCTCAGTAGCAAGACCAGCTCCCTGTGTGGTACTAGATGTATAGGCTCCCACTGGAGACCCGATAGCCCTGCCCCTCGGTTGGGCCCTAAGCAATCCAGGTCATTCGGACTAGCAGTTTTGAAGTTTACCTGTCCACAGTGCAGGGCGTGTAGGATCTCAGCTCCTCGACCAGGGATTGATCCCAGGCCCCTCACAGTGGAAACTCAGAGTCTTAACCACTAGACATCTATGGAAGTCCCCAGAGTAATAGTGTTAGTGAGACACAGCAACTAAACCGGCACAGATCTAGAGCTGGTCTCAATGACCCAAAGGACCTTAAAAATAAACAGATTCTTTGCCAATACTTTACCAGGTAACCTGACAAAAAAATAAATAATACAATTCTTACACTTTTGAGTGGGGGAAAATATCTTTGTAATAATGATGTCACCTGACCTCATTATTACAAAGTCAAATAGCAGCTGCCAACATCTGGTGGTTCTCTGCAGTTCCACCCTCTCTATTGCCTTATACCTGCCTGGCACCTGAAGGTAGGTGAGACAATACACTCACAGGAATTAGGAGACGAGACATGACCCATTTTGATCTGCTACCTACTAAAGACACCTTCGGAGAAGGCAGTGGCACCCCACTCCAGTACTCTTGCCTGGAAAATCCCATGGACGGAGGAGCCTGGTAAGCTGCAGTCCATGGGGTCGCTAGGAGTCGGACACGACTCAGCGACTTCACTTTCATTTTTCAGGCGTTGGAGAAGGACATGGCAAGCCACTCCAGTGTTCTTGCCTGGAGAATCCCAGGGACGGGGAGCCTGGTGGGCTGCCGTCTCTGGGGTTGCACAGTTGGACACGACTGAAGTGACTCAGCAGCAGCAGCAAAGACACTTCAAGGAGATATTCTCTCCTTCATAAAATGGACATCACTCAAAAGTCCCTTACATATTATAATACATTTAACAAACATCTGTCATTTTAAAAATGGGAGGGTAGAATTAATGAGCCCAGATCAAGAACCCTTTAGGCCTGACACTAGGAAAGACATGACTCCATGAAAACAGATTTGCTCAAGTTCACAGCAGCCGTTACCTTAACCTATTAAGAAATAGACGTCTAGCTGACCTGAAATAAATCTTAAAGAAACCAGAAAGCTCACAATGCTTATGCAGGTGATTTATTGCAACTATTTGCCTTCATAGTCTATTATACCTAGAGGTCACTTTATTAAGCAGCAAAATAATTCACATCACTCAAATTCATTCAGCTCAAACCAAGGCATAAGACTGCTCTAGACAACAGGGAGGCAGTGGGGGGCAGGGGTTGGGGAGGCATCCCACTGCTTTCAAACCTGTCCTGCTCTGCCTCCGGGTGTGCCAGACTCCTCCATTTCTGTAATTCATTCAGGCCACTGTCGCTTGAAACAGGCTTGACCTAAAGGCTATCAGGTCCTAGGGCCTCCTTAGTCAGTGACAGTTACAACTTTCTGTGCCCAACAGAAGATAAAACCCTCCAGCACACATACAAGTGCAACCTGGGTCTGACACCACAGCCTGGTTGTTGTAAGAAAAACTACAATTCAAGCTGGGTATCCTGCATCCATTTTATTCCCATCCCTGTTTCTTTAACAAGAGGAGTACTGAACAGATAGAAAAGATTCAACTATTTTTAAAAGACACACCAATAGGTGTGCTGAAAGCAAGGTGCCCTAACACTGGTTTGGGCTGCTCCAAGAGACTAAAACTTAAGTTGGGGTTGAAAAAACTAATTACACATGGGTCAAAAAGACTACCTGGCGACAAACTAAAACCTTGGCAGGAAGAGCTCTCTTGTGAGTGTCAATACTTTATTTTGGTGTAAAGACGGGAAGCTGGAAAATACACTGTATTTAAAATTTTCTTGGTTCCCCCTCACATTGTGGAAACCCCCTCCCCCCCAGAGCTAATCTGTTCAAACTCAAATACTTAAAAATTACAGCAGCAAAACAAAAGCGCAAATAAAAAGAAAACCAGATGGAGAAGTTAGCCTGGGCCAGTAGTGTCACTTGGTGTGGACGACGGAGGTGCTGAACAGCAGCTTCTGTTTCTGTTTTTTTCTTTTCTTTCCTCCTTTCTCTTCTAAACAAAACACAGAAAGAACTTAGCTTAGAATGCCACCCCGTTGCCCCCTGGCCAGTTTCCACTGATGGGAGTCATAGGCAATGTGAGTGCAGGCTCTGGAGTTAGACTGCCTGGAGTCAAATACCGGACCTTGCACTCTCTGGGTGTTTGTCTTCAGACACATCACTTAGATGCCCAGCCCAGCTCATCTGTAATGTGAATTCTACCCATTTAATATGGTTACTGGGAGAATAAAATTAGCACAATGCTAGGCGTGTAGGAAGCATATCATAAATGCTAGTCGTGAATACCACAGGGGTGTACTTTTGAGTTTGACCTCCATCTATCTATTAGCCACCTTCACCACCTCAGGATTCAGAAATCTATAAGGCTGGGGGGAAAAAGTTACACAGAATTTCACAAAGGCCTCAAAAATTAATCTGGGGTGCAAAAAGGAGCCATCTGATATACCAGATGGAATGTTAGTTAACACTAGAACGTGAGCCCTGAGGTTCAGAGGGAAAGTGCCAAGTGATTAGTGATCAGTGCCCCTGGATCCAGGAGGAAACCACAGCCCTGAGCTGAGCACCCCGCTCCTGTGCCTTTACCAGAGAGCGGATCTGAAGTCACCGGTGTGTCCAGTTTCATGAAGGCTGCTTCAATAGCTTGGCTGAAGGAATTCTGGAAACTGGGCACAGGAACGCGGTCTGAGTTATCACTCTCCCCATCGCTGTCCACAGGGGCAGGAGGACCTAAGGTGTTTTCATCTAAAAAAGACCAGTGTTAAAATTGCAGAAACAACTCCACAGCCTTCTACTTTCTGAAAGGGCCCAAGCTTCCCCTTTATCAGCGGGCCATTCTCACCTTTTTTTGGAGCAGTTTTGGGCCATACATCTGCTTTTGCTTTTCCAACTCTCAGCATCTGCCGAAGTGGGAAAAGGAAGGGAAAGAATTTAAGTTACTGATCCTATTTCTTCTCCAGACTGCTACCTTGACACTGACTGGTACAGGGGACAAAGAATCAACTACCCCCACTGGGAAAAAATTTTCTGGATACTTCTTTCCCTAACACAGTGTTTTCTTCATGTCCCCTATATCCTGAACTGGCAGTGAAACTAACAAGGTGGGAAACCAGAACCTGTTCTGTTCCTTGGGAAACAGGTAAAGAATACTGCAAAGAATGCACAAGAGATTTATACTCTGATTTTGAAGTGGGGAATCCTGACTTTGTGTCATTCCTTTCTTCTGGACAAAATTTCCCTCCTCTTCTGGAGATGCCTAAAAACATCAACATTACTCCTCTTGCAGTAAGGAGTGTACAGGACCTTCCAAATTTAAAACAAACCGCCTGCCGCGCAAACCTCAGTTACCTAAGGCCACAAAAACCAATTTAACTTTATCCCGAAACTGCTCCCACAGCTCTCATTACCTTTCAGTCTTTGCTTTTCCAATAGCTCCTTAACTATTAACATTTAGATTCAGCCATAAACCAGATTCCTGAAAGTATAGTAACATCAGAACAATCCCTCCCGAAAGAGGAATTTTTCATCTCAGTTGGCCAAGGCCAGCTCTGTAAGTGCTGAGGGTCACTTTGCATCCTATCTACCACACATGACATGCCACCAAAAGCAGGGTGTATTGTACCAAGAAACAAACCCCACAAGATTCACGTCAGCATGCCTGTCCCGAATGTGTCCCAACCTGGGGCTTGCATATTATGCAAAATGACTTCAACTGGCAGATACTGATTTCACTGATGAACTTTCTTCATCATATACTACTGTGAAAATCTGCTCCCTTGGTCCCCAAGAGTTTGGGGTCTAACACAGTACAACATCTGAATCATCTTATAAGATCATTAAAATCGCACCTATATTTTAATCTCACCAAAAATGTTTAAATGTTTAGCCTGGGTCCACTCATGAAGAAACAATCAGAAAATCTACAGTGTAGGATCATTTATAGAACAGGCCTAGATGCTTCAAAAATACCCATGTGGTTTAGCCACTAAGTCGTGTCCAACTCTTGTGACCTCATGGACTGTAGCCTGCCTTCTCTATCCATGGGATTTCCCAGGCAAGAATACTGGAGTGGGTTGCCATGCCCTCTTCCAGGGCATCTTCCCGACCCAGGAATCGAACCAGGGACTCCTGCATTGCAGGCAGATTATTTACCAACTGAGCTATGAGGCAAGCCCCCAAAATATCCATGCCACATGTTAAAAAAAAAAAAAAAAACAGAAGCCAGGGGAACTGTTATGGGTCAAAGGAGACTGAAGAGAGTTGAAACACTAAATGCAATGAACAGTCTGACTGAATCTGACTGAAAACAATATAGGACACTGAGACAAAAGGGAAAATAGAAATATGTGCCATCTTAGACAGTATTAAATCAGCTGAATGTCTTTGATGTAACAATGATAACTGCGGGCATATAGGAGAATGTCATTTGAGTGGTATGTATCTCCCAAGTATTTAGTGGTGAAATGTCATTCATGAGGTCTGTATCTTATTTTCAACACAGCAAAAAAAGAGAGAAAAAGCAAATATAGCAAAACAGTAACTACTGGTCAATCTGAGTGAAAAGTATGAATATTCATTACACTATCCTTTCAACTCTTTAAGTTTGAAGTTTTTCAAAATATAATGATGAAAAATGCAATGGCAGTAAAACCTAGCTAAAAAAACAACTCAGACATTGACCTAACTCCTGGGAGCCACTTGCTTATACCTCTGAAACCAGGTAGTTCATTTTCAGGATCACTCTCAATTATTTCATCCTCGACTTCAAGGACTCTCCTCACCAAAGTTGAATTCCTGCTCATTTCTCAGCACAAACTTCCATCTATATGTGAGAAACGTCTGTATCAACTACCTGCTTTAAAGAACTATTAAGCAAATGAGTCCAAACTAGTCCCAAAGAAATGAACACTAACTTCCTACGGGGTGCTTGTCAGCTGTCTGTCCATCTTCCTCAGTTATCAAATGCAGGAATGCTGACTGTTTGCTTATTTTAAAGATTGATACTGATTTGACATCAAATCTTACTAGCCTAGTGCTCCCTTCAACCCATCTCAGCCACTTTGGCTAGTTAGTTACAGGATAACCAAAACAACCTTCCCCTTCCCAAAGCAAAGAATGGTTTATTATATTTCATACCACCAAGTCAGAGGTCCCAGAACTAGGGGCCAGTTAAAATTGACTGACATATCCCCAGCCCCTAGATCAGTGTTAGTACACGAATAATCTAGTGACTTGTTAAATAATTAAAACTCTGATTCTTCCTCAGCTATTCTTGGCTTCTGTCCTTGGTAAGTTTATGGTAGTATCTGAGACTAAATCCATGAGCTTCTCTTTAAAGCGCCTTGCATGATTTTGAAAGTCAGGGTGACATTAGCCTGTAAATCTCCCGTCTCCAGCAGAGATTTCCAGGAAGAACAAGCAGCAGAGTTCATGTTAAATGCCCGTGGGCTGCTTTAAAAGCAGTGGGTGTACCTGGGCAAAGGAAGGGAAGGGAGAGTCTTCTTCCAGACTCCCAACGCAGAATGAAGGACTGCCCTGACTGGCAGTGGGTGACAGAGGGGTCAGCAGGAAGTCTGAAAGGGAACCAGAGACCTGATTATATAAGTCAACTTAATAAAACAGAAGAGAAAAAAATAAATAAATAAAACAGAAGAGATTAACACCAAATCAGGTCTGGATAATTACCAACACTGCCTCAAAACGCTAAACCTTGATCTACCTTCAGCTCTGCCATGTGCTTATAAAGCCAAGAACATGGCCTACTGTTCACACAAGTGATCAGAATAGGGAGAGAAAAGTTTCAAGGTTATGAGAACACTAGAAAGCACTGCAAAATCCATTCCCACAGTAAAAAAACCCTTTCCACGTGAGCCAGCTCTCAAGGCCTAGGTACTGGATGTCATGGACTAGTTTTATATGGATAAAAAGCTTCAAGAAAAAGAAATGAAATGTAATCAGGTCAGCCTTTATGTTCCAGCCAGCAGATGTCTATGACCTGGGGAATATTCAGTTAGAATTCAAAACACACACAGCAACAAAATCCAGCAAAACGCAAGCTCTTCCGTGCTACTCCCTTCCCTAGGTTGTCGTCTTCTCCATCCTTTCGGAACCAGAGCGAACATTTCCCACAGATCAGCCCACCCACTGCCCTGATCACTGCTGGCAGGGAGAGGCCTTTCCAGTCAGCCAGGGCTCTGCGGTACTTTTATTTCTAGGCCCATCCAACTGCTCTTGCCTGAAGGTGTTGAAGCCCACATACCTTCAGGAAAACTAGTGTGTGAAAATACAATCTCTGTGTCACAGATGATGCAGTCAATGTTTTGCCATGTTCCTTTGTACAGTAGGTCTCATCTCAGTTAAACTGAAGAGCATGATGGCTGTGTAGCCCTTAGACTCTAGTCCCAGTCCCTGACACTAACCAAGCCCTGGCCTTCATCTCAGGCTCCTAAATCTGCGAAGTGACAGGCAAATGATCACAAGAGTCACCAAATGTTCTGATCTTGGACATTCACTGAAAATGCCTGAGAAAAATAAATTTTAAGTATCAAAAACGATCTGCCAGGTGGATGAAGATCAGAAGACAGCTCTCTGAAATTATAACTGTTTAATTTCATAACACAGTAATATATTCTATACATAAGCAAAACTGTTTTTAAAAAGCTGACAGCCTCTTAATCCTGGTCTCAGTCCCTAGAGTGGAACACTGTTAGTGGTCTGGAACACAATCATCCCAGGATTTTTCTATACATTTAGATATATAAACCTACACTGAAATGCTTTGTGTGGCATTTTTAACCCAAAAATGGTGTCATGCTTTGTCTTTTTCTACAAATTCCTTTCATCTTAAAGGTTCAGGAAGTGAGCTATCTCCCTTTTCAGTAGGTGTAAAGAATTTCATAGTAAAAATGATGTAATTGAGCCATTTCCCTACCAGTAGACTTTGTAGGCTGTTCCCTCCACCCCTCACCATAAACAATGTTATAATAAGACAAATATAAAGATGTTCACACATACAGAGGGAGTACTTCAAAGGCAGAACTAGAAATAAAACAGCTGGGCTGCAGAGAAGAATCTAGGTTTAACTGTCCTGCTGTAGGGTCTGCCTGAGTTATTCAGAAGCTAACAGGGCATAAAGCAGTCCATACGTGAATCAAATGTTAAGAATTTAGTGTTTCTCAGGAATCTATTAACTACGCAAATAAAATCAGTCCCCTAAAGACCCCACCATGCTGAGGTCACTATTGTAAATTCAGACACTAGGGCTCAACTTAAGGTCTACGGCTGGTGGTCAACTTTATTCTCTAAGTCCCAACCCCATTTACCTGCTTGGGAACCTGGACTTCTGCTAAGAGGAGAAAGGGAGAGCGCCCCACGGCCCTCAGTGCTGGTGGAACCCAAAGCAGAATCAGAGGAGCAGGTGTAGGAATTGAAGGCAGGAAACTGCTGTAGATTCTCCAGGGGAATGTGGACTTCCGGGTCTGCAAAGACAAGATGAGAACAGCAAGCCCACTTACAGAATTCTTCGAATCTTTTCCAACAGTTATGGATGGTCAATATCAATCTCCCAGGTGTATGAAGGATGGAGACAGCTTTAAAACCAAAATTTGTAATATTTGCCACTTTATGTCTTTAATATAAAACCCTTGTTTTAACTATTCATGTTAAAGCTGGGTGATAAACCTGAGGGTTAATCATACTGTTCTATATAATTTTTAATTATTCCCATAAAAGTCTTTGTTCTTGAAACATCAGTTTTCTCAGCTGTTTAAGACTTGTGCCAAACAGCTACACAACATCAGGATGCCAGATACATACTTATCCCAGTTAGAGAAGTAAAATTTGTATTTACCATACCATGTGGATTCAAAATAGTCAAGTCTTTTCCCTAGCCAAGGATTCAACTCCTTGTTCCTGGAGGTTAAGCAGGCCCTCATGTCACAAAATCCTTAGTTCAGTGAAGCTTATGTTGCGGAACCAGATTAAAAGACTCTACTTATTGGTATGAAAGAGCTCAAGTCTAACTCCCTGCATGTATTTCCTAGTATGTCAACAGGTTTCTACTATTTCAGACTCTCCTGGTAGACTAGCTATGTATAGATGTCTCCAGAGTTGAAGGCGAGGCCAACAACATACCCAGAGAGCACATGGGCCAATTATCCCCAGCATTCAGCAGATGTCCAATTCCCTAGCCACACACCCGCCCCGGGTTTTTTCCACCCACTTTGCCAAGGATGAACTCACTCTTACTCCTTACTATGTGCTATGCACTTTGACCCGCGCCAATTCCAATTCTCTCAGGAAGCCCATGAGGGAGGTGCTCTCACAACTCACGTTTAGAAGTTGAAGAAACCAAGTGGCAGAGCTGAGCTACGACTGGGCCGGGCCTGGGGCCTCTGTACAGTGATGCACAGCTGTGCTAGTCACAGATGAGCGCTCCTGAACTTACACTTGCCCTGCTTCTTGTTCTCCTCCATCTCAATCCGGCGCTCTCGGCGGCGTTCCTCCCGGGCCTTCTTCTGACGCTGCCGCTTCCTCTTCTCAATGTCATCTGCGGGGTGGTGAGGTGGTCAGGAGGCAGACCCAGGACAACCTGGCAATTAACTCCTCCCAGGTGACTAGCAGCTAAGGGCACAAGGGAGGGCCCAGCTGGACTGGATGGAGAGTATCAGGAGTTCGGAGACTCATGACAGAAGTCCTTACCTCCTTCTACACTGGGTTTTTAGTCATAAGAATCCCTGAATTCCACTAAAAAAGGGAAGCAAAGTAGAGCATTCTCACCTGAGAATATCTCTAGGGTTTCCTTAGAGACCAGAGGAGGCTGAAGAGCCAGTTCACAGATGCTGAACTCGCAGGTGAGCGGCAAGTGAGAGAGGTATCTATGACGCTGTCGCATATCCTGCAAGGGAAAAGGGGCCGACGCTCAACTAAGACCAGCCATGACTCTGAGAGCAGAGGTTCCCACCCAGATATCCAGCAGGGAAACACACTCACTCAGATGGCACTACGGCTCAACTTATCGCCATTTTGGAAAGCTGAACAGAAATTGTCAATTAACCTACAGTAAGGTAGAATAACCAAATTGCAAACCAAAATTGCAACCAAAAGCAATTATTGGGTTTGTGATGCAAATGAATTAACTAAGCCCAGTAATGCATGATACAAAGCTGATCAGCTGTTTCTGATTTTCTGGGGGGTCCACAATAAACAGGGAGAATAAGGAAGACAAGAGTTACTTATTGGCAAAAAATCTGAGAACCTCTGACAGAATTAATGGTAACTGGGAAGGCAGACAAAGCAGGTTTCCCTATTGAACAAAACTTGGCCTAAAACAATAAAAATGAAGCTGATTTAATTTTCTTTTTATCCTTTTTCTTCACATTAGATAGAAAGGTTATAGTACATAAAAAGTCTCTTAATGTTAAGCTTTTGAACTGTGATCAATACAAGGGTAATTCTCAAAGGGCAAATATTCACATATGTAAATTATCAGACAATAATTCACAGGTATCTGCTAAGCCAAAACTCATAAGCTACCTTAAAGCCTCCAAGGACTTTGTTTTCTTGGCCATTTCTCCCAAGCAGTAGGAAGAAAGAGAAACAAAAACAAACTCATCTCAAATGAAAGCAGTGGAGACATCTCTATCCCCAAACCACAATAAAGGAACCTGTGATACAGACAGCAGTGGCGGACTGACCTAACAGAACCCCCGCATGGCAGGGGAGCCCCATTTAAGTTTTTAAAAATTCACAGGCTCCAAAACACAAACTCACACACACAAAAACTAAAGGCCTTTGAAGGTCTGTGAACCTGATCGGCTAGGCCTAGCACAGAGAGATGAGGTTAATGCGGCTCCCTGCCCGTCCACCTCGCAAGGCAGGCCCTTACCTCAGACATGGAGTAGCCGGAGATCTCCACCACTGTGGCCGAGATCTTCTCAGGGCTCTGCTCCAGGCTGCCATACTCCCGCACGAGGCAGCGCACGTTCACAGGGTGCAGGAACATGTGCTGCCCGTCCTCCGCTGAAGACAAGCGGATCCGTCACACCATGCTCCCGGCCAGTCCTCAAGTCGGGGCCCTCCTGGTACCCGACCCGACTCTCCCTCCCCAGGCTGAAAGGCACAACAGGCCCAGCCACCTAGGGTCTGTGCCACTGCCTCCCTCTGCTTAGAGAGCCAGACCACTTCTCTGAAACATCCAGCGGCACCCAGCCGGCCCCTCAGGGAGGCTCACCTTGGTAAAAGTAGTAACAAGGAGAGCTGCTCAGGTGAGTGACGCTTGGTTTGCTGACGGGTTCCTGCTGGCTGGACTCGGTACAAATGGTCCCTTCTCCAAGATTGTCTTCTACTAACTCCAGGTCCTCACAGGCCTCTGACAAGCCCTCAGGCTCTGGTTCAGACACTGTTTCCTCCTCCTCTACCAGAGGGAGAGCAACAGGATGAGGAGGACCCAGAGAACAAACTTCGGTGGCGTCTTCATCAAAAGCAGACAAGTACTCCAACACGCCCTGTTGGGACAAACTGCAGGTTACAGAAAGAACATGTGGCAAAGGCAGGAACCAAGCTCTAGAGGTCTATCTTAGCAGTCACTGACTTAACATCGCTAAGGAAAGAACACACATGAGACAGCACATAGGAAAAATTTAAAAATAACTTTTTTTTAAAAAAGCACATAGGAAATACTCATAGTTCCCTTTTCTCCAGATCTAACAGTGCCTACCAGCTGGAGAAGAATGGTGGCCACTCAGTCGGTAACAAAGACACCAACCTTCCTGGGTTGAAAAACGGACTCCTTCGCCAAGGGAGCCATCAGCACCAGTTGTTCCAGAGCAGCCACAACACCAGGGACCTCCCCTCTGCTTTCAGCCAATCCTGACAGAGCCTCTTCCCGAGCCTAGAGCACCAGAGAGAAAACCAGAAACATATTGAGTCTGAAGGACCAAAGTTTACAATGGCCTCTCGACAGGAGCAAAAGTTAAAAGGCCAAAAACAAGTCTAAGTACTTAAAATTCTCACTCTTTAAAGAAAGCAGGAAGCAAAAGGTATCTGGTACTCCAATGGGATGGTATTCTGCTTAACGTCTCTGGCAGTGATAATGACAACACTACACAAAAGCTTCCTGAACAGAAATTCAAGGACACAGAAGTGGTCTTCTAGTTTTTATGAACTAAGCTTAGAGAGAGAGAACCATTGTGGGAAACAAGGGTTTGTGCAACCCCCATCTCAACCTAGACAGATCTACTTATATGAAGCTTTCCTATAAGCTCCCTGAAATGCATTTGAACTAATGCCCTGCATTACAGAAAGAAAATGAAAAGTAAATACAGAATCCTGCCCAAAGAGGACTTGTGAGTCAAACAGAAAGGAATTCAAATACCAGCTTCACCTCTTACTAGCTGTATGTCCTCAAGTCAATTACCTAACCCATGATTCCACTTTAAAGGGGACAGCTGTTCTATCACACCTAGTTATGAAGCTACATGATAAATAAGAGCAGTACGCCAGCACAGGGCCTGTCACAGGCCCTTCCATCAGGGCTTTCACTGTTCTAACAGATCACTGATTCTCAAAGTGTGACCTGGGGGTGAGCAGCACCAGACTCCCCTGGAACTTGTGATAATGCAAAGTATTAACCTTACTGAGCCTAGACCTACTGAATCAGTCTCTTAGGGCACAGCCCAACAACTAGCGATTCTGCTGCCTCTTAAAGTTTAAGAATTCCTATTGTAGAGGACACAGGGCATAGGGAATTCTCTATTTGGACACTGCTGCTCCAAAATCCTCAGCAGGCATTGGTAGAGCCTGCTTGAGAGGCCATAATAATTTCTTCACAATGTTCCTTAAATAAAACATCTCCAAAAATTAATCCAGGTGCTTTCCTAAAAAGCAAACAAAAGCCTATGTTGCTTAATTAAGGGCACAGCTGGAGAAGGAAATGGCAACCCACTCCAGTACTCTTGCCTGGAGAATCCCATGGAGGGAGGAGCCTGGTAGGCTACAGTCCAGGCAGTTGCAAAGAGTTGGGACACGACTGAGCGACTTCACTTTCTTTCTTTACTTTCTTTCTTAGGGCTTTCCTGGTGGTCCAGTGGTTAAGAATCCATGTGCCAATACAGAGGACACAGGTTCAATCCCTGGTCAGGGAAGATCCCACATGCCACGGCACAACTACTGAAGCCCGAGGGCGCTAGAGTCTATGCTTAGCAACAAGAAAAGCCACTGCAGTGAGAAGCCCACAAGAGTAGCCCCTCCTGGCCACAACTACAGAAAAGCCCACGCACAGCAATGAAGACCCAGAGCAGCCAAAAATAAATAAATCTTAGAACAAAAAAAAGAACACAGCTAATCCAAGACACTCCAGAGTTTTAAGATCACCCTGACTTGATCTTTTCAGTCCCAGGAAGCACCTGAAAAACCACTAGGTTACCCTCTCCCTCCCATCACCAAAGCCCAGAGCAAATCTGCTTTCTCAGCTGTTCCCTACTCATCATCTCAAACGTGGGTGGGGCTGAAGTAGCCAATTTCCAACCCCTGCCCCCACTCCCAGGGCTTCCCGTCACCTTGAGCTCCTGGATAGCTGCCTCAATAAAGCAGGACTCGGGCGTGTGCTTCTCCTCTGCCAGCTGCCGCTCCAGCGCCGCTTTCTCTTCCTGCACCACCCGGCGCAGCACCTGCTCCTTGGAGGCCAGCAGCAGCTTGGAGTACTGGCTGTGCTGCTCATCTGCAACAACACCAACGAGATCACAGAGAGGCAAAACTCAGAGCTCACGGCTGTGTGGCTAAATAGCAACTTTCATATACAGCTTTTTTCTAGGATGAAAATAGAATGACTTAGTGTATCTTCCTTAAAAGAAAAATATTTAGCAATGACCCTTAACTTAAAATTTACAACTTGGACTCCATAACACAAGAAAGCTATCCTAAGAAAACCAAAGATGTAGAAAAAAAAATTAATGTTCTGAGAATTCCCTAGTAGTCCATACTTTCACTGCTGAAGGTCGGGGTTCAATTCCTGGTTGGGAACTAAGATTCAAAAAGTAATATGATGCGCACCCCCTCCCCTACACACACACAAAAAAACTTTAGTAACAGAAAAGCTGCAACCAACTAGTAAGTCCAATAAAGAAACAGTGACATGATGGTATATTCATTAAAGAGAATTTTGCAGACATTAAAAATGCTCTTCTAAGAAGGAAGCATTTAGTGACATGGAGAAATATCCACATTACATGGGGGGAGAAAAAACAGATGCCAAACAAGAAAACAATTCCAATCTCACAAAAATATACATGTATAGGAAAAAACTCTACAATTAACATTTTGGGGTACCTCTGGGTAAAAGGATCCAGGATGATTTACTTCCTTCACATCCATCTCTCAAATTTTATGGACTTAAAAAACCCTGAGATAACTACTTACAAATCTGAATGTGTGTCCTTCACACTTTTTCCTATACATTTATATATCCACATTCATAAATAAAGGTCTCGATCTATTTCTTTTTTTACCTTCTATATTATATTGTGTTAGAAATGGAAGATATACTCTAATGAGTTAAGTTTCCTGTGGACATTTAGGTTATTGCCAATTTCTATTACGACTGTAACAAACAAAAAAACAACTATAACAAAAAAATTCCTATACATGCTCTTTGGTACAAATGATTTCTTTATGATACTGAATCAAAGGTTGGGTCTATTTTATATACTATCCGCCTCCCCACATACACACTAAAGGCTGTATCAATTTAAACTCCAAGAACAAGAGTACCCACTTCCCCACCCCTGCCGAAACCCAGCACAGGCATACCTCAGTGATATGCTTGTTTGGTTCCACTGTAATAAAGTGAGCATCACAATAAAGCAGGTCACAGATTTTTGTTTCTCAGTGCATACAAAAGTTATTCTTACACTATTCTGCAGTTTATATGCTAGCAATAGCATTAAAACAATGTAGATACTTTAATTACAAAACACTGTTAAAAAACGCTAACCATGGGCTTCCCTGGTGGTTCAGTGGTAAGGAATCCACCTGCAAATGCAGGAGACACAGACTCAATCCCTGGTCTGGGAAGATCCCACATGCCTCAGAGCAACTAAGCCCGTATACCCCAACCACTGAGCCTGTGCTCCAGAGCCTGGTAGCTGCAACTACTGAGCCCATGTGCCACAACTACTGAAGCCTGAACGCCCTGAAGCATGTGCTCCACAACAAGAGAAGCCACACAATGAGGAGCCCACACACCGCAACTAGAGAAAAGCCCACGTAGCAACGAAGACCCAGCACGAGGAGCAAAAAAATGCTAACCATCACCTGACAATGCAGGGTTGCCACAAACCTTCAATCTGTAAAAACTGCCTATCTGTGAAGCACAGTAAAATGAGGTATGCCTGTATTTGCCTCATCCTGGGTGTGTGTGTGTGTCACTGTTACAGGCATTTGTGTAACTCTAGGCAAAGTTAAACTTCTGTAGATACTTGGGAAGTTATTCAGATATCCTCTCCTGGGAAATACTTTGCCACATGCTTAGCCTATTCTTCTACTTGACTGTTAATTTATAGAACATCTGTATGTTCTAGACATTAATCTTTATTTTAAATGTGAAAATCTTCCCCTATTTATCACCTGTTGACTTTAAGGAATTTTGCTGAATCTTAATTCTCATAAAATCAAATTTATCAATCTTTTATTTTATAGCATTGATGGTTTCAGCTTGGTTCAAACACCTTCCCAGGTAAAACCCCAAATAAAGATATTTTCCTATATTTTCTTTTAAAAGTTTTGAATTTTGTTATATTTGATTTTTCAATCCATCAGGAATTGATTTTTATGAATGGTATGAGATACGGATCTAATTTTTTTTTTCCGTAACAGTCAACTGTTTATACCATTTATTGAAAATCCTCTTCTGCCCAAAAACTGAAATGTCACTTTAATGCTCATCTCCATTGGAATACAGAGAATACAACCCCTTGCACTTTCCTACCATAAGCACTGACCACACTCTAGATCCAAATGTCTGGCTACCAGTCTGTCTCTTCGATTAGACTACTGAGTTCCTTGATGACAGGTGTCAAGACTGGCTGACTGTGGAATCCCCCCAAAACTGGGCACAGGGCTAGATACTACTCAACAAAGCCTTATATGTATTTTAATTTTTCATTTCACAAATGAACTAAACTCGAAATCAAGAGTTAAATCATTTTCTGCAAACTTCACCCCCAACCTACTGGAATCCCATGTCTAATTTGGCAATGCTAGAATTGGCTAGCTTAAAGGCTCAGTTTTTGACAGTAGAAAGACATACTCAAGTAGCCTTAACAGATATACCCACCATTATGTGTTCCCCAAATTAACGAAACTCACCTCCAAGATGAATAGGATGGTCTACATTCATCCACTTGGATTTGGGCAAGGCCACCAACACCCCTTTCTCCCTCTTCATCAGCTGCATTGTAATGGTATCACCAACAACATACTGACGTGACTCTGTGGCAACAACACTGTAACATGGACATTCATATGTAGAAGGGCAAGCAGTTGGTAGACTGAGGTCTAATCTGGTAAACACCTCCATCTTACCTCTTTAGATCCTTCTTATGCACAGAACTGTAACAGATGGGACATTTACTCCAGGTCTTCTCACTCAGTGAAAGATAGTGCAGGATGCACGCCCAGCAGAAGATGTGTCCACAACGGGTTATCTTGGCTGCAGTAGGTGGATATAGGCATATTGGGCAAGATGGCACTTCATGGCTACAAATGCGCTGAAACAAACACCACCACAGGTTAAACTGCTTTCAGAACTGACTAGGGACTGTCAGAGCCTCTTCCATCCCCCTCCGCATCCCTATACATCTCTAACAACACATCTTCATAATACAGTTCAACAGTGCAGGTATATCCAAAAGAGCACCTCAAGCAAATCATTAAGGAAACCAAAATAATAATATAATAAAACCACCATATAACAGGTATTTTCAGAGTTCGACATCAAAAGGAAAAAATGACAATCAATATAGATCCCATTAACAAAAAAAGACTTATATGTACACATACATAAAGGCAGGATTCCCTGGTGGCTAAGATGGTAAAGAATCTGCCTGCAATGCAGGAGACCCAGGTTTGATCCTGGGTCAGGAAGATCTCCTGGAGAAGGGAATGGCAACCCACTCCAGTGTTCCTGCCTGAAGAATCCCACAGAGAGAGGAGCCTGGTGGACTACAGTCCATGGAATCGCAAAGAATTGGACACAACCAAGTGACTCATGCACACGCACACACACACACATGCATAAAAAGGATCTAGAAGTAATGTACCAGGAGGAGTCAGTGAGGCTTCTACATTATGTCTGTTTTTTCCCTAAACCAATGCATATAGAACTTAAGTTTCATAGGCTTTCCATGTCACTTTCAGATGATTTTATGAATTTTCACAGTAATGAGAGTGCAGGCCTTGGAGTCTATCACTTTGAAAGGTATTCTACATCACATAACTAGGGGTAACAAAGGGATACCCAGAGCCTGTAACTTCAAGAGAAGACAAGTGCAGCAGTAGCTTGGACTGCAGTACAGCTGTGGGGCTCATTTCATCTGTCACAAGGCCAAGGCCAAATCTCATACTGATGACTACACATGACTACCAATGAAGCAGTGTACATGTTATGAGCCCTTCCAGGGTCAGGAGGATAACCAGAGTTCTCTATTCCCCTGCTTATGTCTTCCCAGAGGAGAGGAGGTAGCAGACAGGACTGTTATTACCCTCTTACCCTGCAATGCCTAGTCCTGCAGGAGCCAATTAGCAGAAAATCAACTTTAGACGAAACCAGCAGTGAGCTCTGGAAAATGCCCACAGTAAGGCTAGACAGAAAGATGGATCAGCAGTGCACTCAGCCAAAAGCTGCTGTCACCACAGTCCCTCTCTTTAGTTCACTCTGCCACGCTCAGCTCACAGCTGAGCTGAACTACTCACCACTTGTTCCACAAAGTCCCAGTTGACTAAGGTATCAGGATCAGCAAAATGAACTGTGTAGTCTTGGTCTTCAGACACCACAAACTGGCAGCTAGAAACAGGGAGAGACAAGAAAAGGGCAGACTGTCAGAAATCATTGACAAGCCCTCAGCAGAAAGTCACCATCTCTTCATTTAGAAATCAAACGCAGGAATTAGCAGCCAGGGTCTGTGAGGCACTGAACTAGGACTTCAGCCTGAGTTCCAAGTCCTGACTTTGGAGGGAATCCAAAGACTCAGCGGGTAGGAGTCCAAATCCATGAACTCTGTTTCCTTTGCTCCTGGGCCCAGCCAAGCTGCCTGTAGGCCCTCCCCTCGAACTAAAATTAGCCTAGACAGTGGCTCCATCAACGAGAAGGGAAGCCAGATGTCCTTCCTCACCACCAGAAACCACCAGTCTTCAAGGCAGCAGCAAAGACTGTCCCCACTCAGTCATCTGAGTACCAGGATTTTTTGTTGTTGTTTGTTTGTTTGGGGTTTTTTTGGGCCACGCAGTATGGCTTGGGGATATCTCACTTCCCCAATCAGGGATTTAACCCAGGCCACATCAGTGAAAGCCCAGAATCCTAACCACTATACCACCAGAAACTCCCACCAGTTTTTTTACATAAAATACTAAATGGTTACTTCAGTCTAGACCCAAGGTCAAACTTTACATGAACTAAGGTCACACAAAAGGAAAACAAAAGAGAATCAGTATCTGAACAAATGCATGCCAAACACTCCAGCGTGGCATTCGATTCTCCCGTAATTAATTTCTCCTCCTCTATATGTAAGAGGAATAGCTGAATCTCAAAGTGGTTAGGTAAGTTACTCAAAGTCTAAAGCCAAAATAAGATTCAAATCTGGATTCAATTCCAAAGGAAACATTTTTACTACCTCATCACAATACTAAAGCATTAACTTATTTAAGTATTATATTATTTTAAACACCAAGAACACGTGCTTGAAACACATATGTGTTTTCAAGGCCAGGTGAGAAACAGAGGGAGCAATCAACTCCCTTTCCACCTCTCCCACAGTTGCTTAAAAGAGGCCTCTCAGTACCACAAACGCCCAGAGGCTCATTTCACTCCCCTCCTAAGAGTAGAGGTACTCACTTGGCTTGCAAAAAGAGTTCCTTATTAAAAGGCTTATGTCCCCACTTGTTCCTTTTTCCCCAGCTGCCATGTCCACTGCCTTCAAAATGACCAGCCTGGCCACGGGGTTCAAAAGTGAAATTCAACAAGTGGTTCAGGTTGATCTTCTTCGGACCAGAGAACTGGGCAGGGCTAAACTCTGCCCGTTGAGCCTCTGCTACCTAGAGAGAATGAGAGCAAAGCAGAGGATTTCCAGTTAGGATGACACTTGCTACATGACAGCAGAAGCCAGCACACCCCTCCTCCTACACGGCTTAACCTATGAGCTAAGTAAAACACAGGCTTTTATTTGGTAAACAATCTTCCCAAGAGGGGGTAATGAAAAGGCCACCCAAGATCTAGACGGGGGTGGAAAAAGAGAAAAAGAGCCTCAAACATACAATTACAGATACTTATAAACTGTTTAGTCTACCCTAAGTGGCAATTAACCATTACATGACAAAACCCAGCATGAGCTCCTCTAGCTATCTTGAAGCACAGAGATTTACTTACTGGATTAATGTTTTCACAGTCCCATAAGATTCCGATACCTTCACTCTTGCTAGCTACTTGCTCCCTGGTCTGTTTCTGGCCAACGTTGAGTCTGTGGAACTACACTCTGGAGGCGGCCTGCAGGCAGCTGCTAACTACCAAAGGCTTCAGGATCCTGCCAGAGACCTCCCATCTAAGACACACTCTGCTATTCACTGTTAATTAAAACTGACAGAATTAGAACACGTAGGCAGACTAAGCTCTGTGTCCAGAAATAAATCCAATCAGCACATTCCAAAACAGTTTAGCAAGAAACCAGCTATGAGAAATGCCACTGCACACAGAGATGGAATCTTTATCATGCTGGGGCTTTTGGAGTCCACTTGACATTCCCAGACTGAAGTGGTACACGTACCTGCTGTGAATCAGTCAGTGCATTTTCTAACCCCACTTTTACACTTAAATTTCAAAAGCACTTGGCCCTGTCACTAAATACTAGTAAACAGTCGCCTTACAAGACTATATACCATTACATGAGTCTCCTATTATGCTTTAGTATCGGATGCAGACTGTTCATGGCTTTTCCAGTGTTAACAAAATAATGCTATGATAAATACACTTAACAGACCTTTGTGCACAAATATTTGAGCGCCTACGATTATTTCTTCTGAATGTATAGTAGGAATTATTGAATCAAAGGAAATTCAAATTTAAGGGTTTTGCTGCTTATTAGTGTATAAGCAGCACCTGCACATACGTGATAAAGAAATCTAAAGAGTACAGACAGGATACAGTCAAAGATACCTTCCATTCCAGAGCCAACCAATATATCCTCTTGAGATCTTTTATGCTTATAGAATCAGAGTACATGACCTTTATGATTAAATCCAGCAGCACAAGATATAGTCAGACAAGCTCTTATCGTAACAAACACTCCACACACACACACCTCCACCCCATCACTGTTTATGTAACTCACCACAGGAAGCGCAGGACTTCCTGGTCATCTCTTACTCTTACTCCCTAGATTCTCATCTCCAATTGGCTCCACTTCCCCTAATCAGTCTTCTGCTCCAATGCCCCAAACCTGGATAAGAGCTTGTGTTCATGCAACAAAACCCCCCCAATTCTCATCCTCTACCTTCATCTTTTTACTCTAACTGGCCCACTGTCTCCGACACTGCCCATCATAATTCCTGATTACAACTTCCAACCTGTCGCCTCTTAGTTCCTTGACATCTTCTCCTCTGATCTGCTTACCCTCTACCCTACCTCTGCTGCCCACTCCCATGAGCACACCACCTAGAGCTGGACTGTCCAATAAAGCAGCCACTGCTATCCAGGCATGTTGGCTACTGAGCACTTGATATGTGGCCAGTACCACATTGTTAAACAGCATTTTAGCTATATGGGATTACCTATATTAACATTAATTTCACTGTTTTTACTGTGGCAACTAGTCTATGGGGTCGCACAGAGTCGGACACAAATGAAGCGACTTAGCAGCAGCAGAAAACTTTGTTACATATGTGGCTTATTTAGCCTTTTTTTTGCACTGGAGGATAATTGCTTTAAAATGTTGTGTTGGTTTCTCCTATACAACATGAATCAGCCATAAGTATACATCTACCCCTTCCCTCTTGAGCCTCCCTCCCTCCCTCCCGCAATGGCTTAGCATCTCAACTGGACGGCACCGCTCTACAGTCCAGACTGCGGTGGTAACAATTCTACCTCTTCCACCATCTTAGCTTTGAGCACCCTACCAGAATCTCACTCCTTTCCCGGCTTGTTTCTGTTAGTTCTGAATCTGACAACAATTTCACCTCCACTGGGATCTCCAAACCAGTGATCCAATCCCCGTCTCCCCAAACTTTTTCCCTTGGCTCTGATTTTATGGTCCATCGCCCCATTCTCCTTGTTGACTGTACTCATCTGGCAGAACGTCCCCCTGATTAATCCACACCAGCATCAGAGCAAGTAAACACGGCTGAAGCTGTGCTGTGCCAACCATACCGTGCCAACCAGCCTCAGTAAAGCAGACTTTTGTGCTGCCCAGCAGTCACACTACAATCTGATTACACTTCTGTGCTCCACTGATTCCCCCCAGTCCCCGAGACAACTCCTCCAGTCCTCAGGCTTCCAAACCTTCTCTCTCACCTCCTCTTTGATATGTCTCTGAGATAGTAAGAACAATCAGAGAACTCCTACGCTTTCCTTCCAGTCGCCTGCCTTCCTCTATTACTGTGGATGAACTGGGGAAGCTCCTAAGCCAATTCCTCAAAAACTCAAGGTCACTTTCAGCAACTCTCTCCCTTTTCTCTCCATCACCTTTTCCCTCTCACCAGAACAATTCCATGAGCAGAGGTATGCTGCAATTTCTTGAACCTTAAAATCTCTTTTGAGTTCACATTCCCCTCAAGCCACTGCCTCTCTGGTCCCCTACAAGAGCAAAACCTCTAGAAACTAATTATCTAAACTTGCTCTTTCTTCTTCCCATTCTCTCTAAATCTATGTCAATCAGGTTTTGTCCTCGTCCACTCCACCAAAGCAGCACAAGGCCCACAACCTGATCCACCTTCATATTTCCAAATCTAATAGTCAGCTTTCCAACTCAATCTTCTTACCCAGCCTAGAAGCACAAGACAAAAACTGATCACTTTCTCCAAACGGTTTTTAGTTCTCTTTCTCCTTTTTTGCAGGTTCCTTATCATCCTGACTCCAGGCTCAGTCCTTGAATCCACTCCCTTTTTGCAACACTCACTCCTTCAAGATCATACTTAGTTCCACAGCTGCAAACACCAAGTGTACCTGGACAGCTCTCTAGCCAAGGTCTTCTCCTTGAACTCTAGATTCAGTTACTAAGAGCCTAGCTCTACTTAGAGATCCAATACACAACACTTCTAAATGAAGTTCTTTATCTCAACACCCCGTCTCCTCCCCAGCCCAAAACCTTGTACCTCTTGAGACTGCCCCCATTTCAGCACATGGTACCTGAATCAGGCCCTTGTCAAAAACATTAGCCACTATTTCCCTGCTTAGACCCCACATCTAGTCTATTTAAAAATCCTGCTGGCTCTTTCTGCAAATATCTCCCCAAATCTGCTCATCTCGAATCATTACCACTCTGTTTCCATCACTTGAACCAGGGATACCTTAATAAGCTCCTAACCAGTCTCCCTGTTCCCACTCTCCCCTTTAAACTCAAGGGCACGTTCGTTACCTCACTTCTCTTTTGAAGCCCCCAACAGCTTCCCATCTCTCTGAACAAAAGCCAGTGTCCTTCAAGGGCCCATGTGATCTGACCCTCTCGCTCCCGTTCTGGCTTCATTTCCACTTCTCCATCCACGGCAGCCTATCTGCTTTACCTTGAACATAGCAAAAGCACTACCACCTCTGGTCCTACATATGTGTAAACTCACTCTTCCTAACGCACCCTTCCTCAAAACTGTACTGGGTGCTCCCTGCTTCCTTCAGGACTCAGAAGCCTCAGAGAAGCTTTTACCTTCTCAGGGCAGCTTTCCTCACTCACCTCCTAAAACTTGTCTTTATTACTCTCTATACCTCTCCCTCTCAGTCTACTGTGCTTCAATAAGCACTTACCATTGTATTTATTACAAAACGATTTGTCTCCCCAAACTAAAATATAAACCCCACCCAATGTTGTATTTCAAGCTCTAAACGGTATTTAGTGCACATTAAGTGAGGAATAAATTTCTGGTGAATGAATGAATTCTTCCATGAGTGCATCCATTAAATCTTATTCTATACTGGCTACACAGTATGGAATGTTATGTATGGAACACAGTATGGAACAACAGGATAATACATTTAACCAATAATATATTTAACTTTGAGAGCAGTTGGGCTGTTTCCTAAATCACACAATTACAATGTGGCAGTGAACTCCCTTGTACATAAGTCTTCATGCACTTTCAGAAGATATCTAAGGAACTCCTAAAATCAGAGTACCTGGGACTGCTAGATACTATACATGGTTCAGATGGTAAAGAAACCACCTGCAATGCAGGAGACTCAGTTTCAATCCCTAGGTCATGGAAGATCCTCTGAAGGAGGGAATGGCTACCCACTCCAGTATTCCTGCCTGGAGAATTCCACGGACACAGGAGCCTACTGGGCTTTAATTCATGAGGTCGAAAAGAGTTGACCCCAACTGAGTGACTAACACTTTCACTTCACTTCATATGTCAAATTAATGTCATTAAGTAATGGTATTTTATTACCTAAATATTCCAAAGGGTACCTACAAATCAAGAGTAGTAATAAAAGGATGATACAAATTAAGGTACCCTAAATTTGCTACAGAGGGTATCAGAGGATGAGATGGCTGGATGGCATCACCATGCAATGAACATGAACTTGGGCAAACTCCGGGAGATGGTGGAGGACAGGGAAGCCTGGCGTGCTGAAGGCCATGCAGTCACTAAGAGTCGGACACCACTGGGGCACTGAGCAACAACAACAAATTTGCTACAATGTCTCACAATCCATGATTATAATGTCTTCTTTCTCTAAGGAAATTTTCTTAATCTTTAAGAGAAGAAAGGAGGCAAAGTTCCAAAATAAGTTAACCCTCAACTACTCAAAACTGCTCCTTCTGGTTCTTCAACTACTCAAACAGTCTGAGAAGTGGGGACCTCTTGCTCCACACCTTCTCCAACCACTAATAAACTGGGGGTGGGGGAGTCAGACCTCATGCTTCTTATGCTCTAGAAAGGACATTCTAAAATTCCGTACCTCATCTCGTCTTCCACCATTAAAAGAAGAGCTAAAGAGTTTGCTGCTGCTGCCGCCGCCCCTTTGAGGAGGCATCTTATTAAAAGTTTTGCTTTTCTGTGAATTGGAGCGACGGGACTGGTTGATAAAATTTTCATTTTTGGGGTAGGAAGGTTCACGTTTGCGATTGTAACGCTTGGATCCACTTGAGTTCTTTCCATCTGAAAGCAATAAATGTGAAAAAATTAGTTAAGAAATGATACACATACTTGGCCAATTACCCTCCACCTCCCATTGAAATTGTATTTAAACAAAGGTAAATGGGCCCTTCCATGACCTCCAAGAAATCTGGTTGGCCCAGACCATTAGTGCTTTGGACAAGACATTACACAGTAAGGCGGATTTCCTTTTTTATTTTAATGAAGCCTAAAGGGTCCCTCCCTGAGAAGGGACACACTACAGATCAAACTGCGTAGACTCAGTTCACAAGCTCTCTTTATAACAGAGCTTAACCACTGCTCTTGCAAAAGTCCATTCAGACACAGTGATAGAAAAGGAACAGGAAAAAGTCTGTCTGTATCAGGAAAAAGTACTTTATCTGGAGGCAGGAAACAAAACATTCTTCTTAACTTACTGCAGCACAGCTAGATCCTATACTGCAATGGTGTGGTCTCGTTTCCAGCACATATATATTCAAGAGGCACAAAAACAAAACAGTAATTACATGTTTTAGAGGTCAAACTGAGAGGCTACTAAATTCACAAAGGACTCTAACGTGTATCAGCCTAAGTTATATCCTTTTAAAAACTGCTTCCTGCTTTTCTTCCTCCAGTTACCAGAACATATGTTCAATTTTGGAATTCAGAAAGAAAAAATTTGTCAGTGCCCACAGAATACCAAACTATAGTGTTTAATTTCCTTTTAGTCTCCATTTTATACACTCATCACACACTTCCACAAAATGATAGGCATATAAGATATACTGTCTTCCACTTATTAATCCATGAGCTAGTTCATGCAGCCCTAGGCTTCAAAAGCAAGATTAACGGCCACATTGTACCTACTGTATGCTTACATACATACAAACATAACATAACCAATTTGCTTTGTAGCTTTTGACTGCAACTCTTTGTGACCCCATGGACTGCAGCCCGCCAGGCTCCTCTGTCCATGGAATTTTCCAGACAAGAATACTGGAGTAGGTTGCCATTTCCTTCTCCAGGGGACCTGACCCAGGGATTGAACCCAAGTCTCTGGCATCTCCTGCAGGGCAAGCGGATTCTTTCACCACGGTGCCAGAGCCTCTTCATACAGACCTGTGTGCATGATTATGTCAAAGTCTCAGAGTAGAATTAGCAGACCAAGTATGCTCATAAAGGCTTTTACAAAATCCTCAGGTTGCTTTCTAGAATCACCGCACCAGTTTATTTATATTCTAACAGCACTACAAAAGAGGATATCTTACTACGCTCTTTATAATACTGAGGTGGATAAACTGTGCTAAATTGAAAGGTCAAAATAATTTGTTTTAAACGTGAATTTCTGAAGACTAGCAGCAAACATTTTTTCTATTAACCGTTTGTATTTCGTGTAAAGAGTTCGTTTGTATTTTTTGCCCCATTTTTTTCTACTGGAGAACAAAGAACTCTGACCAGACAGTTAACATGTGCCAAAGTTTGCCAGCTTAAAGGGGGGCAAAATAAAACCTGAGAACCACACCAAGTAAGAAAAGGTGAATAAAGGTGGAAGGACCCAGATTAGTCTTTGGAAAAAAAAAAAAGACTAATTTTTTTTCTTGTCCCTTCAATACTCACTCCAGTTTGCCTTATTTCAACATAGAGATCTGACCAAATCAATTCTGTACACTAATTCAATGGCTTTAAAAGCAATAACAGGACTCCTGGTTCAAGATGGTGGAGCAGAAGGACGTGCGTTCCTCTTCTCCCGCAAGAGCACCAAAACGGCAATTAGCTGTTGAACAACATCAACAGGACGACGCTGGAACCCACCAAAAAAAGATACCCCACGTCCAAAGACAAAGAAGCAGCCACAGTGAGACGGTAGGAGGGGCACAATCACGATAAACTCAAATCCCATACCTCCGTATGGGTGGGTGACCCACAGACTGGAGAACAGTAATACCAAAGAAGTTCTTGCAGTGCTGTGAAGATTGTGAACCCCAAGTCAGGCTTCCCAGTCTGGGGATCCGGCAAAGGGACTGGGAATCCCCAGGAAATCTGACCTTGCGGGCCAGCAGCATTTGATTATAGAATTCCCACACGATTGTGGGAAACAGACTCCAGTCTCAGAGGGAAGAAAAAAATTTTTGCAAGGACCAAGACCCAGAGGAGAGGAGCAGTGACCCCACAGGAGACTGAACCAGAACTACCTGGTAGTGTTGGAGGGTCTCCTGTGGAGCATGGGTTAGCAGGGGCTCACCACAGTGATGGGGGCACTGGAAGGTCCCCCTGGCGTAAACCTTCTTGGAGTTTGCCATTAACCCTACCATAGAGCCCGCTGACTGCAGGGCTGGGTCGCCTCAGGCCAAACAACTACCTGGGAAGGAGTGCAACCCCACCAATCAACAGATAATTGAATTAAAGCTTTATTGAGCAAGGCCCTACCCACCAGAACAAGACCCAGTTTTTCCCATCACCAGTCCCTCCCATCAGGAAGCTTACACAAGCCTCTTAGCCTCATCCATCAGAGGGCAGACAGAAGCAGCAAGAAGCACCATCTCACAGGAACTAAAACAAAAACCATGTTACAGAAAGTTAATTACGAAAAAGCAGAAAGTTATGTCCCAGAAGAAGGGACAAGATAAAACCCCAGAAAAACAACTAAATGAAGTGGAGATAGGCAACCTTCCGGAAAAAGAATTCAGAATAATGGAGTGAATATAATCCAAGATCTTGGGAAAAGAATAGAGGCAAAGATTAAGATGCGAGAAATGTTTACCAAAGACCTAGAAGAACTAAAGATCAAAGAGATGAATAATACACTACAAGGAACCAACAGCAGAATAACTGAAACAGAAGAATGGATAAATGACCTGGAGGACAGAATGATGGAAATCACTGCCACGGAACAGAATATAGAAAAAAGAATGAAAAGAAATGAAGACAGCCTAAGAGACTTCGGGGACAACATTAAATGCACCAACATTCACATTATAGGGGTCCCAGAAAGAGGCGAGAGAGAGAAAGGATCTGAGAAAATATCTGAGGAGACAAGAGCTGAAAACTTCTGGAACATGGGAAAGGAAATAGTCAGCCAAGTCCAGGAAGTACAGCGAGTCCCATGCAGTATAAACCCAAGGAGGAACACACAGAGACACATAGAAACCAAACTGACAAAAATTAAAGATAGAGATAAGGGAACTCCCGTCCAAGCTAGCTGATTTCTCAACAGAAACTCTACAAATCAGAAGAGAATGGTGGGATACATTTAAAGTGATGAAAGGGAAGAACCTACAGCCAAGAAGATTCCACCCAGCAAGACTCTCCTTCAGATTTGATGGAGAAATCAAAAGCTTTCCAGACAAGCAAAAGTTAAGAGAAGTCAGCACCACCAAACCAGTTTTACAACAGATGCTAAAAGGAACTTCTTTAGGCAGGAAACACAAAAGAAGGAAAAGACCTACAGAAAATAAACCCCAAACAATTAAAACGGTAATAGGATCATACATATCGATAAATACCTTAAATGTAAATGGACTAAATGCACCAACGAAAATGCAGAGACTGGCTGGGGAGATGAAAGCATGTGCATGTACGCACTTCCACTTACCACATCACTCTGCTTGACCCCCTCCAAGTTGTAGGCAATTATATTGTTAAGTTAATCATGTTCTCATTATGGCTTGCAACTGTAATTATCTCTTATTTTTTCTCTAGCTATTGATTGGGAAAACTGATTCAGAATTATCTTGAAAACTTTTGAAAAATACACACACTCAGGTATCGCTTTTTTTCTCCAGAGCTCCAGATATGTTTCTAATGAGCAGTCATGTTTAAACTGGACTACATAATGATGTTTTACTTTTACCTAATTTGTTTCATTTTTTCATTTCATATTCAGTGCTCCCATTTCATTTAGTTTATGTTCTCCAATTTCTCTTCTCTTTTTGACGTTTCCTCTCAAGCCTTTATCAAGTGTAGTAGAGAAGCTTTTGTATATACATATATAAATATGTATAATATATACAGTTTAGAAAACTTACCAATTTTTGCCTAACTAAAAAAGTTATGACATTTTGACTCCACGTGTCTGACTTAGTATGAATAGAATGCTAGATTACTACTTAAAAAATAGATATGCAACAAAGCTTTACTATACAGCATAGGGAACTATAGTCAATATCTTGTAATAACCCATGATGGAAAATAATTTTAAAAAATAACATGTGTGTTTATATAACTGAACCACCTTGCTGTGCACCTGAAACATTCTAAGTCGTCTATACGTCAATAAATTTTTCCTTTTAACAGAAACAGAGAAAACAGAAGTTGGAGGGACAACTAATGAAATCCACTAGGCTTACCCTCAAACTTTAAGGTGGTGGTTAATTTCAACGTCAAGAAGACTCCAGCATGAGCCTCAGAAACCACAAATCCTCGCCCCCCCCCCCCAGTTTAATCCTGTTTATGTTAAAATGTACAATTAATAGAAATATGTCTGCAAAGACAACACAGCAGGCTGTTGATGACAGTAACCTTTGGGAAACAAAACTATCCACTTTGGCCTAATACAATGGTTCTCAATCCTGACAATTGGCAGGAATCACCGAGATGAGCTTTTAAGGGATTCTTGTGCTGAGGTCTCACCCTCTAAGATTCTGACTTAAACAAACAGTCTTACTGTTCTGTATACTAATAATTTGGATAATTTAGTAACTATAAGTACCTAGAAGAAATTATTTCCAACAAGATGACCAGCTTCTTTACAGCAGACTAAATAAATCCAAAGCATATCCTCAGAGAAAAGGAAATGGCAGCTGATAAACCAGAATCCAAATTTTGAAAGCAACCACCTCACACTCAGTTTTCCAGCAACATAGAAAATAGATGAGAGGTACACCATCCTCTTCAAACCTGACCAAACAGTCCTGTGAGATGGCAGCACTATAAACAGAGAACAGATGGTCCAAGAAACACTGCCAGGCTAGGGTTCACTCCTGTCCGTCACCTTTTAATCCCAGTCAGGGAAAGTGGCCAGAGTTTAATCTTAAATTAGAATTTAAGAACTAGACTTTTACCTACTATTGCAGTTAGCAACAGTTACTGTCAAACATGGCCATCAGTAGTAACAACTAGAAGGTGAGGCTTCCAACTCATACAAACGTTGCCTTGCTCTCAACCCATGGAATTAGTTCATAGTAACATTTCAAACAAACAGAATTCACAGGGATACAGAACTCCAGCTAACCTTACCATGAAAATAAGAGAGATTTTATGAAGAGGATAGGCATATAGGGAAAACGTATGTTCCCCAAACCTTACTATCCAAGACTATTTCAGATGACCTGGCATTGACCCTGTTGTTTCCAAAGCTTAACAGATTTAGACTGTGCAGATTTAGGTAAAGTCAGGTTCTACACTGCAAGGGCTCAAGAAAGCAAGCTGGAACTCTGAAGAAGGGCTGTTTTCATTTCTTCACTTGTTACCACACTGGCAAGGAAACAGTTTCGTAACGCTTACAGAACTCCTCTGACAGTGAAAACTGCTCACTCCTAAAACATTTCAACATCTGACCACATAAAGATTCATGATTTTAGTTGCTAAAACCAACTCTTTCATCTTATATTTACCTACAGGTATGAAGTCAGATGGACAGGGAAGCCTGGTGTGCTGCAGTCCATGGGGTTGCAAAGTCAGACACGACTGAGTGACTGAACGACAATAATGAAGTCAGACATCTAAAGTGAGAGGCTGCCTCTTATCTCTAGACCCAGCCAACAGGCAGCTAAAGACTGAAGGAACAGTCAGGCCTGGGCCCCAGAGATAAAACTCAAGAGTGTTGTTTTTGAGGTGTCCTATAGGCAACTTGCCAGAATCTACACGTGAATAACTTGGGGGTTGAACTTGGCCTCCCTTCTCTGATAGGTGACAGCAACGAGATGATCTGCTTTACATTTTGGAAAACAGACAAAATAGTCACACTAAAGCTCCTAGGACAAACATATTCCCTGTTGAAAGTTTTAGATTTCAAAGTGGTTGTTCTCTGTCCTGGCTGCATAAGAGAAATCACCTGCAGAAACTTTTAAAACTATGGATGTCAGGGCCCAACCTAGATGTAAAGAATCAGAAAGAACTGCTAGAGAACATTCCCACACATCCTTACTTTAAAAAAAAAAAGGTCCTTAGGAGATTCTAATGCATACCCAGAGCCGAGAACTGCCAAAAACTACCGTCGAGACACATTCCAAACCGGACCATTAGTTAAATGGCTCAAATTCAGCACTCAGGATCCCAGAGTCAACAAGAGACTTGAAAACTTAATTGGTGTGTCTCAGCTGTTCCACATTTCCCTCCGAGAAAGGTCTCTTCAGGTAAAAGGAAGCATATCTCAGTCTCTTCCCCATTACCAAATCACAGTCCATAAATTTTTCAGTGAAAACAATTGGCATTATCAACATTTCTAGTTCTAACAGGTGGCACAACCTAGAGGTCAGAATAGCAGCCAGGAAGTTTCTGCTGCTGATTCATACCATAGCCACAAGCAGATTGCTTATCCATCATCCAGAGTGATTGACAAGCACCTCCAGAGGGGCAGCGTATGGTTTACTACAGAATCCACTGATAACAAACTGACTCCAGCTGAAATTAGTCATTCTGAATGAAAGGAAGGGGGCGGGGCAGATACCAGTAAGTTACATGCCTGCTAAGTGAATTTATACAAAGTGTATTCAGGAATATTGCCTAGGACTTCCTACGAATTTACTTGGACAAGCACTCTAACTAAGCCCTAGTTTTCTTATCAGTTAAAATAGGGTTAATCCTCTCTCCTCTCTCCTCATTGGGTCATAAGGATTAAGAGAAAATTTCTGTAAAATGCCTACCATGGTGGCTGGTAGGCATTTTACCTACCGTGGTGGTGACAGTTGCTACTGTCATTTGAAAGTCTACTTTTTTTTTTTTTTTGGAAAGCCTACTGTTACAGCTTGCAAACTCTTGTAACTTCCCTAAATGGTGTTTATTGAAGGTTTCAAGTCACCTCAATATTCAAATCCATCTAAAACCTCCAGGTCCATTTACAGCTCAAAGGCTTTCTTCAAGGTAGATTACCACCAGGCACCCGGCTTCTGGTACCAGAACAAGAGGAAGAGTGTCAGGACAGTGCTTCATATCGCTAACCTCAAAATAACTGCTTCATAATACCTGACCTTCCTTTAACCTCCATGGCAGTACCATCCCCCACCCAGGAGGATGGAGCAAGAACCTGGTTCTGGGCCAGGGTCCATTGTTTGCCCATAAACAGCCAGGTCTCTCTCTTGCCTCTTTTTGCTTTCTTTGCTCTTTCTAAACAACCTTCCCCAAACTCTAACCCACCTCTCTCCTCTGGGCTACATTCCTGGGATATTCACTGTTGAACATTCTTAGAACTACATCTTAACCCTACTGGAACAAAACTGTAGGAAGAGAGCCAAGAAAAGAAGTATTATGTGACTGTTTGAAGCAATTAATCAAAGCAAAGAAACTGCTATGCCAATCTGGCCGGAAAGATCAAGTAAATCCTAGTAGCCAAATTGACTTATTTCCTGTGTGCATGAAGGACAAACTTAAGCCAGTCGCAGGAACAAAACCTCAAGTATATTAATCATGTAACTAGGAAGCAAATAACCATTTACGACAGGCATGGTTTAGAGACTAGAAACCAAAGGTTTTTTTTCTCATGGGAAGCAGGGAAAGGGAAGCGGAAAAGGGAATTAAATAGTTAAAAACTGAAAAACTTGTTCTTGTTACTTTGGTGACAGAAAGACAAGTTATGTCTTTTCACCTTACTTTTCCTTTTCTTCCTTCAACTTAGTACTCTTAAACTCAAGAGGTCCTTTCAACAATTTCCAGCTCAATCAAGTACATCCAAGTGTTGAGCCAGCTTTTGAAATCCTACAGAAACCCTTTTACGGAATTATGCCGAATTTGAATCTAGTGTTTTGTTAGAGTGGCCACCTAGAAGTCACTGGGTAAGAGGCGCTGAGTGCTATCTGCTGTGGTAGCACTGGTCTTAGCTGCAATCTTCTTAGGGCAGAATATGCTATGAAGAATTCTATTTAGCTACAGACCTATCCTTCCCTTTTGCTAAGGGAATATATTAATAAATAACAGTAGTCAGAAAAGTAGGCAATAGCAATGGCAAACATTCAAGCTCTCTCACAAACACATTAAACAAAAACTAATGCTACAGGGGGACACCTGTGTATTGCATAAAACCCAGCAAAGAACTCCTTGAACTGAGTTTCTACTTCCTTCCTCAGAAGCTTTCAATTAATAAACGGAATAGTGTTTTAAGAGTATTTTTATAGAGTGTTGTTTTTTTTGGGGGGGAGGGGGCAGTTTTTTGGTTTTTGGCTGTGCCACATGGCATGCAGGATCTTAGTTCCCAGACCAGGGATCAAATCCGTGCCCCTGCAATTGAAGCAGTGTCTTAACCACTGGACAGTCAGGGAAGTCTCTTTATGTATTTGTTAAAAAAAAATTCACTTTAGTCAGAATGAACCCAACAACTTATATTTACTCTGTACAAGTCTGACAAATACCGGCTTTTGTCAAACCACACAGAACTGTTATCATCCTGTGGGTTAACGACAGCTGCACTAGTCAGCACAGTCACCAAGTCAGAGATCACATGAGGGAAATGCCTTACATGCCTCAGTTTTTTGTTGCTATTTTGTCTGAAAGTGAAGTCGTTCAGTCTTGTCTGACTCTTTGCGACCCCATGGACTGTAGCCTACCAGGCTCCTCCGTCCATGGGATTTTCCAGGCAAGGGTACTTACTGGAGGGGGTTGCCATTTCCTTCTCCAATTTACTTTGTCTAGGTTCTGGTAAACTTTCACCTGCGGCCTCACTGAACAGTAAAACAACTTCAGGCATTTATTGCAACTGGCTCATGACCGTATGTTAGTGGCTTAAACAGGAGCGCCCGGAAAAATTAGTTGAGAATTCATATAGCTATAAAACCAGAATCTTTAACATCTAGGAACAGAATGCAAAAGTAATTTATCAACTACACTGAAAATTAGGCAGACCACTCACTCTAAACCAGCTCCAACATGGGCCAAGAGGACTGACAAATCCCTAGATCTTGGGGGATCTGTGATAAACCTACACATGTGCAAAATTCCAAAAGTAGTCTCCATAATACTGCCTGACGTGGCCTGAGAGTCTACACTAATCTCTGCTTAAGATATTAAAAGCATTCATTTCTTATCCAGACAACTGGTTTCCACCTGAGTTCCAAAAGCAAACTCTAGAAACCCTCAACATACCAGGTAAATAAGTTTGCTCTATCGAGTAGATTAACTCTGAACCACAGTCAGCATTACGGCTGTTTATGTGGTTTCTAAGTTAGGTCTGCAGTTTTCTTAACCTTTTTACCCTTTAAACAACTGGAGTTCCACATTTCAGGGCTCCAAATGTTCCCCTCTCTGCCACACATCCCCCCTATTCCCACGGAAAATATTTTCCTATTACTGCTAATATAATCAGAAATACAAAAGAGCAGAGACAAGTGTCTCTGCCTTTGAAGTAAGGCAGAGAATATTCAACTCCAGACTCTGCCAACTCCTGAACTGCTGGTCTCTCACCTTTTTCCTTCTTCAGATGTGAACAATTCCACCCTGCTGGACACGTTAGTGACTGGAGTATTGGGGAAAAAAAGTAAAAGCCTAGTCCAGTGCTTGGCACATGGTAAGCCCTCATAAATGGTAGCTATAACCATCATGATGGTTGAAATTCAATACTGAGAGACATGGTTACAGAAATGACAAAATATTTCCCCTAAAAGGACACAACCCTAGCCTAACAGGTTATGTCCATGCACATTTGGTACCTAACAGGTGTCAGGTACTCTCCTGAGCCATCAGTTAGTTCATTTGTTTGCTAATTTATTTTCTCACCATCTCCAACATACAGGTAAGAAAACAGAGACATTCACTCAAGGTCTAAACCTAAAAAGACTGAATCCAGAGCCTGTGCTCTTAACTCCTACTCCACACTAAACAAAGCCATTCCAAGATGAGTCCTCTTCGTCTGAGCGGAATCTGGGGTCAACTTATTCAACATGAAAATTTGAGTTTAACAAATATTTAGGCGAGCCTCCTCCGTTTATACTTGAATACTACCCAATGCTAACTCAACATTAAAGGGTAGATCAACTTGGTGGTTTTAGGAGCTGCACACTGATGCGTCTTCGGGCCTGGCTGTATAGACTAGCTGGGTGACTTGACCTTTTCTGAACCTCAGTTCTCAGAAACAGCAATTATCTCCCCGAAGTGTTTCCAGCCTTAATGCAAGGATTTATGTAAACCAGGCAGTTCTCATTAAGTGTTAACTGTAAGTAATGGAAGCCATGGAAAAGAGACCGGAATAGCAGAAAGCGGAGCCTTACCCTGGGTGACCCAGGAGACATCCGAGGAAGGATTCTGCACCCCCACCCCAGCATTAGGGGCAGTCGCCCCCCGCCCACCGCCTTGGGAACCCGCCCTTACCGCTCTTGGGTTTAGACTCGCCGGCCGGCCCCGCCGAGGCGGAGCGAGGCGGCTGTTGCCCTTTGCTGCTGCCCGAAGAGGCGGAGGAGCTGCTGGAGCCGCTGTTCTTGTCCATGTCGGAGGCGGTGGCGGCGGCGCTGGGAGAGCTCTGCGGCATCAACGGGGGCCTTGGCGGCGGCGGCGGTCGGAGCGGAGCGGGCGCGGCGGGGACCCAGGCTCATGGCGTTCGGGGCCGGCGGGGGTCGGCGGCGGCAGCGGTTCTCGGCCTTCATGGCGACATTTTTCCCTGTTTCCTTTCTCGGCTTCTCAAACTGGAAGGAGAAGCGGCTAGAGGGGCTGCTGAGCCCGACGGCGGCGGTGACCAAGAAGGAGGAGGAGGCCGGGGCTCGGAGGTCCGGGCCGGGCCTGGCGGGGCGGAGGCTGCGGGGGAAGGGGAGGCGAGAAGGGAGGGTGCGCGAGCCCCGCCGGCCGGCCGGACACGCTCTCCCGCCGCGGGGCAGCGGAGAGGGCTGGCTGTCTTGGTGTCGGGGACAGCTGTCTCCGACACAGCGACCGACACTCGCCTCTGGGCCGAGGCCGAGCTGCTCCGGGAATGGCGACGAGTCGCCAAACAGCATCTCGAAGAACCCGGATGGACTATATATATAGTGGAGGTGTGAGAGTGAAGCATGCTGGGAGATGTAGTTTTCTGTCTACATCCGGGTCCAATGATTCTTTTTTTCTTCCTTCCTCCTCGCTGTGTGAGAGAACTTACAGCGTGGTTGGACTTGCAGTCCAGGTTTTAGTCTTATTACACTAATGCACGTAATAATAATATAAACTACTAATCAGTTCAGTTCAGTCGCTCAGTCGTGTCCGACTCTTTGCGACCCCATGGGCTGTAGCACGCCAGGCTTTCCTGTCCATCACGAACTCCCAGAGCCTTCTCAAACTCATGTCCATCCAGTCGGTGATGCCATCCAACCATCTCAGCCTCTGTCGTCCCCTTCTCCTCCTGCCTTCAGTCTTTCCCAACATCAGGGTATTTTCTAATGAGTCAGTTCTTTGCATCAGGTGGCCAAAGTATTGGAGCTTCAACTTCAGCATCAGTCCTTATAATAATGCATCAAAACATCGGACTACCTGTGGAATTCCTTTACTGACTCATTATTTTATAGTTCTTATTCTAATATTAATATCAATTTATTTATGGCTCTTATTCAGTCTCCTAATAATAATAATAGTGACAATAATGACAATACCTTACATTTAATATCACTTCCTCGTACAATTACTTCATTTTATTGTGACTTATTAATATAAATCATTGTTAATATTTCATTTCGTTGTTAATAATAATAGTTATCCAACTTTTTGGGACCCCATGGACTGTAGCCTACCAGGCTCCTCTGTCCATGTGATTTTCCAGGCAAGGGTACTGCAGTGGGTTGCCATTTCCTTCTCTGGGGATCCTCCTAACCCAGGGATTGAACTGGGGTCTCCCTCATTGCAGGCAGACACTTTACCATCTGAGCCACCAGGGAAGCCCTAATAGTTATCATTGAGCGCTTATTATTAGCAGACACTGCTCTGTGAAGTTTATATGAAGTTATCACATCTTTCCTCACAATAACTCAAACTTAAAGACGAGGAAATGGGATCAGACAGCTAATAAGTGAAGTTCTCAACTACCTGTAAGATAAGCAGTTCTCCCTTTTACAGATAAGGACATTGAGACTTAGAAAATTATATATGTATTTTAGAAATCATATGACACCCACCCATACTTTGAAACATTATAAATGATTCCTTCCAACCATAGCATTTTTAGATTCAAAGGATCACAGAAAAACACTGTGAAAAAGATAAATAACTCTTATAACAGTAAATAAGGTTAACCTTAGCTAGTTAGAAACCTATTATATGCCAGGCACTGTGCTGAGAACAAAGAATTCCAAAATACGCTAATGGGAGAATGTGATAAGGACTATAATAAAGTTAACACAAAATGCTGACCAGAGGAGAGGCCTGAAGGAGAGAAGTACAAAAAGGTAGGAGGAGTAAAGGAGGGCTTCCCCAGAGGTGATGTTAGTTAAGCTGAGCATAGAAAGATGAGTGGAATTTCAGCAGTCATACATGAACAAATTAATAAACAGACAAAATCCTAGACATCTCCTAATTAGGCCCTTTGGGGCTTCTTTTTAATCATTATATGTTATAAAAAATATGAATAAGTATATAGAAGTCAATTTCTTGAACTTAACAGTTTTAGCTGGGATAAAAGAAATTAGATACTAATCTCAAATTTTTTTAATGTTTCTTAAATGCCCTCCACCAGTCCTTATCTTGTTTTTTCTTTTCCAGTTTTTTCCCCCACAAATCATACTGAAATGAGAGAATGGCTACATAATGCATCAAATTAAGTCTAGAAAATCCTAAAAGTCCATTTTTATGTATGACTAGATTTGGAAGATACACTAAGTTTCCTGGGTGATTTTTTATTTCCTTTAACAAAGATGTGGGAACTCTGATGACATGAGTAAATCATTTCTTTCTTCTAGCACTCTTAAAAGGGAGAAAAAGAGAGAAAGCCCCGTGCAGTTGTTCCCAAATAAAGCAGTAGGTGTCCATCTGTTAGGCTACATTAAGCCAAGAAAAGATTTTCCACTTTCAAAGTAGTTTCTTAGGGGCCTTGGCACTTTCTCCTTGTGAAACATTTACAGGAAACATATATTTACAGAGAAGTAAAGCAAAAACACAAAGAAATCCAAATAAAACTCACCACCTCCATCTTCTTTTCCGCAAGATGGTCTACGTTACCCTTTCCATAGAAAATAATGGGAAAGTCTGAGGTTACAGTAAAGCACTCATTGTGTGCCAGCTGGAGCTAGAAATGTAGCTTTGTGATAGTAGGAGACAGGCTGAATGGTGCTTGGTTGTGACTTACTAAATAGATGGATACCAGAAGGACTTCCCTGGTGGTCCAGTGGTTAAGACTCCAGCTTCCATTGCAGGTGGCACAGATTGGATCCCAGGTCCAGGAACTAAGATCCTGCGTGCTGCAGGGCATAGCCAAAAAGTAAATAAATAAAAGTAAGTTAAATACATACCAGAGTTTTCCTTCCCATTTATGAGTTTCCTAGGTTCATAAGATGGAAAGACCAGAGAACTGTCTTTCCTATGTCTATCATTCAGAGTAATCTAGCACAAGTTTCTCAAGATTATTCTGCACATCCCTCTCATACAAATCACCAGAGAATTTCCATCAAAAAGATTCCTAGAATCCATGCCCAGTGTCATTTACTGATTCAAAAGCTCCTTTTGCCCTCTTCCGCACCGGAAAAAGGGAGCTACCTGATATCTCCAGAGTTAGTACTACCGATTAGTAGTACTAATCTACTAATCTACTAATGAGATTCCCTGATGGCTCAGATGGTAAAGAATCCGCCTGTAATGCAGGAGACGCAAGAGACGCGGATTCGATCCGGACATGTAAGAGATGGGGGTTTGATCCCTGGATTGGGAAGATCCCCTGGAGAAGGGAATGGCTACCCACTCCAGTATTCTCGCCTAGAGAATTCCATAGACAGAGGAGCCTGGCGGACTACAGTCCGTGGGATCGCAGGGTCGAACACGACTGAGCGACACTAACACACTACAGATTGGCAGGATTCAGAGACCTGGTATCTGAAGTGACTGGGGCTCTCCCTAAGGTCCGTTGATTCCTTGTGAATTCTATATTTAATTTAAAGACAGAGAGAAAGGGATTTCGCGTACTCAAAGACTAAACAGCCTCAGGATCCCAGAGATCCCGCAGAGCTACTTAGCATCAGATTTCAAGACGCGTTCAGCTAATAATGTCTCCGGTCGGCCGCCGTCAGCCATCTAGCGATGCTACGCTACGTCCTGTCTGACAGCGGTCACCCGACTGTCAAGATGGCAGCCCCCAGGAGCTGGGCTCTATGGAGCTTCTGCGGCTGTGGGTGGTCGAGGGCAGTGTCGGGCTGCAGGCTCCCCGGGCTTCGTAGCTCCTCGCCCAGGGGCCCCCTGGGTGCACGGCTCTTGTCCCAAGAGAAGGAGGCAACCGAAACGCACTTTGGGTTTGAGACTGTGTCGGAAGAGGAGAAGGGGGGCAAAGGTAAAAGGGGTGAGAGGGTGAATGGGAAGGATCTGACCGTCTATGGTCTAGTTTCTTCTGCCCAAACCAAGGATTGATTTAACGTCCTGTGAGCTCCGCTGAGGAGCTTCCCAGGTGGCGCTAGTGGTAAACAATCCACTGGGTCGGGAAGATCCTCTGGAGAAGGGCAAGGGAACCCACTGCAGTATTATTGTCTGGAGAATCCCTGTGGGCAGAGGAGCCTGGCAGGCGGACACGACTGCTTCAAGCCACTTAGCACGCACGCACGCGCCTCTGATGCATTAACTTGTGCAGTCCTGACCTCCAAAGAGTACCCTTAGTCTGTCTCTGCCAAAATTAGAGCCTTCTCTTTTCAATTATCTCAGAACCCCTTCAATTGAGCATTTATGATGTGCCAGGCAGTGTGCAGACATTATTTACAATTCTCATTTCAACTTCCTGATGGTGAGTATTGTTATTCCATCTTACTCATGAGGAAATAGAGACTTAAAGGTTAAGCAGAACCTTGCCCAGTTTAACGTAGTTAACTGGTGGTGGCACTGCTATTCCAACCTAGTTCGATCTGACTACTGAGCCCATATTGTTAATCTCTTGCTAAAGGGATAGGCCGTCTTTTATAGAAAGAAAGGAGGAGACTATTTTATCTATTAATATGTGCCTCAGCTTCCAAATTTGCCAGATAGGGAAGATAGTAATTTCTTTCATGGAGTTCTTGTGAAGATTATATTACTTCACACACTAAAGAATTTTGAATAATGCCTGGCACTTCATAATTGCTCAATAAGTGTTAGATATTGTTCAGCACTTTCTTTGTTTTCACCATAAGACTTGGGAAAGGAAAAGACCTGTTTTAAAATTCCAGCTGTACCATTTGTAATGAGAAAGGTATTATGCTCACATTACAGATAGATAAGGTGAGGCTCTGAGAGGTTCCTTAACTTGGCCTGTAGTCACCCAGGAAATAACAAAAAGAGCCTACAATTGAATTTTTGATCCTCTTATAGGCTAGTATATTGTATTACCTTCCACCTCAACCTTACTAAATACATAGCTCTACTATAATTCCTTGAATATCAAATTTAAATTAACACATTTCATTGTGAATCCCCAGAAAGTTAAGACTCATTCATAACTGTGTTCTCAACATTTGATGCACATTAGGAGCTTGATAACTGATTGTGGGGTGAAATAAGTGGAGCCAGGTAAAATGATAGTAAACGCCATAAGTTCATCTTCCCAAAGTTCCTGTGGCTGCAATTCCAAAATGTCTGGGGTGGCAGTATCAACATCCCCATGGTCATGTTTCTCCTATGATTCCATTGACATTCTGTTCAAATTTCACCTCTAAGGTTATCCCTTTTCATTATTTTGTTGCACTTTCATTTTTGTAGCCCAGTTTCCTCTTTCAGTTATCTAGTTTTGTAAAATGCTACAGAGATTCACAACTGAGATCAGAAGGTAAAACAGCTACATGCTTTGCTGTCTGCATGTGAATAAGGGATGTATAGTGACCAACCCCCTACAGACTCTGAGAGAAGTGACCTAATTGGTTTCTGATCGTGATGCATATCTCTTATTTATGCATGATTTGTGGACTGAAGGACTACTAGCAAGATTTGTACTTTATGCAACTACTCACAGTTAATATACCATTGTATTTCAATGATGTTGCTAGAGGACTGGTGTTATTGAACTAAACCACAATAACTGAAATTCTTGCATATTAGAACCACATAAAGCAAGAAGGGCTTATACTCAGTGGGTTGAGCCTCAGTGTCCCTCTAAATATCCCAGATGTTCAAAAGCAAAGAGCAAGCTTATAAGATCCCAGGATTGAGAATAGGTGTTCAAGATTGAGTGAAAGGAGGAGGGCTCTATTGTCTGCTGATTCAGCAGAGGACAGTAATGTTTTGGGTCTTAGCAGCACATTTCATCTGAGGAACTCAACATATCTCCCCTTCTTTACCTGATTCAGTCCTTTTGGCAGGTAGGTAGGAGGCTCGCACTGATATTGTTATCTGATGAACAGAAATGGAGATGCAAAGAAGTTAAATGTAGCCTGTACTTTGAAGCATCTTAGATAGTAAATCCCTTAACTCTTCAGCCAGTCCATATTCCACATTCTTCCTTGGTCCTGTGGAGTCATGAGAACCTTCTACAATTCAACTTGGCCGTGACTCACGTCCTACCATTCATCTGCCCACCAAGTTGAACCTGAGGTTTTTCTCAGTGACACAGGCAGAGATGAGCTGAGGTCTTCCCATCCATTTTTCATGTCTTTCTAATGGATTTTGTTGTCTTTAATTATGATACTTTTAGAAAAATTCCAATCCCCCCACCCCTTCCTCTAAGAAATGGAAACTGGGGAACTCCCTGGTGGTCCAGTGGTTAGGACTCAGCTTGGGGCTGATCCTTGGTTAGGGAACTAAGATCCCGCAAGCCATGCAGTATGGCCAAAAAAGAAAGCGATTTACTACTAAGTATGTGCATGGCATTATTGCAAGGTAATGGTCCTATGTGAAGCTAAGATAACAGAAAAGAGGTTGACTTATTTCTTACTTGAAGCAGTTTAAGCCTTTTTAAATTCTTTATTTATTTGGATACACTGGGTCTTAGTTGCGGCAGGCAGGATCTTTCGTCTTCCTTGTGGTATGCAAACTCTTAGTTGTGGCATGTGGGACGTAGTTTCCCAATCATGGATCAAACAAGGGTGCCCTGCATTGGGAGTGTGGAGTCCTAGCCACTAGACCACCAGGGAAGTCCCTAGTTAAGCCTTTTTTTTTAAGCGGTAATGTGCAGATTTGGGCATAAGCACTATGACTTGGTTCCACCTTGCAGATAGTTAATTTTATGGGGGAACGGGGAACTTTCTTACATTTAGGACTTTTCCAGGTTAATATTATTAGTAGCCCAGTCATGTTGTATTTCTCTCATGTCAAGTCTATCAGGTGTTTGAAAGTGTGGCCAAGAAGTATGATGTGATGAATGATATGATGAGTCTCGGTATCCATCGTGTTTGGAAGGATTTGCTGCTCTGGAAGATGCGCCCGTTTCCTGGGACCCAGCTTCTGGATGTTGCTGGAGGCACAGGTAATGTCCAGTTTGGTCTCCTTGGGTAACACTGAACTCTTTTCATAAAAACTAGTTTCTCTTGTTGTAATGAGCTAGCTCACCTTCCATTAGGCTGAACATGGTGATTGAAAATCAATACACTTCTCAGAAAGATTTACTCTTTCCTTTTTTCTTATTTTAGTTTTATTTATTTAGGCTGTGCTGGGTCTTCACTGAAGCTCAGGCTTTTCTTTAATTGTAGCAAGCAGGGGCTACTCTCTAGCTATGGGCGTGGACTTCTTACTGTGGTGGCTTCTCTTGTTGCAGAGCACAGGCTCTAGGGTGCACAGACTTCGGTAGCTGTAGTGCGTGGGCTCAGCAGTTGCGGCTCCCTGGCTCTACAGCATGGGCTCAATAGTTGTGGCTTAGTTGCTCCACAGCATGTGGGATCTTCCAGGATCAGGAAGTGAACTCTTGTCTGCTGCAGTGGCAGGTGGATTCTTTACCACTAAGCCACCAGGGAAGCCCTACTGAATGCCAATCAAAAACACAGAATATCAACTTTGTGCCTGTCATTTTTCTTTTTTTTTTTTTTTTCATCTACTCTATTTATTGTTGCACTTTTTTTTTTTTTTGGTTTTTTATTTTTATTTTTTTAATTTTATTTTATTTTTAAACTTTATATAATTGTATTAGTTTTGCCATTTTGATATTTGGCAAAACCTGTCATTTTTCTAAAATTCAGAGGATTACAAAGTAAACTGAGCAATTTTTTTCCTCCAGTGTCCTTTCCCCATCTAAACAACTATTTTTGCTTTCTGTTTAACCTTTAGCCCACTTGCCGTCTTTCTTTGCTGAGGAAGGGAGGGGCTTTTATCATATAAGTTTTCAAGGCAGCCTTTTCTGCCTAATGTACTATCATATCAGATATTGAAAGCTTTTTTATTGGAAAAAAAAGCCTCTTTTTATTTATGCATGGTCCTTTGTCTCCTGGTGCACACTAGGCATTTGGAGAGGAAAATGTCATATAATGTAATAATGTAATAATCTATACTAATAGAATAATACATAATAATAAATTGCAATAGAATAATGTCCATGTTTATGTTTGGCTTTGTTGGTGTGGTCCTCTCCCCAAAAAGAAGCACAGAGGAAAGTGAGGTAGAGGACATTAGCAGAATCTATCAAAATCTAAAATGCTTTTTAGTCTAGGATCCCACAATTCCAATTCTAGACATTTAATCTGAAAAAAAAAAAAAAAACCTTGCACAGAGATACAGCTACAGAAAAGTTTCAGAGCTGCCACTACCTCCAGTGCATCCCAGCCAGTAACATTACCACATGCCAACAACTGCCCATTTAGAAAATGCAATTAAAAAGTAAGCCCATACATTTAAAAAGACATTTAAAACATACAGTTACAAATATGCTCACACTACATAATTTTTAGTAATAGTGAAAAGTTGGAAGTAACCTGTTTCTACCTCAGTGAAAAATGACTTTAAGATACATCAATACTATAAAATATTAATATTAGGTAGCTATTTAAAAGAATGAGAAAAGCCTATGAATACTGATGGAACAGTATCAAGGACATATTAAGTGGGAAGGAAAAGAAAAGTTACATACAATGGATATAATTTAACCCTCATTTATGTTTTTAAGTTGTTTCATGTGAGTACATATAATTATATTTAAATTTATAGGAAAGTGACTGAAGAATACCTAATTGGATGGAGAAAATGGAAAACCTAAGGCTGTATTTCTTACAAGAAATAAACAAAGAAGAAAACAAAGACAAGGAAAAAAAAAAAAGAAAACAAAGACAAGGAAACAGCATTATAAAAAAGGAAATATGATCCTGAAAGCACTGGCTTTGCCTAAACAGTATTTACGACATGGTCACAATAATGTAAACACTTGATCTTCTGCTTTTAAACTCAAACCATCAACAAAGCACAGAAAACTTAGAGCTATAGAACAAATACAATGTTATCAGGCTTGACAGAACACACACACACACACACACACACACACACATATATATATAAAATGGAAGGTTGAAAGGAGTCGAAAGTTACTATCTATAGTTGATGGAATAATAAAACAAGGTAGGAGGGATAAACTTGGAATGGGATTAATAGATATATACTGCTGCTAAGTCGCTTCAGTCGTGTCCAACTCTGTGCGACCCCAGAGATGGCAGCCCACCAAGCTCCCCCGTCCCTGGGATTCTCCAGGCAAGAACACTGGAGTGGGTTGCCATTTCCTTCTCCAATGCATGAAAGTGAAAAGTGAAAGTGAAGTCGCTCAGTCGTGTCTGACTCTTAGCGACCCCATGGACTGCAGCCTACCAGGCTCCTCCATCCATGGGATTTTCCAGGCAAGAGTACTGGAGTGGGGTGCCATTGCCTTCTCCAGATATATACTACTACATATAAAATAAGCAAAAGGGACCTACTATATAGCACAAGGAACTATAGTCAATATCTTGTAATAAGCCATAATGGAAAAGACTCTGAAAATGAAAATATATGTGTAACTGAGTCATCTTGCTATATACCTGAAATACTATAAATCAACTGTACCCCTAATTAAAAAATAAAAATTAAAAAAAAAGAAAATATAGATTAGCTTATTACTCTAGGTTACACAGGTATCTGTGAGGAACTATTAAAAGTGATATAAATATATTGGGAGGACAGAGGCAAGCAGAGATGGGGGCAGGATAGCTTTATAAATTTTGTGAGTAAAGAAATAGCTGTAACCAACAGAAGAAACCACTAAAGGGATTGGGAAAGATGGTCTTTGGGGAACTGAGCTGGTTATGGGGAGTGGTGGGGCAGTGAGTTGTTGTTGCTTGTGAGTATACCTTCATGTTACTGTCAAAAAATTATTAGAAAAAGACTAGGAAGCAGTACACTCAGCTCTTCCCACTTGTCATGTCTGGAGAGTGTGGAGATGGCAACTTTCATGTTTTATTCTATATATTTAAGTATTGAGCCTTTTAGAGTAAGAATGTGTCCATGCACTACATATGCAGTTTTTAAAGGTTTTTTATTTAAAGAATCTTAGCAGTTAAAAAATTGCTGTTAAAAACAAAATGAACTATTGAAATGAGTACAGCCTTTCAGTTTTCATACACTCCTCAACCCCTGTATCTTTGCTGCTCCTTTTGGGTTTAAGAAATGCTACAGTTGTGTTTGTGTTTGATCTTTCCTCCTGTTGGCTTCCCACAGGTGACATTGCATTCCGGTTCCTTAATTATGTTCAGGCGCAGCATCAGAGAACGCAGAAGAGGCAGCTAAGGGCCCAACAAAATTTATCCTGGGAAGAAATTGCCAGAAAGTACCAGAATGAAGAGGATTCCTTGGGTGGTTCTCATGTCATGGTCTGTGACATCAACAAGGAGATGCTAAAGATTGGAAAACAGAAAGCCCGTGCTCAAGGATACAAAGCTGGTAAGTCCTGCAGAAAGTGGACCTGGAGGAGATGTTTATAAATGGAATGTGTACAATGCTGAAGTGCTTTCTTTTCCAGATTTCAGAAACTAATAGATACATAGGAGTGGACTTTGTGGGGCCGAGCCTAGCATGTGTACTATTGCATAAGTTATTTCAGCAACCAGTTACCAGCCTCAAGTGACAGGGGAGACAATCCAGACCCAAAGAGGTTAAGTATCTTATTCAAGTCATGCAGTTTAAATGGCAGATCCGAAATGTGGACTGACTCTTTGGGTCTCAGCTCTTGGACCCTGAGACAGAAGTTTGGCTTTCAATTCCCAGCAGCTCTCTGATGACCCCAGCACCCTATTCTTGAGCCATTTCATCCCCCTCCCAAAACTAAGCTCTGCCTCAGCTTTCCAACCTGGTGGCACCCAGCCAGTGACCAAGGATCCATGGGGCACCCAGGCCTGAACATATGCCATGTGGGCTCTCTTCACAGGCAGTCTTTGTTCCAGAACCCCCTCTTGGGTTGGCTGGGGCTTTCTCAGATCTGCGTCAAGGTCTCATGGCTCTTCCCACACACATCCTTGCTTCCTCTTCTTTTTATTTTTTTTCCGGGTATCTCCCCTCACCCCCCAACCAACCCACCCCCCCGCCAGAAAAGAAAACTTTGCCCTCCTATCTCTATTTCAGCATGGGTTTCTCAGAGGGCGCAGCTGATGCTGTTGAAGAATCACCCGTAAATGGTACTCTTCAAACTTCCCTCGCACGGTCTGCTCTTCAGCCAAGGGGAAAGTGACTGGCTATCTCCAGGCAGCTGCTGCAGCTCCCAAATGGACAGTTTCTGCTCTAGCTTAAAGATACACATTTTACATTTGGCTTTCTCTTTTTATATTTTGAAATACTTTTGCCCCCAGTATTTTGCCCTAGTAGATGTATTGATCTGGCAGCTGCAGCACGTTTACCCAGCTTTTCAGAGCCACTGTACTGCCCTCTTCCACACTGGCCGAGCACTGCAGGCAGCCCCAGTGAGAGGCAGTGGTACCCAACAAAGAACCCAAGTCCCTCGGGTCAACATCAGCACTTCTCTCCTCTCCCACCACCTCCCCACCACGAGTGTCTGTGGTTGTTTTAGGTTAATTCTTCCTCCTCCTACTTCCACCCCCAGAACGAGCTGCCTAGACGAACTGCAGCCCACTTGGCCCCCCAGATGAAGGGCTCTTTTGTTAACCATCAGCACTGATCAGAAGGCGGACAGTCACTAGTGTTTCTAGACAAAGGCACTGTGTTCTTACTCCTACTGAGAAACGTGTTTCCCTTCTCTCTGGTGCTCAGCCATGAAGAGTGGAGAACAAAGATGGGAATGATGGGTAACGTTCCACTTCTGGAATCATCTCTGCCATAGCATAGCTTGCCTTTCAGGGTCTCCTAACAGCCAAGACAGATCCACCTGTGTAGGAATCATTAGGTGCTGCAGAGTTTGGTTTTATTTTTCCTCTGCTTTGAAAGTGAAATGAAAGTCACTCAGTTATGTCCGACTCTTTGCGACCCCATGGAGTCCTTGGAATTCTCCAGGCCAGAATACTGGAGTGGGTAGCCTTTCCCTTCTCCAGGGGAGCTTCCCGACCCAGGAATTGAACCAGGGTCTCCTGCATTGCAGGCAAATTCTTTACCAGCTGAGTTACAAGGTACCAGTCTCCAATAATAATGCCTTTGCAACACCTATCATGCCAAAATAAATTTGAAACTAAATAGAAGGATCCTAGAAATTATTTAATAACTATAAAAGTTAATGTAGAAAGGCATTTTTGTGTGTAGCACCATTACATGTTGTATTTACATGCAGCACTTCCTCCCAAAGTAGAAGCTTGGAGGGCAGAAACCTTAAAAAGATTTGATGGATTATAAAAGTGATATATTTGGGAAAATTTGGGATGTTAGAAATCAAACATTTGAAAAGTTACATTATGAAGAGGTAAATATTAACCATAGTTCCAGCATCCAGAGATGACCCTCAGTATTTTAGTATATTTGCTCCCTAGCTTTTTCCTAATCATTTCCTTTTTATAATATTGACAACATCTTGGAGATATAATTTAGTATTCTGCTTTGTTTAATTTAGCATTGTATCATGAGATTTTTCCATGTTATTGAAAATTTCTGGGGACTTCCCTGGTACTCCAGGGTTAACACATTGCCTTCCAATGCAGGAGGTAGGAGTTCGATCCATGGTCAGGGAGCTAAGATTCTTTCATGCCCCTCACAGTCAAAAAAACCAAAGCATAAAACACAATGAATATTGTAACCAAATTCAATAAAGACTTTAAAAATGGTCCACATTAAAAAAAAAATAAGTCTTAAAAAAAAATATTCCTGGGAATTCCAGTGGTCCAGTGGTTAAGACTCTGCATTCTCACTGCAGAGGGCCTGTAGAAGCTAATGTATGTAAAGTGATTACATAGACCTCATCATCGTGGGCTTAGTAAGCAGTAGCTTTGATGATAATGTTGTTAGTGTCTTCCTCTGAAAAATTTCCTCCAAAAAATCAAATGGCTATGTTAAAGGGCATGCTCATTGCTGAGGTTCTTGTTAAATACTGTTAGTGTGCCTCACAGGAAGATTATTTCCATTTACCTTCCTCTATGAAGCCTCCTATGAAGTCTGAGGAGGCCTTACAAATAGCTGTGAAAAGAAGAGAAGTGAAAAGCAAAGGAGAAAAGGAAACATAAGCATCTGAATGCAGAGTTCCAAAGAATAGCAAGGAGAGATAAAAAAAGCCTTCCTCAGAGATCAATGCAAAGAAATAGAGGAAAACAACAGAATGGTAAAGACTAGAGATCTATTCAAGAAAACTAGAGATACCAAAGAACATTTCATGCAAAGATGGGCACTATAAAGGACAGAATGGTATGGACCTAACAGAAGCAGAAGATATTAAGAAGAGGTGGCAAGAATACACAGAAGAACTGTACAAAAAAGATCTTCACAACCCAGATAATCACGGTGGTGTGATCACTCACCTAGAGCCAGACATCCTGGAATGAGAAGTCAAGTGTGCCCTAGGAAGCATCACTATGAACAAAGCTAGTGGAGGTGATGGAATTCCAGTGGAGCTATTTCAAATCCTGAAAGATGATGTTGTGAAAGTGCTGCACTCAATATGCCAGCAAATTTGGAAAACTCAGCAGTGGCCACAGGACTGGAAAAGGTCAGTTTTCATTCCAATCCCAAAGAAAGGCAATGCCAAAGAATGCTCAAACTACCGCACAATTGCACTCATCTCACACGCTAGTCAAGTAATGCTCAAAATTCTCCAAGCCAGGCTTCAGCAATACGTGAACCATGAACTTCCAGATGTTCAAGCTAGTTTTAGAAAAGGCAGATGAATCAGAGATCAAATTGCCAACATCCGCTGGATCATCGAAAAAGCAAGAGAATTCCAGAAAAACATCTATTTCTGCTTTATTGACTATGCCAAAGCCTTTGACTGTGTGGATCACAATAAACTGTGGAAAATTCTTCAAGAGATGGGAATACCAGACCACCTGACCTGCCTCTTGAGAAACCTATATGCAGGTCAGGAAGCAACAGTTAGAACTGGACATGGAACAACAGACTGGTTCCAAATAGGAAAAGGGGTACATCAAGGCTGTATATTGTCACCCTGCTTATTTAACTTCTATGCAGAGTACATCATGAGAAACGCTGGGCTGGAAGAAGCACAAGCTGGAATCAAGATTGCCAGGAGAAATATCAATCACCTCAGATATGCAGATGACACCACCCTTATGGCAGAAAGTGAAGAGGAACTAAAAAGCCTATTGATGAAAGTGAAAGTGGAGAGTGAAAAAGTTGGCTTAAAGCTCAATATTCAGAAAACGAAGATCATGGCATCTGGTCCTATCACTTCATGGGAAATAGATGGGGAAACAGTATCAGACTTTATTTTTTGGGGCTCCAAAATCACTGCAGATGGTGATTGCAGCCATGAAATTAAAAGACACTTACTACTTGGAAGGAAAGTTATGACCAATCTAGATAGCATATTGAAAAGCAGAGACATTACTTTGCCAACAAAGGTCCGTCTAGTCAAGGCTGTGGTTTTTCCAGTGGTCATGTATGGATGTGAGAGTTGGACTGTGAAGAAGGCTGAGTGCTGAAGAATTGATGCTTTTGAACTGTGATGTTGGAGAAGACTCTTGAGAGCCCCTTGGACTGCAAGGAGATCCAACCAGTCCATCCTAAAGGAGATCAGTCCTGGGTGTTCATTGGAAGGACTGATGCTGAAGCTGAAACTCCAATACTTTGGCCACCTCATGCGAAGAGTTGACTCATTGGAAAAGACTCTGATGCTGGGAGGGATTGGGGGCAGGAGGAGAAGGGGACGACAGAGGATGAGATGGGTAGATGGCATCACTGACTCGATGGACATGAGTTTGGGTAAACTCCGGGAGTTGGTGATGGACAGGGAGGCCTGGCGTGCTGCAGTTCATGGGGTCGCAAAGAGTCAGACACGACTGAGCGACTGAACTGACCTGAACTGATGAAGCCTCCCTACTGAATCATACTTCGTGTCTGATTCACTGCATGTCGAATAATACTGAAGCTGAATCAGGATTCTTGGAGGATATAGCCACCCTGATAGGCAGCTCCCTTGGGTGGTTTCTGAATTCATGACCAGACTTGGGGTCAAGACACTCTGCTTCTCTGTGAGTCCAGTAGAACCAATATAACTATGCTAAATTATGTACTTAGAATAAATTCTGATGACTATCTGAAGTAGGTACTATTATTGACTCCACTTTACACATGAGGAAACTGAGGCAACGTAGTTTATCCAAAATTATATAGCTAGGGGCTTCCCTGGTGGCTCAGTGGTAAAGAATCTGCCTACCAGTACAGAAGACATGAGTTTGATCCTTGGTACGGGATGATCCCACAGGCCATGAAGCAGCTAAGCCTATGCTCCACAACTGCTGAGCCTGTGCTCTAAAGCCCAGGAGCTGCAGCTACTGAAACCATGCACTGCAGCTACTGAAGCCCGGGAGCCTAGAGTTTGCGCTCCGCAACAAGAGAAGCCACCACAGTGAGAAGCCCATGCACCACAACTAGAGAGTAGCCCCTGCTCTCTGAAACTAGAGAAAAGCCCACACAGCAACGAAGACCCAGCACAGCCAAAAATAAAAAATGACTCTATTCAAAAACTTGTATTATTTAAAAAAAGAAAAAGGTTATATAGCTAATAATTGGGAAAGCTGGCATTAGAACCCAGGCAACACCAGGACCTGGGCTCGTAAGCATACTGCTTTACACCTCGTTGGATAAAAATTGGTTAAGAGTAAGGCATAACTATGGAGAAGGCAATGGCACCCCACTCCAGTACTCTTGCCTGGAAAATCCCATGGACGAAGGAGCCTAGTGCGCTGCAGTCCATGGGGTTGCTAGGAGTCAGACACGACTGAGCTACTTCACTTTCACTTTTCACTTTCATGCATTGGAAAAGGAAATGGCAACCCACTCTAGTGTTCTTGCCTGGAGAATCCCAGGGACAGGGGAGTCTGGTGGGCTGCCGTCTATGGGGTCGCACAGAGTTGGACACGACTGAAGTGACTTAGTAGTAAGGCATAAGTAAGTAACCAGTGTCTACTCTGAGAACCTTGGGGGAAACTTTCTTCTAAACTTCAAGGACACCAGAAACTTCAAATTCTCAGGACTGAAGGACACCCTGAAGACGGTGGCCAGGAATCCACTGGAGAAGGCAGGTGTGCGTTTTCTGACACCGCTTCAGATACCGAATGTGTGATGTTCCCCCAGCACCATCAGTTCAGTTCAGTTCAGTCGCTCAGTCGTGTCCGACTCCTTGCAACCCCGTGAATCGCAGCACGCCAGTCCTCCCTGTCCATCACCATCTCCCGGAGTTCACTCAGACTCACACCCATCGAGTCAGAGATGCCATCTAGCCATCTTATCCTCTGTCGTCCCCTTCTCCTCCTGCCCCCAATCCCTTCCAGCATCAGTCTTTTCCAATGAGTCAACTCTTTGCATGAGGTGGCCAAAGTACTGGAGTTTCAGCTTTAGCATCATTTCTTCCAAAGAAATCCCAGGGCTGATCTCCTTCAGAATGGACTGGCTGGATCTCCTTGCACTCCAAGGGACTCTCAAGAGTCTTCTCTAACACCACAGTTCAAAAGCTTCAATTCTTCGGCACTCAGCTTTCTTCACAGTCCAACTTTCACATCCATACATGACCACTGGAAAAACCATAGCCTTGACTAGACGGACCTTTGTTGTCAAAGTAATGTCTCTGCTTTTCAATATGCTATCTAGGTTGGTCATAACTTTTCTTCTTTTAATTTCATGGCTGCAGTCACCATCTGCAGTGATCTTGGAGCCCCCAAAAATAAAGTCTGACACTGTTTCCACTGTTTCTCCATCTATTTCCCATGAAGTGATGGGACCAGATGCCGTGATCTCCATTTTCTGAATGTTGAGCTTTAAACCAACTTTTTCACTCTCCACTTTCACTTTCATCAAGAGCTTTTTAGTTCCTTTTCACTTTCTGCCGTAAGCGTGGTGTCATCTACATATCTGAGGTTATTGATATTTCTCCCAGCAGTCTTGATTCCAGCTTGGGCTTCTTCCAGCCCAGCGTTTCTCATGATGTACTCTGCAGCACCGTACAGTTCTCCAATTCTCCAGCACCAGCCAGCTGTCCAACAATTCAATTCAGTTCTAACACTAGTTACCAGAGTTAGCATCAGATTCCACAGGTTTAGGGCTTATTGCCACAAGACTGCCCCCAGTTCACAAGACAGCCACAAACAGGGTGTTCAGGGTACCCATACTTCTGTCCAGCTGACTACAAATTCAGGGGTTCCCACAACCCTCTTCTCAGGTTTGACAGTTCCCTGGGTGCAGAGGAGACAGCAGTCCAGGCTGAGGCCAGAACTGCTTTTCTCTTTCAGGACTTGCCTGGATATTGGGAGATGCAGAAGAACTGCCCTTCGACGATAACAAGTTTGATGTTTACACCATTGCCTTTGGGATCCGGAACGTCACACACATTGATCAGGTTAACCATGGCCGAATCTGCTGGTGTGACTCAGGATATTAGCTCTCTGGGGGTGGCTCCACAGTGAATGAGGAAAGGGAGAGATTCTTCTCCGGGCCCAGCTCCTGAGTTGAATGTTTCAGGCTGAGAGGTCTTAATCCTTTTAATTGCCAATTTTCCTGCTCACAAAATTAAAAAAAACAAAACCACAGAGCAGATCCCCATAGAAGCCTTTGTTGCTTGAGTTGGTATTCATATCTTCGAGCCCGTCAGTCTTGCTCTCTCTCCATGAAGCCTCCTGACTCAGAGTTCACAGATCAGAGCAATTCCCAAGGCTGACACAAGAAAAGGCACTCAGCCCCTATTTTGGCAGAAGGTGGCTAGATTCACGGATCCTCTGTTGGAAGAAGGGAATGTTCAGCCCTTAATTTGATGCAGCTCTTCTTTTATTTCTACTTGAACATTCTGTCCAAACATTTGAAGATGACAGGCAAGGCCCCCAGTTTCATTTCTGTACCGTGGACTCCAGTTGCCTGGTTGCCAGCTTTGGGTGGGATGTTGTTTATGGTGTGTTTTAATTTCATTTTTTTCCTGTGTCTATAGCCAGTTTATTATTCTTTGTAAATTAAAAAAAAAATTTAATAAATTCAAGGCTCAAGCAGCACAAAAGGGATATATCCCTAAAAAATCTTCATCCTTGTGTGCTAACCATTGAGTGATCCTCCCTCTGTGGTCACCAATTTCTGAGTGGCGTATCTTTGGAAAGATGTCTTGGGCATATTAAGTGTATTCATTTCCTTTCTTTTTTTAATAAAAATATTAGCATATGAAACATTTTGCCCATTGCTTTTTTCCCTTAAAAATATACCTGCAAAAACAATTTTATATATATATATATATATCTGCAAACTTTTCCATGTCTGCACATAAAGAACTCTGGCTCTTCCTTTTTTAAATAGCTGCATAGATTCCATTTGTATATATATTCCCTAATATAACCAGTCTCTCATTGATGATTAAGATGCTTCTGCTCTTAGGCTGTTCAAATCGTGCTGTAATGAATAACCCCACGTCATTTCCACGGTAGAAACATTTCTGTAAGATAGACTCTTTGAAGGAAAATTGCTGGATCACAGAGGGATAGCCATCATGATTTTGAGAAGTAATTCAAAAATTGCCCTGCCCCAATCTGAGTCAGTTACTAGAGAAGATTACTCCAGGTAACCTTCTCTAGTCATGGGCAGCGGAATGGCTAAAAGATTTAGGAAACTGGGTTTGTTCTGCTGTTAAAGCTTCCCAACTGAGATTGAACACGGGGTCTGTGGGAAACACGCTTTGTAACGCCCACAGAAGCTAGTGCCGCCTCAGCCTTCCAGAGACGAGTGAGGGTTGCTGAGGGGTGTGTCCTATTGTTCTTGTCTTGCTCAGGCACTACAGGAAGCCCACCGTGTCCTGAAACCAGGAGGAAGGTTTCTCTGTCTGGAGTTCAGCCAAGTAAACAATCCCCTCCTATCCAGGTTGGTATTGTTAACAGGGCTTGATTTTCACCATCCAGCCAAGGGTTTCCCATTCCCAAATGGATAGAAAACAGCCAGTAGCTTTAAGCAGGAACCTCTGAGTCCCTGAGTCCCTGAAGGACAGTGCCACTTCTGTGGTCAGCCAATTCTGAATGATAACACCTAGACCAGAAGAGTCTCAAACCAGTGACCAGAGACTCAAGTGGGCCTGCATATGTATTTTGTTTGGCTCATGGTTAACTTTAGAAAATTGACTTAGATGTCTATATTTTAAAATTGAGAAATTTTACATAAAAATTTGGATTTCCAACTTCAGCTGAGAAATCAGGAATATGGCAACCCTGGTTAAGCCCATATTCCCACATGGCAATAATCAGAGCTGGGTAGTAACTGCCCCTTCCCCACTTTTCTACTGCTGCTGCTAAGTCGATTCAGTCATGTCCGACTCTGGGCGACCCCATAGACGGCAGCCCACCAGGCTCCCCCGTCCCTGGGATTCTCCAGGCAAGAACACTGGAGTGAGTTGCCATTTCCTTCTCCAATGCATGAAAGTGAACAGTGAAAGTGAAGTCGCTCAGTCGTGTCCGACTCTCAGCGACCCCATGCACTGCAGCCCACCAGGCTCCTCCGCCCATGGGATTTTCCAGGCAAGAGTACTGGAGTGGGGTGCCATTGCCTTCTCCAGTTTTCTGGACCTTCCTAACTGTGCCTGTCACCACACCCTCAACTGGGTCACTTATTTCAGGTACTTGCTTGACCGCTATAGGCATTTTTGAGTTTATAATCCCAGGCTTAGACCTTCTTGCTTATTAACGGTCATGTTCTAATCTTAATCTTTTGCCTTTTTGTTTAGGCTCTATGATGTATATAGCTTCCAGGTCATTCCTGTCCTGGGAGAAGTCATTGCAGGAGATTGGAAGTCCTACCAATACCTTGTAGAGAGTATCCGACAGTTCCCATCTCAGGTACAAAAAAATCTATAGCTTACAACCCAAGGCTCCACAGTTGAAATCCAGGCAATTTCTGCTGTATCTTTCTTTGTGTTTTAGGAGGAATTCAAGGAGATGATAGAAGATGCAGGTTTTCAGAAGGTGACTTATGAAAATCTCACATCAGGCATTGTAGCCATTCACTCTGGTTTCAAACTTTATCTCCGTTAAGATTCTGAAGCGTGAACCAGTCACATCCTGTCAGAAGTCTGGAGCTGGAGGATAATCCAGTTAGTGTGACCAGCAGCAGGACATCTCTGCTTGAGGCTATGTGCCTTGGACCCACGTTCTGATGTGACCAATCTCAAAGTGAAAGAACCAAGTTCCTGTCACTTGACTGCAGCTTTCCTTAGGGGCTGCTTCAGGCCTTCTCCCAGAGTTATTTGTCTGTACTTTTACTTAAGTCCTATTTTTTTTGGGTGTGCAATATGTGGTTAAGGTAAAACCAGCACTAAAACTCAATTTTGAAGTGTATTTGTAGTTTCTCTGCCAGTGCTGCCTTCCAGAGGGATAATGAATCATTTGAATCCAATGATGATTTGAACCAGAAAACTTGCTAGCTATACCCAAGTTCACCTTTCAGCCTAGGACTAAGTCTGGGGCCAAAAGCCAAGGCCCAAAGTATAGGGCTAAGGATCACAACTAGAACTGTGCAACTGAAACACTAAATGAGTTTACAATTTTCGTGGATTTTGTCAGTTTCTTCTTGAGGGAGGTGAAAGAAATACACTTTCTTCATTATTCATTCAGTACTCTTCCACCAAAAGCCAGTATTGTGTCCTCGGTTCGAGTCATGAAGAAAACAACTTGACAAATCCTTGTTGAAAGAATAAATGTACCAGCAGACTTCTGCTTTCACATCTAAAAAATTGAGAGCTTGTCAGAATACATTTGAAGAAAGGATCTTATAGCCAAAAAAAAAAGTTTGGTAACTATCTAGCCAAGCCCCCTCCAGTGCTCAGCAGAGCGGGGCAGAGCTCTTATCTCCTTAATATAGTCCACTATATTTGATGTTAAAATCAAACCATAAATATTTTCAGTGTGGATGAAATTTAAGGGTTTTCTTTTTTGCAGGGGGGTAGGGGTGGGAAAAGGGCTGGTAAGAAATTACAGAAATCAACCTGGGAGTTGCTGGCAGTTTAATTGCAGAGACCTTGCTATTGTTGTTGAGTCACTAAAGTTATGCCCAACTCTTTGGGACCCCATGGACTGTAGCCCACTAGGCTCCTCTGTCCATGGGATTTCCCAGGCAATAGTGGGGTGGGTTACCATTTCCTTCTCCAAGGAATATTCCCGATGCAGGGATCGAACCCACATCTGCATTGGCAGGGAGATTCTTTACTGCTGAGCCACCAGGGAGGTCCTGCAGAGACCTCAGACAAGGCTATTTGAAATGTCTTCAGATGTGCTACCCTCTTGCCCCAGCACGGATGGGGTCATTTATGTGCCCTCACTCACAAGATCTTGCCCTGTCATTGAAAAGCTTCCAGATACAGCTGTCTATATACAAGTGTCTTAAAGAACAGCACCTAAGAACTTTTGATACAATGCTAAACCTTAGAAAAACTTTCAGCGTAGATTTTGTTTTCAGCCATTTGGAGCCTTTGAAATTAACAAGGATCAGGCACTGAAAAATCTTCATAGGCGATCAACCCAGTCCTATCAGTGGCAGTGATTCTCATATCTGAATCAAGAAATAAAAAGTTAAAAGCTGTCACTTTCTGGTGATATGGGCCAGGTCAAATTAGAACTCCCACTGTCCAGCTGTTTATGGCCTAAGAGCAGCTTTAGGCTCTTTGCTGGACTGCTTCTAAGAAGAGCTAAAATCGACAAGATTGATGCAGCTTTGGAGGCCGAATACCTGTCGGGTATCAAACAAATATAGCCAGATCACAAAAGTGGGAAAGCAGCTAGAAGAAAGGTGAATTACAGGAACCTTTTCAGTCTGTTCACATAAATCCAAACCTAAATCACCCCAATTGCAGCCCCCTGTTCCACAGTACCTCCTTATCTTTTTCCTGCAGAAAGCAGGAAAAACTCTTCTCCCATTTTAATTACCCTAAACAATTTTTTGCATTCTACCCTGAAACTTTCCCAGTCCTAACATTGTTCAGCTTCATCAGAACTTCTAAAACCCCAAGTTCTCATTAAGAAAAAGTCTCCCAAAGATGTTAGACTTAATACTATTCTTAAGACGGAGTCATTGATCAATTCAGATCTATCACTTCCTCTGTGTAGCTGTAGCCTGGCTGCAAGGTCTAAAACAAAGGAGCTTTACCTCATATAAACACTGAAAACAAAGGGAAACTAAAAGCCAGGACCTTCCTTGCAGTTTCCCAAGATGGTGTGGGTTGTTTTAGCCTCTGGATCATTTCATCTACAAAAGCTGTCTGCTTTATTTGCTTTTATTGAGATCTGTCTTCCTAAAACTGATAGCAGGAAAACTTTACTTATCCACAACTTTAATTGGGCCTTTTAATGAAAGCTTCAACTCACATGTGAACACGGCTAGTTAAAAAGCACAGCACAGCAGGCTTGTAAGTTTAAATTCCTGCAGACTTTATTAGAATCACATGGAGGACTGCTGCTCAAAAGCTTTTTCCCTTTAAGACCACCTTTAATCTCTAGAGTATACTTTGGCCAAGGCAGGGGAGGGTAAATGTCTACAGCCCAACAAATTTCTCATTAGCCCAACTTTCTCACCAGCTTATTTCCATTTTACAGCCACAGAAAACTTAAAGGAGTTATACGACACATTCATCTTCTCTTGAGACCTAAGGCCTAGAACAGTCTATAGCAGTTACCACAGAAGGAGCACTTAAGGAATGTATTTATCAGGTTAGGAGTACGAGTTTCTCTGCCATGCATTTCTCAACATGCACTTCTGAGCAGTATTCTTCCATGTACAACAGGAGCAGGCTGGGCAAGAATGAAACTCCAGAGTGTTGAATAGGCTAGTCTATTACATTCCACAAAAACTTCAAGGAATCACCCCCACCAACCTACCCAAGATCAAGTAATAGGCCATCTTCAATAGATTATTTGAACAAACGGTAATTAACGCACACTTCAACAGATTTATTTCTTTAAAGGAATGGATTTTGAAGAGAAAAAACATGGGGCAGAGAGGTATGGAATAGAAAATAAATACAAATGTAAGCTGTTTTACTAATTGCTTTATAACCACAAACTAGTACAGAGAATGCCCTGTACAAAACACAACAAAGGTTCAAAGATGGAGATGTTCCCTTAGGCAAGGCTGAAGACTTCAGTCTCTGGTATTTGGAATTTAGGCTGCAGTCCTTGTTTTTGGATGGATCACTGGGTGTGTGGCACAGTCCATGCTTTTAACCAGATTTGAACAGGAGAATGGCCACTTGGCCCAGGTAGAAGTAGATGAAGTGTTTGGTTTCATGTGTCACATAACTACCGAAGTTCCTCCCCACGATGCAGTGCCAGGTGGGGTTGTACTTCTTGTCAAACTCCTGGGAGGGGGGGGGGGGGGAGGTGGAGAAAAAACACAGAATTTTAGTGCTAAACCTGAGGTCAGAGTTTGCCTCCTAAACAGAGCCCGTAGGAGCAGAAAGGAGGAACTTCGGCATCTGCAAATTCTTAAAATGAAAGAATGTTCCCCAGCTCCAAATCGCCTACATAGTGCATTAATGCAAACATACTTGCAGTCTGAGCTAAACTGGGAATGGGGGCTGGGGAGGTAAAAGTCAGAAAGGGCAGCCTCTGAGAGTGCTTTGTTATCATGGTAATTACACCTTCTAACTTCTATAATATTCAGGGACAGCAGGTGACATCAGTTATAGTTTACCCTCTAGTATTTATCTCTAAAAGAACTAAGCTATCCTAGTGTATGACATGTACCCCCAAATCCAAGAGAATAGTATTTAGCCCAAAATATTGCCATTGTAACTCATTTTAGTATTGCTGAAAACAAAAGGCTTCCGAAAGAACAGAGCCTCAGTGAGCAGCTAAACCACTGGAGATCAAAATTTAAAGGACAAGACACTTGGTGCTCCACTGTCCCTGTAAAAAGAAAGCTGGAAGAAGAACCTGACAGCCACCTGGGCAAATTTTATCTTTACTGCCAACAGCCCTCTTCCCCCATCTATCCTGATGGTGCCAATCTACCCTACCACCTGGTCCTCAAGGCTAGCAAATTGCACTAATAACTTTTCCCTATTTTTCCCCACCCCCAGAAGCTCTAGGAACTAGAATGCCTATGTTAATTTCATCACTAGGTAACTCTAGGTAGGGGCCAAAGCTAGTCTTTCTCTGAAATCTTTCTCTATAAATGCATGAGAAGTGTCTGGCCAGTTACGCGAAATTTGGCTACTACTGTATTGTACACAGTGGGAACGTCTTTCAGATTAAGGGGAATACATTCTTATAGACTAGACAAACGCACTGCTGTTGCTGCCTTTGTCAGAAAAGGTATTTATTTCTGTTCCATCTGAAATCTTTCATCTTCTCATTCTCGACTGGAACCCTCCCACGACTTAGGCTGCCAGTTTCCTTCCCTTCTAGAAAACACAGCTCGAGAAGTTGGCAGACCTGCCAGCTTTCTACAGACTGCCATTTACCAATCCCCCAACCCACTCCCCAACCACCACCACCCACTTTCCCTCAACTGCCGACTGACTCCCCACTGGAGGCTGGCAAGATCTCCCTCCGACCCTGCTGGAAACACCCACGCAGCGCCCCCCTCTCCAACACCCAGATGGATCCTGGGCGCAGCAATCATGCAGAAGGGGGAACCGCTGCTCCCTGATCCTAGAAACCGTTGCTAGGTGGCGCTTTCCCCGTGGAGCTGGGTTTTTAAAAAAAAAGAAAAAAAAAAAAAAAACAAACTTCGGGCGCTTAGGGGCCGATCTTCAAGAGAAGTGCAAAATTCATTTGCGTCCTTTTCTGGAAACCTCTACACCGCGCCACCTTGCGTGCCCCCAAGGATCTCTGCCAGCGCTCTGGGGACGCATTATAGAGGGGAAGGAAGTTGTGACTTGCCCCAACAGTGCGCAAACTGCCCGAGCCCCCGCCCGCGCCCCGTCCTCACCTTCTTGATATGGGCCGCAATGTCCTTCTCTATATTATACTTTTCCAATGCCTGAGTAGCACACTCCACCGAGTCCTGTTGCATCTCCTCCGACATATCGGCATTCTTGATTACGGCCTTTCGGTCACACATGGTTACCTGAGGGGCGAGGCCAAGGCAAAGGATGAGGAGTTAGGAGTATGGGCTGCAGGCGCAGTTTCCCCGGTCCACTCCGCCCGCCCCACGCCACCCCGGGACGATGCCCCCCACCCCACTTCTCAGGAAGCGCGAGCCGCGCGAACAGAAGGCGGGAGAAGTCCTGTAGGGGACGAAGCTGGAGAGCGGAACCCCCTGAGTTTCTCACCAAGGAGCAGGGGCTGGCCGACTGCAACGGTCTCCTGGGGGAGGGGCTGGCGAAGCTCACACCCGCGTAGAGAGGCGGTCGCTACCGAAGCCGTGGCGCATCTAAGGAGCCCCACGCCAGCCGCCGCCGCCTAGTACCTAAGCCCCGCCCTTCTCCCGTCGACCCCGCCCCCGCCGAACGTCCCTATTGGCTTGACGCAACCCTTAGAACTCTCCCATTGGCCTATAGACTCAATGGTTCCCTCAGGGTCTTTCTCCTGCATTTTGTTGCAGACCACAATGCACCGCTCTAGGCGTCGGTTACCCCGGCAATGGGCCGCACGAGGTGAGGCCCGAACATCGGGAAGATGGTGCAGGGGCGGGGTGGCGAGGACGTACCCGAGACTAGAGAGATGATGGAAAGGGAGCTTCCGCTACGGCCGAGAGAAATGATTACAAATTTTCGGAGGTTGTCCCAGGATGCATTCGCGAATAAAGACAGTCTTTGGAAGTTGCGTATTCTACGTGCCCCCTCGCCCCCCCCCTCCCCAGGTCAGAAAGAACTACCCTTTCGACTGAGGTAGTCAGTCCCTTCACAAAAGGGTATCTCTTAAGCTGGGAGGACTTCGTGAGCAAGTGATCGGTGCAGTCTCAGAAAAGAAGCCCTAGGGTTTGGTTTAATGCTCTGCTGTCTCACTGTTGAAATTCTTTTTAATTTTTTTTAAAACAAGGAACGCCACATTTTGATATTGCATTGAGCCATGCAAATTATGCAGCCGGACCGCCTCTGAAATGTAGGGGGTGGGGGGTGTCGGAGATCCTCAGGAATGGAAGAGGGCTTCCTTATAAATTAAAGATTATTCCCAAGAGTGGGGTCTCCCGGCTGGGCAATGCTGATCTCCTTTAAGGGGGTGGGGGACCCTCTAGGTCGATTTGGGAGTGCTGATGTGGGGTGTGACCAGGGTAGGGCTTTTTGCTCTGATGAGGCAGTCTTTCCGGTGTGGGAGTTTCTTGGTGGCGATTTACCTCTAGGGCCATGGTGTCCTAATAAATAGAAAGGCATCCCTCAGGTATTTCCTCTGGTTTAGGGAGACTAACCACTTAATGGTTTAAAAAAAAAAAAAAAGAAGAAGAAGGACTTGGGGTGGGGGATTGGGAGCAGGGTCAAGTCTGGCTTTAAATATTTAAATGTTAGCCCTGTCATCTTACTAGATTTTTGGACCTCGGGGTTTCTAATCTGTAAAGGGACTAAATATAAAAGGAAACCACTACATAGATATATTGGGAGTATTAAATAAACTAGTGCATTTGAAGTTCTCTGCACATAGCAGGGGGTCGCAAAGAATCAGACACGACTGAGCGACTTCACTTTTTTTTTTCCTGAATTAGTGAGAGTGGGTGGTCAAGTAGAAATAGGCAGAAATATAAACAGAAAGCTTTTGGTTACACGGTTAAACTGGTAACTTGTTTATAGGCTCTCCTGGTGGCTCAGACGGGAAAGAATCAGCCTGCAATGGGGGAGACCCGGGTTCAATCCCTGGGACGGGAAGATCCCCTGGAGAAGAGAATGGCTACCCACTCCAGTATTCTTGCCTGGATAATTCTGTGGACAGAGGAACCTGGAGGGCTACCAGTCCATAGGGTCACAAAGAGTCAGACACGACTGAGAGACTATCGGTTTCATGCTTTCGTTCAATGCATTTGAAGTACTCTGCACATGGCAAGGGCTGGAAGAATTTTGCCAATAACTGTCAACTTAGGGAACCGTCCCAAGAGTCATGACAAGGTTTTGAACTAACACTTCAATGCCTATAATGTGTTTTTCAACTTTCATAAACAAGTTACCAGTTTAACCATGTAACCAAAGCTTTCTGTTTATATTTCTGCCTGTTTCTACTTGACCACCCACTCTCATTAATCCAGGGGGAAAAAAAAAGAAAAGTAAAGTTGCTCAGTTATGTCTGACTCTTTGCGACCCCATAGACTGTAGCCCGCCAGGCTCCTCCATCCATTGGATTTTCCAGCCAAGAATACTGGAATGGGTTGCTGTTTCCTTCTCCAGGGGATCTTCCTGACCCAGGGATCAAACCTGGGTCTCTGGCACTGCAGGCAGACTCTTTACCATCTGAACCAGCAGGGAATCCAGAGCCCCTTACAATTTAATCAAAGGCACACAAGAGTCAAAGAGAAACAGGTGGGAATAATCAGAAACTCTGGTAGGACACATGCTTATCAATTAAATTAGGAGGCTTTTCCCAGTTTCAGGTTTCCAATGGTGGGGTTATTTATTTGAGGACTTAATGTAGTTCTACCTGGTGTCACTCTTGAGGAAGAAGTTGAATTGGCAACAGGAGGGAGGCTGGGTTAGTGCTTCTACCTGACTTGGGTGTATGATTCAGAGCTAAGGAATCTATGATGCCAGAGCCTGAATCTCTCTTGGGGCCCTTTACTTTTCATAGACATAGTTTTACTCCCTGTGATCTATGGTTTGGCCAGATTCTCCTTGTTTAAACAGAGGAGCTGAGAGTTGTTAAAGGGATGAGATAGAACAGCCGCGGTGTATTGAGTGGTTGCCTGCCACCCGGTGCTTTGCATTCACTCAGATGTTGTTCACAACAGCTGTGCCTAGGACCCCTTTGCTCCTATCTCCCTCTTGCCATAACTTCTGCTCATTTAGATTTGAGTAGAAGGAGGCTCAAATGCCTCCTTCCCTAGGGAATCATCTCTACTTACCCTCTACCACCACATTCAGTTACTCTCTACTGAAATAACTATTATTTATTTCCTCTATGGTACTTGCCTCATTTATTCCTTCAGAATAAATTCACGTGAATTATCTCATGTATTTATTTGCTTGGTTATTATCTATCTGTCCCTGCCTGTCTTGTTCACTGCTACATCTTCAGCATCGAATTCAGCGTCTGCCACGTAGCATGCATTGACTTAGATACGCATTGAATTAAACATACCAGGTCTTGGTTCTTCCCTGGTGGTCTAGTGGCAGAGACTGCGCTCCCAGTGCAGGGGCCCAGGTTCTATCCCTGGCTGGGGGACTAGATCCCACATACTGCAACTAAAGATTCCGAGTGCTGCAACTAAGACCCAGCACAGTCAAATAAATAAATATTTTTTAAAAATACCAAGTCTTATTTCCCCATTTCACAGATTAGAAAACTGACTTTCATTAAAAGCTCAAGCTGCTATTTAATGAATAAATTCCAGGTCTGGATGACCCTAAAATCCATTCTCTTAACTTAAATATTACTCTAATACATTTAGCTAAGGAGCTAAGGAGACTGTGCATTTTTCTTACAGTTTGAAGAAAAGGAGATTGAAATGGGATGATATTAAGGTTTTCTAACAGATAAGAGCATTTGTTCAATAAATGCCTATAGGTTTTTTCCCATTTATAGTGCCTGCCTTCCCTAGAGTCTCCTGTGTTTTTTGCCCATCTCAACCAGCTCTTGACCCTAATTATTTCCTTTTAATTGAAGGAAGAGCACTGTCAGACACTCATGCTTTTCTGGCCTGTGTTTAACCCCAAGAGATCTTTTGGGGGTTATTGTTTCTAGGAACCAACTGCCTTTTTCATTCCTTTACCATTTATTTTTGCAAAATCATTTCTCATTTCCTATCTGCTTATAGGATATTTATTGAGGCAGGCAATAAATATCTCCTAGTTGTAAATGAAATATATTGTGCAGGATTTGGATGCTTGAAATATTCACCCAGAGTAAGTTACAGCCCCATCCTCAAGTTTCTGGTTCACAGTAACCTAATCTTTCCAACATCATAGGGGGCAAGCAGGTAACATTGAATGAGCTGAGAAAGGAGGTAGAATAGGGAGTGGAGGGGGCTGTGGCAAACAGAAAAACTTGTTTAAAGGTGCCAAGCAGGGAATTCCGTGGTGGTCCAGCAGTTAGGACTCTGTACTTCCACTGCAGGGGGCATGAGTTCAATCTCTGGTCGGGGATCCTGAAAGCGGTGGGGCCAAAAAAATAAAGGTGTCACGTTGCCACTTGGGAATATTGACCCAGTTTTGCTAAATCATCTGATTTTCAAGAGAGACCAGAAATTGGAATTATTTTTATTATAAATACATCATTTTCAAATGTTGGTCACAAATTCATTTCTTAAAACACAGTGCAGGACTTCCCTGGTGGCACAGAGGATAAGAACCCGCCTGCCAATGCAGGAGACACAGGTACAATTCCTGGTCCAGGAAGATCCCACGTACCTCAGAGCAACTAAGCCCACGGACCACCACTGGGGACCCTGCGCTCTAGGACCCATGAGCCACAACGAATGAGCCTCTGTGCCCCCAGGCTCCAACAGTACCTGAACCGTGAACTTCCAGATGTTCAGGCTGGATTTAGAAAGGGCAGAGAAACCAGAGATCAAATGGCCAACATCTGTTGGATCATAAAAAAAGCAAGAGTTCCAGAAAAACATCTATTTCTGCTTTATTGACTACGCCAAAGCCTTTGACTGTGTGAATCACAAAAAACCGTGGAAAATTCTGAAAGAGATGGGAATACCAGACCACCTTACCTGCCTCCTGAGAAATCTGTATGCAGGTCAAGAAGCAACAGTTAGAACTGGACATGGAAAAAGAGACTATTTTCAAATCAGGAAAGGAGTATGTCAAGGTTGTATATTGTCACCCAGCTTATTTAATTTATATGCAGAGTATATCATGCGAAATGCCGGCTGGATGAAGCACAAGCTGGAATTAAGATTTCCAGGAAAAATATCAATAACCTCAGATACACAGATGACACCACCCTTATGGCAGAAATCCTTATGGCAGAAATCGAAGAAGAACTAAAGAGCCTCTGATGAAAGTGAAAGAGGAGAGTGAAAAAGTTGGCTTAAAACTCAACATTCAGAAAACTAAGATCATGGCATCTGGTCCCATCACTTCATGACAAATAGATGGTGAAACAATGGAAACAGTGACAGCCTTTATTTTGGGGGGCTCAAAAATCACTGCAGATGGTGACTGAGGCCATGAAACTAAAAGACGCTTGTTCCTTGGAAGGAAAGTTATGACCAACCTAGACAGCATATTAAGAAGCAGAGACATTGCTTTGCCAATACAGGTCCATCTATTCAAAGCTATGGTTTTCCCAGTGGTCATGTATGCATGTGAAAGTTGGACTATAAAGAAAGCTGAGTGCCAAATAATTGATGCTTTTGGCTTTTGAACTGTGGTGTTGGGGAAGACTCTTGAGAGTCCCTTGGACTGCAAGGAGATCAAACCATTCAATCCTAAAGGAAGTCAGTCCTGAATATTCATTGGAAGGACTGATGCTGAAGCTGAAACTCCAATACTTTGGCCACCCGATGGGAAGAAATGATCCTGATGCTGGGAAAGACTGAAGGCAGGAGGAGCAGGAGATAACAGAGGATGAGATGGTTGAATGGGATCACCAACCCAATGGACATGAGGTTGAGTAAGCTCCGGGAGTTGGTGATGGACAGGGAAGCTTGGCGTGCTGCAGTCCATGGGGTTGCAAAGAGTCAGACACAGATGAGCAACTGAACTGAACTGATATATATATATATATATGTATTTGGTCTTTGTCCAAGGATCCTGGTACAGAACTCTTAAAACCTTTAAAAATACTTTAGTGCTAAGAGCATCATTTGTTACCATAAGGAGCCCCTATCAACTACACTGGTGTTTAGGTAATATGGTAACTCTTTGTGAGGAGAGGGGCAAGATGCTTTCAGATATACATATAGTTTCAGATATCTGGATAGCTGGTCACCAGAGGAAAGAAACAACCATGTGATCAGAGAGTTAAAACTTTCAGCCCTGTTTTGCTTCCCACATCCCATTGCCCTTCTTACCATCTCTGACTTCCTGGGATGGGAGAGTGGCTGAAGATTGAGTTCAGTCACCAGTGGCCATGCCCATGTACTGAATTCTCCATACAAACTCCAAAACCATGAAGTGCTATGAGGGTGGCGCACCCTGAGAAGACATGGGAACTCTGTACCACCCCATCCCCCAATACCCTGTCTTATGCATCTCCACCATTTGGCTGTTCCCGGTGTTGTATCTTTTATAATAAATCTGTAATAGTAAGTAGAGTACTTTCCTAAGTTCTGTGAGTCATTCTAGAGAATTATCAAACCTGAGGAGGCGATTGTGGGAACCCAAATTTGTAGTTAGCTGGGCAAAGTGAGGGTAACCTGGGAACACTGTTTGCAGCTGGCGTCTGAAGTGGGGACACTCTTGAGGGACTGTGCCTTTAGCCTGTGGGTCTGTACTGACACTGGGAATCAGTGTCAGAATGGAATTGTTGGATATCTAGTTGTTGTTGGAGAAGTGATGTGGAGAAATAAGTATTTCATGTTATAAAAACAAACAGGGAATTCCTCAGTGATCCAGTGGTTCAGTTCAGTTCAGTTCAGTGGCTCAGTCATGTCCGACTCTTTGCGACCCCATGAATCGCAGCACGCCAGGCCTCCCTGTCCATCACCATCTCCCGGAGTTCACTCAAATTCACATTTCCATTGAGTCCGTGATGCCATCCAGCTATCTCATCCTCTCCCGTCCCCTTTTCCTCCTGCCCCCAATCCCTCCCAGCATCAGAGTCTTTTCCAATGAGTCAACTCTTCGCATGAGGTGGCCAAAGTACTGGAGTTTCAGCTTTAGCATCATTCCTTCCAAAGAAATCCCAGGGTTGATCTCCTTTAGAATGAACTGGTTGGATCTCCTTGAAGTCCAAGGGACTCTCAAGAGTCTTCTCCAACACCATAGTTCAAAAGCATCAATTCTTCGGCACTCAGCTTTCTTCACAGTCCAACTCTCACATCCATACATGACCACTAGAAAAACCATAGCTTTGACTAGACAGACCTTTGTTGTCAAAGTAATGTCTCTGCTTTTCAATATGCTATCTATGTTGGTCATAACTTTTCTTCCAAGGAGTAAATGTCTTTTAATTTCATGAGTGCAGTCACCATCTGCAGTGATTTTGGAGCCCCCCAAAATAAAGTCTGACACTGTTTCCACTGTATCCCCATCTATTTGCCATGAAGTGATGGGACCAGATGCCATGATCTTCATTTTCTGAATGTTGAGCTTTAAGCCAACTTTTTCACTCTCCTCTTTCACTTTCATCAAGAGGCTTTTTGGTTCCAGTGGTTAGGACTTCACAATTTCACTGCTAAGGGCAGTGGGTTCAATCCCTGGTAGGGGAACTGGGATCTCACAAGCCCCATGGCACAGCAAAAAAAATAAATAAACAAACATGGTATCAGAAGTGATGTCAGAAAAGACACCACAGAAGGGAAGGGATGAAGGGACCTGCCTGTGATTACACAGTGAGTTAGTTATGGAACCAGATTTTGAAGATCTGATCTAACTCTAAACCTAGTGCTCTTTCCATCACATCACACAGGTTGGCTTTATTTACCCTTGGCTGCTGGAGATTTCACACTTTCTGGAAATAAATGGAGTGTGGCCTATTCTGACTACTTGCCATAGGATGTTTGCTGAATATATGCTGAATAAATGAGTGGGTACAGCACCAAAATGCCTGCACTCAGAGCTACATGAAGACAGTATCTGATGGAGTTTTGATTGGCAGCAGGGAGGGTTCAGCTCATCACAAGCCCCAGGGCTTGGGGGGCTGAGGGTGGGGTTCCATGAGAAGGCAAGAAAGTGGGGACTCAACAGCATTTCTGGTTTATCAGCACCATGTCATCAGATGCAGAGAGCCCAGGAATAGATCATTTCCACAGACCTCTGGAAGTTCAGATGATGCTACAGTAAACCCACTATGATTCCACAAAACAGAAACCCCTGAGACATATCCTAAATTATGATTTTTACCCTCATGATTTTTAGCACACCTGCACCCTACTTCTGTTGTTATTTCTTCAACATTTTTTCTTTAGCTGAACTCTCTATTTTTAATAAGCGTATTTTTAAAAGGTAAATCTGGATCATTCCATAAATGGAAAACTAGTCTCATTCATTATAAATAAAAGATAACTATAAAATATAAATAATATTAAAATAGAAAATGTTGGACTTCCCTAGTGGTCCAGTGATGAAGAATCGCCTGTCGGTGCAGGGGACGTAGACTCAATCCCTGGTCCAGGAAGATTCCAGAAGCTATGGAGCAACTACATCCATAGGCCACAACTGCTGAAGCCCATGTGCCCTAGAACCAGTGTTCCACAAGAAGGGAAGCCAGCACAATGAGAAGCCCATGTACCTCAACTAGAGAGTAGCCCCTGCTCACCACAACTGGAGAAAGCCTACGTGCAGCAACGAAGACACAGTGCAGCCAAAAGTTAATGAATTAAATTTTAAAAGAATATAAAAGGTTTGTCCTCATAGTGCTGAGCTTACCTGGGACCCCACTAGTGATATGTGTCCCACACTTGGGCAATACTGCCCTAGAGGAGAGTTCTTAAGGAGGGGCGGGTCCACGTATGGATTGCAAAGGTTTCACAAGTCCCCAGGAGTTATGCACAAGATATGTGTTGTGCTCACAAGCATTTTTCCAGGAAGAGGATCTATACCTTCCATCAGAGGCACAAAAGGATTCAGAACCCAAGGAGGATAAAGAACAATTGCTCTACAATAACCTCTACTCCTGGAATGAATGCAAGATTCTCTCACCATGTCCTACTAAATTGACCCATCTGGGATTCCATAGCATTGCATACCTGGGCAACTCACTCTACTCCACTCCTAGCTGCTAAATTTTCTTGAGAAGCCTTCTGAACCTGAAAACATGCATTTTCTACTCTTCCTACCGGAAATCATATTTAGAGGGAGGCAAAACTGAGAGCATAGGCTTCGGAATCAGACATACCTGGGAAAAACCTAAGTTGTATGTCCTCCTATGAGTTAGTTAACCTCTCAGAGGTATAGTTTCCTGATTTTTAAAAAATATATATTTATTTGTCTGCGCCAGGTCTTAGTCTTGGCATGTGGGATCTAGTCCCTTGACCAGGGATCTAACCCAGGCCCCCTGCATTGGGAGCACTGAAGTCTTAGCCACTGGACCACCAGGGAATTCCTTGATTTTTAAATGGAGATAATACCTTCATTGGAGAAGGAAATGGCAACCCACTCCAGTATTCTTGCCTGGAGAATCCCCATGGACAGGGAAGCCTGGTGGGCAACAGTCCATAGGCTTGCAAAGAGTTGAACATGGCTGAAGCGACTTAGCAATACTTTCATTGTAGGGTGGTAGCAAGGATTATATTAAAGAATACATCTTAAAGACATAGCCAAGGGACTTCCCTGGTAGTCCAGTGGTTAAAATCCTGAGCTTCCCAATACAGGGGGCCCGGGTTCCATCCCTGGTCAAGAAACTAGATCCCACATGCTGCAGCAAAGATCCTGCTTGCCACAACTAAGACTCAGCACAGCCAAAAAAAAAAAAAAAAGACCTAGCCAAGGTCCAAAAGATGGTAGCTACTGCTGACTTAGACCTTATTATGTGCCAAGCATCTAGGACACATTATCTCCTTGACTTCTCACAACTCTATGAGGCAGATGGCAAGAGCCATTGGTCTCTGCCTTACACAGACGAGGAAAATGAGGCTCAGAGAGGTGAAGTCCCTTGCCTAAAGTCACAGTAGAAAATGACAGGCGATTTGAGCCCTGCTCGGTTTGAATCCACAGTCCCACATAGTAGACGGAGCCTCTGAGCTGCCCCCACCCCCCACCCAAGACAAATGGAGCCAGCATCTCTGGCACCTGGCAGGAGCTCCCTAAATATATGTTGGGTGGATGGAAGAAATAATAATTCAAACTAATTCAGCATTGTTTCCTCTCAAACTTGACCCTAGATTGGTCCTTGACTGTCTTGCTCTACTCTGAACAGATTTCATTTGTACTTTAGTCCCCAGACTTTTCCAGGGCCCTCAAAAAGCCCTTTGGAATTGTCCACAAGCACACTGAGGGATTTCTTGCAGGGATTGGAGCTCAACCCTCCCAAAATAGGTGACACAAAACCACAACCTGCTCCACCTCCACCTGGCCACTGGCCTGGGACCACACACTATCCCCAGCCCTGTCCAGCAATCACTTTTCAAGATTTTCTGGGACCTCAAGCCCTTTCCGTGGACTGTGAGTTCTGTCACCAACCTAGCAGCTCCAGCACTCCCTTATCTGAAAGGAAGTGTGAAGAATATGACCTTGTAGTCCCCAGAGTTGATTCAAGAACCCCTATTCAGAAAGGAGGGGCTCTGTGGGAGAGTGTGCAAGGCCTTAGGTCTCAATCTAGAACCTTTCTCCCCATGAAGAAGGGCTGGCACTACCCTGGTACTGGCAGGGGAACTGAGTTTTGGAGCCAAGTACTGTACTGCAGTGCAGAGAGAATGAAGCCAGGCAGACCTGGGACAACTCAGGGAACAAAACACTTCCCTCTGGCCCATAGCCAAGCCTCGCCTGAATGGGCAGATACCTCCAAGGCCTGACTGCTCAGCCTCCTGTACATGGGGGCAGCAGATAAATTTAGGCACATCCAGAGAGGCCTAGTCAGTTAGCAGCTCCCAGTCAATAAGCAGAATAACCTAGAGGAGAGACTAAAAGTGCAGACTTTGAAGACAGGCAGAATTGAGTGTGCAGCCTTACCCTGCCCCTACTAAGACGTCTGACCTTGTGTAAGTGACTCTACCTCTGAGCCTCAGTTTCCTCATCTGTGAAATGGGGATTGTAATAGTCCTTGTTTCTCAAAGACTATGTGGAGATTGAGATGGTACATATAAAGCAGGTGATTTAGAGAATCTCGTGGTGGTCCAATGGCTAAGACTCCATGCTCCCAATACAGGGTGCCCAGATTCAATCCCTGGTCAGGGAGCTAGATCCCATATGCTGCAACTAAGAGTTTGCATGCCATTATCAAAAATCCTGCATATTGCAACTAAAGATCCTGAGTGCCACAACTAAGATCCAGTACAGTCAAATAATGAATATTTTTAAAAATAAAAATAAATAAAAAATAAAGAAAGTGGTAAAGGACTTGGCAGGGCTTCCTTGGGGGCTCAGAGATAAAAGGATCCACCTGCCAATGCTAGAGACATGGGTTTGATCCCTGGGTCAGGAAGATCCTCTGGAGCAGGAAATGGCAACCCACTCCAGTATTCTTGCCTAGAAAATTCCATGGACAGAGGAGTTTGGTGGGCTACAGTCCATGGGGCTGCAAAGAGTCGGATACAACTTAGCGACCAAAACAACCACCACCACAACAAAGGTCAATGATGCTAGCTATCAATTATCGTTAATGGTACCCTAAACCAGGATTCTTTACTTCAGTGCCAACATTTTGGACTAGAAAGTTTTTCGCTATGTGGGGGGCTGTCCTGGGCATTGAAGGATGTTTAACAGCATCATATCCCTAGCCTCTGCCCACTGGAAGTCAATTGCACTCCCAGTTGTTAGCCAAAAATGTCTGCAGACAGGAAATTCCCTGGCAAACCAGTGGTTAGGACTCCACGTTCTCCCTGCCAAGGGTGTCAGTTCAACCCTGATTGGGAAACTAAGAGTCCACGACCAAAAAAACCAGTCTGCAAACAGTGTCAAATGTCCCCTGGAGAGTAAAATTGCTCCCCCCACTCCAGTTGAGAACCAGTGCCCTACATAATCTAGGATGAGTCTGAATGCCTCAGATCCCTCAATTCAGAGCCCTGAGTAAGGCCTACTTACAAAGGGATGGAATGTCTACCAATTACAGAACAAGTTCCCTCCTGCACAGACCGAGGCAGGACCTGACTCTGAGTATGAGCCGCCTCTGACTCACTAGGTGACCTTGCTGTCACTCTTTAATTATATGCAAAGTGGCCCCAAGGAAAATCTCAGTTATTCTAGGGCTCCAGAAAATGGGACAGCTGGCTGGTATCTGACTTCTGGCATCTCCATTCTTCTTAACTGACTGGGAGAAAACCTGGCTTCCCCAGAACTCAAGAGTTCATTCAGACCTTCATTCATTGTTGTGGTCCATCCATGGGTTGAAAAAGAACTTCCAGACACTAGGCAGAATGAAAGGAGAATAAAGTTTACTAGGGCAGGGGAGGGGGGGTTGCTGTCAGCATAGAGAGCCGACTTTCTGATAATCAGGGAGAGCCAACCTTGAAATCGAGTCCTTGGTCTGTTTCTATAGCCAGCGGGGGACAAGGAGCTGGGTAGGGGTCTTGAGAGTCATTTGCTGATTGGATAAGGGCTTCCTAGGTGGCGCTAGTGGTAAAGAGCCTGCCTACCAATGCAGAAGACGTAAGAGATGTGGGTAAGATCTCTGGGCAGGGAAGATCCCCTGGAAAGGGCATGGCCACCCACTCCAGTATTTTTGCCTGGAGAATCCCATGGACAGAGGAGTCTAACGGGCTATAGTCCGTAGGGTCGGAAAGAGTCGGCCACGACTGAAGTGACTTAGCACACACGCACATATACTGGAGGAGAGAAGAACAAGGCAAATACCTTCTCCTTATATGGGGTGGGAGGGGAGACAGGACATACTACTCAGGAGGGCTCAAAAATTCCCCAATGGTTACAGCATGGCAGGAAGGGCGATAAGGGTCTGTTTTTTTCTGTTTCTGCATTCCAAGACCCTTCTCCTTCACCGTGTTGCTTTATCCTTGGGGCATCACATTCATGAGTGCTGACAGAGAGCAAGGTCCAGTGGCTAAGACTCAGTGCTCCCAATGCAGGGGGCCCAAGTGATCGAGTCAGGAAACTGGATCCCACACACCGTAACTAAAGATCTCACATGCCACAATGAAGACTGAAGATCCCTCATGTTGCAACTAAGACCTGGCACAGCAAAATAAATAATAATAATTATTTTTTTTTTAATCAGTAGGGACTTCCCTACAGGGGCAGTGACTGAGACTCCATGCTCCCAATGCAGGGGGACCCGGGTTCAATCCCTGGTCAGGGAACTAGATCCCACATACTACAATGAGAGATCCAACATGCCACAATTTTTACCAAGTTCAAGTTTCCTTGGCTCATCACGTGTAAGCTACAGTTGTTTACTCGTCTGTAGGCTGCCAGACTCCTCTGTTCGTTGGATTCTCCAGGCAAGAATGCTAGAGTGGGTTGTCATGCCCTCCTCCAGGGGGTCTTCCCTGACCCAGGGATTTGAAGCCGTGCCTCCGGAGGCTCCTGCATTACAGGCGGATTCTTTACTGCTGAGCCACCAGGGAAACCCTATAGAACTAGAGAGAGAAGCAATGAGAAACTAAAGTCAAAAGGCAGAATAGAGAGGGAGAGGCAGTAAGGAAGTAAAGAAAAAAGGGTCTTCAGTCTTGCAAAATATCTCTAGGAAGGGCCAGCCTTTGGAATGGGTATGTTAATCTCTTCTTTTTATTTGCACCCATTCACAGGTGGGCAGGGTCAGATAATCTCTCTATGAGCTGAACCAAGGAACCTGAGTTTGAGAAGCAGCATCCTTTGAGGCAACCACAATGAAAAGCAAGTCAAAGATACAGTTCTAACATGGAGTCGGAATCGGTTCTTCTCTGCAACACAACTCTCAGCCAAATAAATAAATAATAAATAGAAAGAAATACGTATTTTTCTTCATCCGTTTCCTAGGTCACAGCTCCCAAACCTGTGGAATTTTCTGAGCAACAAGAGCATTATTATAACATCTTTTGTTATATTTGGTCTCACGTCCTCAGTTCTGAAAACATTTCAGATCCATAAAGGTACAATGAGTGTCTTGTTATTCATAATAAGCTCCTTTCCACTACAAATGGGTTTCTGCTAATGAGCTGACTTTCGGAAACCACCTAAGATGGGGAGCTGGTTGTCAGTGGAGCCAACCATGGGATTAAAGGCTTGGAAATGTCAGTCCCATCCCTGGCCCCCAAGGGGGTAAGAGGGGCTGGAGTTTGAGTTCAGATTCCAATGATCAATGATTTAATTGGGCTTTCCTGGTGGCTCAGTAGTAAAGAATCTGCCTTCCAATGTAGAACACCTGGGTTTGATCCCTGGGTTGAGAAGATCCCCTGGAGAAGGAAATGGCTACCTACTTGAGTATTCTTGCCTGGGAAACCCCATGGAAAGAGGAGACTGGCAGGCTAAAGTCCATGGGGTCACAAAAGAGTAGGACACAATTTCGCGACTAAACAACGATTTAATCAACCGTGCATGTGTAATAAAGCACCCATAAAACCCCAAAAGGATGGGGTTCAGGGAGCTTCCAGGTTGGTGAACATGTGGAGGTTTGGCGAGGGCAGTGTGCTGAAGAGTGCATGGAAGCCCCCCACCCTTCCACCATACCTTGTGTCTCTCCCATCTGGCTGTTCCTGACTTACATCTTTTCATAATAAACCAGTGATTTAGTAAGTAAAATGTTTCTCTGAGTTCTGTGAACTGCTCCAGCAAATTAATTGAACTCAAGGAGGGAGCTGTGGGTACCTCTGACTTACAGTCAGTTGATCAAAAGTACAGGTAACAACCCAGGCTTGCAACTGGTTTCTGAAGTGGGGCTGAGGGGTAGTCTCATAGAACTGAACACTGGACAGTGGAATCTGATGTCATCTCCAGGTAGATGGTGTCAGGATTGAGCTGAATTCTAGGACATCAGCTCGTGTCCAGAGAATTGCTTGTTGGTATGAGGGAGACTCTCACTCCCCACACACATTGTAATTGGTGACCAGAACCCTATTAGGGATGCACAAGAGAACCAAACAGGCAAAACCCCTTCTTCATGGAACTTATATTCTAACAAGTGAATAAAGATAATAAACAAGCAAAAATATGTCTGACTCTGATAAGTGCAATGGATAAAAAAATAGAATAAGAGAACCAAAGGGGACAGAGTGAGGGATCTTGTCTTAAATAGAGGTTTCCAGGCAGGGCTCTCTGACAAGATGCCATCTGAGCCAAGACTTGATGACCTGGCTATTGGGTAGAGGATAAAGTGTGCAGAAGCCAGGGGGAGCAGAGAGACCAGGCCAGGACCCTGCAATAGTCCAGGTGAGAGGTGATGGTGGCTTGGACCAGGACAGATGCAGCAGAGGTAGGGTGAGAGGTGGCTGGATTCTGGATATATTCTGGAGGTGGAGCGGACAGATTTGCTGATTGATTAAATGCAGGGTGAGGGAAAGAGAAGAGTCAAGCATGACTCCAAGACTTATGATCTGAACAGTGAGAAGAATGGATTGAGATGGGGAAGGCTGGCCAAAAGAGAAACAAAAAGTTGTTTTGGCTATGTTAGTTTGAGATGCCTATTAGAATTTCAAGTGGAGATGTTAAATATGCAGTTGAATATATGTGTTCTGGGAAGAGGTCCAGGCTAGAGCTATCATTTGGGGAGTCATCAGATTATAGATGACATTTAAAGCCGTGGGACTTGATGAGATCACCACCAGTGGGAGGAATATGTGTAGACAGAAGAGGTAAGGCTTATCCAGGTAGCAATATCCTCTGAGCTTTCACTGTAGGCCAGGCCCCAAGCTAGGTGTTAGGTATGGAGATGTAAATCCCTCAGCACTTGCCCAAGAGAAGCTCCATTACTTATTTAATTTTTCCTGCCTAAGTGCTTTGGCCAATTAGAGGATAAACATTGAGAATTCCTGCCCTGTGTCTTAGTCACTTGCTCATTTTTTCAAGAGATATTTTTCGAACACCTAGTTGGTACAAGGCCCCCAACTAGGCAGGAGGGACATAAAAGGGAGCAACTCGGATGTGGCTCCTGTTCTTCATGGAGTTTATATTTTGTGTGTAGAGGAAATGGACAATGAGTGAGATGCACATGGTATTTTGTTATAGCAGCCCAAACAGACTAAGACAGAGTCCATTCACTTTTCAGTCCATCCCCCCAAACCAGCTTATCAAGGTTATCAAAGTGACCACCATGCTGCTAAGTCCAGTGGCCAGTTCTCAGCATCCTTCATTGATGGACTTGTTGCCCTCCTCTGAAGCTCATTCTTTGCTCGGCTTCCGGCATCCCTGGAAGAGTTCCCCTCTGTCTCGCTGATTGTTCCTCCTCAGCTTCATCTACCTGCTCCAGCTCTGCTTCCTGACCTCTAAAGGATGAAGCGTCCTGGGCCTCAGTCTTTGGACCACTTCACATAGTTTCCATTTTCAAGTCTTTGAATACCACCTCTATACTCACGACTCTTATCTTAGTCCATTCAGGATGCTGTCACAGAGTATCATAGACCAGGTGGCTTATAAACAATAGACATTTATTTCTCACAGTTCTGGAGACTGGACGTCCAAGATCAAGGTGCCAGCATGGGCAGCTTCTGGTGAGGGCCCACTTCCTGGTTCACAGATGACCATCTTCTTTCTGCATCCTCACATGGTGGAGGGGGTGAGGGAGCTCTCTGAGGCTTCCTGCATAAGGGTCCCAACCCTATTCATTACCTAATTATCTCCCCCAAAGCCTCACCTCCTAATACTATCACATTGGGGGTTAGGTTCCAACATATGAATTTTGGGAGACATATAGTTTACAGTCTATAAATATATAGACTATTTATACATATATAAATAGTCTATGTGTGTTAGTCCCTTCCCTGGTGGCTCAGCTGGTAAAGAATCTGCCTGCAATGCAGGAGACCCGGGTTCGATCCCTGGTTTGGGAAGATCCTCTGGAGAAGGAAATGGCAACCCATTCTAGTGTTCTTGCCTAGGAAATCCCATGGATAGAAGAGCCTGGTAGGCTCCAACATATGAATTTTGGGGGATACATAAACATCTATAGGAACCCCAAATTTGTAGTTGCCAGGAAGAAGTATGGGTAGACTGGTAACCCCACTTGTGCCTGGCATCTGAACTGAGGGTAATTCTTGTGGGACTAAGCCCTTAACCTGGGGCAGGGGAGGTCTGCACTAACTCTGGGTAGTTGTGAATTACTGGACACAGAGTTGGCATTGGAGAATTGATGTGGAAAAATGACACATTTGGTGCCAGAGGTGGTGTCAAAAGAAGATGTCAAAAGAGATACCGTGGTAGTCCCTGGGTATCTGCCCAGTGCTAAATATACAGACTTCAATAAAAACAAAAATTATAAACCACAGATAGGAGAAAAGAAAAAAAGATAAATAGTGATACCAAACTTCTGGATGGGAAAGCCAAATATAGCAAGAATGGAAAAATCTTTCCCAAGTAAATTTATAGATTTAACACCATTCCAGTGAAAAAACTAGAAGGTGCTATATAGAAATTGATAAAAAGATTCTAGAATGTACTTAGACAAATCAACTGGCAAAAATTCTGAGGGGATAAAAGGAATAGTAGAGGATACCTAGGCTTTTCTCAGGTACAAACTGGGAGGAAAGTACGAGGCTGGGGTCACACAGGTCTTGGCAGCACTGAAGACTAACTTACTAAGTCAGGGACCTGAAGATCAAAGAAGGTTTGACCAGGCTAAAGACTGAGGAGGCAGAGGCGGAGAAATCAATGTTCTAAGAAGAAATAGCCCCTGCAAGACAGAGTACAGGCTCTGAGACACAGCAGATCCTGGAGGAGCTGGCAGTCTGGGAGTAATGGGAGATGAGGGAGAGACTGGAGGCAAATCACAAAGGGTCAAGATAAAGGAGAACAGATAGGGCTCTCTCCAGAGGGACAGACACTGTCTCCTCCACCGCTGGGACCCTAGTATCTAGCGCAGTGCGCACAGTAGGTGTTCCAGAAATAGCCTGCAGATCTTTTCATAACTACGTTTAAGGACTTGGTTGTTTTAACATCTGCGGGGTATTCAGAACTGCACGTTTCCAGTGTCGTTCTGATCCTCTGGATGGACCCTGAGATGCTTCCAGTTTCTTAGGGAATCACAGTTACGAAATTCTGAATTTCCCAGCAGTTTGAATATCACCCCCCTTGCAGCCTTCCTCCTCAGGCCTGAGAGGGATCACTGGCTTTTTGCTTGGTCCTCTTCTGCTTTCCCTCTGGCTTCCCAACAAACACCCTTTTGCTCTGCACAGCTCCCCTAGGAGACTGTGAGACTATATTCCCCTCAGGTTCTCGCCTTCCCCCAGCTTTGAGTGTCTCATCCCATTTACAATCATCCTAGTCAGGGATATACAATAAACATTTGTATGAGCAGCTGAAATACTTAGGATTTACACGTATAATCTAACCCAGCCGGGCTCTGACTTACATTAGGGCTTCTCACCCTACGTCACTGGTGGCTTTAGAGTGAAAAAGGAAGAACGCCCCTGCTACCTCCACCTAACTATGGTTAGGAAAAGCACCAAGCTCTTTTCTGTTCTCCCAGCTTTCTTTGCAAATGCTCTTCCTTCTGCCTGGAATGCTTTTACTTATTTACTTAATTTTAACAATAAACTGGGTCTTCCTTGGTGCATGCAGGCTTTCTCTAGTTGCAGCCACAGAGGCTACTCTTCAGTTGCGGTGCCCGGGCAGCTCATGGACTGAGAACACGTGCTTCACTAGCTGTGGCACGGGAGCTTAGTTGCCTCCCAGCGCGTGGGATCTTCCTGGACCAGGGAGGGAACCCAAGTCCCCTGCACTGGCAGGTGGATTCTTAACCACTGGACCACCAGGGAAGTCCTGGAATGCTTTCTTCGCCTCTCCTCATGTACCTGGTCAACACTAGCTGCAACTTCAGGTGTCAGCTCAGAAGCCACCCCCTCCAGGAAGCCTTCCCTGAACACCCCACTCAGCTCTAGGTTAAGGGGCTGCAGGAGCACCCATTGCCATTGTCCCTTTAGTTGTCTGTGAACAGTGCTGGTCTTGATCACTCTTGTGTCCCTGGAGCCCAGCACACAGCCAGGCTGTTCTGTGGCTCCGTAAATACCCAGTTGAATGAATGAACAAATGTCAAGTGGGCAAGGAGTGGGGAAAACCATCAAAGTCCCAGATGCCAGAGACACAAGCCTGGGCTTTTTAGAGCTGGGGTCAGAGAGTTTCACGAGGGGGAGAAAAACCTCTGGTCTTCTGCAGGCATGGTCAAGGAGTATACCACAACGAGAAAAACTGGCAGCCCACGAGAAGGATGGAATAACAAAAGAAACTGGTCCCCAGCTGCCTAGCTCCAGGGAACGTTTGTCAATGTGACATTCACAGAAGCCCTGCACATGTGCTGGCTGAGGGGGAGAGTCAGCCTCAGCCAGACAGAAGGAAATTCAGCTACTGTGCACATGTTAACACTGGGGGAGGGATGGCTCGGAAGGCTGGGCTTTTTTGTTTTTGTTTTTTTAATTTATAAAATCTCCAAATATGTTCTGTATTTGTTTTTACCTTTAAGGAGTGTGTGAACTTTTGAGATGCTGTTACCAAGTTATACTGATGCAGTTCATTAAAAATCTTCTTAGTACAGGGACTTCCCTGATGGTCCAGCAGCTAAGGCTCAGTGCTTCCATTGCAGGGGGCATGGGTTCAATCCCTGGTCAAAGAACTAGAGCCCACATACCTCAGTTGTATCCGACTCTTTGTGATCCCATGGACTGTAGCCCATAGGCAACTCTGTTCATGGGATTCTCCAGGCAAGAATACCGGAGTGGGCAGCCATTTCCTTCTCCAGGGGATCTTCCCTACCCAGGGATCGAACCCAGGTCTCACATTGCAGGCAGATTCTTTACTGTCTGAGCCGCCTGGGAAGCCCCAGATCCCACATATCACAACTAAAAGATCCTGAATGCTACAAGGAAGACTGAAGATCCCATGTGCCTCAACTAAGACTCGGAACAGCCAAATAAATAAGTAAATATCTTTCTAAAATCCACTTAATAAAAAATTGGGTGCAAATTATAGGATGCTATTAAATCAACACATCTTCTTGCTGCATCAGAAAACATTATCAGCGCTGTCATTAATTGTTTCACACCCCTTCCGCCCTTTGCTCATGTTCCTGGTTCACTCTGGTTTCCAAGGTATGTGACAGACTGGAAAATGTTTAGGGAAAAATTCTGGGTTGAGGGTAAGGAATTTAGGGCTTAGAAAATAAAACCTGAAAAACAAAATCAAAAAAAAAAAAAAAAAGAAAAGAAAACCTGGTGAACTTGAGAAGTCCGTTTGTCATTTTATACTTCAGTTTGCCTTTTCTAGAGCTAGAACAACTCTTCTTTAAGTATTAGTTAATGAAATTAACAGGTGTTTATTAAACACTTACTGTGTACCAACACACAGGACTGTAAAGGAAAAGGATTGGTCCCAGTGATTCTTCACCTTTTTTGTGGGGAGTTGAGGGGTGTAGATTTACAGATCTTTGAAAATTATAAACTGCACTGATAAACTGTATGGTAGCCACTGGCCACATTTGGCTATTAAAATCAAAATTAATTAATTACCATGAAATGCAATGAATAGTTTGGCTTCTCAGCTGTAGCAGCCACCTTTCAAGTGCTTAAAAGCTACATGTAGCCACATGTGATTACTATACAGAACTCAAGTAAGAGAACATTTCTATTTTCATACAAAGTTCTACTGGTTAGCACTGCGCTGGTATCCTTCCAGAATCAAGACTTTCTTGTTCATGTGCAATATTTTGTGTCCAACTTTACAACTTTTACAGCTTCGCAGGGTGGTGTTTGTCGGGGTTGGGTGGGGAGGCAGTGCTCTGCTGACAGCCAAAGCCTATGGATCCAAGAAAAAGGATCCCTGACACAACAAGCTATCTGACGCCTCCATCTCAGAATACAGGACGTTGGCAAAAATAAAGCAAGGAGGCTGCTACAAATTCAGCATGCTCACTGCTGTAGATATACCTCACATAAAATCAGGCCCTTGTGTTCCTACTCTGGCCACATTTACAGAAACATCAGTTCAGGGACTTCCCCGGTGGTCCAGTGGCTAAGATTCTGAGCTTCCAATGCCGGGAAGCTCGGGGAACTAGATCCCGCATACCATAGCCAGGAGTTCGAACACCTTGAACTAAGACCTGATGCAGCCAAATAAATAAATTAATTAAAAAAGAAAAAGAAACATCAGTTCATTATCCAAAAATAATTGAAGATATTAACAATTTTCTACAGTCTCTTAGAGAAAACACCAAATATTCACGGTGTACTGCAACTCTACTTGAATTATCTTTCCCATCTTTCTTCCCTTCTCATCCTCCCACACATGGCACTTGCTTCCCTGAAGCTCTCTGCTCCTCCTTCCAAACTCTCTTCAGATCTCCTAGTTCTGCTGCTGCTTGTCCCCTTCCTCCCCTGCACAGCTCAGTTCTTAATTATGTAGTTCTCCAGAATGTTCCACTTGACTCCAGTGCACAAATATAGTGGCAAAGAATGACAGAAAGCTCCCAGGGTACAGCGGTCAGAAACATATTCCACAGTGACCCAGCCCAAGCCCTCCCTGCCAGCCTGGACTAGTCTCTCTGAGATGACTCATATTCCCACCAATGCTTTACTGCCATCACTTCCTCTTCTGCCCACTCCTCCCAAGGGCCAGGGTCTGGGAGAAGCTCCTGACTGAGCCTAGCAGAGAAGAAAACATTTTGCCTGAATGCCAGAGGGGACTGATGTCATAGGCAAAGGGAGGAAACCAGATGGGCAGGTTCATAGAATGTTTTATCCCCAGTGTTAATTGTTTTCTTATTATTTTTTACTGGGCACTGCCCTGCTCTCTCGTAGGGAGTAAATGCACGGCTTGCTGTGGGAAATGCCTTAACTCTTAACTGTCTGCCAAGGTCAAAGGATCCTTTTTAATCTGAAGACAATCCCATGGTGCCATTCTTATCATCACATCAGGAATGATAAATTTTATTGAGCTCCCATACAGTTTGCCTTTCCAGACTGTTCATGGGATCTTAAAGGAAATCAACCCCGAATATTCATTGGAAGGACTCATGCTGAAGCTGAAGCTCCAATACTTTGGCCATCTGATGTGAAGAGCTGGCTCATTGGAAAAGACCCTGATGCTGGGAAAGATTGAGGGCAGGAGGAGAAGGGGACGACGGAGGACGAGATGGTTGGATGGCATCGCCGACTCAAAGGGCATGAGTTTGAGCAAGCTCCGGGAGATGGTGAAGGACAGGGAAGCCTGACGAGCTGCAGTCCATGGGATTGTAAAGAGTCAGACACGACTGTGCAGCTAGACAACAACAACACAGTTTAAATGAAAACTCCTCCCTGTGGGAAGAGCAGGTCTATCCCACGTACCTGAAGTCTCCCATGCCCACCCACCAGCACCTGCTCATGCACCTGGGATTCTGTTTTCAGTACAGAGGGGACATATAGCCTAGAACTGTCATACCTCTTTTTTCCTTTTACAGGTTTTTTTGTTGTTTTGGCTGCACTGTGTGGCGTGCGGGATCTTACTTCCTTGATCAGGGATCAATCCCATGTCCTCGCAGTGGAAAAATGGATTCTTAACCACTGGACTGCCAGGGAAAGCCCAGTCATTACACTTCTTAACCTTCCTTCTTGTATCCTCCACGTGTATCTGAACTCATCGCTGTCCATCCTTTTGCAGATCACTTCCATCTGCTTCATTCCCCATCTTGGAATGATAACCACTGCCTAGCCAGTGCCCCAAGCCAGAAACCTGGGAATCGATCTGGAGTCTTCCTCCTTCTCAAGCCCCCGTGACCAATCTATCTCCAAATCCTATGATTCTGCCCTTGGGATATCTCATCTCCTTAGCATCTACCTCCATCACCTTGGGCTTTCCAAGTGATGCAGTAGTAAAGAACCAACCAGCAATGCAGGAGATGTAGGCTCAATGCCTCAATGGGGAAGATCCCCTGGAGGAGGAAATGGCAACCCACTCCAGTATCTTTGCCTGGAAGATTCCAAGGACAGGGGAGCCCGGTGCGCTACAGTCCATGGGGTTGCAAAAAGTCAGACAGGACTAAGTGACTGAGCACACAAGCACACTATCACCTTTCATCAGGCGACTGGCATCTCTCATGCTTGGATGACAGCTGTGGTCTCCCCATTGGTGTCTCCCTGCACCCACTCCTATGATACTTCCTCGTGTAACTTGCTAGTCAATAGGCCACCTGGGACTATCCCTGTTCTTATCTATATTCACCTTGAGGCTAATCTGAGCACACTGCCTTATCTTTCCTGAACAATACAAATTCAACTCTAATCAAAATCATTAACAGAGAATGCAGATTTTTTTAAGGTCTTTATTTGTTACAATATTGTTACTGTTTTATGTTTTTGTCTTTAGGCCACAAGCCTGTGGGATCTTAGCTCCCCCACCAGAGGTCGAACCTGCACCCCTTGCACTGGAAGGCGAAATCTCAACCACTGGACCAGCAGGGAAGTCCTGAGAATGCAGATTTTTAATGAAGTCACAGGAGGGGGCTTACACTGCGATTACACAGCAACACTTCCTACACTGACCCCTTAATTATTTCTGCTCTTTCCCCAAGTTCTCCAATAATGGCCGCTGTTGCCACATCTCTTCCTGTCTCCTTTTCCTTCCCTCACTGTCCTGCAGCTGCCCTCCATTCAAATTAGCTCTTAGTCTCCTCCCCTACTCTTTATTTTCCATCTGTTCAGCTGCCACTTCCTTCCGAGAAGGTCTCATCCCAACACAACTTCTTAAAACCCTTTAATGGCTACTCACTGCCCTAAGTAGAGTCCAAACTCCATAAAACAGTCTACTAGGCCTTGCAGGCCCCAGACCTAGCTCCTTCACCCCTGCCTTTTTCCTAATCGAACTCTTTGCTCCAGCCATACTGTAGAGCGATGGGGGGTTGCCCCTACTCTGCCATAATCTCATGATCTGGGCAATCGATCATGCCGTTCTTTTTGTCTAAAAAGCCTTCTCCTTCTTCCCCACGGTTAACTCCTACTGTCCCTGAAGGCTAAACCTAAACATCTCCTGGAAGCCTGTCTTATCATCTCTAACAATGCATTAGGTAGTCTCACGGCAGTTTACCCTTATCACAGCTGTGCTCTAAATGACTGATTAGCAACAGGTCAGAGTGATTATTACTGCATACAAACAGGGCCTAAATTATAGCATGCCCTTGATAATGCTGAATAACTAGATGAGCAAAAGCTCAAAAGGGTGTTCCTGCTAGTGTCTATGGCCTTAGTAGAGAATGGAGCCCAGGGGCCCCTTAAGCATTAGACCATAATTTTAGCTTCACTTGGGTTATGTCACGAGTGTATGTTCCTCGGTTCTTTGTCTCGTCACAACAAAGATTTGGAGAAACGGACATTAAAGTCCTCGGCGCATCACGGCTGTCGGGTCTTGGACAAACCGTGTTACAGCTCTTAGGCAAATCAGCGTTACAGCTCCATTTTATTTATAAGATAGGAGGAGAATCCAAGACTCAAAGAGAAGAGAGTGGAGGAGTGCATGGGGAGGGAGGGAGAGAGAGAGAGAGAGAGAGAGAGGGAGGGAGGGAGGGAGGGAGGGAGGGAGAGAGAGCCAGAGCGAGAGAGAGCACATGCACGCGGGAGAGTCCGAGAGAAACCGCTTTGGCTCCTCCTTTTATATGTTTTTCCTCCACCTGGGCCTGCCCTATGCAAATTGGGCTTAGCCAGGAGTGCTGTTTGTTCTGCCTGAAGTCTTCACTCTGGTCCTCGGACCTTCCTTGTCTTTTAGTCACCGCCATTTTGGACTCCTTTTCTCTATTCTACCTACCTAACAGTTACAACTTGCAAAGGTTAGTACCTGGGCTCACAGAAACAAAATCCACCTCTGGGGTTCCCTGGATAATGCCTCTTAGCAATTTAGCGGTCTTCTTCCTAATCCAGAAAGGCTGTACTTGTCACAGCCCATTATATGGGCACATTTTCAATGTTAGGTATGAACACCTTTGGTAATCACAAGCTGCAAAACTTTGCACAATACAAGTTGAATCATTACTATTTATACTTAGAGTCTTATTAGGTCACTTAGCTAACTCCATGCTTCTCTCTCTAGGAGACTGCCCAACTGTCTCCACCAACACGTTCCAGGCCACACCATGTAGGAGCGGTAGGCCTCAGAGAATGGTGTTAATACACCTAAGCACACCCCTCAAATGAGGAGACCTCTGGACTTAAGGATGCCTTTAGGGTACATAAGCTCGTATATACTCTGGCCAGGGCTCTTTCCTGCTTGCTTTCTGAAGGGCAGCAAAGAACATCTAGAAGCTTTACATAATTCAGAATACAACAAAAGGTTCTGATTGTTTTATTTTAGAAATAATTTATTGTTTCATTCCAACTATGAAAGTAGTACATGACAATTATAGACAATAAACACGATAAAGCACAAATAAAAATATAGAAACCACTTGCATCAGAGATATCTCCACAAACATTTGGGAGGTTAGCAATAATAAAAAAAAAAAAAGATGTATTCTCTTGCACAGAACTGAACAATATTGCATAACATTTTATTTCCATTTTTACCCCTAGAATACAAAAATAAAACAGTTGCAGTAACAATCTTCAACTTTATAGAAATGTATGACATCTAAATTGAAAGTTCTCACAACTGCATTTTTTTAGAGACAATTAGTGTCAACCAGTTTAATAGATTCCTTCAGAATATATAGTTTTATGTGTATATGTGCACCATTTTAACTAAATTAGCATGACCTTAATATCCTTCAAAACATCATTTAATACTTGTGTAACAATCAATATTATTGACTGAACCACCTCCTTATTATCAGGAGTTTAACTTTTTAATTGCACAGAATGCAATGAACGTACAAAATTTGTGAGGATTTCTTATGTTCTTGTGATAAAATCCTACAGGTGGAATTACTGGGTCAAGAGGTATATGATCAAAACTTAATATATACCATCAACTGACTTTCAAAAAGCTATACACTCAGTAGTTATATGTGGATGTTTGATTTTTTTGTTTGATTGTAAAAGATTCAGAGGTGGTATAACTACCAATCAGCTACATTCGAGCTAAAGGTTTGGTTTTATTCTCTCTCTATTGCCAAAGCCTTTGACTGTGTGGATCACAATAAACTGTGGAAAATTCTGAAAGAGATGGGAATACCAGAACACCTGATCTGCCTCTTGAGAAACCTATATGCAGGTCAGGAAGCAACAGTCAGAACTGGACATGGAACAACAGACTGGTTCCAAATAGGAAAAGGAGCACGTCAAGGCTGTATATTGTCACCCTGTTTATTTAACTTATATGCAGAGTACATCATGAGAAACGCTGGACTGGAAGAAACACAAGCTGGAATCAAGATTGCCAGGAGAAATATCAATAACCTCAGATATGCAGATGACACCACCCTTATGGCAGAAAGTGAAGAGGACCTAAAAAGCCTCTTGATGAAAGTGAAAGTGGAGAGTGAAAAAGTTGGCTTAAAGTTCAACATTCAGAAAACGAAGGTCATGGCATCTGGTCCCACCACTTCATGGGAAATAGATGGGGAAACAGTGGAAACTGTGTCAGACTTTATTTTTCTGGGCTCCAAAATCACTATAGATGGTGACCGCAGCCATGAAATTAAAAGACGCTTACTCCTTGGAAGGAAAGTTATGACCAACTTAGAAAGCATATTCAAAAGCAGAGACATTACTTTGCCAACAAAGGTTCATCTAGTCAAGGCTATGGTTTTTCCGGTGGTCATGTATGGATGTGAGAGTTGGACTGTGAAGAAGGCTGAGCGCCGAAGAATTGATGCTTTTGAACTGTGGTGTTGGAGAAGACTCTTGAGAGTCCCTTGGACTGCAAGGAGATCCAACCAGTCCATTCTGAAGATCAGCCCTGGGATTTCTTTGGAAGGAATGATGCTAAAGCTGAAACTCCAGTACTTTGGCCACCTCATGCGAAGACTTGACTCATTGGAAAAGACTGATGCTGGGAGGGATTGGGGGCAGGAGGAGAAGGGGACGAGAGAGGATGAGATGGCTGGATGGCATCACTGACTCGATGGACGTGAGTCTGAGTAAACTCTGGGAGTTGGTGATGGACAGGGAGGCCTGGCGTGCTGCAATTCATGGGGTCGCAAAGAGTCGGACAGGACTGAGTGACTGATCTGATCTGATTGCTATGCATTAATGGAGCTTGCTTTTGTTTCATAACTCCCTGCAACATTATGAAAGTTTTTAAATACAGAGAAACGTTGAAAGAATGGTACAGTGAACACACTGAACACATCCACCATCTAGATTCTACAGTTAACATTCTACTGCGTTTGCTTTCTCATATATTTACTCATCCATCAATCCAGGCAGCTTGAGGGATCTCAGTTCTCTGACCAGGGACCAGGGACAGAACCCAGATCCCAGCAGTGGAAGCGGGGTGTCCTAATCGCTGGACCTCCAGCAAATTCCCCAGAGGTTTCATTTTTAACATGAAAAACCTTTTTTGATCAAGACTCATTCTTGTAATGTCCCCAGGTTCAATGCTCTGCACTACGGAACATAAGTGTGGAAACGTTCCAAGATGAGAATCTGAGTTCCTCGACTTCTGAAGGACTAGGCGCATAGGCTGGAAGTATGGCTTGGGTTTTAATCCTGACCCACTATACCTCCGTTTTTGCCCCTTTTTAAATATTGTAATCCCTCCAAATTGTGTGAGTATTAAAAGCACAAGTCGCACCCTATAATGACAGTCGCTATAGTTATGATTCCCCCCACCCCCACGCCGCCCGCCTTTTTTGGCCGCACCGCGCGGCTCGCAGGATGTTAGTTACCAGTCCAGGGATTGAACCCGTAACCCTGCAGTGGAAGCGCAGGAAAGGCAATTCCCAGTTCTGATTCTTTTACTCCCTCTTGGTCTCCGACAAACTTCACGTCCAAGCTACGGAGGCCAGCTCAGGCCTCTTTGCACTCATTTTAGTCCACCTTACACTCTTAGTTCTAAGCAATTGTAAAACAGGGACGGAGGCCAGGGGGCTACAGATCTGGGGCAGGGGGCCGCGACGGCCCCGCTCAATCTAGCGGTCGGGGGCTCCTCCAGGCCGCTGTGGGATCAGCCTGAGGCCCCAGCCGACTCCTTCCCTCTGGCGCCCCGCACACGGAGTGACTGCCCGGGGGACCCACCCCGGGCGCTACACCCGCGTCTACCTCAGCAAATGCTCACAAAAGCCTGTGAGATAGGCAGCGCTACAGAGCGAGAAAATCGAGGCCAAGGGAGCCTGAGTCACTTGCCCAAGTCGACACAGCTGGAGAGTGTGACCTGCCCTCAGAAACTGACTCCAAATCCCCGGACTCTAGAACCTCCCTCCGTCGTCCCTCCCTGGGTCCCCTGGGCGCCTACAGGGGGCGCAGGCGCACGCGCAGTCGTCGCAGCCGCGTCCCCTTTAAGAGGATTCCTTTTTGCCTCCTCCCGACCCCTCCGCTTCCGCTCTCGTTCCCACAATGCTGTGCGGCTGAGCGCCTCCGAGCCCGCGGGGACACTGTGGGGGGATCACCGGCTGAGGCGGCGGCGGCGGCGACGTGGGCTGCGGCGGGCCCGCGGCGTCGGGCGGTGCGGATGTCGGGCTGGGCGGACGAGCGCGGCGGCGAGGGCGACGGGCGCATCTACGTGGGGAACCTTCCGAGCGACGTGCGCGAGAAGGATCTGGAGGACCTGTTCTACAAGTACGGCCGCATCAGCGAGATCGAGCTCAAGAATCGGCACGGCCTCGTGCCCTTCGCCTTCGTGCGCTTCGAGGACCCCCGGTGAGGGCCCCGCGCCGCCCACCCGTCCGCCCGTCAGTCGGTCAGCCTGAGGCCCCGGGCCCCCGCCTTCCCTTTCTCCCTTCGCTTCCAAGGGCCTCCCCTCCCCCTCTCGCCGCAGACCCCTCAGGGCGCCCCCGGGTGGAGGCTAAGGCCTCCTCTCACCGCGGGGCTCCAGGCAGTCCTTTGCTCCGTCACTTCCTCTACTATTATTTTTTTGACTTGAAAACACAAAAGCCGGGTCTGAGGAGGGCACAAGCCAGCCCGGATCAGCCTCGGGGGCTGGTACCCAGGCACCCTTCGGGGGAAGCGGCCCAGAGCTTGGGAAACTTGGCCCCTGAGGCGGCCCGGAAAGGACTCGGTGAGGAGTGAGGAGACCGGTTGTCCTCTCTACCCTCCCCTCCCCTCCGCTGGAACTCGCCGTTGTGGGGGCGCACAGTGCGGGGCGATACGGATGCCTTTGCAGGGCCGAAAGCGAGCTGGCTCTTGGATGGACCGGATTTCCATCCACGCGCGCCCCGCCCCGCAGGGGCGAGAGCCTTGCTCTGATAAAAGCATCAGGGATTTGGGGAGACTTATAGTCTGATGGGGTCTCGGATTTCACTCTTCCTTCCCTAATAAGGGGAGGCACAGCTAGATGGTAAAGGTCTCCGAGGGTTTGGACGCGCTCGATCCGAAACGGGCTCGAAGGAGTCTTTGTAATTTTGCAGTGTCGGCCCTTGTCTCCCAGAAAAGGCTTGGGAACTTTCAAAACTGCGATTGTTGGTTCTTAGAAGCCACCGCACTGTGCTGGCTACTACGCTTGGGGTGAATCGGAGCTTGCTCTCTGGTTTCCAGCATTGGCTCGGGGAGCGCTTTGCCTAGTCTGCGCCCTGCGGGCTTCGCTACGAGGACTGCCCGTGGGATGTCTTGCCCATCTTGGGGGATGTGGGCGGGTGATGCGAAGCAAGGGGAGCGTCTGAGGATGGGGAGGCAGGACGCACCCTGAGGCTTTGATGGATGAAGATTCTGACAGAAATCGTTCCTAGTATCTTTGCCATTTGCCTCAAAAATGGAACTAGGCATTTCCACACCTAAACTGGAAAAGGTTGCACCTCTAAGAATTATTAACGGTACGGGTGTTTTTTTTTTTTTTTAACAGTTGCTATTTGTCAGGTACTGTACTATATATTACTAAGCATTTTCAACAGCCTACAAGGTAGGCTCTGTTACTTTTGACATCTGAGTAAACTGAGGATAGAGTCGATAAAAGGGAGGGCTACCAGGGAAGGTAGAATTTGAATCCCCTGTTCCGCCCTTTTGAACACAAACTTACCGTGTGATGTGCTACATTGTCTTTTCCCCCCTCCTTGCTTTCATAGTGGAAAAGCTATCTTTTTGATACACTAGTGCCAAGTTTCAAGCAAAGCACTGCACACACAGTTATCTTATTTAATCGTTTCAAAACTGGCATTTTACACTTAGATGTGAAGTCCTGATCGCATACTTACCCAGAGACAAAGACTAGTAAGTAGCAGAATGATTTGAACTGAGGTCAGTTTTCATTCACAACATTAAACCCGAGCAGTACCGCCTCTCTCCCAGTGTATTCTGCATATAGCCAGGGTTGAACTGGATGTGGTCCTCCTTGCTTTTGATCCTGGGGCTAGAATCTTCATAAGCGATTGTGTGCCTCTGACATCTGAATGATTCTTTCATTAGTGTGTCTTCAGCTGTTAGTCCCCCATGCCTCAGGGCATTCTCTTTCCTGTCAAATCCTGGAGAGCCATCTTAGTGTTCCTCACTCTCCTAGAACCCTAGGAAAGACTTTTAAAGTATTACTCTATTGAATATTTATCTCTTTTGGCAAAACTGTACCCAGAGAGTGGTTTTGACAACTTAGTCCTCGAAGCCATGCTGAAAAGGTGCACTTGAGGGAATTCCGTATTTCTTACAGAACACTAATATTCATTTGAGCTTTCCCTGTTTTTAAACGACTTTTTCCTTCTGTAGACCTGAATGTACCAGGCCTTGAGGAAGAATATTAAAGGACTAGTGTGTGGTGTGCATTTTGAGAAACAGCTGCCCAAGGTCAAAGAAACACTGTTCTATGGCAAAATCAGTCATTGCCAACAGTTTATTTTTTCTGAATTCTCTTACCTGTTTATTCATTATCATTTCATACCTAGAAAACCCTGTGTGTGTGACAGCTGTAAAGTTTAATTCCAGTGTCATGAAAGGTCTTCAAAGCAGTAGTACATCAAATTCCTGAGTTTTGTTCTTTTGCTTTTTTCTCACTTCAGGTTTTTTTTTTCATACTGGTTACTCATGCCCCTCACAGGGAAATTAGTTGGTCCTCCTGAGCAACACTAACTCCAGACTTTTCTCTGCAGAGATGCTGAGGATGCAATTTATGGAAGGAACGGTTATGATTATGGCCAGTGTCGGCTTCGTGTGGAGTTCCCCAGGACTTACGGAGGTCGGGGTGGGTGGCCCCGCGGTGGGAGGAGTGGGCCTCCTACAAGAAGATCTGATTTCCGAGTTCTTGTTTCAGGTATGTTCCTTTCAAACTCAATGAGATGATGCATGTGAAATACTTAGCACAGAGTCTGGCCTCTAAGAAATGTTAGCTGTTGTTTCTCAGTGCTTAGGATTTGTGGGCTTTTCTTCTCATGCACAGTGACAATCTGAAGCCTTGCCAGTGAGGCAGGTACCTTGCCAATGAAATTTCACTGATAGTGTGGCCTTGATAGAACAGAGACTTGCTTCTTATAAAAAAGGACCTTTCTAGTGTTGAAGGAGAAGATGATGCCCAAACCTCTTCAGCCAGAATTCTAAAGACATTTTCTTCTGGAAATGTACCTTGGCATCTGACTTGCTAGAAAGACATTCTAGAAGCCAGATTTGAACAAATTATACCTAGCCTTGGATCCTAAAATAGGTCAGATTTTGTGATGGTTTTGGAATTATGGAAAAAAGAAACCAAACAACTTGGAGTCTTAGGGATCATATTGCGAAGGACAGAACAAAATGTCTAGTGTTGACAAGTGATGAGATGCTAAGCTCAGAGGTTTATGCATTTTTTGGAAATACTAACACACTGGTAAAAAGCTGGGGCCTTCTGCATGTTGTAGGGGTGTTTTAGGCCCCTGGCAGAGTGAGGTATATTGAGGAACCTGGCACCTGAGATGTGAATGTCACACAGTTGCAGCGACTCCCATGGTGCTGAAGAGGGATACTGTCAGTATCTGCCTGTGTCCCTTTGTAAGTGTTTAACCCCAGAACTCTATTCCCTCCTTCAGGATGTCATACATATCTTTTTTTCTCTCCATGCTGCTCTGAAATCCTGCTTAGAAAACTATTAGGAAATGGCTGCAGTCCTGAGCTGTGAGCGGTAAACACAGCCTTTGAGAGCAGGAGCACATTTCCCTTTCATGACATCAGGTAGGGTTGTATGACTCCCGACTAGTTTTAGCGTCTGAGTCTTACCTTTTCCCCTACTGTATTGAAGAGTGTTGGTGATATTTTAAGAGGTATTTTGTCTAGTTTGTCAGTCATTCCCACCTACAAGAAAACAAACTTTAGGTTTTTCTTGTGTTACTTCATCTACACCTTGGTTATTTTATTGGATGGTTTCAAAATTCCCATGTCCTGCGTCAGACAATAAATAATTGGTACCGATAAAGTTTCATAATGGAAAAATTTAGAATTCAAAGTCTTGGGATTTTGTTATTAATTGTGAAGGACAGAGAAAGAGATGCTTGAATTCTTAGAGATACTAAATCTGTAATGGGATAGACTTCTTGCTATATCAAGAAAGGCTTAGTCTCTGGGAGAGTAGCCTAGACCAGCTTCTCACGGTGCTTTATCACCCATACTTCAGTGTTCTTCTTTGGTTTTGTGTCCCTTGTCAAAATCTGTGATTTGGGGACCATTAGGATTTAAAAGTAGTGACTGATGGGGAAAGGACCCTAGGTCTTGGGGCTCTTAACATGGATGAAGGATGTGGCCTCTTCTCTTGTGTTCTCTGTGCCTAGGACTTCCTCCATCAGGCAGCTGGCAGGACCTGAAGGATCACATGCGAGAAGCTGGGGACGTCTGTTACGCAGATGTGCAGAAAGATGGAATGGGGATGGTTGAGTATCTCAGAAAAGAAGACATGGAATATGCCCTGCGTAAACTGGATGAAACCAAATTCCGCTCTCATGAGGTGAGTCCCCACCTGCTGTCAAGGAGCTCGTTGCCATGCCACTCCACCTGAAGCTGACCTAGCAGAAGTAGCAGCAGGCCCTGTGTTTGCCATTCAGTGACCTTATAATACTATTAAAGAGCTATCTTAAGTGGACAAAGCCAAGGAATTCCTTATGTCCCAGCAATGCAGGGTCATAGCAGAGAGAAGTCTGCAGCCATAGTATTTTTAACCCAGAGAGAATACCCAGTCTGTCATGTGGTAACTGCCTTAAACCACAGTGTCCCTCCATGAACCTAACTATTATGGCTCTCCCTTCTCGGGCTTTGGTCTGGGCTCTGCAAGCCAACCTTATCACCTTACCCTCTTAGGTACTGCTGTTGGGGCTGGCTGTCATTTCACTTTGCCTTTCCCAAAGTGGTGCAGAAGCCTCTTTGAAACCGGAGCCCTTGGCTCAGGTTTTCTTGTTCATCATCTCACCCTGGGGACTTAGCTTTCCATGTTCTTCCCTTCAAGTAGGTGGCTGCTGTTTTGGACCTCAGTCTGATTCTCATGGTAGCTATTCTTTTGATACCACGGAGACCAGACCACCCATTGGACGTTTTTGTCCTGGTTACACTGTCCTGGCTTGCTATGGGGTTTAGGGATGTCTGCAAACATCAATTTCAAGGCCTATTTCTTTCTCTAAGGATTCACTTCGCTAACTATGGCTTGAAGGCTGCACGCCTTAACAGTGCTGTTGCTCAGACTATTCTCTAGGACTTGAATTTGGAGCAGAAACAAAACAGCACCTGGTCCTCAGTTACAGAGCGGGGCCTTGGTTAGGATAAATCAAATTATTGAGTTTACCGAGGGGAACAAGCATCTGGCTTCTTTCATCTTAGCATCTTTAAATCTGAGAATGCTAGCTGAGGGTGAAAAGCCTGGGGATAGGCCTGCCTGAACACTCCTCTGCTGCTTATTACAATCTTAGCTGAGCACCTTCAAACCCTGGTTCCTGTATATGCAAATAGTTCCCAATAATAGCATTATCTTATAAGACTTGACAGGAAGCTAAATTATGAAGCATCTCGCCCAGGTCCTGACACCTGGGAGGTGCTGAATACTGGTCAGCTTCTTCCGTAGGTACCCGCCAGAAAAGGTGGCAGGGGACTGAACCATATATCTGACCTCTGCGAGCCTTTCCAGTTCTTAGATTATGGGGGTCAGTGGTATAATTTAGGTTTGTTAACAGCAGTAGCCAGTATTGGAGTTATTTACCACATAATCAAGTTGCCATTTATTATCTGTGTTACCTTGAGCAAGAATGCCTGCCTGTGGCACTATTGTGCCAAATGGTGCTCAACACTACATTATTGTTAGGCGGCCATGTTAGGTGTTGGTATGCCTTATTCTTCTAGGTCTTATTTTTTCCTTGACTTTTTTGTTTCCTTTTCAGGGTGAAACATCCTACATCCGAGTTTATCCAGAGAGAAGCACCAGCTATGGCTATTCACGGTCTCGGTCTGGGTCGAGGGGCCGTGACTCTCCATACCAAAGCAGGGGTTCCCCACACTACTTCTCTCCTTTCAGACCCTACTGAGACAGGTGGTGGGAATTTTTTCTTTATTTTTTAGGTGAACTGAGCTGCTTTGTGCTCAGAATCTACATTCCAGATTGATGATTTAGTGTCTTAGGAGATTTTTTTAATTTTTTTTTTTTAAGGAAATAAAACTACATAATTTCTACCAGGGCCATATTAGCAGTGAAACATTTTTAACTGCAGAAATTGTGGTTTTGGTTCAGAAACGAGTTGTATATTTTTCACCCCGATGATGGGAAAAAAATCAGTGCTGTATCCTTGTGGGTTGCTCTTCTATGGAGATCAGCAGTTACTGTGACTGAGTCGGCCCATTCTGTTTAGAAATATATTTTAAACGTTTAATAACTGACAGGTGTAGTTGTCTTTGATTGTGTTCATAGATTTCACCAAGAGGCACACTCATATGTTTTAAAAAAAACCAAAACATTGAGTTGCAGTGGCAACTTGTGCCCAATTGGTAAGGAGCAGGAGTGGATTACTTATTTGGGGATAAAGTTAGCTGCTCTGACGATGGTCTGAGAACATCACATCCGAGGGAAGTTTCAGGGTTTTCTTACAATTCAAGGCCAACCATATAAACTAAGCTGCTTTAATGAAAAGGGGAGCATTGCAGATAGGGGAAGGGAATGAGAAGGCTAAAAACAGGCTTTTAAAAGTGGGTGCCAGCATAAAGATCACTGGGAAATTCTTAACCAACTTTGCTTAACTTTAGCAAGTCAGGGGAAAAAACTCATTTAAGTTTTGGTTCTGTCACTTTCGCTCCTAAATTTGTCTCATATTTGTCCTTGGTATCTGAGCTATAAAAAAAGACAAACCCCAAAACCAAAACCTCCCACTGTCTTGGATTCTGCTTAGTTCAGTAATCATAGGGCAGGGAGTCAGGGTAAGGGGGCTACATTGTCACAGGGTATTTTTTTAAACCACTTTATTGAAATATAGTCAGCCCGTAAAAGCTGTACTTTTTACATTGAACTATGGGGCAGGAGGAGAAGGGGACGACAGAGGATGAGATGGCTGGATGGCATCACTGACTCGATGGACGTGAGTCTGGATGAACTCCGGGAGTTAGTGATGGACAGGGAGGCCTGGCGTGCTGGGATTCATGGGGTCGCAAAGAGTCGGACACAACTGAGTGACTGAACTGAACTGATACAACTCAATGAGTTTGGAGTGAAGGTATGCACACATGAAATGACAACCGTGAACGTCATAAACACCCATCACCTCCCCAAACTGCCTCCCCGGGGCACCTTTAACCATAGCAGAAAGTCAGCACTCAGCTTGAAATACAGTGGGTACCCAAGAACAAATTTAAGTATGTTTAGTAAAGATAAAAGGCTGCTCAGGTTGACGGAAACAGCAACTGAAAAGGTGGTCATGAAGTGATTGGATGCAAGGTCTGTAACAATTACATAAATAGATTCACTTAAGTGCAGTTTGGTAGACAGTCTTTTAGGGAGGGATAAAGTCTTCCACACTGGTCTATGAGTATCTATGAATATACTTGATCCATTTCCTTGGAAATCAGCCGTACCTTCCACTTCCTGTTGGTATCAGGGACTCTGCCTTATTTTGGCGATCTTTCCCAGTTCTGTCTTCAGAAGAATTAGTTACTAAAAGATACCTAGCCATCACTTTTCTCAGGTGACTGAAGGAAATGGTACATTAGTGTTCATAATAACAAAATAGTTGTTGCAAAATAGTTGCTGCACTTCCATGTGTTCATAGAACGCCCCTTCCCAGAATAGATACTCAGCGATGTGAGAAGGGCTGTTTTTCATCCAGCTTTGACCAAGAGATATTACCTGTTTGAAAAGAATAACAGAAAGGAATTTTGAGCTAACTGATTTGCCATGAAAAATAAGCAATGGAAGTAAGTGTAGCTATTACCCTGTTTTTCTGAGTATCTGAAAGAACCACAGTTATAAGTGAGGCCTAATTAATGCACACTTAAATAAGTAGCAGAGAGCATTAGACATGTCTAATGTTAATTAGACATTTGTATGTATATAGGAGAGGAAGGAGAGACTACGTGAACTCAATTTTTCCCAAGAAGCAAAACCTGACACAAGGTCCTGTGTGAGAAACAGCGTATGTGATCAATGGCTATGTCCGCTCAAACAGTAACAACTATCAAAGATTAACACCCAAAGTTCTGGGTGCTGTTATTGGCCCAAAGTTTTAAAATAGTTACAGTGAGGTTTAAAGATGCAAATTTGCACACTAGGGGTTGCAAACTGATGACTCACAGGATGCACCTGGCTTGCAGGTATGTTTTTTACTTTCACGGTATTTTACTTTTTTAAAGTCTTTGATTAACAGTTAAAATTTGGGAACCAGCACACAGAATGCCAGATGTCCAGGTTCTCTGGGCATCCCATTCCTGCCTGGCCCTGAACAAGAGAAGCAGCACATGGCAGCTGTCCCTTTAAGGCAGAGCTCCAGATCTGCCACTCGGCACAGCCTTCCCCACCCCAGTCCTGTTTTTGTTTTCCTCATTCCTGTTACCAACTGATCCCTAGAGGTTAATGTGACTTCAAGAATCCACCGCCACCTTGCCACCTATACATACTGTGTTTTTGTTATTCCCAGTTTTACTGAGGTAACGGACATATAGTTGTAAAAGTTTAAGATGTGCAACACAATGATTTGATCACAATGATTTGATACATGTATATACCACAAATTGATTCCCATAGCAGGATTAGTTAATGTCCATTGTCTCACTTGGTTACAGTTTCTTCTCGTGGTGAGAACTTTTTTAAGATCGATCTACTCTAGCAACTTTCAAGTATACAATACACTATTGTTAACTAGTCACCATGCTGTACATCACACATCCCCAGGACTATTTAACTCATAACTAGAAGTCTGAACCCTTGGACAATCACCACTGCCACTTTATACTTGGTCAGAGTGCTTTCACAGAGCAGATCTGGGCCTCACAGTTCCTACAGCACTCTCGGCACAGTCTGTTAAGCCATTTTGGGCAGCACGTACCTGGCGGAGCCACAAAATACTCTTCCACAACTCGGTGGGAGTTTTGTAGTAGTTCTTCAGCACAGCTGCCTTCTACCACATTGTCGGATCTCAAGTACAGACATCTACAAAACCAGAAGCTTAAGGTTAGCTTCTCAGAACATGGCTTTAAGGGCATGGGTGGAAAAGGTCAACAGTGGGAGGAGAAGATGACAGCAGCATATTCTCGAGTTAAGAGTCACTGCTCAAAGATGGAAGACCAAATAATGGCCTACCATTTATTGATTTCCCTAGCAACCTTGTGAGATAAGTGGTATTAATTAATAATTCCTCAATATGGACAAGTTTTAATAAATATTTTTGATGATTACTACAGGTAAGGTGCTTTTGGTGGAGATAGTAAAAAGGCAGTTACAATACAGTGTGTTAAGTCTAATGAGGTAAGCAATGCTTGCCAAGGAAATTGATAAGGGGACCCCACCCAGCCTGTGGTCCTCAGAACAGGTGATGTTACCCCTTAATCATGATCAAGAAAGAGCTGGATTTCGGGGGTGGGGGACGATGGGGATGGGAAATGAGTAAGGTACAGAAACTTTCTCAACAGTGGTTATAAGTGACTTAAGCTGCTAAGGGACAGCATTGGGATCTGAGCCTGGTTCTGGTATCCCTAGGATGAGTGCTTTCTTCATCACAGCCACCTTTGGATGTAAAAGTACCTTCCCTTGCAAGATGTACCACAAACGTAGCCCAAGAATCTTGTAGTGTTGTCGGGGCTTAGTGGCTTCATTAAACTATCCAGATGGGAGACTAGTGAAACCAAACAGGAGTTGAACACATCTGTGGGGCTTTACTACTGTTTTAAGGTTTGAAAGTGCATGACAAGAGGTTTGAGATGGTTTCCAGATACTTGGGCTGAAAAGTAAGCAGTATGCTCAGTCACTAACAGGATAGCAGCCAAGCTTTCTGCTTTGAACCAGACACAGATTGAGGGCTAAACGTAGTAGGGCAAGGATGGGACATGAACATCTGTAGAGGCTGTATAGAAAGGCCAAGGTGTAATCATAAGTTTCTTTTAGGAAAGGACTGGTTCTGTTTCTTAGGGGCACCCAGCCCTGAATGAGACAGGATAAACACTTATTAATGGTACAAAGAGTTCAAAGCTGAACTTTATTCTAGGACTGGCACTGTTTTAACTGTGTGACCTTGGACAAGTATGATCTTTCTAGACTTTAAGTTTCTTGCCAAAAAAGTGAATGCACTAGATTTTTTTTTAAACCATATAAGGAATATGCACTCATACTCATTTAATAAGGATACTTGGAGAACAACAGTAAAAATCATCTGTAAAGGTGACCATTGGACTTTCTGGAGTTTATATTTCTGTTGGGCAATATAACAAAATGTTTAAGAGCTGGGGCCCCTGAATCACTGCGGAATTCAAACCCCAGAGCTGCACATGGCCTGTATGCAAGTTACTTACCCTTTCCTTATCAGTTACCTTATTTCTAAGAAGGTTCAGAGAATTGCTGGGATGATGTTTAAAAAGGTCTGAGCCAAGGGGCAACTAAGTCCACATGCTCTAGAACCTGTGCTTCTCAACAAGCGAAGCGCACACACCTCAATGAACACCTAGCGCAACCAATATAAAAAATTTCCCAGGTTCACTCATTTGGTAATTGGGTTTCCTAGTAAGGTTTCCTGAAGGATGAAATTCACCTCTTTAATTATCACACATTTCTACCCAATTACTGTTTAAGGTGAAGTTGTTTGTAGAATAAATCCACACCTCCCTATTTTCTTAATCATAGGCTATTGAACCCAGAGTCTCTGTGAGGGCACACCAAGCAGACCCCTCATTTGGCAAGCTGCTGAACTTTTCTTGACCTTGGAATCATGCATAAAACACCAAACAGGACCAGATGAGCTCTTCAGGTGCCTGTCAGTTATGAAGGTCTACCTCACCTCATCTTTCTCAGTCGGGATTCTACAAGAGTTTAGTCCAGAAACGTAGGACAACTTCTATGCGTCTGGTCTAGTTGTTAGTTATGTACCATCCTTGGAAGAATTGAAAAAGAGTCCATTGATCTTGCTGTATTCTCAATCAGATGAAAAGCCCTGGTTAAGAACAGTTTCAACTGTGAATTAGAAATCTCTAAAAAAAAAAATCTCTGCCCTCTAAAGTTCATGGACAAGGCACTTAAACCAGTAACTGTGGGCAATGCATCTAATTTCACAGAAAGCACTATGGCAGCATGATGGAAGAAGTGCCTCAGCTGGCCCTGGGGCTGACCAATGGGACAGTTCTGCTGCTGTTTTAGCTTCTTTCTGCTTCTTCCCAGCTATCAGCTGCCAGGAGCTGTTTCTCTGGCCACCAGTCTACCTCCATCTACAAGCCTTTTCATTTAGTTTCACGCAGATTGAAATGAGAGCTAATCAATGTGGCAAACAAGACCCTGAGGAACATCTTAAGTATTGAAGTTATTTGACTGCAATCAGAGATGCCATGTGAGTCAGTCTCTGGCTCTGAGATGAAAAAGAATAGTTTCTATGGGATGACTTTTTTTTATGGCCACCCCACACTCCTTGCAGGATCTTAGTTCTGGACCAGGGATTGAACCCATGACCCCTGGCAGTAGAAGTGAAGCGTCTTAACCACTGGAACCCCGGGGGAAGTCCTGAGGCTAGCAAGCACTCAACACGAAGGTTACAGTTACAGATAAGTGTGGCTCTCCTGACTGGCACTGACTAATGGCAGCCTTTCGCCCACTTCTACCAGGAATTTATTTTTAAAAATTCCATCAGGAAAAGGCTAGGACAGGGTTGTAGATTGCCCTTATCTTTTTAAGTTGCATACCTATCCTTCCCAAGAAGCTGCACTCCTAAATGGCAAACAAGTCTGCTTTGCAAAAGAGAGTGTTTTCTTTAAAAATGTATTAAGATTTGGCAATAACTGGTAGAGGTGGTTAGGGGCTGCACACTTTAAGTACAGTATACACAAGCCGCTTTGTCAAAGACCCAGCCCTCCGGGTTGCATTACACTACTTCACTACTTGGGTTATTACTCTGTCCCCTTAGGCTTTCCAAGGTAAAATTTCCCTCTGCATTTCCACCTTCTCTAACACTGCTGCTGCTGCTGCTAAGTCACTTTAGTCGTGTCCGACTCTGTGTGACCCCACAGACGGCAGCCCACCAGGCTCCCTTGTTCCTGGGATTCTCCAGGCAAAAACACTGGAGTGGGTTGCCATTTCCTTCCCCAATGCATGAAAGTGAAAAGTGAAAGTGAAGTTGCTCAGTCGTGTCTGACTCTCAGCGACCCCATGGACTGCAGCCTACCAGGCTCCTCTGTCCATAGGGTTTTCCATGCAAGAGTACTGGAGTGGGGTGCCATTGCCTTCTCCATCTCTAACACTAACCATGGTTAACAGTTTCCTGCATGCCCTTTCAGGGAACAAAACAAAACTTAATGCATGCACCAGATTATATAAAATATACACATAAAGTATCAATGAAACCACATACCATATTCTGAACTTTGCCTTTTTTATTATTATTAAGTATACCCTGCAAACCTTTCCATATCAGCATATATGGTTATTTCATTATTTTTAACTGCCATTTCAATGTATGAAGGTTAGCCATGAAGGACGCTTCAGTTCAGTTCAGTCGCTCGGTCGTGTCCGACTCTTTGCGACCTCATGAACTGCAGCACGCCAGGCCTCCCTATCCATCACCAACTCCCGGAGTTCACTCAAACTGACGTCCATCGAGTCGGTGATGCCATCCAGCCATCTCATCCTCTGTCATCCCCTTCTCCTCCTGCCCCTAGTCCCTCCCAGTTTATTTTCTGTTGTTCTGTATTATCAACGGATTTGCATACCCTGAATGCTCGTGCACGCATCTTGATGCACTGTCACAGATATATGTCACAGACAGGGAACCACTAGGTCAGAATATGTGTATATCTAAAAAATTTTTGAGACAGGAATCTAGGAGTAAGCAAGTCAGATGTGAGCTCACTTTCTAATTACAAGAAATAGTACAAGTCAACAAAAATAAGATATTCAAGAAAACAGTGGAAGAAAACCCACCAGGATAAGGAGGTAGTGACTGGAGGGAGTGGAGGGAGAATTTAGAGAAGCCACGAATCGGGCGTGCAGCAGAAAGAGGCAGGAAGTCAAGTGGCCGGAGTGATGAGGTAGGGGGCGCTCTAGAAAGTTGGGCCGAGAAGGTGAAAGCTCAGACGTTTGGATTTTGTTACTAGTTACACTGGGAAGGCTCGAGGATTTTAAAAGGGAGGGAGATGATCCTTAACGTACGACGCAAAGAGCGAAAGCGCTTACCCGCAGGGTGGCCGTGGGCAAGTTCTCGCGTGTCGCTAATGTTCTTTTCCCCTCGGTGGAATGAGTGACTAAGCTCCAGCCTTTACTGGTAGCGAAGACGCCGCGGGCAAGCCTTCGAGGGCCGCGTCCGCGAGCTTACCTGTCCTCCAGGACTGATTCCATGGGCTCCACTCCGTCGGTGTTCACCGCGCGGAGCCGGTCGGCGAAGGCGATGGCTTTCTCCAGCCGGGCCACGGCCTCCTGGCTGCCGAAGTCCACCAGCGATAGCCGCTCCAGGTGCTGGATCAGCTCGCCCGTGACCCGGCCACTTCCCTGGGGGCGAGGTGGGGGGGAATGAGGCGGAGGGTGTGGGTTACGGGTGGGGCCTGCGCCGCCTTCCGCCCCGCTCCGACACCCGCCTGGACCTCTACCTGAGGATCCGCCTTGGAGGTGAAGCCGCGGCGCCCGCGCGCCGCAGCCCGAAGACCCAGGTGCACGGCCCGCGCCCACATTTCGCTCCGTCTCGGCCGCCGTAGCGCATCCTCTCCTAAGGCCGCGCGACGCGCTTAAAAGTGATGACATCCGAGAGCGCCGCCACCGCCGCGGACGTCGACGCCATGAACAGCGTAGGGGAGGCTTGCACCGACATGAAGCGCGAGTACGACCAGTGCTTCAATCGCTGGTTTGCCGAGAAGTTCCTCAAGGGGGACGGCTCCGGGGACCCATGCACCGACCTCTTCAAGCGCTACCAGCAGTGTGTTCAGGTGAGCTCCGACCCGGGCCCTCTCGCCTCTGCCCCAGGCCCCAGCTCGAGGGGGTTGGGACGGGCAGGGTGGAAGAAAAGCCTCGATGAGACCAGTGGCAGGAGTTCTCTCCCTTACCATTCACCACCCAGGATGCCTGGTATCTCTCCGGATGTCAAATCCGGAGATGTAAATCTTTTTGCAGCACCTTACTTTCTGCGGAGCCCAGTTACATTCTTTGGTTCCTTTGGTGATGAACCTGAACTTGCAAAGTGAGCCCAGTTATTTGTATTTTATGCGTGGAACACTCACGCCCAGAAATAGTTAAACGAGTAGTCGAAGTTCACTAGAATCAAGTGTCCTTGGATTTTGCGGTGGTGCACTTTTCCACTGTTGCTGAGGGGAGAGACGGGATGTTGAGTCTCTCTGGTCTGTTAGACCTCATGGAGGGTCCTCTTATGTTGTCACAATGCCTTCACTGGCCTATTTTTTCTCTCTTGGCTAGTTAGAACATCTTTATTCCAGCACAGTGAATGTGAAACAGATCTGTTTATAAGAACAGCCCAGGGCAAGGCATTCCCAATTAGTTAAGTTAAAAAACATCCTCAGTAAGTCCAGGTGGAGTTGCTGTCTTTGTCCCATAGACAGATTGGAAAGAGAGGCTTGCTCAAAGTTATATAGCCAGTAAGTCCTAGGACCGATTTGAACTTGTGTCTGTCACAATAGGAGCTTCCCAGGTGGCTAAGTGGTAAGAATTCACCTGCAATGCAGGAGATGCTGGTTCAGTTCCTGGGTTGGGAAGATCCCCTGGAGAAGGAAATGGTAACCCACTCCGGTAGTCTTGCCTGGGAAATCATGTGGACGGAGGAGCCTGGCAGGGGTCACACAGGGTCACAAAAGTCAGACACGATTTAGTGACTAAACAAGTACAACAGAGTGGTGATACTGCTTAAATTGCACTTCTGAATTTTGTTACAACTCTCCAATCTCTCTCTGGTCTTAACACTTAATTTCTTCCTAATCACACTTAGGGTTTGTCGTGTTTGGTAGTCCTTTACTTTTGTACCTAAAGTACAAAGTATTCTACAAAATATTTCTAGTTTCAACTTCAGGCTTCATGTAGTCCCTTTATCATGTTTTCTTCCATCAGAAAGCGATAAAGGAGAAGGAGATTCCTATTGAAGGACTGGAGTTCATGGGCCATGGCAAAGAAAAGCCTGAAAGCTCTTCTTGACCTTGACAGTCATCTTGAAAGTGGACTCCTCAAATCAGGAAATTGAGGACTCTGGATCGTATCAATTAAAACTGAAGATAGCATGATTTGATGAATTTAGGAGGGAAGAACTTCCTTTCCTCCTTGATATCTTTCTCTCATTTGTAAAAAATGATGAACCATCACTCTTTGCTTTGAGATTTCTGGCTTTGGCATCACAGCAGGAACTCAGTAAATAATGGGATTATTTGGGATTATCATTGCAGTACTTGGTCTGGGATCGGTTTTAAATATATCTTGTATAAAAACTCTAGTAAGCTTGTCAGGATGACTAAGGTTGCCTGACCTTGAGCCATTCTTTGAAGGACATTACGTACACTCTCCTGGGGTTCTTTGTTCATGGAAGCAACTGGTTAAGATCTCTTTTCTCTCAGGGAGCTAATCCTCTAGAAAGGGTTCCCAGCACAACAGTTTCAGTCAACGCTTGGAAGCACGGTTTTATTTTCATATAGTAATTTAACTGTTAAAGATCGTTGGTGGACTGGGTTAGCCAAGAGGAAGACCGCTTTCAACAGTTTCCTACCTTAACAAGAGGTGTCAGATTTCATACTAAGATGTGAAAGCTTCGTGAATGCTGCAGTGAACACCATTTCAGAGCACTTGGTGTAGTTCAGGAATTAAAATCTGGAGTGGCTATGGAGGAAGATCCTAAATTACCAAGATTTGCTGCTGCCAGCTTTCAACTTAAGTCAATGAATTAAGTCAACCTGTGTATCATAAAAATGCCAAAATGCTGCTGCATATGATTAAATGGGGGGGGGGTGCGGGCGGGGTGAAGAGGTCCCTTTACTTGCCTTGTTTACTCACCCTGCCCTGTAATGCCTGAAATCATGAAGATGGAATAAATTTGTAACATTTAGTTTATATTCATTATTTGTTCCTGGAACTCAGTGCATTTTATGGAACAACTTCCATTCTATGAACCCCACACATCTCATGTACACTGGGGGGGGAGTTTTATATGCTTTATAATTTTAAAATGAAGATTTATCTAAGCTAGGTTGTATGGTATAGCAAATGGAAACCTCACTGATTTCAATGTTTATATAATGGCACCCAACCCACAAAATTTTTTATGCGCCCACAGAGTATGAAACTTGATTTACAGAAAGCCTAGACTCTATATCTCTTTTCCACTTTACCAATTATTAACTTCATATTTAATGTGACCAGTCCTTAATGCCAGTGCAGTACATCTGCATTTATATTTTGGCAAGCTAAGGTCCATTATACATAAAAGATTTGGAACCCAGCTGAGGGAGGCCAGGCAGCAAACGAGTTAAGTAAACTGCCCTGAAATAAGCCTGGCCGCAAGTCGGTCAGAACCTTGTAGCCTCTTGGATCTTACCACAAAACTGTCTGGATGAGCCTTGAGAATAAAACAAATTTTACTGTAATTGCTGCTGAGGGAATACTTTTTTTCTGATTGTTCCTCATGCTATTTTTACTTTATCCTGCCCATAAAATGACCAACTATCTGAGGCACTTCAAAGGTTTTAAATTTTGAAGAGGAAATCTTAATTGCTCTTTAAGGGTGATTTTGTAACTATTACTGACTGTTGTTTCTAATTCTTATGGCTACAGGAAATTTTTAATTCCAGAAACAAACAAAGCCAGTACTATATGCAAGAAGTGTCATACTGCCATACTGCCTTTATTTCTCCAGGTTATAACCCTTCTAGCCTGAAGGGAGCTGAGACAGGACCCAAGATGCGAACTTGGAGAAAACTGTTTGATTTTAGGGAGTATCCTTCAGCAAATGTCAGTGTCTTTGCCATCCAAAGTCTGCCAGGACCCAATTTTGACTGTTAATTAGCTCAATTTAGATCTTTGTTTTACCCACCCCAGGCACGAGAAACCAAGACCAGGCCTGTTACAAACACTGTTCTTCGGGAGGCCTGACCCGGACCTGAAACACTGTCAACAGTAGCACAGACTGTCACTGTACAAACAGGGAGAATATTAACACTAATTTCTGAGGGAAAAACAACCAAAGAATGCAACTCTCAGGTCATGACTAAATTATTTATTTAAGCCATCTCTTCCTGCTATAAGCAAAGGGATGGAAGATCAGTGAAATGGTCCTCAAGTGTAATGGTCATCACTGGATACAAGGTGGTGAGCTTAAGGTCCCGTATACTTTTCTGGTCCATGCGTGCAGAGTAATGGTCCAAACCAGTGCTCTGGTCCCCACTGGGTGGTGGTCCAGGTTCTCTTTATTCGTCTTCATAGCCGGTTGGAAGCGGGTTCACATGAGGGTTATGGAATAGGGTATGGTTACCATCTCCCCAGGGAAAGGGCTGTGGAGTGAAGACGGCAATTAGGCAGTTCCAGAAAACAGTCAGCACTGCCACGAACTGCTTAAAACAGAGCAAGTAGCAGGTAACACATAAAATGGAAATTCATCCTTTACATAACTGCCATGTTTCAGTGCTCCCGTAAGAGAGCTCTTATAAACTCCAGGGGAGCCTGTAAAGAGGACAGTAGGAAAGGCAAGCTCAAGTCCATTACTCATAAGCCTCTCCCTTGTAACTAAACCTCAGTGCTGTGTTTCTGGAAGTGCAGTCCTCCCATCACCTACATCAGAATGCTAGAGGCGGGTACAGGGGAGGAGATGCTGACTTCAATGCAGATTTCTGGACCTGAAACAAATCTCTGGATTGGAAACTGCAACATACCCTCAACTATTCTGCATGGTACTTTTGAAAAACATTGCTCCAGGGCAGTGATTTCCAACCCAGGATGATTCTGCCCTTGTGGAGACACAGGCCAGCATCTGGAGACATCTTGAAGAGGAGGTACCACTACCACTTAGTGGTTAGAAGTCAAGGATGCTGCTAATATCCTGTAACTCACAGGACTGCCCTTTGCCCCAACAAGAATTATCCAGCCCCAGATGTCAATGGTACCGAGGTTAAGACATTTCGCTGTATGTATGCCTTCTAATTCTACCGTACAAGGGTGGCAGTGGCGCTGAGACTCATCAATTCTTTCGGAATTTAAGAATCCAGCTTAATTTTCCACTTGGGCTAAGTGATAGTAGTTAAATATCTACATCAAGAGTCAAAAAATGACACAGTCGGGGTGGTAACTAGCACAGGGGTGAAGATTAGAAGCTGTCAATCTCTTCGTTATGCAGCTAGTAGCTGTCAGATGCCCAGGTTTTAGAGAGGTGAACCGCCTTCCGACTCTCCCAGCTTAAGGTAATTTCACAAACCTCCAAGTTTTGTACAACCGACAACTGTTAACAGCATCAGAAGTTAAACGATGGGATGACTCAGAAAAAACCGAAGGGCACTTGTTGTATGACCTTGAAAAAGAAAACTCAGGCCTGGCCGGAGAAAATAAAAATGTGTTTGGGAGGATTAAATGAGAAACTGTGCACGCCCGGCACCCACCGTTTTAGAGAATTAAGAACTTGGACTAGGGCATTTGGGGAAAGGCGAAGAGACTGCAAGGGGGTACCTTGGACCTGATGCGGAGATGGGGATAGGCCACGAACTCGGGTTTCTCCTCCTCTCCGTGGTGCGACTTCAGGAAGACATTCAGCATGCTCACTCCCACCCCAGGGAGCGCCACGAAGTAGGTGAGGGCCTTCCACATGCGAGCTGCAGAGGGGGCACGACCGCTCAAGCCGGGCGAGGAGCCGCCCGCGTCTCACCTCCCTCCCCCAAGTCCTCAAACCAAGGTCAAAACCCCGCCGCTCTTCTCTTCAGCAGACCAGAGGCCCGCCCCGCGACCCCGGTCCCAGTACCTGAGCCCTCCTCGCCATGGGCGCCACTGGACATACACCGACTCAGCTGCAGCCGGGAACGACCCAGCAACCCAAAAACCCGAGATCCAGCTGCCGCCGCCATCTTCGACCTGAGTCCCCCGCCGCGCCGGAAGCGGAAATAGAATGTTGCCTGTGGAGGGTGGGACCACAACCTCAAAAGGAAGTTCCTATTGGGCGGTACCTTTTCCGCGGAGGCTGCGCATTGTAGTGTGAAAGCTCGGAGCCGCGGAAGCCAGAGGGAGCATGCGCTCAGCAAGCCTGTGTGCATGCTGCTGCTGCTGCTGCTGCTGCTGCTGCTGCTGCTGCTGCTGCTGCTGCTGCTGCTGCTGCTGCTGCTGCTGCTGCTGCTGCTGCTGCTGCTGCTGCTGCGTCGCTTCAGTCGTGTCTGCTGCTGCTGCTGCTAAGTCGCTTCAGTCGTGTCCGAAACGTCTGGCAGCCCACCAGGTTCCCCTGTCCCTGGGATTCTCCAGGCAAGAACACTGGAGTGGGGTGCCATTGCCTTCTCCTCCTGTGTGCATACCTTGTTCCTAAGGTCAGCACCGCGGTGAAGTTAAGCGCGTAAAAAAAAAGGTTTGTGGAAGGACATCCTGGCATCCAGGGTCGCTCCCTTCGTTGGAGTCCGTGCGCATCAACAGGTTCCGAGCACAAATCTCCTATCTAAAATGCTTTTTCCCTCCTCATCCTCTGTCTCTGCGTTATTTTTTTTTTCAAGACACCAAGACATAATAATTGTCATCATTATTATTTTGTAGGCATCACACAGCTTATAATCTGTCAGGGGAAACAAAAGATTTTGCCACTGCAGCATCCTCAAACTCTGGGATCGTGCCTGGCAAGTAACAGGTGCTTAACACAAATATGTTGAATAAATGAATAGCAACGGGAAACAATTGACATCTCTTACACTTTATCTCCGGAGAAGGCAATGGCACCCCACTCCAGTACTCTTGCCTGGAAAATCCCATGGACGGAGGAGTCTGGTAGGCTGCAGTCCATGGGGTCACTAAGAGTCGGACACGATTGAGCGACTTCACTTTCACTTTTCATTTTCATGCATTGGAGAAGGAAATGGCAACCCACTCCAGTGTTCTTGCCTGGAGAATCCCAGGGACGGGGGAGCCTGGTGGGCTGTCTATGGGGTCGCACAGAGTCACACACGACTGAAGTGACTTAGCCACAGCCACATACTTTATCTCTGCAATTCTTTCCTACCCTTCTTTCTTCTTCTTCTACTCATCTAAAAACAGTTTTTAAAATAAAAGTTAAAAAATAGATGCGTAAGAGAGACTTCCTTGGTGGTCCAGTGGTTAAGACTCCACCCTCCCAATACAGGGGGCTCAGGTTCCATCCCTCCTCAGGGAGCTAGATCTAGCATGTGGCAACTAAGACCCAGCGAAGCCAAATAAAAATAAATAAACAAAATCTTAAAAATAGATACATAAGGTAAAATAAAAGTAAACTTCTTGACCATAGGTTCCTTTAAAAATATGATGAAAGCTCTGAATCCTTTCCTCAAATGAAATATTAATACAGCTTCTCAGCACACACAGTTTAAGCACACAATGAGAGGGGAAGAAGGTAGAGTGCACCCAGAGACCCCCTAAGAGTCCTGTGCTCCAAATTAAGAACCCCTACTTAGAGGAATAAACAGAGAATCTGGTGTGGGTAGACTGGATTCATATTTTGTTCCCATCCCTCACAGCCTGTATGACCTTGAGCAAGTCAGATAAACGCATCCTGCAGTTTCATGAAAACAAAAACAGGGTCATATTACCAGAGCTTCTCAACCTGATCTTTCTTTCTCTGGGTAGCCTGGGTTTTTGCATGTTATGGTGAAATTAGAATTGTCAAATCTCTAGGCATCATCGAACAGAGTTAAAGGGTCTGTGAAGCCCTACAGCGTAGCCATGGAAAGGATCTGAGCTCAAGGATCAGGAAATCCTGGGTTCAAATCTGGTCTGCCCTCAGCTGTTCCTCTTCTCTAAAGTGGGAATGTAATATGCACTTAACTCATTTATCTGACAAACAGTAATTTAAGACACAGCTCCACCTGGAGAAGTTACTCACCCTCCATTCATAGTCATGATGGTTAATTTAGTAAATATTAACTACAGTGGCTACCGTGTGCCAGGTGTACACAGTAGTGTGCAAGAGCTGGAAGAGCTCTCATGCAATTTACAATTCAGTGCTAGAGACAGGATTAAGCAAAAAATACCCAATGCCCGGGATATGTTAAAAATTCAACAAATGTTTATTTTCCCATAGGACTTTAATACATCTTGCAGGGTGGTACTGCTAAGTAAGGATTGTAATATGTTTGGAACACAGTACCTTCTCAGGCATGATACCTATGATATTCTTGCCAAGTATGCTCAGCATTTGCAAAGCCTTGGGTGACTGAGTTTAGACAGTCCAGGAAACCAAAGTCATCAATACAACAAATAGCTAATATTTACTGAGCATTTACTTCATGCTCACATCTATGACAAGCACTTTGCATAAATTGTCTTCCCCACCTCAGAAAATGGTGACTTGGTTCCTCAAGTGAAACACTTTGGAATCATCTTTGATCACTCTCTTCTCTCTCTGTCTCTCATGTGGGATCCAATTCCCTGACCACTGAAATCGAATCCATGCCCCCTGCTGTGGAAGCACAGAGTCTTCACCACTGGACCCCCAGGGAAGTCCCCCCCGTACATTTTATTTTATTGTACTTTATTATTTTTTTTTATACACACAATTCTTACTCAGAATCTGACCATTTCTTACCACATACTGCTCCCAATCTGATCAAAGGTGTTAGCTCTCACCTGGACAATTGCAAAGCCTCCTGACTGGTCTCCTTGCTTCCTGGCCCTTTCACAGTCTATTCTTAGAGAACAGCTAGGGGAATCCTCTAACACTGGTCATCTTCCTCCTCTGCTCAAAATCCTCAGTGGTTCCCATCTCACTCAGTAAATGCCAAAGTCCCGAGAGTGGGCTGCCAGATCCCACACACCGTGTCCCCAGCCGCCCCACTGACACCATCTAGTCTACCTGCCCCCTTGCCCACTTCACGCCAGCAACACTGACCCTCCTGCCTTTCTGTGAACGTGCCAGGCATGCCTCTGACTCAGGACTTTTGCACACGCTCATCTCTCTGCCTGGAAGAGTTTCCCCCCAGGTAGCGGCATGAATTGTTTCCTTATTTCACTCAGGGGTTGTCTTAGAAGTCATCTCTTATCAGGAAGGCCTTCCCAGGCCACCCTGAAGTGACGTAGCTCCTCCCCACCCTGACACTCTATCCTCCTTACTGTGCCTTAGCTATCTTTGTGGCACTTCCCACCATCTGCTGTATTAAATATTTATTGGTTTATGGTCTGCCTGGGGCAGAGACTATGATTTGCTCACTGGTGTGACCACTTGGCCCATTATAGGACCTCGCTGAATGTACATTAATCCCAACCATGAACCTGTGGTGGTTTAGTTGCTCGGTCATGTCCACCTCTTTGCAACCCCATGGACTGTAGCCCCGCCAACCTCCCCTGTCCATAGGATTCTCCAGGCAAGAATACTGAAGTGAGTTGCAATTTCCTTCTCCAGGGGATCTTCCCCACCCAGGTATCGAACTCAGGTCTCTTGCGTTGCAGGCAGAGTCGTTACCGACTGAGCTATGAACCTGTGAACTAGATACTATTCTCCCCTTACTTTTCAGATAAGAAAACAGACTTGAAGTTGTGAGGATATTGCCCAAGATCCCCAAGCTTTAGGCAGTTGGTGGACCCAGGTAGTGTGGGACTCAAGTTCTTCTTTTTTAAAAAAAATTTAAAAAATTAATTTAATTTTGGCTGTGCTGGGTCTTTGCTGCTGTGAGAGTTCTCTAGTTTCGATGAGGGCTTTTCGCTGCAGTGGCTTCTCTTGTTGCAGAGCACAGGTTCTAGAGCATGCAGGCTCAGTAGCTGTGGTGTACAGGCTTGGTTGCTCTGCAGAACGTGGAATCTTCCCCAACTAGGAACAGAACCCATGCCCTCTGCATTGGCAGGCGGATTCTTAACCACTGGACCACCAGGAAAGTCCGTCAAGTCAGTTTTTTTAACCTCAAAGCCATGCAGACTTTGCTGTAGGTAGAACGACACCAACTTCGAGAGGTCACCCTGTCGAGCTCATGCTAGTCTGATGCTCTGAACAGGGATGAACAAGGAAAAAAAAAAAAGAGCTACATAATTTCTGATCTCAGTAGGTTTGGAAAGAAAAATATTTCAAATCATGGGTCCTCGAGAATGAATGGAACCATCAGATGTGTTTTCTAGGTGCTGAGCTGGAAGTTCCCACCTTGTGCTGCCTCTCACAGTGACCCCCAGGGCATCTGGCCTCTCTGTGAGGGAGTCTCCCCAAGGCCATGGCCAGCCAGGCCTGGATTTGACGTCATCTTCTCTGGCAGCTGGTGATGTTTACACTCATGCTGAAGCCACTACGGTCTCTGGCGCTCTATTTCCTTGAAATAGAGAGCTGGCAGGCAGGCACCTCAATCCTGGAGCCAGCTGCTGGTGGGGTAATTGGAGGAAGGCTGGGGGAGGCTGCCTAGCCAAGGACAGGGCTTGCTTAGGGGAAAGCTTATCTGGGGCATCCTGCCTGCTACTTCTCTTGTGGTTTCTCCCAGCTAAGAGTTCCTCCAGTTCCTGGACCAATAAATATTCGTCTGCCAAGAGATAACTGCTGTGTCTTAATTAAGTGTTCACTTATTGTTCATTATTATTTTTGCTATGATCATGGTTAAGGGTATAGGTTCTATGGAATCAGAGCAGAGGGGCCTGGACTATGCAGAAGGCATGAAGTATTTTTCCAAGTATGTTGCAGGGGAGGTTGGGGTGCAGTGACCACCACTTCCATCATCTGAATAACTTGTCTGAGCTGCTCAGCATCATTAATTCATTTAATGTGGAATCTCAACTACGTCCTTGGACTGGGGCGACAGCAGTGACCTTATGGAACACACAGACTAGAGGGAGAGACTGACAAATAAGCAGTTACTACTGTCAGTGTGATAGGTTTCTTCAATGGAAGGCTGTCCAGCATGAACCTTGGTACAAGTTCAAGTCTCAGATCAGCTACTTAGCTATGAAATCATGGGAGGTGAATTCATCTGCCTAAGTTTGACAACCCTTGAAGTGACTGACCCAGGATTCAAATCCAAGAAGTCTGGCCTCACCTCTCTTTGTGCCTCAATTTCCTCATCTGTAAAATGGGGATAATAATAGTAGCAACCCCATAGGAGTCCTGCAGGCTATGCTGAGTTAGGATTTTATCCAAAAGGTACTGAAGAGACTTTGGGTTTTGGGGGCCACACAGCCTGTGGGATTTTAGTTCCCTGACCAGGGATTAAACTCTCAACCTCAGCACAGAATCCTAACCACTGGACCACTAGTAAATTCCCTGAGAAGACTTGCTTTTGAGCAAGGAGAGAGATACTCAACTTTGCACCTGAGGCTTTGCACAGGCTGGCCGCTCCTGGCTAGAAATGCCCTTCCTGACTTGTTGTCCATCTTTGTCTGCATACTCCCCTCAGCCTTCACCTCCTACAGGAAGCCTTTCCTGGTTACACCAAGCCTTGGGCCTCTGGTCCCCTAGCAAGGTTTAAGCTCACTGAACTGTATTTGAGAACTATTCCATCTCATTTCCACTCTGAGCTCCAGATCGCCCCTCCCCCCACCCTTTTCTAAGATTCCCCTGAAATGCTACACAGAACAGTCATAACAAAATGGTCAAGAACTCAGTTTCTCAGTCAAAGCTGGATTAAAATCCTGGCTTTGCTGCTTTTGTTGGACAAACCCCTTCATCTTTCTGGGACTCAGTTCCCTCATCTGCAGAACAGGGAGAATCATAGTATATGTTCACCTAATAGGATGGCTGGGAGGACTGAAAGTGATGGTGTGTGTACAAGCACTTAGCATCTTGTTTAACAAATAGCAACTTGTGTTATATTATTATTAATCATCTACTATTACATTGGGATTGCCTCATAGCCCCAGTAAAGAAACTGCCTGCCATGCAGGAGACTGGGTTCAGTTCCTGCGTTGGGAAGATCCCCTGGAGAAGGGAATGGCAACCCACTCCAGTATTCTTGCCTGGAGAATCCCATGGACAGAGGAGCCTGGCGGGCTACAGTCCATGGGGTCACAAGAGTCGGACACAACTTAGCAACTAAACCACCACCACTGTTACATTAAGTTAAAAACAGAACCAGTGTCTGGTCTGTGAAATATATCTTAATAAAGCTGTTAAACACAACAAAGCAGGCTACAGAGTATGGTGAAATGTGTGTTTCCATTTTTGTAAAATGCATGGGAAAAATGCTATAAGAGTTATGTTGTTGTTCAGTCGCTCAGTCCTGTCTGACTTCGTTATCCCATGGACTGCAGCACGCCAGGCTTCCCTGTCTTCACCATCTCCTGGAGCTTGTTCAAACTCAAGTCCATTGAGTCGGTTATGCCATCTGATCCTCTGTCGTCCCCTTCTCCTCCTGCCTTCAATCTTTCCCAGCATCAGGGTCTTTTTTAATGAGTCAGTTCTTCGCATCAGATGACCAAAGTATCAGAGCTTCAGCTTCAGCAGCAGTTCTTCCAATGGATATTCAGCGGTTGATAAGGATTATACTTACATGGTAAGAGAGGTATGTCTGTGTTTTAATTTTCTTTTAAAAAATTCTGCAATGAATATTTATTACTTGTGCTATGAAAACAAAGACTTTCACCAAAAAGCGACCATGAAGTTGCTCTCAGCACTTCTGTTGTTGGTATTCGTCCCATTAGACTGTAAGCCCCATGAGGGCAGGGATCCCTTCTGCCTGGCGCCGGAAAGGCGCGGAGTAATGGACGGAAAGGTGACCGGATAGATGGGGGCGGCTCTGGTACCCTCACCTGCAGTACCGCACTCTCCCTGTGGGTGGCAGGCTCCGCATGTGCGGGCGCCGCCCACGAGTCTGGCCAGAGAGGAGTCGCGCCTGAGACCTTCAACGTGGCTATCTGATCTCAGGGTCCTTGTAGGAGGGAGAGAGGCGGAATCTGCGAGAGGAATAGAGAGAGCCCAGATTCGGGGACTCCTTCTTAAGGCCTCGCCTCTGAGACGTCTCCAGCATCTTCCCCTGATTGAAACAAGGAAACGAAAACTTTACTTTGTAGAGAATGTCCCCTTACACCACCTCACCCCACAAGGAGAGGCAGAGAGGAGAAACTGAAAGGTCCCCGGACCTGGAAGAGAAAGAAAGTGGTCCTCCCTGAAGATCGTCATCCTCACAACTCATAACTCACGGCCTGCTGCGCCTAGCAGTGGACTAATTGCCCCCACCCAGTAGCTCTTTGATCTTAGAAGAGAGGTGTGCTAGTCTCCCATTTTGCAGACAAGGGTCATTGCGCCTTAGAGAGGTAGTGCTTGCTTAGAGAAGCGGATCGCTGCTGAGTCGGATTCCAGCCCCATTTCTTATCTCTGCCTCCCTACCTCCCTCCACTCCCCCCATCCTGTGTCAAACTGAGACATCCTTGGAGAGGGTGTATTCCAAACTAAATTACATTAAAAAAAATACTAATAGCATTTGTTTAACCTACCCTTCCTATGGTACTGGCACTCATCATATATTATCTCATTTAATCCTTCCAACAACCCTTTGAAGTAAGAATTATTATTATCCCCATTTTACCTATGAGGAAATTGAGCCTCAGAGAAGCAAATACTGACAAATCTAGAGAGCAAGTGGGACAGAGCCATGATTCAAAGGTATGGCTGTCTGACCCCAAAGTCTTTGCGTTTTAGCAGTACATGTTTTTCCTTCGTAATTAAGTATAAGGGGCTTCCCTGGTGACCCAGTCCTAAAGAGTCCACCTGCCAATGCAGGAGACACGAATTTGATCCCTGGTCTGGGAAGATCCCACATGCCTCGGAACAATTAAGCCTGTGCACCACCACTGCTGAGGCTGCGCTCTAGAGCCTGGGAGCTCTAACTTTTGAAGCCCCAACACCCTAGAGCCTGTGCTCCACAAAAGAGAAGCCACTGCAATGAGAAGCCTGTACACAACAACTAAAGAGTAGCCCCTACTCACCCCCGCTAGAAAAAAGCCGGAGCAGCAAAGAAGACCCAGCACACCCTAAATAAATATATTAATTAAATTATTTTTAAACTATATTAAGTATTCAAGTATTGAATACATACATCTATACAGTACAAATTACAAAATAGTTGTAATAATAATGATTTAAAAGCCTCCCCCATTCCTGTTCTCCACCTACCCAGTTTCACTACAAAGAAGGTCATCATACTAGAGATTTCTGATGATCCTTCTAGAGATATTTGATACGTAGACAAACACCTATATTACTGCCTCTCACATACTCATCAATGACTTCCTAAAATTTAAGAAGGACTGAGTCTTCTTCTTCTAGAACAGGATATAATTTCTCTTCACTGACTCCTTGGATTGGCATGCAGGGCCTCCCAAGGGCACCTCCACCGCACTCTATGCGTCACCCACACAGGTCTCCAAGCTCCGCATCACGTTGCCATCTCCCCAGCCTCCTAGTCTCTAGCCTCCCTCCAACAGCTCCATTTATTGGGATCTTTTTCTCTTTGAGTCTCCCCAGCCAGAATCTACCCGCCTCCCGGACCCCAGAGGCCCCGCCAGCCTCTCTTAGCATATTTCATTGTACAGTGATGGTGTATCCCACAGGACCTTGGAGGTCAGAGTGAGGCACTGGGTTTTATCCTAATCGAACAGGAAGCCGTTGAAGGGTTGCAGAGAGGAGAGGTCTAGTCAGATTGGCCCTTTAGAAGGGTCATCCCAGCTGCTCTGTGGGGAACAGATTGGAGGCGGTGAACCTGTAAGGGGACAGAGCAGCCCTCATGCTAATGCAATAGTCCAGTGGAGAGACAACAGTGGCTGTGACAAAACAGGGATGGAGAACATTCGACAGACATTTCCTCTTGCTGGTTGATTGGTTGTGAAAATGAAAGAGGAGACCATGAGAAAGATGGTACAAGGGACCCCTAAAATGAATAATCCAGTAATGGGTGTTTGTCTCCGTCCCTGCCTTTCTTACTGGATTACTCATTTTAGGGGTCCCTCGTCATTGGGTAGCTGGCCTTATAATGGCACCACCATCCATCCACTCCCCAAGCTAGCAAACTAGGAGTCCATCTGTCTTCCAAAGGACCATCACTGCTTCTGGCCACCATATTCACTAAGGACACCTCAGTCATCATCTGAGCTAACCTTCTTTCTGTTTATGAAATATGGCAAGTCCCTCCCAACCTCAGGGCCTTGGCCCATGTTGTTCCCTCTGCCAGGAATTCTCTTCCCACTCCTTGTCTTGATAACTTTTAAGCATCTGGGGAGCTTCATAAGAGGAGGGACCTTGTCCACTTCGCTTACTCCTGTATCCCAGCACCGAACCCAGTGCCTGACATAAACCAGGTGCTTGCTTAATCAATATATATTTTTTAATGAAATGATTCTGCTTGTTACATTTTGATACAAAATTTGGACTCTACCATGCAAAATGGGTCAGGAAGATCTCCTGGAAAAAGGAATGGCAACCCACTCCAGTATTCTTGTCTGGAGAATTGCATGGGCAGACCACATGATGGTAAAAAGTCAGACACGACTCAACAACTAACACTTTCCCTTTCATGCAATATAACACCTTGTCTTTGTTTTTATCTAAGGATTTGGTACACCCCATAGTTATAGCCTAAACTGCACCCAGACAGTCAGCCTCTGTTTGCATTTCCCATGCCAGGCTGCCCAGTAATAAATACTGCTGCTGCTGCTGCTGCTAAGTCACTTCAGTCGTGTCTGACTCTGTGCAACCCCATGGATGGCAGCCCACCAGGCTCCCCCGTCCCCGGGATTCTCCAGGCAAGAATACTGGAGTGGGTTGCCATTTCCTCCTCCAATGTATGAACGTGAAAAGTGAAAGTGAAGTCACTCAGTCGTGTCCGACTCTTTGAGACCCCATGGACTAAAGCCCACCAGGCTCCTCCATCCATGGGATTTTCCAGGCAAGAGTACTGGAGTGGGGTGCCATTGCCTTCTCTGAGTAATAAATACTAACTGTTCTAAAATGTTTTTTTTTTTTTTTTACATTTAAGAGTTTTATTATTATTTTGCTGTTGTCTTATTCTGGTGACAAAAGAAAATATGTCAATTGTATAAACTGCAGGTAGAAATAAATTAGAAGGTACGAGTTCCCCGTGGGCCCTCCCTTTTAGAGCCACTGCTGATTTATTTTTTATCTTTTGGCCATGCTGAGTGGCATGTGGGATCTTAGTCTGCTCAGCCAGGGCTCTAACCCATGTCCCCCACGGTAATCGTGGAGTCTTAGCCACTGGACTGCCTGGGGAAGTCCCACCACTGCTGATTTAAATGGCACCTATATCTTGTTTCCATTCGTAGACTTTTCAGGGGAGGAAGAGGAGACTCACCGGCCTGCCTGTGAGCCTGATCTTGGAGGATCCCTTTCTCTTCTTAATTTCTAGCCCCCACCACACCCTGTAGTTGTTCATGCACATAGCATTGATCTTAACATTATACATCTTCTGTGTTAAAGTTGGCACACATTGGCACCAGTGACTCTGGTGAAGAGGAAGTCTGTTTAAATCTCATCTGAAATGGATTGAAGCCATTCTCAGGCTTCAATCAGGCTCCAGGTCTCCATTCAAATTTGTAAACATTGCATGAACAATTCCTGGGTCAAGTTGAACCCAGATTCAAATCTTGCCTCCAGCACTTCCTGTGTGCCCTTGGACAAGTCTTTTGCTTTCTCTGAGCCTCTTTTCTTCAGCTGGAAGATGACAACAGTAATGGTAGGATCACATTTCAGCTGTATTGGCTTTCTTTCCTTTTTTTTCTTTAATATTTAGGTATTGATTTGACTTTCCCAGGTCTTAGCTGTGGCACACAGGGTCTTTGATCTCTATTGAGGCATGCAGGAACTTTATTTGCAGCATGTGGGATCTAATTCCCTGATCATGGCTCGAACCGGGGCCCCCTGCGTTAGGAGGTCAGAGTCTTAGCTCCCGGATCACCAGGCAAGTCCCTGTATTGGCTTTCTTGTTCCTTGCACAAGCCAAATTCATCCCCACCTCTAGGCCTTCGCAAATGCTCTGCCCCCTGCCTGAAACCTTCTTCCCCCAACTTGTCATGTGGTTATGTCTCCCTTTATTCAAGGGGGAACCTTTTTGGAGAGAGCTTCCCTGGTTCCTCTCTCTAAAAGAGCACCTCTGTCTTTATAGCAAGTCTCATTTAAAAAAAAAAAAAATAGCTTTTGCTTCTTATTAATTACTCAGCATTTTCTGAGGTCCTGTTGTGTGCCAGGCATTTTTCTAAGCATTTCATAGGAAAATTCATTCCATTCTCAACATAACTCTTTGGAGACAGGTGGTACCATTGGTAGACTGCTTGGCTGGAGGAGGAAATGGAGGCATCAGAAAGTCGAGTCACACAGCTCGAGGACAGGTCATTAGAAAATGCCTGGGGACTCTGTGGCCCCAATGCAGGGGCCCAGCTTCCACCCCTGGTCAGGGAATGAGATCTCGCATGCTGCACCTAAGAGTCTGAATGATGAAACTAGGGACCTTGCAGGCCACAACCAAGACCCAGAGTAGCCAAATAAATCAATAAATAATAATTTTTTTTTAATGGATGGCAGGGGATTTGAGTCCAGGCTGACCAGGGCCAGAGTCCTACTTACCATTCACCTAATCTGAGTCATCAGTGGTGTCTAGGAGGGTTATTCAGAGCGGGAAGAGATCCAGTGCTTCTTCTGTGATAGGGTGGTTCTAAGCAGGTGTGCTCCAGGTCCCATTACAAAGGAATTCTGCTCCACCATTTATTACTGGGCACTAAGGACTCTAGATGGAAGGACTTAGTTCAAACAAACAAAGGCTTAGCATTGACAATGGAGGTGAAAATAGCATCCTGATTACAGGATGATATGGCTTCCGCCCACTATTAGTAGGCTGATAAGAGGCCTCTAATGTCCTGGGAGACTGGCCAGTCCTGGTTCTTTTCCACGCCCATTCTCTTCACTTGAGGTGCGTGTGATGAAGGGGCGTCGCTGGTGGTCAGTGGCTAAGACTCCGCTGGTGCTTCCAGTGCAAGGGGTTCGAATTCAACCCCGGTCGAGGAGCACACATGCAGTCCCATGTGACAAAAAAAATGCGATGAAGCACATACTTACACCTGGAAGACAGTCACCTCCTCTGCGGAGTCACCCCTGATTCCTCAGGCTGAGTCAGATGCCTCTTCCACCTTCCCAGAGCCTCCTGGTCACATTCTTCTGCTAAGCTGCTGTCCCCTTCCCTCCTCTCTCCTCTCACTACCCTCTCCCCAACTGTGAATTCTCTAAAGCCAGAGACTGTCTTTTTCCTTGCTGTGTCTCTTTCCCCTTCCTCTCGGTCTGTTCACTCCTACTCACCCTTCAGGTCTCATCTCAAAAGGTCACCTCTTCCAAGAAGCCTGCCCTGGTGACCTCCACAATCCAGAGAGACAATTTTCTCTGTGTAAGCATTGCTTGCTTGTCAAGTCCCCTCACCGTCGATCCAGGAGTTCCCGCATCTTGGTGTCTATGTCACCCTGGGGAAACTTCGTCAGATGTAGATTCTCAACTCCAACCTCAGAGAGTCTGATTCCAGGGACTGGAGCAGGGCCTGAGGATCTGCCGTGGGGTTGTTCACACCCTGAGTCTGGTGCTGTCAGAGGAAGGATGCAGTAAACGGGGCTGCTTGAAGGCAGGGACCATCGTTATCTGTCATGAGCCACACATTAGTCAGCCTGTGTCTGACACGTGCATGATGGTTGAATGAATGCTTGAAGGAATGAATGGTGGCCAGCATTCCTATGTTCTCCAAACACGACTTGATTTGGGCCTTGAAAAAGCCCTATGGGGCTTCCATCCTCTCCTGGAATGGGCGTGGGAAAGTGCTGAAATTCTGGTGTCCCCAGTGCCAAATTGGAAACCGGTGCCCTACTTCTCGGCCATACTCCCTGAGCAAGTTAATGAGTCCCTCTAAGCCTCAGTTTCTTCATCTGCAAAGTAGAAACAATAATAATAAGAGTGTTTGCATCATTATTTACAGGGATGTGAAGAGATTAAATGAAGCAAGGGTGCTGGCCCAGAGTCAGTGTCTGAAGACTTCTGGATCCTGTTATTATTATCGCTGTTGTTTTTACTACAGCTATTAACATAAGAGCTAGCGGGGCTAGTTGTGACTGTTCAGTCTCTCAGTTATGTCCAACTCTTTGCGACCCCATGGGCTGAGCACACCAGGCTTCCCTGTCCCTTATTATCTCCCGGAGTTTGCTCAAATTCATGTCTATTGAGTAGGTAATGCCATCCAACCTCTGTCGTCCCCTTCTCCTGTCCTCAGTCTTTCCCACCATCAGAGTCTTTTCCAATGAGGGGCTTGAGGGACTTTAGATCCTCAAATTCAGGGGCTCCCTACTCAGGGTTCTATGGATTACCCTCTCCATAGTGGGGGTTGGGAATTCCCTGGCAGTCCAGTGATCAAGATTCTGGATTCTCACTGAAAAATGTGCCAGTTCAATCCCTGGTCCTGCACGGGGTGGGTAGGGGAGAGTGAATATACATATAAGGTGTGGGGGGTCAGGAGGGTATTCTATGAACATCTGGAAATGGAGTGCAAAATTTTCGATGCCTGCCCATTTCCTAAAAAGGACAATGTTAGCTTTTAACCATTTAAAGATGGGAAAGTGGGACTTCCTGGTGGTCCAGTGGTTAGGACTCCATGCTTTCACTGCCGAGCGATGGGTTTGATCCCTGTTGGGGGAACTTAGATCCCAAAGCTGCAAGCTGCCCCCCACCCCCACACACCAAAAAGAATAAAAAAATCAAGAACTGCATCATCCCCTCCCTCTTGTCTCCAATTTTAAAAAGTAATCTGTAAGTAGCATCTCTCATTCCATCTCATCAGATGAATAGTTGGTAAGTTTATTGAAAAATTCCATCAAAGCAGGAAATGATTAAAAAGAAAAAAAGGATATAGCCCTGAAATATTCCAATTTAAACACCTATGGCTGTATATTCATTCACCCATCTTTTGATGTAGGGCCAGAGCCTTTTCTTTGAGTTTGATCTGAGTTACCTGGTTGGCATTCCCCAACATCCTTCTTGCAGAAAACACTCCTCTGAGTTCTAGCTTGAGCTTCTTTAAGTCGATGTAGATCCTAAGGCCCTTGTCTAGATTTTTAGAATTGCATGGCCACCCAATAGTCTCTAGTTCTCCAGGCCACACTTAACTAACTCCCTTCAGGCCCCCCCGACCCCATCATCCCCCCATCCCCAGTCCCAGCCCCAGTGGTTTATGACAAAGTTTACTTTGTGCTTATATTATGTGGTCATGTGTGTCAAGCTGGGGCTTTGCTCCGTCTTTCTTTCTTTCTTTTTAAATTGACTGTATTTTCAGAGAGTTTTAGATTCATAGCAATATTATCAAGAGGTACAGAGATTTCTCATAGCCCTCCCCCCATCAACGATACATACATATTCAGCCTCCTCCGTTCTCAACATCCCCCACCAGAGTGGTACATTTGTTACAATGAATGGACCTGTATTAAAACATCATTATCACCCAGAGTCCACAGTTTACATTAGGGCTCACTCTGATGTGACGGTGTTGTACTGTCTATGAGTGTGGACACGTTTGTAATGACGCATGCCAACTAACTTTTAAAATGAATCTTTCCGAAGCATTCGACTGCATTTGGAGAAACATCAATTTTCTTTAAAAAAAAAAATTTATTTATTTATTTTTGGCTGTGCTGGGTCTTCGTTGCTGCAGGGGCTACTCTCTAGTTTTGTTGAGCAGGTTTCTCTTTGCGGTGATTTCTCTTATTGCTTCGCGTGGGGCTTTACTGTGGGTTGTGGCTCACAGACTTAGTTGCCCTGCACCATGTGGAATCTTCCTGGATCAGGAATCAAACCTGTGTCTCCTGCATTGGCAAGCAGATTCTTAACCACTGGACTACCAGGACAGTCCCAAGATCACTTTTCTTTTCCCATTCCTCTTTATCAGTCATATACAATTATGTGATTTAATAACAAGAGTAAATGACTGGAGAACCTACCCAGCTGACTTTTGGTAAGCCCAGCTGCATCCTTGTTAAGTCAGTGGGAGGAGTTAGAAGTTGGTTGTCCTAGAGACCAGTCCTCCAGCTGCTGTGGGCATCACATTGTTCTGGAGTTTACAGTAGGCAAGGTGAGTGATGGCTAATCCAGGAGCCAGCTCCAGTGAGTTGGGGGATTTTTGTTTTGGCTTCATCATGGCCTGTGGGATCTTAGTTCCCTGACCAGGGATTGAACTCAGGCCCCAGTAGTGAAAGCACTGAGTCCTGAACACTGGACACCTGGAAATTCCTCAGTAAGTTAGTTAATCCAGAGAGCCTCTACCATACAATCATGTATAACAAAAAGCTATCTCTCTGAGTAATTGGTGAAACCAGAACTAATCCTGTCCTTTCTGCTCATTTATATTTTCTAGTTATTTTTTGCAACTTTAAAACAGCTGATAAACAGATGATAGTTTTTTTTTTTTTTTTTTTGAGTTAATGAGGAATATCGGGTCATAGGTGCCAAGTGCCAAATAAATTATACTAGACTTCAAAGTCTTTGAGGATTTCCCCTGGTAGTCCAGTGGTTGGGAGTCTACCTGTCAACATAAAGGACACGGGTTTGATCCCTGATCTGAGAAGATCCCACATACTGCAGAGCAACTAAGCCCATGAGCTGCAACTACTGAGCTCTTGCCCCACAAGAGAAGCCACTGCAAGGAGAAGCCTGAGCACAGCAACAAAGACCCAAGAAAGCACAGCAACACAGCCAAAAATAAATTAAAAAACAAACCAAAACTCTTTGAATTGAGCCTAATGTAATAGGCTGGGCATGACATAACCTGCCTAATGGGGATAATGACAGTGGAGTAACCTTGGTATGAAGCTCAGAGTGCAGTCCTCAAAGTGTGCTCCCAGGACCTGCAGCAGCAACATCACCTGGGAACTTGTGAGAAATGCAAGTTCTCAGGCTCCACCCCAGACCTGCTGCATCAGAAATTTAAAGGTGGGGCCCAGTCATCTGTGTTTGAACAAACCTTCCAGGGAGTTACAACATTCCCTGGAATTAACAGATGTTTCACATCCCAGGTTTACCACTTAGAGGCTGTGTGATCTCAGACGAGTACCTCTCTAAATCGGTTTTCTCTCTGGAAAATGGGAATAAAAACAAACCTAACCTCCAAGATAGTTAGTTGTGAAGAGGAAATGAGAAAATACACATAGTAAAATGCCAAACAAGGAAGCCTGGCAGGCTGCAGTCCATGGGGTTGCAGAGTCAGACAGGACTTAGCGATGGAACAAGAGTGCCGAACACACGGCAGCCACTCAGTAAACCTTACACAGAGCTAATGCTATTATTAGGGACTCATGAGTGGCTGCTAATCAGGGTGAAATACTTTTGGGAGAAAAGGGAAAAAATTTTAGGAGGTTGAGAAGTTTTTTGAGCACCACAAGATAGCAGGCATTTTGACCCCATTAAGTCGCTTGGCGCTCCTGATAAATGGGTTGAAGTAGGTAGGAGTCTACTCTCTGCCCACTTCACAGATGTGGAGGCTGAGGCTTGGTGAGGCTGAAGGACAGCTAAGAAATAGGAGAGCTGGGGCCTGACAACATTCAAGTACCTCACACGTCCCATCCCAACCCCTGCCTCAAACAGATGCAGGCAGATTGCCAGCTTCTGGTGCCAGGGGAGCCCTCCTCCTCCAAACCATCTGCCCTCCGGAGGAGGCTGACTGTTCTCCTCCCGGGCCCCCCTGCCTGATGCAGGAGGAGGCTTGGATTTCCTGCAAGGGTCACAGCAGGATTGTTTTCTTGGTGCTCTACAAGTCAAGCCTTTCAACTCATTTCTGCTGCACAGGGATTTCCTGGTTCTGTGCCCTGGACCATTCCTGCTGCTTCAGACACTCGCCCAGCTCCAGCCAACACCAGCATGATTCAGTTTTGGACCTCAGATCAGAATTAATAAAGGCATCACTTCATTAATTCATTAGACATTGCACCTGCTCTGTGTCATGCACTGAGAGTATAAAACAGATGCAGGCCCTGCTGCAAAGAACCTGAATATTCACACGAAGAGCACACAGAAGCAACAAATACCATCCAGCATGATCAGTGCAGAGATGAGAGTATAACCTTGCTCTGTGAGAGCCCAGAAGAGGTGACAGATCCAGCCTAAGAGTGGGAGGGGATCCAGGAAGGCTTCCCCGAGGAGGTGACCTCTGAACTGTTGGGTAGGACTTCACCTTAGTGTTTCATCAATTTCTCATTTTGCAGATGGAGAAATGGGTCCAGAGAGAATTATTTAGCTCATTCATTCATCAAAGCAAGCAAACATTTCCCCAGTATCTACATCCCTGAGCCTAAGGATACAGAGGTGAATAAGGAAACAGCCCTGCTAGATGGAAGGTGCAGAAAGGCCCCAAGCACCCAGGGGACCTCACCCGTTCTTGGCCCATAAGCACCTTTGTTTCTTTTTATGTGTATGTGTATTTTATTTTCCTTTATTGTTCCTTTTTTAATAGATTTTTTTTAATGTGGACCATTTTTTTGAGTCTTTATTAAATTTGTTACAATATTGTTTCTGTTTTATGGTTTGGCTTTCTTGGCCACAAGGTATGTGAGATCTTAGCTCCCCACCAGGAATCGAACCTGCAACCCCTACATTGGAAGGCTAAGTCTTAACCACTGAACAGTCAGGGAAGTTCCCCTCCTTTACCTTTTTAAAGTCAGGATTATTACAGTATGGGCTTCCTTGGTGGCTGAGACAGTAAAGAATCCACCTGCAACACAGAAGACCCAGGTTCCATCCCTGGGTCAGGAAGATTCCCTGGAGAAGGGAATGGCTACCCACTGCAGTATTCTTGCCTGGAGAATTCCATGAACAGAAGAGTCTGGCAGGCTACAGTCCATGGGGTCGCAAAGAGTCAGACACGACTAAGCGACTAACTGTATTACAGTATGCTTTACATAGAGTAAAGTATGCTTTACATACCCTTTTGAGTGTATATAGTCCGGTGAGTTTTGACCAATCCGCACAGTCCTGTAACCATCATAATGGAGAACCCCATTTATATCTCATGCTCAGCCCACTTCCTGAGCCCAAGCTTTCCGCCTGATTCACTGTGGGATCTGGGGCAGGTCTTCCCCTGCCTGGACCTCAGTATCTTCATCTGTAAAACAGGCACCATGGTATCTCTCTCACCTGAGTGAAGTGAGGATGCTGAGCAGAATAAATACTCAATAAGAAATCCCAACTCTTAGTAGAGATCCCTTTTTCGTTTTCCGTTTTCTCTGCTCTCTCTCTTTCTCTCTCTCTCTCTCTCTCTCTCTCTCACACACACACACACACACACACACACACACACACACAAAGACATTTTTTGAAGCCTCTCGTTTCTCAGAGAGGTTTTATTTATAGGCCGCGCCTCATTGTGAATGTGAAAAGGAGAAAGCCCAGGCCCTCCGTAGACCTTTCATGTGTAAATCAGCCTGGGCCCAGAGCACGGGGGTCACCAGGAGGGGGATTTCACTCTTAATTACTCCTGGAGAAAGCGGGCGGGAGGGCAGCCCGGCGCAGGCTCCACCCACGCGGGAGGGAGGCCTCGCCCCGAGCCCCCGGCCGGCCGGGCCCAGCGCGGGGAGCCTGACTCGGCCCGGCGGGGCTGGCGGGGCTGGGGCCGCACCAGGCCGAGGCGCAGGTGCCTCCGGGGAGCTGGGCCCCAAGTGGGTTTCTTTGGGGGCAAGATGTTTGGACGTGGAAAGAGGGTACACAGTTTGGCACAGTGGGTGTTAAGGGAGGGATGGTCTGCGAAAGGGCCGTGGGGGTCTTAATTTTAAAAAAAAATTTTTTTTTGGAAGGTCTTTTATTCATTCTTTCTTTTCCAGTGTAAAAATAACCTGCTCCAGAAAAGAAGTATGGAAGTAGTCTCACCAGGCCCTGCACATTGTTAACCTCTGGGAATGAACTTGGAGGTGAGGAGAGGAACATTATTAACATTCTTTTCTAACACTTTTCTTTATTTTTGACTTAGTGCAATGGCTACATATTGCCTTTTGTAATTAAAAGAGAGGTACTTTTCATAATATTTGTGATCCTGTTTTCTAATTAGAAAAGAAATTCATATTCAACGTAAAATACTGAAATAATCATAAGTACTCATGTTCCCACCCAAAGAAAGTCACTTTTAATATTTAGGATATGGACTTTGATGATTTATTTCAAATTTTTTCCATTCTATTTTGGTATTTTTTTGCATACTTAGACTGTATACTTTGCACACTACTTAACATATTAAGGTTTCTTCCATTTGTCTTGTCTCTTCATGTGTTTTATGTATTTATATAGTATATATTTAAATTTGTGTAAATGTATGTATATAAACATACATGTATTTATATACATTTCATATAAATATATTTAAATGTATTATATATAGTATACACTTGTATATCATTTATTATATAAATATATTATATAATAAAGTTATATATTTAAATATTATAAATGTCTATATCTATATTTATGTTACTGGATGGCAATATCTTGAAATTTAAAATATACAAACTCTTGGGCCCCAGCAATTCCATATCTAAAATGCTATTCCACAGGGAATTCCCTGGCAGACCAGTGGTTTGGATCTGTGCTTTCACTTTAAAGACCAAGGGTTCAATCCCTTCTCAGGGAACTAAGATCCTGCAGGCCAAGCAGTATGGCTGAATAAATAAAGTAATAAAATAAAATAAAATTCTATTCTACAGAGGTAGTCACATGAATTTGAAAAAGATAAATAGTATAAATAAATATGTACATTGCAGCAGTGTTTACAATATAAAGCAAAATCTAGCAACACTCTTGATGTTCATCACCAACCTTGATGGGATTAATTAAACTATGTCACATTACAGTGGAATGTTCTGTAGCCATTGTAACAGAATATCATACTTGCAAAAATACCTAAAAATCTATACTGCATTGAATAACAAAGCCAGTTCCAAAATTATATTGTATGAATCTCTATACATAAACACATTTTTTCAGTGGATAATCACATCTAAGTGTACATGCGCAGAAAATTTCTAGAACACACATGAAAGTGGTAACAATTACTTTTGGGGAAAGAGACTAAACAATAAAGAGGGGTCCAAGAAGTTTTACTTTCACCTTCTACCTTTGTGTACTGATTGAATTTTTCTTTTAATGTGAGCGTATGTTATATTGATACTTTTAAAGTAGTTCACAAAAATGTAGTTTAGCTATATATAACTCTAATATATGTTCATTAAAAAAAGTACAATATTTACTAAATAAACACAAAATTCATTAAAGAAATACAGTGTTGACTAAGGAAAATATAATCCTTTATGCCATCCAAAGGGTTTCCCTGGTGGCTCAGTGGTAAAGAATCTGCCTGCTAAGCAGGAGACTCAGGTTTGATGGGTAGGAAAGATCCCCTGGAGAAGGAAATGGCAACCCACTCGAGTATTCTTTCCTGGGAAATCTTTTGCTTGGACAGAGGAGCCTTGCAGGCTACAGTCCACGGGGTTGCAAAGAGTCAGGCATGACTTAGTGACCTAGCCACCACCACCATCCAAAGACTCCACTGTTAACATTTTGGTTTATTTCCTTCTAGTTTTATTTCTGAAGTTTTTTTAACTTTGAAAAATACACTAGTGGAAAAATATACACAAAAGATATATTTGTAGCAAAGTTAGGAAATAAATACCACTCAAACCCTACTATTCAGAAATAACCACTGTTTACATTTTAGTGTATAAACTTTGAATGCTTCTCTGCAGCGTTTTCTTTGGGGAGTTGATTTTTTTTTAGACTCTATTCCTTCTATATATGTAAATTTGTGTTTTCCTTTAATTCATTAGTCTATTTTTATATGCTCTTTTATGTTATTATAAATGACTTGCAACTGCAGGTTTTTTGTTGTCTTTTTTTTTTTTTTTTTGCTGAGTGGCACGCAAGATCTTATTTCCCCGGACCGAGAATCAAACCCATGCCCCCTGCAGTGGAAGTGCAGAGTCCCAACCACTGGACTGCCAGGGAATTCCCACAGGTCTAGTTTTAATAGTTACAAAATATTCTTCATTCAAATCTTTCCCTATTAATGACTGCTAAATTGTTTCCAATTTTTTTATTATAAAAAGCTCAGATGAACACTTTGTACTTACATCTTTTTGTGTGTGTGTCAAATAATGTCCTTGTATCTCAGCAGTGGAGTTATTGGGCTAAAAGGCAATATCCATTTCTCTGGCACTTAGAAAGCATTGTCCAGTGTTTCTCAAGCATTACCCTCCCTTACATCTCACCTACAGTCTCTAAAATGTCCTGTCCATTTCACTGTGTATGATGGGCACAGGCATTCTGGAGGAGGATGGGTTCGGCAAGATTGGGTGGGAACACTTGAAATTTAAATATATATCTCTGCCTGTCTGTTGCCAGCTACCCTCTTTCTTTCTCTTCTCTAGGATTGCAGCAACCACCAAGATTTACTAAGCATTTACTTTGTGCTTTGCATTGTAAATCCATTATCTCATTGACTTCTTCCAAGAACCCTATGAGGTGGGTGGTCTTCAGTTCAGTTCAGTCGCTGAATCGCTGAATCATGTCTCACTCTTTAGGACCCCATAGACTGCCTCACAACAGGATTCCCTGTCCATCACCAGCTCCCAGAGCTTACTCAAACTCATGTCCATCTAGTCGGTGATGCCGTCCAACCATCTCACCCTCTGTCGTCCCCTTCTCCTCGTGCCTTCAATCTTTCCCAGCATCAGGGAAATGAGTCAGTTCTTTCCATGAGGTGGCCAAAGTATTGGAGTTTCAGCTTCAGCATCAGTCCTTCCAATGAATATTCAGGACTGATTTCCTTTAGGATGAACTGGTTGATCTCCTCAAAGTCTAAAGGACTCTCAAGAGTCTTCTCCAACACCACAGTTCAAAAGTATCAATTCTTCAGTGGGTGGTCTTACCATCCCCATTTTACAGATGAGGAAACTGAGATTTAGGGAGGTAAGTGTCATTCCCAAGGTCATGTAGCTGGCAAGTGGTTCACCTAAAGTTTGAACCAGGCAATCTGTTTTCCTTTGCCTGATTTATAGGCTGATCAAGCAGTCATTTTACAGATAAGAAAAACTGAGGCAGAAAAGGGATGCAAATTGTCCAAAGTCAGAAAAAGAGTCTAAGTCCAAATTGCTGAACTTTTTCTGGCTATGCTCTGTTGTCTGGTCACAGAGTGTTAATCCAGGGAGTTAAGACTGCAGGAGTTCCAAAATTCTTGGCCTTCGAAAATCTGCCTGTGGGGCTTTTTGATTCCAAGAAGATTCAGAGTCTCTCAGAACCACAGCCCTAGCTGTGCGTCTCCCCTCCAGGGCTGGGTGCTGCCTGTCAGTCATAAAAAAAAAAAGGAAATAGCAGTTAAGCACCCACATGCCCAGACAGGGAGGAAATCAGGCAGCCCCACTGCATGTTCAGCCATGGCCATTCCATGGTTGGGAGCATGAAGTATTAAGATAAACAGAAAAGAGATGATAGAAGAGGAGAAGGAAAAATGCTTTAAAAACGAGTGCATTCTGCAGGAAGGCTGCAAAAACAGGCAGTAGAGAAGGAGATTGGAGCCTGGAAGAAATAGAACTGGCTGGTCCCCACAGGTGAGAGAGGACCAAGTGCTCCAGCCTGAGTTCCCACTTCAAAGAACTGTAGTGTGCCTGACCTAGAAGTTCCAGTCACTGCGTTTTACTGATAAGGTCTCTGCAGTAGAGAGAGGGAGGTTCTCCGAAGCCACAGAGATGGCACGCCTGGGTTCTGTCATTGCTTTTGAGTCCCTTCTGTTACAGTTCCATCATCTCTTGGTTGACGATCAGAGCTGCAGGAGGTGAAACTCGAGCTCTGTCTTCCTTGCTTAGGCCTGGGCCACACTCCCTGCTCACATGTGGACTCAGCGGCTCTAATGGGAAGACAACTAGTAGAATGGAAAATTCCCGAAAAGGTCAAGATAATAGATATCCATCCATCCATGTATTCATCCATCTGTCCACCCATCCATTCATCCGTTCATGCATTCATATATCCACTGATTTATCCATCCACTTGCCAGTCATTCTCTCCATCCATCCATCTATCCATGGGTATCCATCATCCATGCTAACACTAACAACTAGTTTACTAGTGGGCATGCTGTTTAAGATGGAGTGCTAGAATCAGACTCTCCAAGTTAGAATCCTGGCTCTACCACACATATAATCTGTGTGAAAGTGTCAGTCGCTCAGTCATGTCCCACTCTTTTTCGACCCCATGGACTGTAGCCTGCCAGGCTTCTCTGTCTGTGGAATTCTCCAGGCAAGAATACTGGAGTGGGTAGCCATTCCCTTCTACAGGGGATCTTCCCAACCCAGGGATCGAACCTGAGTCTCCAGCATTACAGCCAGATTCTTTACTGTCTGAGCCCCCAGGGAAGCCCATAATCAATGTGACCTTAGACAAATTTCTTAGCCTCTTTGGTGTCTTAGTTCTTTCATCCATAAAGTACAGATAACAGTATTATAGTCACCTCAGAGGGCTGTTGTAATTCTTAAATGAGTTAATCCATTTAAGGTACTTAGAACTGGTTCATATCTGCTGGGCACATGCTCCTTAGTCTAATGCCACTTATTATTTTTTTAATAATTTTATTTATTTATGGTTGTGCTGGGTCTACACTGCTGCTCAGGCTTTTCTCTAGCTGCAGCGAGTGGGCAATACTCCCTAGTTGTGGTGTGCAGACTTCTCACTGCGGCGGCTTCTCTTGTCGCAGAGTGCTGGGCTCTAGGGCATGGGGGCTTCAGTAGTGGCAGCTCCCAGGTTCTAGAGCACAGGATCGATAGTTATGGCCCACGGGCTTAGTTATCCTGCCGCATGTGGGATTTTCCTAGACCAGGGATCGAACCTGGGTCTCCTGTATTGCAAGATGGATTCTTAACCACTGAACCACCAGGGAAGCCCAATGCCACTTATTATTATTCAGGAATGTTCTATATAGGGCCCTGAGGTTTGAATAAGTTGCCATGGATAACAAAGGCGAAAGCAAACACCTTGGTCAAGTCAGGGAAAGCTGAGTTGCACGATCTTAGTTCCCCTGGCCAGGGATCGAACCCATGCCCTCTCCAATGGGGGAGTGGAGTCTTAACCACTGTAATGACAGGGAAGTCCCAGAGGTTTCCACTGCTTGATTCATTGTATTCAGGGTCCTTGTTTGGAGTCCAGAGATGAGAGGAAAGGAGAAGGCCCCCCACCCGGCTGTGATCTGGGGCCTGTGTAGCACATGCCATGGGCCACTGCCCTGGTCCCCTAGGCATGCATTTCCCAGGTGCTGGTGGCTGACCAGTCATGGCTGAGTCCTCTTTGTGGCTTCCTCATGGTTGAAGGGAGCAGTTACACCAAGGTCATGCCCTTTTCTCAGGGTAACTTATGTGCTTGGGCTGGTTCAATGCAGCTATAAATGCTCGGCCCCCTCATGTCAACTCAGGACCACGCTGATGGACCATCTTAGCTTCAGAGCTCCCCAGGCAGTTGGCTGGGGCCCCCAGTGAGACTCATTAGAGCCCAACTCTTCCCTCTACCCACTGCCACTTCCTTCCTTCCCTTTCTACAGGATTCGGCCCTAGGAGCAATTCTAATAAAGTTCTGTGTGCTAAGCCCTCCGTCTCTGAGTCTGCCTCTGTTGGATAAAGGATGCAACATCACTTGTGTGTGTACTATGTGCTTCATACAAAATATCTGATAACACCCTCAGGGAGTAGATACTCTTATGGCTCCCATTTGCAGATGGGAAAGTCAAGGCACAGATCGCGGAGAGGATTTGCCCAGAACCCCACAACTGGCATTGGATTCAAACTCAGCAGTCAAGAGCCAGCGTCTGTGTGCTTAACCATTACACTACACTGCTTACTGGGGTCTGACCACACCCAGGAATTCAGTGCAGGGTGGGGTGGGTGGAGGTGTAAATGTGGGGGGAGGATGCACATACTTGTGTGATCACATGTACCCACGTGTTCACTGTGAGTGTGACGGCATGAGTGCATGCCCATGTAACATGTGCCTGTGTTAACATGTGCTCTGGGGATTTCCCTGGCGGTCCAGTGGTTAAGACTCCATGCTCCCAGGGAAGGGGGCCTGGGTCTGATCCCTGGCCAGGAAATTAGATACCCATGTACTGTGACTAAGACCTGGTACAGTCAAATACACAAATAATAAAAACAAATATTAAAACAAACAAACAAAACAATGTGCTCTGCTGACATGAGTGTACCTGGGCAAGGCATGTGGGGATGTATGTGCACCCAGGGTCCCCCACTCAGGCTCCCACAGGACCTGTCTCCCTGCTCTCTCCCCCTTCCCCTTGGTACACAGAAGGAGTAAGTGTATTTATAAGATGTTGTTGTTCAGTGGCCCAGTCGTGTCTGATTCTTTGCGACCCCATGGACTACAGCACACCAGCCTTCCCTGTCCTTCACTATCTCCCAGAGCTTGCTCAAACTTATGTTCATTGTGTCAATGATACCATCCAACCATTTCATCTTCTGTCTTCCCCTTCTCCTGCTGCCTTCAGTCTTTCCCAGCATCTGGGTCTTTTCTGATGAGTAGGATCAGATGGCCAAAGTATTGGAGCTTCAGCATCAGTCCTCCCAACGAATATTCAGGGGTGAGGGGCAGGATTTGGATTCCAAACCCAAAATATCATGTCCTATTCCCATCATGCCTTCCAAGAGTAGTGGAGTCTGGACTTTGGAAACATCAAGGTTTCTGTGGAGTAGACTTGGAGATCAGGGCAGGGAAGTCAGAATGATGTAGTTTGCTCCAGAGGCAGCAGTCCCAGCCTCTGACCTTGCCTGGCTTCCAGCTGGGGTGGCTGGTATCTGCTACTTCACTGGGAGCCATGTACTTATTGATAAGAGAAGGCTGTGGAGTGAAACTGCTGGGTTCAAATTCCAGCTTAGCCTCTGAGCTGTGTGACTTCAGCAGCTTACTTACCCTCTCTGATCCTCCATTTCCACTCTGTAAGATAGGTGCCAAATAATAGTAGCTTCAGGACTTCCCTGGTGGTCCAGTGGCTCAGACTTTGCGCTGCCAAAGCAGGAGGCCCAGTTTCAATCCCTGATTGGGGAACTAGATCCCACATGCTGCAGCTAAGAGTTCACAGGCTGCAACTGTGAAATCCCTCATGCAACAACAGGGCTTCCCAGGTGGCTCAGTGGTAAACAACCTGCCTGCCAATGCAGGAGACATAAGAGACGTGGGTTCAACCCCTGGGTCGGGAAGATCCCCTGGAGGAGGGCATGGCAACCTACTCTAGTATTCTTGCCTGGAGAATCCCACGGACAGAGGAGCCTGGCGGGCTACAGTCCATGGGATCGGACACGACTGAACAACTTAGTACACACACACACCACAACAAACAGTAACACACACCACAACAAAAACAGAAGATCCCAAGTACTGCAACTAAGACTCAGTGCAGCCAAACAAATAAATTAAAATTAATATTTTTACAAATAGCTCCGTCATAGGGTTTGTTGTAAGGCTGAATACCACTTGAAATAATGCTGAGCCATAGTATGTACTCAATAAATGCTAGTTTTGTTATTGTTTTCAACCCATACCAGACTAGTAAAGGTCATTGGAAAGTGCTTTTCCAGAGGAAAGTGATTTTGTCTGGCAGCTGTTGTGTCCACCGTGGTGAAGCAGGTACTATCATGCCCATTTTATAGATGAGGAAACTAAAGCTCAGCAAAATGAAGTAACTTGCCCCAGGTCACACAGCGAATGAGCAAAAAATAAATAAACACCAGATTTCAAAAGTTGGTCTCACTCCAATTCCAGGGGTCTTCTTAGCACCCCACAGCTGCCTCCTCGTTTGGCCTCGAAGCTTCTGGGTTGTGACAACTTGTCCTGGAAAGCCTGTTCAACACAGATATTTTGCTGCCTACATGTTTTTCTCTCATGTTGCCTCCTCACGAGAGAATGCGCAGGGATTCGCAGGTGGTCAGACTTTATGGGGAAAAAAATAGACATTTTTCTTTGTGCAGAAAGAAATACAAGTGAGACAGTTGAGACAGTCAAGGGGAGCTCTTAGAGGAAAATGGGAGGTTCAAAAGGCAATTAATGCTGCTGCCTGAAACTGTAAACAGAGAGTTACCGGCTCCGACACCAGCAGCACACAGACAAAAGGCAGACAGAAACAGCGCACCACAAGGAAGCTGGAGTAGACTACGCCCAGGGTGGAAATTAAATGTTTTCCTGAAAGCAGAAAGGAAAACCATGGTTAAAGCCAAGCCATGACTCTAAGTCTGCGACTCCATGACAGGATAAGTTTAGGGAGTTAAAGGCCCATAATTTGTACGTAGGTGTTGTGAATCTTAAAGTCTTACTCGGCCTTACCTCTTGACCTAAGTTTGTAAAACAAAAGTAATAATTAGAAGTGAGTCTTCAATGTACACTGTCATTTTACTTAAAGATATATATGCACAAATATATGTGTGTGCATATGTATATGTGTGTGTGTGTATATATGTTTATTGCTGTTGTTGTTTAGTTGCCAAATCCTGTCCGACTCTTTGCAACCCCATGGTCTATAGCCTGCCAGGCTTCTCTGTCCATGGGATTTCCCAGGAAAGAATACTGAAGTAGGTTGCCATTTCCTGACCCAGGGATCAAACCTGCGTCTCTTGCATTGGCAGGAGAATTCTTTACTGCTGAGCCACCATATATATGTGTATAATATACAAACATAAGTATACATATGCATATATATATATATATATATATATATATATATATGCATCCCAGGTGGCACTAGTGGTAAAGAGCCTGCCTGCCAATGCAAGAGACATAAGAGATGTGGGTTCTATCCCTGGGAGGGGAAGATCTGGAGGAGGGCGTGGCAACCTACTCCAGTATTCTTGCCTGGAGAACCCCATGGACAGAAGAGCCTGGCAGGCTACAGTCCATAGGGTCTCAAAGAGTCAGACATGACTGAAGCAACTTAGCACGTATATATACATGTACATATATGTATAATACAGAGAGAGAGGACATAATTGGTATATTTAGCCAGAATGCTTGGTTGTAACTCAAACTGATGCAAACAAAAAAAGTAATAATTAATAATAATTATTATTTTGTGGCTCACAACTGGATCCAGGCATCCAAAGATCTCAATTTTCTTGCCATGGCTTGGCTCTGGTTTCCTCAGCAGCTTGTTCTCTCGCAGATACGCTCATCCCCAGGGTGACAAGATGGCCCTCAGAAGCCCCATGCTTGCTTTCTCCTCCTAGTGGAAAAGAAATTGCCTCTTCCCAGCCAACATCTCAGGGCTGTCTCTGATCGGCTCTCGTTGGGCCACAGGTCCATCTTCCAACCAATCCTATGGCCAGGCTGGATCACAAGGCTGGAGTAAATCCCATCCAAGGTACACAGACTAATATTGGCAGAGGGAGAGTTCCCCAGGGAAACTGGGGTGCTATTCCCTGAAGAAGACATATGTGTATCTGGTAGTTCCCACTCCTCTGTTAACCAAGCTTAAGGAGAGGCTGTTATCAAGAACAATAATAATAAATAATTCTTACTGAGCACTCACCATGTGCCAGGCATTATGTTAAATGCTTTTTAGGCATTATCATATTTACTCTTCATATTTTTTTCCTTGGCATCCTCTAACTTCACCAATGGGCAAACTGATGTTTAGAGTGTTTAAAGCACTGGGCCAAGTTGGTACAGATAGTAAGGAGTGGAACTAGGCGATCCTTTCCCAAATCCTGTGATCTTAGCTCCTCTGGGAACTACGTTTAGAGCTGGTCTGTCTCAGAATTGCCAACTCCGTGCCACAGAGGAAGCCCTGAGTCTTCTAAAGGGTTACCTTGCAAAGGCTAACCACTGTGGGATGGCAGATAGCATCCTGAGGCTCATTTATGATTCTCAAAGGATTTCTCCTGCAGCAGAACCATGGATCTGGTGCCTTGGATACTGAGAGGTTTGACAACAGGGAAGTCGGATCCAAGGATCATTGCGAGTTTAAGAGACGGGATCTCTTCAGCCATGCCTTCCTACCCAACCCTCCAGGAGCGGTGGAAAAGATAGTGCCACGGAGGAATGTCCTGGGTTTGAGCCCATTATGCCACTAACCAGCTCTTTGTATCCTTGAATAAACTCCCTTAGTCTCCCCTCAGTTTCTGCATCCATAAAATGGGCATAATAACACATTCCTTAGAAAGTTGTGAAAATTGCATTGTCTGCAAAACAATGCCTGCTTGTCACCTAGCTGGTGCTAGTTTTCTCACAATATCTCCCTTCTCAACACCCCCAGAGATTTAACAAGGGTGGCAAAGGAGAAAAAGGGAATCACCTCTGCCTTTTCTTTCCAGCCTGCTCCCCACAGCCCCTGCCCACTGCCTCTATTCAGCATCGTTCTTGGGTTTGAATCCCAGCTCAGTGGTCCACTTCTTAGCATTGTGTCCTTGGGTAAGTCCTTGTTGCCCTGCTCAGCTGGAGGACACACCTCCCTCACGGGATCCGATGAATGTCTCCTCTGTAAATGAGCCTGGCATATAGCTTGTTTAGTCTCTGGGTCTGAACCAGAGAAAGGGGCAGAGCTGGTGGGTTAGCTTGCTTTGGGCAGGGCCTGAGATGTCTGGTCAGCAGAGGATCCCTCTCAACACCACTTCCCATCTCCTGAATAATTCATGACAAGCAAAATGGCTGGCCCAGACTCGGCCCTCCTCCTCCCGGCTGGGGAAGGGAGAAAAGTTTCTAATTACAGGTCAGCAGCCGGACTCCCTGGGGCCCCTGGGTGCTGCACACAGGGGGTATTTATGGGAAGAGACGGGAGGGTGGGGAGGGCTCAGACCCAGCCCCTTTCCTGAAGGAACTCAGCTCCTTTTGAAATTGTAGCCTGGACTTGCCAAGGCCCAGGGAGTGACTGGGGAAAGAAATTTAGAATCGACAGGAAGAGAAAACCTTGCCGAGGGGTCAGAAAGGAGAAGGCAGGCCTGGGAGGGGCGCTCAGGAAGCCTCGGCAGGGGGAACACACAGGCTGGGGAGGGAAGAGACTTGCCCATCGTGGAGAGCGTGGCCACGCCAGGCTTGTCCTGACTCCAAAATTGCAGCCTCTCAGCCAACTCACCTGTAAAATTGGAAGAAACACTGAACTGACCTTACAGTGTGGTTGGGGAATTACACGAATTATTATACATGAAGGGCTCAGAATATTCCCTGGCACATAAACTCAAAAAATATATTAGTGGTAGTAGAGTTGTTCTTTTTTACATTATGTTGCCCCCGTGTGTGTATGTGCTAAGCTGCTTCACTCATGTCCGACTCTTTGTGACCCAATGGACCGTAGCCCACCAGGCTTCTCTGTCCATAGGATTTCCCAGGCAAGAATACTGCCATTTCGTTGGTAAAGATGAAGGTGACAAAATGGTTCAGGGAGATGGTGGGAGATGAGGAAAGTATTTGTGAGGCAGTTTTGTGTAGTGATTAACAGAAAAACCTCATAGCTTTCACTGCTGTGGCCCAGGTTGAATCTCTGGTCAGAGAACTGAGATCCCACAGGCCATGTGGCACAGCACAAAATGAAAGAAAGAAAAAGAGTGAAGATCCCATATATTTCACAGCAATTATAACAGTAATAGTAAACGATAGGAACCCCAAGACTAGACTGACTGAATTCAATCTCACTTCTGCCTCTTACTAGCTGTGTGATCTTAGGCAAGTTGCTATACCACTCTCAACGTCTGGATTCACCATGTCTAGTCAGGTCCCTGTCCTCATGGAGCTTGCAGTCAAGCAGAAAGTTATGCTAATCAGGAGCATTTACTGAATGCCTACTGTGTGCAGGTCCTGTGCCTACCGTGTCATGGAACTTGCCATCTATCAGAAATGCTATACAAATCTAGAACACTTATTATGTGCCTACTATGTGTAGGTCCTGGACACTCTGCTGCTGCTACTGCTAAGTCGCTTCAGTCGTGTCCGACTCTGTGCCATAGACGGTAGCCCACCAGGCTTCCCCGTCCCTGGGATTCTCCAGGCAAGAACACTGGAGTGGGTTGCCATTTCCTTCTCCAATGCATGAAAGTGAAAAGTGAAAGTGAAGTCGCTCAGTCGTGTCCGACTCTAGCGACCCCATGGACTGCAGCCTACAAGGCTCCTCCATCCATGGGATTTTCTAGGCAAAAGTACTGGAGTGGGGTGCCATTGCCTTCAGACAGTCTTTAAACAAGCCCTCCCAGCATTCCCTCCCATTTTACAGATGAAGAGACTGAAGCTCAAAGAGGTCAGGAGAGAGGAGATTTGAAACTAAGGGGTCATTCAACAGCATGGTTGAATCTCCAAACTAGCATTTGAGCAAAAAAAAGCCAGACACAAAAGAGTACACATTGTATGATTTCATTTATATGAAATTCTAGAAAATGCAAACTAACCTATAGTGACAGAAAGCAGATCAGTGGTTGCCTAGGAACCAGGGGTGGAGGGGGGGGGTAGGCATTGACTGCAAAAGGGCACAGGGGAACTTTTGGGGAGATGGAAATGTTTTATATCCGACAGAGATGCTAGTTACATGGGTGTATGCATTTGCCAATGCTCACTGAACTGGACATTTAAGATGGGTGCATTTTATTGCCTGTAAATTGTATCTCAATAAAGTTGGTTTTTTTTAAAGGGGGAAAAATTGTTCACTAGACTCCCAAGTTCTGCAACCCTTCTTATATTCTTTGAGTGTCTGATTTCAAGCCCATTTGTGGGCAGAAACTGGATCAGATTCATCTTTAGGTTTTTCTCCCTCTTCCGACCCCTGGGGTCTAGCAAACTATTCTCAAACTCAATAGTGCAGATCAACAAACATATCTTGGTAATTCCCTGGTGGTCCAGTTTTTAGAACTCAGTGCTTCCATTGCAGGAAGCGTGGGTTCGATCCCTGCTTGGGAAACTACGATCCTGCAAGCAGCACGGGACAGCCAGACAAAACACACACACACACACACACACACACGCATAAATATACCTCAGGCATCTTTATTTGTGCTGGGTGCTGAGGTCACAGACCTATCCATCTAGTTGGGAAAACAGAAGAAAATGAACAAATAGATACAACAAGACAGTGCAGTCAGTGTTCTGATGGGGTAAGTGAGACATCAAGGGTGTGCCAGCTGGGTCACGGTAGTGAATCCTGCATAGAACCTGGAGCCTGCACTGTGGGGAGGATGCCCTGACTCTGGAATCTACTCCCTGGGTTCAAATCCTCACTCTGCTCCTTGCTAGGTGTGTCACCTTGGGTGACCAACCACCTTAACATACCAAGCTGCAGTTCCCACCTCCCAGAAAGGATCTAAGCTTCTTCAACCTAGAGGGCTGTTATGAGGATGAAACTAGAGGGCAACCTTGCATGCTTAGCCCAGCAAGCATAATAAGAGTTCATGAGTGCGTGCTAAGTCACTTCAGTCATGTCCAACTCTGCGATCCCATGGACTGTAGCCTGCTGGTTCCTCTGTCCATGGAGGATTCTCCAGGCAAGAATACTGGAGTGGGTTGTCATGCCCTCCTCTAGGGAATCTTCCTGACCCAGGGATCAAACCCAAGTCTCTGACGTCTCCTGCATTGGCAAGCGGGTTCTTTACCACTAGCTCCACCTAGGAAGCCATAGAAAGTGTTCAGTAATTGCTAACTGTTCCTACCATGATAGAAGGTGGCACACTCAGAGACAGGGGGACTCCCTGCCCAATCCAGGGGGCGGGGGACAGTGGGAGAGGGGTCAGGGGTGCTTTCCCAGAGAGGCGAGACTTGGAGGAGGAGTTAGCCCATGTAAGTGGCCATGGGGGCAGGAGAGTGGGAACAGCTTGGAGCAAATGCTCAATAAATATTTGTTCAATTAAAAAAAAAAAAAAGACTGCAAGGCCGGCCTGTAACCAGGGGGACAGAGAAAGCCTGACAGGGCAGACTGGGGGATCCTCGGGAGGCCGGATCTGGGTGGCAGGCTCCACTGGCAGGCTCTAGACCTTTCTGGGCTACAGGGTCTTCCTTGGCCTGGTCCGGCCCCACTCTGTGCCCCTGAAGGGAGCTGGACTCCCCCAGACTTGAATCCTGAAGCCCACGGGAGGGGGAACGGTGGGGCGGAGGGGCAACGGTGGGGCGGGCTGGCAGGGCGGAGGTCCTCCCGGGCCTTCTCCCCCTAATGAGAATGGGCCGAGTCCCCTCGAGGCGCCTCCCCGTGCCCGCGTTGTCCGAGCCACAAAGGGCCGGGATCAATGGAAGGCGGGAGCGGCTGAGGGGCCTCCTCTTTGTGCGGCTGTCTCAGGCCTGTTTGCGCCGCCGTCTCCGCGCCCCCATTGATCAGGCATGTGGAAAGATTCCGCCTCCCGGGCTCCCTTTGTGGCTGCGTTGCCAGGCTGCGCCCGGCGTGAGTGCCCCGCGCGGGGCTCTCCCGCCTGCGGTGGGCACCGGGCTGCGAGACCGGGTGGGGTCCTGAGAGGGTCCGGTTGCCAGATTTTAGCAAATAAAAACAGGACGCCCAATTAAATGTGTGTTTCTGGTAAACAACACATAAAAAGCAAAGCAAAACGAAATTAGTGTTAAGTATGTCCCAACTATTGCATGGGACATACTTATCCTTTAAAAGTATTTGGTTTTTTTAAATCTGAAATTCAAATTTAACCAGGCTTCCTGTATGTTCATCTGGCACTCTGGGAGAAGAGGAAGCGGAATACAATTTAGGCTTATACTTCTCCTAACTTTAGTCGCTGGAGTTGTTTTTTGTTTGTTTTGTCTTGCTTTTTTGTGTTTTTTATTTTTTTCTTTTCTCTTGATTTGGTTTGGTCATATCTGCATGTGCCCTGAACAACTACTATTTATTCACTATTATTTTAAAATGAACTCATTATTTTTTAACTTAAATTATTAACAGTGGTTTACTGGTGCATACATTACACACATCAATTTGAATAAACATCAAATGTACCTCCAGATGCATTTTTACCTACGCAGACACCCATGTGATCGCACCCGATCGAGATATACTGTATTTCCATCACCCCAGAAGGTTCCCTTGGATCTCTTCCCTGTTGAGACCCTCCCCAGTCGGCAGCCACTAATCTGACTTCCGTCTGTTCTTGAACTTCATATACGTGGAATCGTATAGTATGTACTCTCTTGAGTCTGGCTTCTTTCATCCAATATTCTGTCTGTGAGATTTGTCCACGTTGCGGCTTGGATCAGTAAGTTTATTCCATTGTATAGCTGTACCATGGTTTCTTCATCCATTCTCTCCTTGATGGATGTCTCAGCTGTTCCTGGTTTTTGGCTACTATGAATAACACTGCTATGCTCAGACTTGTGTTAGTCTTTGTACGGACTTAAACACATTTAACCTAAGCAAGATTACTTGTGAATTCACAGGCTTGACATGCCAGTTTTATAAATATATAACTATTCTACATGTTTATGTGAGCATCTTATACTTTAAAAGTATTTGCTTTTTTTTTGTACCAACCAAGCTCACCTTTTGCAGGGTTGACGGCTACCTGCCAAACTACAGAATAGAGGTTAAGAGAATAGGCTGGCTCAGGGTGGATCCTCGGTAAGTGAGTTAGCTCTTTTGAGCCTCAGTTTCTTCATCTGTAAAATGGAAATGATAATGAAAATTGCCTCTCAGGACACTTGAAAGGCCAAATTGGATAATGCCATAAAAAAGGACTCAGCACAGGGTGCTATACAGTCAAGCATGGGATTAACAGTAGCGACTGATGAGTTGGGCCTGTTAGATGCCAGCTCTCATTCCATCTGCATTTCAATCTTTTGTAATAGGTACCATTATTATCAACCTATTTTACTGATGAGGAAATAGGCTCTGGGAGGCAGTCACTTGCTCATGTTGGCGTAGTTAGTAAGTGGCCAAGCCCCAGTTACAGAAGGTGGGGCAGGAAGGACCCAGGAAGGATGAGGCTCTACAGAGGATCTGGGTACCTTTTCCTCCCGCCTCTGTGTCCTACACCAGCACCCACTCCAAAGGCAGGCAGGGGACAGTGGAACCCGTTTCTCTTTGGAGAGTGGAAGAAGCAGGGCCGGATATTTCTAGGAGAGGCCAAGCATCGCAGCTACCAGGCAGGTTGGAGGACAGACAGGGCGGGTCCAATGGGGGAGGCAGAGGAAGCAGGAAGCAGGAGGAAAAAGCCGGCTCCTTGCAGCTCTGCAGCCACAGCCGCTGGGCATCGCTACCTGCCATCTGAAGGACACGGGGAACTGCTGATCTCAGGCGATTAGCATAACAATCCCCGATCCCACGTCCTCGGGGCCCAAAGCTGGGTCTGCACAATCCCATTTTGAGCCAGCTCTTTCTTTAGCTGGCTAATTATGGGGGGGCGGGGGCGGGTGCAGAGAGGGAGGGGAACAGGATCTTCTTAAAGGGCCCCTACACCCAGGGCCCACGCTGGGGCTGGGAGCGGGGAAAGGACCCCAACAATACCTTCAGCTCTAGCAAAGTGTGGGTGCCATCACCCCAGGCCATAGGGAAAAGGTTCATCCTCACTAGGGATTTCAAAGTGCTTCTTGTTTCAATCTTCCTTGGCTCCATTAGTGCATAACTGGAGGGTACGAACTGTTCACATCTGTATGTATCCTGGGGCGAGGCACAGAGTAGGTGCTCTGTTAAGTAGCTGAAGCATAGAGCCCACGGCTTCAGAACGCGGACTTGACCTACCTGTATATAATGAGGCCCCCGGACGTTGCTGATGGAGGACACTGAGGCAGCCTCATCTTTGTAGGTCCCTCAGGGTCTTCTTCCTTCTGCCCATCCCCACCCTCAGCATCCTGAACCTCTCCTTGTCCCTCCAGCCTCCTGGCACTGGAAGGCAGAGAGAGACTTTGGGTGAGAATGGGCGGAGCACAGGGATAGAGCAGGGTTCCAGTCCTAACTCTGCTGCTTATCACCTGTGTGATCTCGGGTAAGTCTCCTAACCACTCTGAGACTCGGTTTTCTCAGCTGTAAAATGGGGACAATCAAAACCTGTTTCAGGAGGCTTCCCTGGTGACTCAGTGGTAAAGAATCTTGCCTGCCAATGCAGGGGTGACTGGTACAGTCCCTGACCTTGGAATATCCCACATGCCGTGGAGTAACTAAGCCCAAGCCCATGAGCCACAACTGCTGAGCCCACCTGCTGCAACTACAGAAGCCCACGAGCCCTAGAGCCTATGCTCCGCAACAAGGGAAGCCACCACAATGAGAAGTCCATGCACCTCAACTAGAGAGTAGCCCCCGCTCTCTGCAACTGGAGAAAAGCCCATACATGGCAAAGAGGACCCAGCACAGCTACAGATAAATACATAATAAATAAATTAAAACAAAACAAAACTGTTTCAGTGGAATTCCCTCTTGGTCCAGTGGTTACGACTCTGTGCTTTCACTGCCAGGAACTCAGGTTCAATCCCTGGTTGGGAATCTAAGATCCTACAAGCCCCAAGGTGCAGCCAGAAAAATATATATTTTAAATATTATTTATATGCATTCACTAAAATGCCATATGGGAGTGCCTGTCACATGGTTGGGGACAAGTGAATAGGAATCCTCTGTTTGCCTTCCATAGAAACATCTACTGTGTCATTGCCAACATGGCTATGGTTTATCAAGAAAGCAAAAGTGAAAGTTTCTCATTCTTGTCTGACTCTTTGTGACCACATGGACCGTCCATGGTATTCTCCAGGCTGGAATACTGGAGTTGGTACCCTTTCCCTTCTCCAAGGGATCTTCCTGACCCAGGAAGTGAACCACGGTCTCCTGTGTTGTAGGCAGATTCTTTACCAGCTGAGCCACAAAGGAAACCCAAGAATACTAGAGTGGGTAGCCTGTTCCTTCTCCAGCAGATCTTCCTGACCCATGAATCGAACCGGGGTCTCCTGCATTGCAGGAGGATTCTTTACCAACTGAGCTATAAGGGAAGCCCTGTGGTTTATTAGGTGTCCTTTATATGCCTATCTTTGCTCAGCACTTAGATTCTCTCTTCAATTCTCAAAACACACCCTGCAAAGTGGGTTTTGTACTGTTTGAAGAAGAAGAAAACAAAGGCAGAGAGTGACTTGCCCATGGCCACCCAGCTAGAAGTTTCAAAGGGAGGCAGGAGGCCAGCTGACCCCTAAAAACAATGGCTCTGGGGTCCGGGAAGCAACAGCAGACCGTCCCCCTTCTCAACTGACAGCCAGCGGGCCTCAGGTGTCTTGATCATCCGTGTGTGTTAAGCTCTGTGCTGAGTGCCAGCAGGGGACAGAGATGGGCACAAGACAGACATAGCCTGTCATTCTGCCCTCCTGGAGTTGGAATCTGACCATAGGCAAGAAATTTCTGTGAGTGATAAGGACCTTGCAGACTAGAGTCGTGGTGGTGCTGGTGGTGGTGGGGGCATCTGGGTAGTTGTCTCCTGATGAAGTGATACTTGAACTTCAGGATAGCTGTGGGAAGATTGAAGAAGGAGGCAGGTTGTGGGGAGAGCAAGTGCAAAGATCCTGGGGCAGGGTGGAGCAGCCCTGGGCTTGCAGCACTGGGAGAGAGGATGGAGCGGGGCATCATGGGCAGAGGTTGGGGAGGGAAGAAGGGCCTTAGCCAGGCAGGCTCGTTGGACTTGAAGAAGCCACTCTTCTTTCCTTTACTCCTCTCTCACTTCCTTCCTCCTTCCTACCCTCTTTACCTCCCTCCCTCCCTCCCTTCCTTCTTTCCTTTTCTTCCCCTCCTGCCTATTTTCCCAGGCACTGGGCCAGGGGCTGGGCCCTGTGAGTTTCTTCAGGCTTCTCCCTCTCTGCCCATCTCCCCTCCTGTCCCCTCCCCCGCCTCTTCCGAACTGCTGCCCCGCCCCCACTGGTCCAGCTCTCTCCCCCACCCCACCCCCTCGCCCCCCGCCCAACCCCTCCCTTCCCCCTGACAATGAGAACGCACGCCCTGAGCCCAGCTCTCCCCAGCCTTGTCCCTTTAAGGAATCCCTAAATCCAGACACCCCTCTCCTCCCCCACCTGAGAACCAATTAGGGTTCCCGAATTCAAGTAGAGGCTTTTGTGTGTCACGTGTTTGGGGAACAAAGCCCTCTCCGGCAGGAATAAAAGCTTCTATTCAGGAGCCAGTTTGTTCTCATTCTAATCGTCTCCACTTCAGCCTCGCCTCCTTCCCGGGTTCCCAGGGCCGCCCAGCCGGGCCTCACCTTCCCGCCTCAGCACCCCGTATTAGAGCCCTACCCAAAGGCAGGTGGCCACAGACCCAGGGCTCAACCCATCTTCTCTTCCTGAAAGCTCCTGTGACGCTAGCCTCTGAGCGGGGCTCAGGACCTGACGTGCATCCACCCGGAGAGCTGTGACAATCCTCAGTGCGATGGAGGAAACTGAGGCTCAGAAGGGTTAGGGAACTTGCCTGAGGTCACCCAGCTAGTAAGAGGAGTCTAGACTCTAGAGCCCACGCATTACGCTTCAGTACCCTCAGCTGGTCCTAGAGTAGGGCAGGGTGAGGGAGAAGGGAGCTGTCATTTTCACAAAGCCCACAGGGCCAGGCACCTGCTGGGTATTAGAGACTCCTCACAATGCGTTTGAAGAAGCAACAACCGAGGTCAAAGTCACGGGTAAGCTGGAACTCTGGACTCGGAGGATGGAGAGACAGGGGAGTACTTTCATATAATGGAACCATTAAGAAGGATGTATTGAAATGGACCAATCACTGATACATTGCCAAGAGAAAAAAGGCAATACTGAGCATAACGTAATCCCATTTGTGTAAGAGAAAAAGGAAATATGGATACACACAGAAACATACATATGTACTTACTGCACAGTGCTACATGGGCAGAAAACATTTAAGACAAATACGTAATAAATTGTATCCGTGTTTATTCCCCCCTTTTGGGCTTCCCTGGTGGCTCAGAGGGTAAAAATCTGCCTGCAATGCAGGAGACCTGGGTTTGATCCCTGGGTCAGGGAGATCCCCTGGAGAAGGGAATGGAAACCCACTCCAGTATTCTTGCCTGGAGAATCCCATGGACAGAGAAACCTGGTGGGCTCCAATCCATGGGGTTGCAAAGAGTTGGACACAACTGAGCGACTAACATTTCCTTTATTCCCTTTGCGGAGTGGAAATGGAGAGTAGGAAGAGACCTCAGGACCATTCTGTCCTGTGGGAAAAAATATTTTCTTACCACAATCATGTATTTCTTTTATAGCATTTAATTTTGTTTTTTGAGGTTGACTTAACCACGTAAAGCGTAGAATTCTGCTGCCTTTGGTACGTTCACAGTGTTGCGTGACCATCACTTCTATCTAGTTCCAAAATATTTTCATCCCTCCAAAGGCAAACCCTATACCTGTTAAGCCCTTATTTCCATTCTGCCCTCCCTTGGCTGCTAGCAACTACAAACCTCCTTTCTGTCTCTATGGATTTGCCGTCTCTGGCTATTTCATAGGAATGGAATCATAAAATACGTGACCTCTTGTGGTCTGGCTTCTTTCACTTAGCATCAGGTTTTTGAAGTTCATCATGCTGAAGCAGGCATCAGCGTGTCCTTCCTTTTCATGGCTGAATTATATTCCCCGGTGTGGACACACCACTATTTGTTTATCCATCCATTCCTTGATGAACATTTGGGTTGTTTCCATCTTTTGGCATTTGTGAGTAGTGCTTCTATAGTCTGTCTTCAAGTTTCATTTGAATACCTGTTTTCAATTCTTTGGGGTATATACATAGGAGCTGGGTGATATGGTAATTCTGTAATTTTTGAAGAAATGCCAAAGTGTTCTTCACAACATTGCACTATTTAACATACTTACCACAGTGGAGAGATTATGATTTCTCTGAATTCTTATCAATACTTGCAATTTCCTTCTTAATTTTTTTTTTTTTTTACTGTAGCCATCCTAGTGGGTGTGAAGTGACATCTCATTGTGGCTTTTACTTGCATTTGTGTTTGTGATGGTTAATGACGTTGATCATCTTTTAATGTGCTTATTGGCCATTTGTGTATCTTCTCTACAGAAATATCTATTCTAGTTTTTTGTGCACTTTTAATTGGGTTGTTTATCCTTTTATTATTGAGTTGTAAGAATCCTGTTGGCTTCCCTGTGGCTCAGTGGTAAAGAATCTACCTGCCAATGCAGGAGACTCAGATTCCATCTCTGGGTGGGGAAGATCCCCTGGAGAAGCAAATGTCAACCCACTCCAGTATTTTTGCCTGGGAAATCCCACGGACAGATAAGCCTGGTGGGCTACAGTCCATGGGATTGCAAAGAGTCGGATACAACTTAGCAACTAAACAACAACAACAGAGTTCTTGTGGTATATTCTGGAGACTGTGCTGCGTGCTAAGGCGCTTTGGTCGTGTCCAACTCTTTGCAAACCCATGGGCTGCAGCCCACCAGGCTCCTCTGTCCATGGCATTCTCCAGGCAAGAATACTGGAGTGGGTTGTCATTTCCTTTTCCAGGGATCTTCCTGACCCAGGGATTGAACCTGAATCTCCTGAAGCTCCCATTTTGCAGGCAGATTCTTTACTGCTAAGCCACCAGGGAAGCCCCTTCTGGAGACTAGACCCTTATATATAATTATATATAATAATATATAATTTGCAAGTATTTTCTCCCGTATTGTCAGTTGTCTTTTCACATTGATAGTGTCCTTTGCTGTACAAAAATTTTCAATTTTCATGAAGTCTATCCATTTCTTTTATGTTTGTGCTTTTGGTGACATAACTGAGAATCCATTGCCAAATCCATGGTCATGAAGATTCACTCCTATGTTTCCTTCTGAGAATTTTATAGTGTTAGGTCTTTGATCTATTTTGAGTAAGTTTTTAAATGTAGTGTGAGGTAGGGACCTACCTAACTTCATTCTTTTCCTTGTAGAGATTCTATCATAATTGTTTTCAATCCTTGTCCTTGGTATCTTAACCAATGATCTCCAAATTTTTATGATCAGACATCCCTAGAGGAAATCATCTTTGAGCCCATATCTTTAGTATATGTAGATGTACTTATTTTATTTATTTTTTGGCCATGCCTGGAGGCTTGCGGGATCTTAGCTCCTCAACCAGGGATCGAACCCTTGGCCCCTGCAGTGGAGTCTTAACCACTGGACCACCAAGTAAGTTCCTGTAGATGTACTTATTTATTAAGTATATAGGTGTACAATTATAATATCTATGTTATGAAATGTATACAAAGGATCATTTTAAGAGACAAAATAGGAAATTCCCTGGCTTCCCAGTGGTTAGGACTCTGTAGTTTCACTGCCAAGGGCCCAGGGGTTTAATGCCTATTCAGGGAACTAAGATCCCACAATCAGCATTTCAGTGCTTCCAAAAAAAAAAAAGATGAATAGGACAAAATGTAGAAGGCCTGGTCTTTTCTTGGTGGATCACATCTTGAGAGTTCCCAGGGCTCTCGCCCTTCTCTGGAGCCTGCTGATCCTGAGGACAGAGCAAAGTCAGCTGTCCTTCTCAAGGGACAGCTGGGGCTGCTGGTGGGAGGGTGAGCACTCCAGGTTGGATCTGATGTCCCTCTTCCGGGTTACAAAGTCTGGTGTCAGAGGGGCAGGTGTTTGAACCCTTCCTCTATCTCCTAGTTGCGTAAACTCAGGCAAATGGCTTTGCTTTCTGAGGCTCAGAGAACATGAGTGAGTCAGTGAGTGAGTGAAAGTCACTCAGTCATGTCTGACTCTTTGTGACCCCATGACCTATACAGTCAATGGAATTCTCCAGGCCAGAATACTGGAGTGGGTAGCCGTTCCCTTCTCCAGGGGATCTTCCCAACCCAGGGATCAAACCCAGGTCTCCCGCATTGTAGGCGGATTCTTTACCAGCTGAGCCACAAGGGAAGCCCTCAGATAACATAGTCCTCACTTACTTCATGGGCTTCCCAGATGGCTCAAGTGGTAAAGAACCCACCTGCCAATGCAGGAGATGTGGCTTCCATCCCTGAGTCGGGAAGATCCCTAGGGGAGGAAATGGCAAGCCACTTCAGTATTCTTGCTTTTAAAATCCCATGGACAGAGGAGCCCAGGGGTTGCAGAATCGGACACGACTTAGTGACTGAACACACACACATAAACTACTTATAAACTGATAAACCACTTCATGGGGTGGTTTGTGACACAGATGAGTACAAGGCCTGGCACCTGATAATGTCTCAGTAAACCGTAATGGGACTTCCCTGGTAGTGCAGGGGCAAAGACTCCATGCCCACAAGGCAGGGGGCCTGGGTTCAATCCCTGTCAGGGAACTGGATCCCACATGCTATAACTAAGACCTGGCACAGCCAAATAATGAAAAAACGAAAAACAATGATCATTATTACTATACTTAAGGAGCCAAGTTCTGACAGACCTTCTGATCCTCTTCTTCTAGAAAAAAAATTCAAGGCAGGTACCCCTGGTTGGAGGAGCTGAAGGAAGGGATAGGGAAGGGAAGCAGGGAGAGGCCATCCTGGAATGGGCCAGGCCACACTCTGAGGAGCAGTGTGGTGTGATGGGTGAGACAGAGGTGTCTTGAGCAGAGAGGCCTGGGTGGCCTGTTCTTCCTCTTACCAGCCACGTGACCTTGTCCAGATGGTGACACTTCTCTGAACCTCAGCATCCTCATCACTCCAAGGGAGATAATAATAATTGCACTTGCACCGTAGCGTTATCTAATGAGCAAATGAAACAGCACGTGAACGTCCTTGCCCTGCCAGAAGAGCTTGAAACACAGCAGTGATTATTATTACTACTTGACACCTAAAGAGGATACTGTATCTACCACCCTATTTACCCGTTTGTTCATTTTATCGAGATTTATACAGTGCCAACTACGTGCCAGCCATATGATGGGGAACAGGAGAAGACAGTCCTTACTTTCAAGAACCTTATAACCTAGGGATACACAGGCATTAACCAAGCAATAGGTACATGTGAATCTTCACCGTGGCAGATGCTATGAGGAAGAAGGAGTGGGGAAAAGGCAAAGGAATAAAAGATCAGAGAAGTGATGTGGGGAAGTCCTGTGGGGAAGTGACATATATCCGGAAACTCGAAAGATGGAAAGAAAGGAAGCAGGCACAGAAGGAAAGGATGTTCCCAGCTGGAGGCAGCATGGTCAGACTGGGGAAGGGTGTCCAGGCTCAGAAAGGTGCTGCAGGTTGAATAAAGGGGGCTGCAGGCTGAGAGAAGAGGGCGAAGGGCAGGCATTCCAGGATGAAACAGATCCTCCTGTCTGGAGGACGGTGGTTCCAAGGCCCTCCGTGGAGAAAGAGTTTGGTGATTCCAGGTTCTGAAAGGCCAGTTGATCAGAGAAAAGAGAGGAGGTAGGATGTGGGGGGGGGAGAAGGCAATGGCACCCCACTGCAGCCTGGTAGGGTCCATGGGGTCGCTAAGAGTCGGACATGACTGAGCAACTTCACTTTCACTTTTCACTTTCATGCATTGGAGGAGGAAATGGCAACCCACTCCAGTGTTGTTGCCTGGAGAATCCCAGGGAAGGCGGGGCCTGGTGGGCTGCCATCTATGGGGTCACGCAGAGTCGGACACGACTGAAGCAACTTAGCAGCAGCAGCAGCAGAACGTGGGGGAGATGAGGCTAGAGAGGCAGACAGATGCCAGTTTATCTAGAGTTTTCTGGGTGTCTGGGTTTTATTCTATCACTGAAGGAAAGAAGCTATTAGAGGGTTTTCAGCCTGGGGCAGAGAGCCAGAGCAACTGCTAGAATACCAGGCATGCTTTACAGACATCTTACTGAGGGCATGATACCCGAACCTGGTGGTGGACGAGACAACACATAGAAGTGACTGGATTCTAAAGTGGCTTAGAACCAGCCTGGGGACTTCCCTGGTGATCCAGTGCTAAGACTCCACTCCCAATGCAAGGAGCCAGGGTTCGATCCCTAATCAGGGAACTAGATCCCACATGCTGCAACTAAAGATCCTGCATGTCGAAATGAAGACTGAAGATCCTCCCTTGCCACAATTAGGACCCAGCATGGCCAAATAAATAAATATTTTTTTTAAAGAACCAACTTGTGTGAAAATCCCAGCTCCCTATTTCTTTGCCATGTGACCTTGGGATGTTATATACCCTCTCAGGGTCTGGGTCTCCTCTTCTGCCAAGTGAAGTTGATAAATGCACCTACCTCAGTTTGGGAGGGAAAATGATATGATTCAATTAATGTGTACTGCTTAGCCAAGCACCTGGCATATTGTAAGCTGTGACTAATGGTAATTATCACTCCTATTCTTCTTCTTATTGTTTTTCTGTTATGTCCAATAAAGAGAGGTGGGGCTGGTGATGGAATATTTGACTTAAATCCCAGGTAAACATTTAGCACTATGGTTGGAACATAACAGACTTGTAGTAAGTGTTTGCTGAATGAATGGATGAGTACATCTTTCTCTGTTTCTGGTGAGAGTTCCATCCCGCATCGTCTACCACCGCTCCTTGAGCCTTAATGTAGACCCAGCACCATGTTGTGCAGTGGATGTGGGACATGCATACACAGTTCAGTCAACACAGGTGCCCACTGCCTCTCATTCAGGGAGTGCCCACTCCTCTATTTCTGCTTTCTGATCCAGCTCAAATGCCAATCTTCCTTTCCTCTCCAACCTGCTGTACCTTCCCTCTGTTGACCCTGCAAAGCTCTCTTAAGGTCTTATGATCCTCCTACTTTACTTAATATACTGTAATTTGTCCCTTTACTGGAGTGTATCGGAAAAGGAGTACGTCAAGGCTGTATATTGTCACCCTGCTTATTTAACTTATATGCAGAGTACATCATGAGAAATGCTGGGCTGGAAGAAGCACAAGCTGGAATCAAGATTGCCGGGAGAAATATCAATCACCTCAGATATGCAGATGACACCACCCTTATGGCAGAAAGTAAAGAGGAACTAAAAAGCCTCTTGATGAAAGTGAAAGTGGAGAGTGAAAAAGTTGGCTTAAAGCTCAACATTCAGAAAACTAAGATCATGGCATCTGGTCCCATCACTTCATGGGAAATAGATGGGGAAACAGTGGAAACAGCATCAGACTTTATTTTTTGGGGCTCCAAAGTCACTGCAGATGGTGATTGCAGCTATGAAATTAAAAGATGCTTACTCCTTGGAAGGAAAGTTATGACCAACCTAGATAGCATATTGAAAAGCAGAAATATTACCTTGCCAACAAAAGTCCGTCTAGTCAAGGCTATGGTTTTTCCAGTGGTCATGTATGGATGTGAGAGTTGGACTGTGAAGAAAGCTGAGCACAGAAGAATTGATGCTTTTGCACTGTGGTGTTGGAGAAGACTCTTGAGAGTCCCTTGGACTGCAAGGAGATCCAACCAGTCCATCCTAAAGGAGATCAGTCCTGGGTGTTCATTGGAAGGACTGATGCTGAAGCTGAAACTCCAATACTTTGGCCACCTCATGCGAAGAGTTGACTCATTGGAAAAGACTCTGATGCTGGGAGGGATTGGGGGCAGGAGGAGAAGGGGACGACAGAGGATGACATGGCTGGATGGTATCACCGACTCGATGGACATGAGTTTGAGTGAACTCCGGGAGTTGGTGATGGACAGGGAGGCCTGGCATGCTGCAATTCATGGGGTCACAAAGAGTCGGACACGACTGAACAACTGAACTGAACTGAACTTAAACTCCTCAAGCTATGGTTTCTCCAGTAGTCATGTATGGATGTGAAAGCTGGACCATAAAGAAGGTTAAGTGCTGAAGAACTGATGCTTTTGAATTGTGGTGCTGGAGAAGGCTCTTGAGAGTCCCTTGGACTGCAGGGAGATCAAAGCAGTCAATCCTGAGGGAAATCAACCCTGAATATTCACTGGAAGGACTGATGCTGAAGCTGAAGCTCCAATACTTTGGCCACCTGATACAATGAGCTGACTCATTGGAAAAGACCCTGCTGCTGGGAAAGATTGAAGGCAAAAGAGGGCGACAGAGGATGAGATGGTTGGATGGTATCATCGACTCAAAGGACATAAGTTTGAGCAAACTCTGTGACATAGTGAAGGACAAGGAAGACTGGCATGCTACAGTCTATGGGGTTACAAAGAGTCAGACACAACTTACTAACTCAACAAAACAGCAATAAACTCCTCAAGAACTGACAGCAAGTCTCATTCAGATGTAGATTTCTCCAAGGGAACTGACTAGGTAGAAAATGCATATTGGATTTATTCGGTGGGAAGTGAAGAGACAAAGATGGAACCACTGAGTACTTGGGCAAGAGTCTGCAATTTTTTGTTTTGTTTTAATTTGGCTGTGCTGAGTCTTAGTTGTGGCACCCAGAATCTTCACTGAGGCATGCGGGATCCAGTTCCCTGATCAGGGATGGAATCCAGGTGCCCTGCATTGGGAGCTTAGAGTCTTAACCACTGGACCATGAGGGATGTCCCAACCCTTCTCTTTTTGGATCTCTAAGTTTCTCCATCTGTAAAGCAAGAAGGCTTCAGAGGTTCTTCATGGCAGCTATTCTCAACCTTTCTGAAATTGGGACACTCCTGATGGAATGACAATTCCATATGATGCAAATTCCATGGGCATTCAGATAAGATAGTCAGAAGCCCTGTATAATCCCAACTCTTCCTGGAAAGCACATTGGAGAGCACGTCTGAAGGTCAGGGGGCAAGCGTAATGTTATTTATAGACATAACCTTGAGTCCACCATTCCTCATTTGTTTATTTCTTTCTCTTCTTTTCTTTCATTTTTTTGAAAGTAAGTAACGCATTTTCAAGCTTCAATAGAGGGAGCATTTAAGAATACCTGGTCAGAGGCTTCCCTAGTGGTCCAGTGGTTAAGAATCTGCCTTGCAGTGTAAGGGATGCACGTTCGATCCTTGGTCAGGGAAGTAAGATCTCACATGCTGCAAAGCAACTAAGGCCGAGTGCTGTGGAACCCATGCACCACGAGAAGAAAGCCCTTGAGCTGCAACAAGAGATCCCATATGACACGACAAAGATCCGCTTTGCCAAAATTAAATTGAAAAAAAAAGAACACCAGGTCAGAAGCCAGGAGGCCTGCCTAGAAATCCCCTCTTCACCACTTCTGAGTTGAGTAACTTTGGACAACTTACTGAGACTGGGTTTTCTTTTTTCTTTATAATTGTTATTATGATTATTAGTTTACTCTGAGCCTGGGTTTTCTGGTTTGCAAAATTGGAGGATCAGAGCAGAACCAACCTCAGACGACTGTGGAGAGGATTAAGAGAGATCATGCAGCAAAGTTCTTAGCATCATCTGGACCAGGTGTTAAGGGTTCAGAAAAATTGTCTATATCTACATGTACTGTGATTACTTACATGCCCAGTGGCTTAGCGGTAAAGAATCCGCCTGCCAATGCAAGAGACTCGGGTTCGATTCCTGGGCGGGCAAGATCCCCTGGAGAAGGGAATGGCAATCCACTCCAGTATTCTTGTCAGGATAATTCCATGGACTGAGCAGCCTAGCAGGCTACAGTCTGTAGGGTTGCAACAGTCGGACACGACTGAGCACATACACACACATAACACACTAGAAGAGTATGACACGAAGCTGAAGGCTGAAAACTATGCTTTTGATTAGCTTCTCCAAAGTTAATCTTTTGTGGTTTTCTGACCCATTCTTGGGGGTCCTGAATACAGGTAGATTTCTCTGCTAAGATGCTAAGCAGATTTATGGATGTAGCTCATTCTTTCTTTTTTTCTAATATGACTTTTAAATTTTTAAATATTTATTTGGCTGTGCCAGGTCTTAGTTGCAATACTCAGGATCTTTAGTTGTGCACGCAGGGGGTTTTTGAATTTTTCTTTTAGCTGCAGCACGTGCAGTCTTAGTTGAGGTACATAGGATCTAGTTCCCCAACCAGGGATCAAGGGTGGGGGTCTGTACTGGGAGTCTTAGCCAATGAACCAGGGAAGTCCCAGTAGCACATTCTTTCTTTGCCTGGTTACTCTTTCCCCCACTGTCTCTTCCTATATTTCTTTTATTTATTTATTTTTAAAATTTTGCCTTTTTAGTAAAGCATGATGTTCTTTTTTATTGTGCTATAATTTAAATAAAGTGAAATGTACATATTTTAAGTGCATAGCTTGATGAATTTTTATATATAACTACAACCCACAGTAAATAAAATGCAGACCTGTGTGCATCTCACCACATGTGACTACGGGGCACTTGAAATGTGGCTGGTCCAACCTAGGAAGTGCCGTAAAGTATATGTTGGATATCAACTAATGTAGAAGATATCTTAACAATCGTATTTGGTTGACAGCTCTGGTTTGCATCTTAGTTCTATTGGCCAGTGCTGGTATAGAAGAACATTTTCATCCTCCAGAAAATTCTTCCCTGCTTTCCAGGCAATATCTGCTCCCTTCTCCCCTCCCCCAAAACAAACACTATACCAATTTCTCTCCCAATGGATTCAGAAGTTTTGTTCCAGAACTTCATATAAATGGAATCACATAATATATATTTTTAAGGGTTCAACTTCTTTTGCTCAACATAATGTTTTTGAAATTCATCCATGTATCAGTCATTCATCCCTTCTTATTTTTGTGTAGTATTCCATTGTATGAATAGATCACACGATAGTTTATTCATTCTCCTATTAATGGACATTTGAGTTGCTTCCAATTTCTGACTATTATGAATAATGCTCCTGTGACCATTCTTGAAAAAGTCTTTCAATAGTCTCATCAATTATATTTACTGTGTTTTTTCTTATTGTTAAGATGAATCCATACCTACAAACTTCCCAGGTGGTGTTGGTGGTAAAAAAAACCTGCCTGCCATCACAGGAGGCACAGGAGATGTGGATTCGATCCCTGGGTCAGGAAGATCCCCTGGAGAAAAATGGCAACCCACTCCAGTATTTTAGGCTGGAGAATCCCATGGACAGAGGAGCCTGGAGGGCTATAGTCCACAGGGTTGCAAAGAGTCAGACACGATTGAAGCAACTCAGCATGCACTGACAGGAAAAATCCATTTGCGTACTAACACACAATGTGGGCCTCCACCCCTGTTTGATGTTAATGGTTTATGTTTGGTGTGAATCTTTTCAAACCTTTTCCTCCACATATGGAATCAAGTATTATTATTATTCCTGGCAAAGGGAATAGCTACCCACTCCAGTACTCTTGCCTGGAGAATTCTATGGACAGGGGAGCCTGGAGGCCTACAGTCCATGGGGTCGAAAAGAGTCAGACTAACACACACACCCATTATCATTATTAATAAAATTCTCACTTTGCTTCTTCCTCCCTTGACTTCCTGACCTCTGGAGATGGCTGCGTGGCTCTTGATTCTTGCCCTGCTTATTCTAAAGTCCCTAGAAGACCAAAACTGGAAAAGACATAGGGATGGTCCTGGGAAGGCAAATACATGGCACTTCTTCTATATTCCTTCATTACCTGTATCCATGTCAGACATCGCTAATCAATCACAGCTTTCTATCCTTGCCCTGCCCCAGCCACTACTAATCAATAGAAAAACTGAAACCAATTTCCCACGTCTGAAATAATCTGGCCACCTTCCATTTTGCTGATGAATAAACTAGGGCTCAGACAGGGGAAGAGCCTGCTTCAAGGTGAGAGATGGAGCCCCAAGCTCCTGACTTCCTGCCTAATGTTTTTTTTCTACTATATTCACTGACTCCAGAAACGATTTCCCTGGGATACCTGAAAACCTGGTCTCTAGGGAAAGAGCAATTTATTCCCCAAACAGCACTCACAGATGGGACCCTGTCTTCTAGGCAGCCCCTCATCTTTATGCCTTGCCTGACTGTATCCGGAAGCCCCTGCCAACAGACTGGCATCCCTTCCCCCACAGACCTGCGGTTTCTGTGCTTCAGGTCTGCAGTTTCAGTTTCCCAAAATAAACATTTAAAAAAATAAAAAATAAATAAAGGAGGCAGGCTCTTAGCATCTTTGTCTTCAGCCCAAGAATTGTGGAATTATTAACTGACCATACTAAATCAAATTGTTAATTACAACAGAGAGGCGACTTCAGATGCTGAAACCGTGAAACTCCCCAAAGCATCTGCCTTTCACCAACACATCAAACTGACTCTGGCTGTCATTGGAAGCGACAGTGAGAAAGTGGGAGAGTCAGCAGGTCTGGACAGACTGTGGGTGTTCTCAGCTGGGCAAGCAGAATAGTTTATTTAATTCCCTCTCTGCCAGGGCAAGGGGGAAAAGTCAGAGAGAAAAAAATGGAGACAGAACGTAGCCTAATGTTTGAGTTGGGTTGAGTTGGATTTAGACTGGCCCCACACCCTTGCTAGTCGTGTGATGCTGGGCATGTCATTTCTGGTATCTGAGTTTCAGTTTCTTCATCTGTAAAATAGGGATGCTAACAGAACCTACTTATTGGATTATTGATTGCAGTGATTTCAACGACTTGCTTAAAAAGTTGCAGTTTTATAGTAGTAGTTTTATCTCTTGTATTTGACTCTAGATTGTAAGCTCTACAAGGGCAAGAAGAGCTGCCTGTCTCATTCATTGTCACACCCTCCAGTGCTAGCACAGTGACGAGTTCTAGGCAGGGATTTACTGAACACCAATCTAAGCTATGGTCCTGGGGATGGAGATGATGGTGCACAAGATTGCGAAGCAGCTTAGCACAGATACCCTGCCCTTAAGTAGCTCTCCTACCAGCCTGACAGTCCAGAACTTCTGTAATAATAAACACTTTGTTATGCATGAAATAGGTAGATTATATAATATGGTAGTTCATGGTGGAGATTCCGGCATCAAACTTGCTACCATTCTGATCTTTATTAGCAGGTTTACCTCTCGATGCTTCTGTTTCCAGATGGGTAAAATAGGAGCCTACCTAACAAAACTGTTGTGGGGACTGAATGAGTTTTGTGAAGCGAAGTGTCTGTTTGTGTGTAAGTTCAGTCACTCAGCCTTGAACATACTAATTGCTCAAAAAATCTTTGGGACCCTCATGGACTGTAGCCCACCAGGCTCCTCTGTCCATGGATTTTCCCAGGCAAGAATACTGGAGTGGGTTGCCATTCCCTTCTCCAGGGTACCTTCCCGACCCAGGAGTCAAACCCGAGTCTTCCGCACTGCAGGCACATTCTTTACCCGTCTGAGCCACCAGGGCAGCTCAATAAATCTTAGCTATTACTTTTCCCATTTACTATGTGACTTTGGATAAATTACTAAACTTCTCTAAGAGTTTTTCCTGGTCAGTAAAATGAAAATACAAGCGTTCCTACCTTGAAGAATTGCTGAAAGAATGAAATGGGAAGATCCCTGAAAAGCGCTTAACACAGTGCTGGTATGTGGAAAGTACTTAATAATTTCTAAACGATAGTAATAGTAACAATAATGATTTAAAAAAAAAAAGGTGCTACAGGAGAAAAGAGTAAATTTCATTTTGATGGATAGACACAGAGCTAAGAAAAAGGTTTATAACAGGTAAGTGATTTCTTTCCTAAGAACTTTATTGAGATATAATTCACATACTCAATGGCTCAGCAGGTAAAGAATCTGCCTGCAGTGCAGGAGGTGTAGGAGACATGGGTTCAACCCCTAGGTCAGGAAGATCCCCTGCAAGAGGAAATGGCAACCCACTCCAGTATTCTTGCCTGGGAAATCCCATGGACAGAGCAGCCTGGTGGGCTACAGTCCATGGGGTTGCAAAGAGTCGGACACGGCTGAGCACATACATACACAATTCACATACAGTGCAATTTACCCATTAAAAGTTTATAATTCGATAGTCTTTAGTGTGTTCACAAAATTGTGCAACTATCACCATAATCAATTTTAGAATATGTCATCACTCCAAATAGAGACCTATATCCACTAGCAGTCACTTTGCCTCCCTAAATCTCCAGTTTTCCCACCGCTGAAACCCTAGACAACCGCCAGTGCACTTCCTGTTTCTGTGGATTTCCTGATTCTGTGGACATCTCAGGTAAATGGAATCACACAGTTATGTGGCCTTTTGTTTCCAGCTCCTTTCACTTAGCATCACGTCTTCAAGGTTCATCCACTTTGTAGCAGGTCTCAGTATTGAATCCTTTGTACGGCCAAATAATATTCCATTGTATAGATTTGATAGATATTTCAGTTGTTTCCACGTTCTGGCTATTATGAATAATGCTGCTATGAACTGACATGTATAAGTTTTTGTGCAGATTATGTTTCCGTTTCTCGCTGGGGGTGTATACCTAGGAGTGGAATTTCTGGATTATATGGTAATTCAAGTTTAACCTTTTGAGGACCTGCTTTTCTAGACTGTTTTCCACAGTGCTGTACCATTTTACATTCCCACCAGCAATGCACAAAGCATCCAGTTTCTCCACATCCTTACCAACAGTTGGGTATTATCTATCTTTCTGATTATAGCCATCTTGGTGGGTGTGAAGTGGTATCTCATTGTGGCTTTGATTTGTACTTTCCTGATGGCTAACCCTGGACTGCAAGGAGATCCAACCAGTCCATTCTGAAGGAGATCAGCCCTGGGATTTCTTTGGAAGGAATGATGCTAAAGCTGAAACTCCAGTCCTTTGGCCACCTCATGCGAAGAGTTGACTCATCGGAAAAGACTCTGATGCTGGGAGAGAATGGGGGCAGGAGGAGAAGGGGATGACAGAGGATGAGATGGCTGGATGGCATCACTGACTCGATGGACGTGAGTCTCAGTGAACTCCAGGAGTTGGTGATGGACAGGGAGGCCTGGCGTGCTGCGATTCATGGGGTTGCAAAGAGTCGGACATGACTGAGCGACTGATCTGATCTGATCTGATGGCTAATGACGTTGGGGCATCTCTTCATGTGCTTATGGCCACTTACATATCTTCTCTGAAGAAATGTCTATTCAGATCCTTTGCTCATTTTTAATTGAGTTATTTACTTTTTTATTGTGGCTTCCCTGGTGGCTCATTGGTAAAGAATCTGCCTGTAATGAAGGATATGTGAGTTCGATCCCTGGGTTTGGAAGATCCCCTGGAGGAGGAAATGGCAACCCACTTCAGTATTCTTGCCTGGGAAGTCCCATGGACAGAGGACCCTGGCAGGCTATCCTTTTATTACTGAGCTGCACAACTTCTTTATGTATTCTATATAATACAAGTCCCTTAGCAAATACATGACTTGCGAAATTTTTCTCCTCTTCTTTGAGTTGTTATTTTCACTTTCTCATTTTTCCCCTGCATTGGAAGCTTGAAGTCTTAACCTTCAAGGAAGTTGAAGCCAGGGAAGTTCCATTGTTCTAGTCACTTTCTTGATGGTGTCCTTTGAAGTGCAAAGGTTTCTATGTTAATGATGTCCAACTGGTCTATCTTTCTTTTTATTTTTTATTATTATTTTTAAAAAATTCTTTATTGAATTTGTTACAATATCGCTTCTGTTTCATGGGTTTTGTTTTTGTTTCTGTTTTTCTGAGAGGCATGTGGGATCTTAGCTTCCTGACCAGGGATCGAACCTGCACCCCCTGCATTGGAAGGCAAAGTCTTAACCATTGGACCACCAGGGAAGCCCTATCTTTCTTTTTATAGTTTTAGGTCTTTGAACCATTTTGAGTTGATTTTTGTATATGATGTGATGAAGAGATGACACTTAATTCTTTGGCATGTGGACATCCAGTTGAAGAGATTGTTCTTTTCCCATTGAATTGTGTCCATGCCCTTATCAGCAAATCAGTTGATCATAAATGTGAGGTGTTATTTCTGGACTCTCAGTTTTGTTCTGTTGATCTCTATGTATACCCTTATGCCAGTTCCACACAGTCCTGAAGGGAACTGAATTTGAACTGGACGAAGTTAACTGGACCTGGGGATACACAGTCACAGAGCTTCCTACGAAATGCTTCAGAGTATTTAAGGTGTTTTTGTATACATGCTCTCACTTAAGTCTTGTAGCAATTCTGGGAGTAAATGCAAGTCCAGCAGTTCAGTTCAGTTCAGTCGCTCAGTTGTGTCCGACTCTTTGAGACCCCATGAATCACAGCACGCCAGGCCTCCCTGTCCATCACCAACTCCTGGAGTCCACCCAAACCCATGTCCATTGAGTTGGTGATGCCATTCAACCATCTCATCCTCTATCATCCCCTCCTCCTCCTGCCCTCAATCTTTCCCAGTCCAGCAGGCTGAGTGGCAAATCCCTAGACCCACACAATCAGAAATAGTGGTGGTTCCAGGACCAAGCTGTGGACCCCAGGACTCTTGATCAAGTGCTCTCATTAACCCCGGTGGATTGCTTGCTGTCCAGAAATTTGGGGAAAGTAATAAGTAGAGAGAGAAATTAGGGCACAATTGTGGGCGGGGGCGGGGGGGGGAAGGATGTCAGACAGACTGATTATAAATGTTTGGTTCCTAATCAGCTTGTGATAAAATTTCCCTTCTCCTCCTGCATGGACAAGAAATGGGATGTTCTGGGTAATCCAGGGTTTTGCATTTTCAAAGAATGAGAACACAGTGAAATTCTCTCAACACTAAAACCACACAGGCTGTAATTTAATCTTTAATTTTGTTGTTGTCATTCTAGAAGACTCTTTAGTATATTTTAAAGCGGTGTTTCTTCAAGAGTGGTCCAAGGAAAACCTCAGCTATCAGCATCACTGGACGTTTGTCTAAAAATGCCATTTGCAGAGCCCCCGTCCACCCTGTGTCTACTGAAAATCACTGGGTGATTTTTTTTTTAAATGCACGTTAAAGTTTGGGAACCACTGCTTTGGAGCAGTGAAAATAAAATTATGAATATCAATTATCATTGCACTTAGGAGATTCGGGGATTTTGCTTAAATGAGTGTTCTGGATGACAGATTAATGGACCTCATTTCCTTCAAGTCTTGACTAAAACATCACCCTCCCTGTGAGGACTGTGAGGACGTTCCTGATGTAAAATTGCTTATCACCCTCTCCCCCATGCCCCCTACCCTCATCATCCCCCTTCCTTCTCCCTGGCACTTACCATTAAGTAACTGACAAATCACCAATTTTATTTATCTATTTATTTATTGTCTGATTCCTGTCTCTAATAAGCAAGTTTCGCCAAGGTAGCTGCTAGGAATATAGCACCTAAGACAGTGTCTGGTAGGTAGCAGGTGTCAGTAAGTATTTGTGGAATGAATGAATGTGCCAAGTTTTATCTTGGTACTTGGGTGGAATGTCATTGGCCCACTGTATTTCTCAAGAGGATTTTTTTTTAAAGTATAAACCAATTTATGCTTTAATTTTCTGAGTGGTTTTTCAGGGTGTGTCATACTAGAGAGAAAGAACTGGAACCGAATCCTCTAATCTCCTAATTCTGGGTCTGGCCCAGTTGCTCTAAAGATCATTTTTTCCTTAATGCCGCTGAGATCTTCATTTTACTATGAGGACCATCCATTTACAGCTACACTGTCCTATGAAGGCTACCGTTCGAAGGACTCCTTGCCCCTACTGTGAAAGTGGAAGGAAGCAATGAGACTGAGATGAACCTGCAGTGGGAGGGGACTTCTGTAAATTCACCCCACACGTGACAGGTAGTGACAACAAGTAGACGCTTGTTTCTTCCTCTGAGGTCCTGCACAAGGAGGATAATAAATGGATCTTCTCTCACCTGGCTTGGCTGGCTCTGCACAAATGATCCTTACCCATCTCCCACCCTCCAACAGCTAGTACCCAACAGCGCTAGCACCAAAATCAATGCTCATGGGTGCTTGGGGCTCCCTCCTTCTATCTCCCCATTGGCCCCATTTTACACACGGGAAACCTGAAATTTAGCCCTAGGAATGGTCAGTTCCCTAACACTGGAGATGCACCCTGCTGACCCCTATCCATGTCTCTTCCAATACATACCTGATATTCCAGTTTGTATTAAGATGGTGAGAAATACCATGTGTGGGGGCACCCCCCCACCCCCAGTCTGGGGGTGTCTGAGAAATTGTGGAACCAGTCAGACGATAAAAACAGGAAAAAGCAAGTTTGTTTCTAGTGTTATGCACACAGGGTGGCAGGATATACCTGCTGAGTGTTCCCAGAAAGTCCCCAAGGAAACCATTAACTTGAGTCTCTCACGTTCTTCTACCAGAGGTGGCTGGGGTGGGGGGCGGGGAAAGTATACTCAGAGGAGGGGGATGGGCATACTTCCAGAGGTCAGGTTTATGTTGCCCAGAGCTCCTGCACACATTAATAAAAAGTGGTTGACTTGAGGGTGGAGGTCAAGGTGAGCAAGGGGCTTGTCAGCGAGGATTGTCACCGGGTTAGGGACAGTGGACTGAAGGAGGGGGGTGAGAAAAGGAGTGGAGGTGAGTTTGGTGGAGGGGGGCTTGTGTGGCGCTGAGACTGCCAACCCCCACCCCAGCAGGGTTGGGGATTTGGGGAGGAGTGGCTGCTTAGCCTCCTGCTTTGACCCTTTCTTGAGTGGTTTCTGCCAGGGAATTGACAAGAGCCTGTGGATTTGGAGAGATGGGGTAGGGAGAGTGGCCTGAATCTGCCCGCGATTCAGGGTGGACTAGCCGGGCTAAGGGAAGGCACTTAAGGGGTGGGCGAGATGGCTCCCAAGAGCCGAGGGCAAAGGCACTAGAGGGTCTCAGAGACCCAGAAGATGGGGATGTGGGGAGAAGGAAGACGGGAAGGCGTTTGCCTCCATGGGGATCCCTTTAAATTGAGACGGACCTAGAGAAGTATCTTCAAACACACTGGGCAGGCATCTTAGGTTCTTCCAGTCCGATGGGGGTGGGGTTTAGAACTCTGCAAAAAAAAGGGGGGGGCGGTCATTCAAAGAGGAAGGTGCACAGCTGAGCCAACGGGTTCCTAAACTGGAAGCGGGGTGCGGGGGGCCCTCTGGAGGCGCTGACCTTTTCCCCAGCCTCCATAGGGACTGGGCGGTGAGCCTTCTGGGACCTGCTTTCCCGAATCTAGACAGAAGTTCGAGCAGGGCTGACCAGAGTTAGCCGGGGAGTGAGGCAAACGGTGGCGATTCCTCACATTGGGGAGGTGGGGGCAGTGGGCAACCGGCAAACCAAGAACGCGAGCTCAGAGCAGGAGGGTTTCCTCAAAATGACTATAGAGTCCACGGCTGTGGATGCAAGAAGGGGTTGGGGGTGAGGGGACCCGAGAAGGAGTCTCAGAAAGGGTCGAGGAAAACTAACACGGTTTCTACTGAGGTGCTGATGGAGGCTCCCCGCTCGGGACGCTATGCACCGAGAGGGTTCCCTGAACTGGACTTGGGGGAGGTGGGGCGGTATGGGACACTGGGAGTGGACCGAGGGCAGCCGAGGGGGAACTCTAAATTAGGTTTAGCGGGAATTGGGGGCTCGGAGGGCGATTCTCGCTCCGACTGGGGGAATGGAGGGATCCTCACCAGTTGGAACGTGCGGGCACTGGGGGGCTATCTCCCACCCAACCCAGGGAGATTGGGGATTTCTTAGATTCTAGATACCGGGGAACTGAAAGGGAGGACTAGGGATGGGGATCCGGAACCGAGCTACCTTGAAGGCACCGGGAAGCGCTTCATTCCGGGAGGGCGTTCCCGCGGCCCGGCCCCCGTGCCGGGGTGGGTGGGGGGTGCGGCCGCGCCCAGGTCCCGGCCCGCCTCGGGTTTCGAGGGGGTCTCTCTCGCCCTCGGGGACCCGGGAGCCCGGCGGGAGCGAGGTCCGGGCGCCGCCGCCTCCGCGAGCGCCCGGGCGGGCGGGCTGGCGAGCGCTGGGCTTTATGCTCGCAGGGCGGCGGGGGGAGGAGCCGGCAGGTCGGCCCCCGGCGGGCCCTCCCCTCGGCCGTCCCCGCCCGCCCGCCCGAGCGGGGTCGGGGGAGGGGGCAGCATGGCCTGTCCGTCCGGCCCCCTTCGCCGCGCTCCTCATCTGCCCCGCGCCGAGCGCTGCCGCCGCCGCCGCCGCCGCCGCTCCGCTGCCCGCGCCGCCCGCGGCTCCCGATGGAGACTGACGCGCCCCAGCCCGGCCTCGCCTCCCCGGACTCGCCGCACGACCCCTGGTACGTCCCGGCCCGGCCCGGCCCGGCCTCGCTGGCCCGCGCCCGCCCCGGCCCCGCCAACATGGCCGATCCGGGTCGGGCCGGGCCTCCCCGGGGCCCGGGCCCGCGCCCCCTGCGCCCGGGCGCCCGGCGCTCACGCGGGCCCTTTGTGTCTCTCCTCCTCCGCAGCAAGATGTTCATCGGGGGACTCAGTTGGCAGACTACGCAGGGTGAGCGAGCCCGGGAGCGCCCGCCGGCCCGGCGGGGCACCCGGGACCCCCCGGCGCCCCGGAACCGGACACCCCAGCCCAGCCCTGCGCCCCGCTGACCCCGGGCGCCCCTGCGCCGTTTCGCGCCCCGCCCGGGGACCCCGAGAGCGCAGGGCGATCGACAAGCGCGCACGGCCCAGCGGGTGGAGGGGAGGAGATGAGGGGTTCAGGGGGCATCGGGGGTGGGGGGTGGGCTGGGCCCCGGGGACCCGCCGGCGGCAGCGCCAACTCCGCTCGCACCTGCGGCTCAAACTTTTGTGAGGCGGCTCCCGGAGCGGCGGGAACCCGGCCGGAGCCGTCCCCCCTCCAGCCCTGCTCGGCCCTCGGTTTCCTGGGGCCCCCGTGGGCGCCAGGAGGCTCCAGGGGAGCCGGGTGAAGACCTGGGGTGGGGGGGAAGCGCCGGAGAACGTGCAGGCTGCCGGGCGCGGGGGCGGCCGGACCGCGCCGGGGTCACTGGGGGCAAAGGACGGGGGAAGGGGGGAAGGGCGCAGGGGCGCGGGCTGGTCCGAAGGCGGGTGTGTGGTTACAGAAGGGCTGCGCGAATACTTCGGCCAGTTCGGGGAGGTGAAGGAGTGTCTGGTGATGCGGGACCCCCTGACCAAGAGATCCAGGTGAGCCCCTCACCCCCTCCTCCGGCTCCCGGCTCGCCCCGCTCCGCCGCCACTCTCTGCCTTGTAACCATCTGCCTCTCCCTCACTACGGCGCGCAGGGGTTTCGGCTTCGTCACTTTCATGGACCAGGCGGGGGTGGATAAAGTCCTGGCGCAGTCGCGGCACGAGCTCGACTCCAAAACAGTGAGTGGCCCTCGGGGCTTCGGGGGTCTTTTGGGAGAGGGAGGTCGCTGGAGGAGAGGGGCAGGACTCTGTCCGGGGTTGTGGGCGGGGGGGCGGGGGGGGGTGGGGGCAGTTGGATGGGATCCCGGGAGAAAGGAGGGAGTTTGCCGAGTAGAAGGGCTGCCACGCTCTGAAACTTTGTCAGTCGAGTTGAGGGGATACGGAGCTGCAAAATCCCAAGCCTGCTAATTGATGTTACATCCCCACCCCACCCCAGTCCCTCCAGGACCGGGGAGGGACGGTGAAGCTGCCTCCCCCTCCCTGCACATACTAATCTTGATGCCTCAGAGAGGAGCTTGGGGTGGGGCTAGGTCCCTCCCCTAGCCCAAATGGGGTGAGTCAGGGCTGCAGTGACCCACCCGTGGCTTCTCTGAACTCTAACTAGTACTTGGCTCCCCCCCCACCACCACTACCCCATTCCAGACCAATGGCAAAGCATTATTGAATCCCCCCTCCTTCCTCCCCCCCTCCCCTGACTTTTGGTCAATGAGCTCCTGGCTTTGTGTGGAAGATGTGAACCTGCTTTGCCCGTGGAGGAATTTATGAGGAGGGCCCTAGCTTGCCTGGAAACAACTCTTGCCGGCTGGGTCTGGGGAGAAGCCGCTGGCTGGGCATTCAGACTCTGGGAACACTTTGCTGCTGTCCCGCCGCTCCCCAGTGTCTTGGGCCCTGCAGGGGGCGCTGGCCCAGGCCCCGGCTAGAGGGGAGAGGGGAGAGGAGAAAACCGAGGAAGGGCTCCTCTGTGATGGGGTGACTGTCTGCCAGGGACAGTGCGATCTCTCTCCACACTCCCCCACTCTCCTCCAGCGCTGGGCCTCCCTGCTTGGGTCAGTCACTGGCTCCTGCTTACCTGCAACAATAGCTGGTTGTGCCCAAGAATTTGTTAAACTACCGCCTGTCCCCAGCTCCTGTTATCTCTGCCCAGTGGCTCCCACTCTTGCCCGCGGTAATGAGCCAATGAGGCCAGGCCTCAACTTTGCCGGCCCTGAAAGGATCTTCTTGGCGCAGACCAAGTGACCCAAGCTGGGAATGGAGAGACAGTGGCCTATTGTTTTTGGTGATTATCTGCCATCAAGCTGCCTGTTCTCCTACCATCCCCTGTCCTCAGAATGCACTGATGGCTTCTGCGGCACTCAGGAAGCCGAGATGTTGGGACTGGGGTTGGAGCTGGGGGGGCAGGGGCATGGACGATGGACAAGAGGAAGAGAGAGGGGAGGAAGGAGCAAGAGATAGGCATCCTTCTGAGATGCGGAACTTTGCAAAGGGCAGGGGCTTTGTGTTTGGCGTTCTCCAGCCTGGGAAAGGGGTGGGGGTGGAAGGGAGGCTTATTGTGGGGAGTCTATTTTGGGTTCTGACTTTCACCTTTTATTTACTTGTTGGGTTTTATGTTGCCAGCTGTGAGTCAGAGTGGAGGTAGGGTGTGTCAGCGACTGGTTGTGCGTGGGTCTGTGGGCCGTGGCTTAGGTACCATCTCCCCATCAGTGTCTGCGCAGGGGGACTGTCAGAGGTGTGTTCTGGTGGCCTTCAGGAGCAATAGAAGGATGAACATGTCCATTGAGATACAAAATCGGTGGGCAGCTATAATTATCCCTGGAGCCCCATGGGATTTGGGGAGAGAGGAAGCATTGCCCAGTGTGGAGTTTGGAGGTTCCTTCTCTGTGGGTAGATTCCAGTGGGGGAAACAGGAGGGCTGTTCCCTGGCTCGTGCCATTCAGGCAGTGAGGAGACAGAGTCTGTTGCCTAGAACTAGGCTGAGTTGTGAACGGAAGGAGCTGTGGGGAAAGACAGATGTTGCCTGCGATTGGCTGGTGAACTTCTGAGTGGTGTCCACCCACGTGAGTGGCAAGAAACTCTGAAATGACTGGGCCTCAGAGGTCCTGTGTTGATCACAGTATCTCGAGCTCTGCCTTTTGATGTTTGTTAGTATGAATATAGTACCTGGGAGTACCCAGGTGCATCTTGCTTTTTCCCCTTTGGTTGTTCACGGCCAAGGGCAAAGGTGGCCCGCTGGTAATAGCACCTTTGTTTGTGCAAAGAAGGGCAGTTCACAAAGGAACGCTTTCACCTGCGTTATCTCATTTGATTCCATGCAGCTGCCTCTGGGAAAAGTGGGTGCTCTTGTCCCCACTTTGCAGATGAGGGAACTGAGGCTCAGAGAGGTCAGGCAAGTTGCTAAGATCACAGACTTGGCCAGGAGCGCAAAGTTTCTGAGTCCAGATCCCGTGCTCTTGCATGTCACCAAAGCCTGTGCTCTGTTTCACCCCAAGCCAACCTGTACTACCAGGGAACTGTTTGCTTGCACCATCAGGAAGGACTGTTAGATGGCGGTGGTATTGGGAAAACAGAATGGAGTCTACCCTTGTGGTTTACGAACTCTTATCTCAAAGCCTTTTGCAGGCAAAGATTGTTTCCATTCCCAAGGCTCCCGTAATCTGGATTGCCTGCCTCACCTGGACAGGTATCTCTCAGGCAGGAAGGGCTTCAATATACCTGGTGCCGGAAGGAATAAGTCTCTGCTTACTTTTTTTCTGGTTTTTGCTGAGGGCTAGACAAGTGCTTTGTAAGCATTACCTCAAATAATCTTCAGAGGACCCTTTGACGTGGATGTCAGTATTGGGTCCATTTTGCGGGTGAGCTCAAGCCTAAGGCTCAGAGAGGTTAAGTCATTTGTGCACGATCTCACAACTGGGAAGCAGTGTTAAGTGGGATTTGAGCCCAACAGCCCAGCTCTAACCATTACATCTTCCTGCCAGAGGCCACGGTGGTTTCTGTCACTTCTGTGTCACCTCTGTGTCCTGGGATGAGAGTGGTCCTCAGATCTTCAGGCTGTGTTTAATAACCAAGGCTCCTCTACCTCTGTCTTCTCTTTCAGATTGATCCCAAGGTGGCCTTTCCTCGGCGAGCACAGCCTAAGGTAGGTATGTCTGTGTCTGGGAGCAGCTTTGTACCACCAGTAGAGATTTTCCCATCTTTCTCTTCTATGGAAGAGGCTTCTGGGTGGAGTGCTAATGGCATGGCATGGGGTGGGAGGAGGGAGGATTCTTGATGTCCTTGCTCTCTGGATTGCAGAGATGATGCATTTTTCCATCTGTGCTCTGGGGTGGACTAGGGAGAGGGGGCTGCGTGTGTTGAGAAAAAGAGGAACCCCTCAGGGGATTCATTGCCCTGTATTTGAAGTCAGTACACTTTGGATTCTGGGCTTCCTTAGTGGCTCAGAGGGTAAAGAATCTGCCTGCAATGCGTGGAACACAGAGATGTGGGTTCAATCCCTGGGTCAGGAAGATCCCCTGGAGCGGGGCATGGCAACCCACTCCAATATTCTTGTCTGGAGAATCCCCATGGACAGAGGAGCCTGGTGGGCCACGGTCCATAGGGTTGCACAGAGTTGGACACAGCTGAAGTGCCAGCATGCATGCATGCAAACTTTGGACTCTAATTCTGTGACTTTGGAGATCACAACTTCTGTGCCCGCACCTCTTGGGTGGGAGGCACTCAAATACAGCCCAGACTTACCCGCTGAAGCTGAACTAGAGACAGGTCAGGGAGCTACCTCTGACCCCCGGTGCCCCGCCTCCCCAGCTCCCCTCACCTCTGGGATGAGGTACGTTGGGCTTGCAGAGAGGGAAGGGATCCTGGCATCTGTTACCTGTTATCTTTCAACTTGGGTGACTGTGGCTGCCTTCCTAAGTGTTCTTTGTCCCTGATGCTCTGGCAAATTTTTCTGGGTGCCCGCAAAACAGCTCTCTGAGCAGTGGAGCCATACAGAACTCAAAACTTTTGGTGCAGCACAGGGGCCTAACAGTGGTATTCCAGTTCCCAGGGCACCTAGCTACATCTTAGTTTTTAAGCAGTTGAAAACAGGAGACAGGCGGTGGGCTGACTGCAGTCCTGGGAGCAGGACCCCTGCGTCGGCTGATGTCATGTGTCCCGGGACTAGGTCCCTCTCCAGGAGATCTCAGTTTCCCCCTTTGCAAGGGCTTGGTGGAAATTGGTAGCTTTAGGATTCTGAGTCATGGCGCCTAGCTCTGGCCACAGTGAAAGGAGAGGGGCAGGGGAGACAGGAAAAGGGCATCCCTGCCAGGGTCCAGCAGAGGGCCTGAAAGCAATTATAGACCAGGTATTGGAAGGAAGCCGCACCAGGGAGCACATGGTCGGAATTGGGTTAATTCCATTAAGCAGTTTGGTGACAGAAGGTGCTTTAGTGCTAGGATGGGGCTGGGAATTGCCGTGGATTAGCCATGCGCTCCTGGGGTAATTAGGACCATGTGTTCTTCCTAAAACAGGGCTGGGGCCACGGGGCTGCCAGAGGTTGGGTTGGGAAGAGGTTGATGAGGAAAATGTCGGTGTTAAGTTCAGGGGGACCCTGGGATGGGCCTTGGCCTCTTCTAGGAGTGGCTGGTGGGGTCTTCGGGGTACGGCTGTAGGTCTGGGTCACTGAGCCAGCCACCCGCTTCCTGACACAGACCCAGGGAGCGAGCCAGGGTGTGGGGTGTACAGCTGCCTGCGACAGGCCCAGAGGTGGGAGTCCAAGGGGGGAGCTTGGGGTGGTGGTGGGGGGAGTCTTCTGAGTAGCTAGGGCCACAGAGAGCTAGTCAGCTGGCACCGCGGCAGGAGGGCTGGAGCCCCCGCTGGTGGCGGTAGGCCACAGGACTCAGATGCCCACTTTCTCATTCCCTCCCCGAACAGATGGTGACTCGAACGAAGAAGATCTTTGTTGGGGGCCTATCAGTAAACACCACGGTGGAGGATGTGAAGCAGTATTTTGAGCAGTTCGGGAAGGTGGGTCCTAACTAGGGAGTGCTGGCTGGGGGTTAGGGCCGGGGGGAGGGGGGCCGGGCACAGGGTATGAAAGCCCTGTGGAATTTTGGTCGGGTAGCAAGCACGAAGTCCAGCCAGGTCATTCCAATTCCTGCAAGAGTCGCAAAGGGGGCTGGGTCCTTTTGTGGGTGAGGCTGGGCCAAACCCAGCGTTCAGGCTCCTGGCCTATCTGTGGGCTTCAGACTGTGGACGCGTCCCCAGGGAGGGAAGCCACACAGTAGCTATCCCTGTTGTCGCCCTTCTCCTGCTTATCTTCCTTCTCCTGAGGGAGGCTGTTCTCCCGAAGCCAGTTCAATCCAGTCACCCCCTTGGCCTCCTGGGAGTCTGCACCTGTCCAGTCCACAGGGTGGTTGTACCTTCCCCCACTCCTTCCTGCTAAGGATGATAACGAGGCAATAAATATGACTCCCAGTTGTACTCAGAACCCTGCTTGTGCAGGTAGGAGCTGGGGTGGGGGTGGTGGTGCAGATCTCTTAGCTTATTGGGGAGGGGCTGCAGAGACCACCCCAAATTCCTGATCAGTCCCAGAGAACTGGTTCTCAGCTCTGTGGTGCTTGGAACTTAAATTTCTGGGCCATTTAGTTCGTGCAGAAGCAATGTAGTGACATCAGACAATAGCGTGTCCCGCCTTCCCCAGAAAGGGGAGCGTGTGAACATCAAGGTGCCATGGAGAGATGGCTAGGAGGGGACCAAGTTTTACTTAAGCCTCAGGGTGAAGTAGAGATTTCTGTGCTGAGTGCTGGGGTCCCTATGTTTTTCAGACGTGAAACAGGCTGCCGGCTGGGTCTCACCTTCTCATCAAGGCCCTTTCGGTTCCCTATATTAGGCGCAGGGCACAGGAGAACCGTGGCTTGGGAATGGGACGTGAGCTGGTGACTGGGTGGGTTTCCAGCCCCCTGCCTCTAGGGTAGAAGGGGAGCGGGTGGGAGGTCCCCTGGCCAGCGTATGCTGGCGATGCCGGGGCCAGAGGCCTAGGCTCAAGGCGCCTCCGCAGGACCCGGGTACCGGATCCAGGGCAGGTCGGCGGCCTGGGCCCCAGAGGGAAGGGCGCTCCTGGGAAGCAGCAGGCCCCGCTCGGGCTCCGGTGGGGTGTCTTTGTGTCTGAGCGCCGAGCATTAGAGCTCGCACTAATCTGATCCAGCAGCTGTGATTGGAGGCCGCCTGCCCCCGGGGCCGGCGTTGCCATGGCAACCGGGCCCCAGGAGAAGCCGTCAGCGGCCGCGTCTTTTGTTCGGGCCTAAATCGGCGTTGGCATGTGAAACCGGCCCGGGGAGGCCAGGGGGAGCCGGAGAATAGGCTGCCAGGGAGCGAGGGGGACAGCCGGGAATGCCAAGGGCCCCGCGGCGGGGGGCCCCCCGCCCGGATCGAGGGGCCGCCGCCGAGGGGGGAACAATGGTCAGCCGCCATGGCTGCCACTCAGGCTTAGCGGCCGCCGAACTTGGCGGCTCCCACTGGTCAGCAGGCCTCGGCCGCCTCCCCCCCCCCCCCGCCCGAGCCCCCCTGCCCCCGGGTTCCCATGGAGACCAAAGCCTATTAAGGACACTGGGCTGGGAGCCTCCCTCCCCTCTGCTGGCCCCAGGAGGGGACGCCAGTGGGGGGGTCCCCTGGACCCCCAACCACTTTTCCTTGCTCTGTGCCCTGGCCTCAACCCCCCTTGCCCACTCCGGGTCTGTCCAGCCAAGGCCTAGGTTGAAGGGTGGGGGTTGGCCAGGGCTGGTGGAGCCAGAGGGGTTGGTTGGAGGAAGGGCGGTGGATTTGGGCTGAATCAGGAACCCAGCGGCGGGATAGGGAAGGAGGGTGTGGCTGGATTCATCTATTCATTTGTTCAAAAAATAATCAGGGAGCACAAGTCCCGTGATGGATAGGGTGGTCATGACCGACCTGGCACTGCCTTCATGGAGCCTTCAAAGCCAGTGGTGTCCAGTCGTTTACTCTCTAGCTTCGCGAGTCTGCCCCATGTGACTGTGGGCAAGCCCCTCTCTAATAAAGGTAATAATAATAATAACAGCTGCTATTTATTAAGCACTTACTCTATCCCGGGTGCTGTGAGTTAGGAGTGTTGCATGCAGATCTCCTTTAACACCTCCCTATAAGACACAGCTAACGCCCCATTTGACAGATAACGGACTTGAATCATAGAGACCTAAAGCTGCTGGCCAAGGTTACTTTCCAGCTCCAGCCGGTCCTACTCAAAGCCTATGCTTTTATCACAAGCCCCCCCTTTCCGGGTTTCTCTTTTCTCTGTGCCAAATATGAAGTGTCCATCCAGTTTGGATGGCTGAGCTGACTTGGGACTCAGAATGGGCCCATAAGGATAGGAGCAAGGGTGACACCGAGCTGTGCGGCCCTAGGTCAGGTGCCTCTTTGGGCGGAGAGATGTCATTTTCTCCTGAGATTCTCCAGGGACCCCGCTGCCTCCTGACTTACTGGTGTGAGGGGATTCTGGTTCTCCTTGGGGAAAGTCAGGGGCCCAATTGCTGCTTGGTGCCTAAGAGCTGGAGGACCACCCAGCTCAGGGGCCGCCCTTTCCACTTCAACAAGGCAGATGACAGCCTGGAAAGAGAGCAAAGGCGAGTGGGGAAGAGGCTGTGCCCCAAGGCCTCAGGAAGTTTTCCTGATCCCTTGGGTGTCTGACCATTTGGGGGAGGGTCAGCAGCTGGAGTGGGAGGTGGAACGGGGAGAGGCAGTGTCAGAGGCAGCCCTTGATTTCCACCCAGGATGAATCCGACCTTAGCTTAACCCCGTGAGACAGCTGACATTGGCTGAAGAATTAAGAGGGCAAGGAGGAAGCAGCAGATGTAGAGGGAAGCTGAGACTGCGGAAGGGAAGAGAAGGCCTGTGGCTGTCCGTGCATCCAAGGGGATGCCTTGAGGGAGCAGCAAGAAGAGAAGACTTGGGGTCCAAGGGATGGGGGATAATGCAGAACCTCCCCCTTCCTCCACCCTTCTCCCCTCCCCCGTCAGTGGGAGGCCAGCAGCCCAAGCACTGAACTCTACTTGCTTTAATTACAGCCTCTAGCAAAAAGGAAACCTCAATTAAAGGAAAAGATCTGTAGGAGGAGAGGGGAGTTGGGTCTGACTGGAGTAGCTGCTGGCCTCCTGGCCTTTTGCAAGTGGGAAAGAGCCTTTCACTTCCCCATCTCCTATCTTACTCCTCTATTTTCTCCTCTAACACCCACCGTCTGTCTCCTCCTACTCCTCCCAGGCTTGATCTGGGATGTGCTGTGTGACCCTGGACAGGTGACTTTACCTCTCTGAGCCCATTTCCTCATCGACAGAATGAGGCTTTTACCATGCAAGGAGAAGATGGTGGGGCAAAGTGCCAGGCATATAGCAGGTGCTTAATATTTACAGGAGAATCTGGTGGTTGAACGGGGATGCTATGGTAGCCAGTTGGGGTTGCAGATGGAATGCTGTCCCCCACCCAGGAAGCAGGTTGAAGATAAAGCCTGGACCGGGCAGGAGGGGAGTGGGTGTCGGAGCCCTCGCTCCTGGGTTGCGTTGGAGACCCTTGGGTCTGGTGGGTCCTCCATGGGAGCTCTGTTTTAGGTGGATGATGCCATGCTGATGTTTGACAAAACCACCAACCGGCACCGAGGTGAGTGTGGCCCCTCCCCCTTCCTAGGCCGGGCTGGGGGGCCTGTGGTCAGCCAGGGGGCTACAGGTCACAGCTGCCCTTTCATCTCGCCTCCTGACATCCTATCCCCGAGGATCTGCATCCTCTCCCGGGCCTGGCCTTACAGAAGGCTTTTGTCCCGCCGTTTCCTGTGCTAGAAACTTGCCGAATTGCAGACACCCGAGAGGAGAGGAACGGAGGAGTGGACCTCTCCTCCCCCTGCAACTGAGCCCTCCGCCCCCGCCCCAGCCGGTGTCTGCTGGGCTTACCTTGTCCCTGGTAACCAGAGCTGAGGCCCGGCCACCCCAGGGTCAGGCTGACTCTACAGTCTGCTCCTGCCACTGGCCCCCTTGCCCCACCCCTGGGCCGAGCCCAGCCCCCTTGCCCCTGGATCTGTGAGCATCTGGGCCACCGGGTGCGCACTGCCTGCTTGTTTTTTTCCCAAGGGCCTTGCCTTCTGAGAAATACCATTCCAGCCCCTGGGGCACACCCAGGAGGAGGCACGGTTGTTTCTCCAGTGCCTTCAGAGCTTTGGGCCTTTTAGCCTGTTTGGGGAATGGGGTATGTGCTGGTGTGTGTGTGTGTATGTGTTTGTATCTATGCATGTGAGGGTATTTGATATGAACAGTTGTGTAGACCTACATGTCAGGGTAACTCATATGCACACAGGGGCCTTTATGCCTTTGTGAGCACTAGTTAGAGTGTCTCTGTGATGTATGGGTACCTAGGGGTGTGTGTGTGTGTGTGTGTATCTGTATACAAAAATATACTTTGTCCATGTTCATGTACGTTTTTAAAAGTATTTGTGTGTGTATTTTAAAAGTATTTCTATTTCTCTCTCTGGAAAGCATCTGAGGAAGAGAAAAGGCATGTTGAATGTGATATGTGTCACAGCCCTGCCTCTTTCTAATTTGCTATGTGATCTTGGGCCAGTCACTTCACTGAGCCTTGGTTTTCACGTCTATGATTTGGGAACTGAAATCCTGTCTCATCACGTAATTGAGAGGTTGCCAGGGTGCGGGTGAAGCCTCTCATTAGTTCTTAGACACTTGCCTGTAAGAAGGGAGTGGTGCTCTTGGTATGACTCGGGGCTGGGTTTTGACCAGGAGCCCGGTTCTGACCTTGCCTTTGCCCTCCAGGGTTCGGCTTTGTCACGTTTGAGAGTGAGGACATCGTGGAGAAAGTGTGTGAAATCCACTTCCACGAAATCAACAACAAAATGGTGAGCAGGTGGACTTCCCTAGCAGTGCAGTGGTTAGGACTCTGTGCTCCCACTGCAAGGGGCACAGGTTCAGTCCCTGGTTGGGAACGTTGTGCATGATGTGCAGAGGGAGACCGGGTCTCTAGCCTGAGTCAGTCAGGGAATGCTTGGAGGTTCTGGAGGCAGTCAGAGAGGCCTCACAGTCCGTGGGCCAGAGCCAGTTTTTTCACCCCCCTGAAAGTGTGGACAGGAACATGGCAGTTAGAAAGCACAGCTGGTGGGCTCAGAGGGACTTGGACTGAAATCCTTATTCCACCACTTCCTAGTCTAGTCATTGGACAGATGACTTCCCCTCTCTGAGCCTCAGTTCCCTTGTCTGTAAAACGAGAGTGTCAGTAGTACCTCCATCCACTTCAGGGCCGGTGTAAGCATTTGATGAACCACTGCATGCTCAACCCATCTCTAGCACATTGCGATCACGCCAAAAATAGTAACTATGAAATGAACAAGAGGCCTGCCAGGGAATAGGAGGGTCCACGACCCTGGGTCTATAGGAGGGACTGACTGCCGGATCTCATTGCAGGTGGAATGTAAGAAAGCTCAGCCAAAAGAGGTGATGTCACCGACGGGCTCGGCCCGGGGGAGGTCTCGAGTCATGCCCTACGGGATGGACGCCTTCATGCTGGGCATCGGCATGCTGGGTATGTGCTAGGCCTGCACCTGTGGCTTCTTCCTGCCCAGAAGTGCACCTGGGGCTACCAGGAGCTGTGTGGGTTTTGCCTTTCCTCTGTGGTCTGCCCTCCTGTCTGGGAAGACAGTGCCCAGGGTGTGTGGACCAAGGATCTCAGGGCTGGCAGTCCTAACCAAGGTGGGTGATTTGGTTGTGGGGTGCTGCCCTCTGGTGGTGACCGAAAAAAATGGTCCAGTTGCTCCTTATTAATTGGTCCTTCTGTCCATCCCACTGTTCAATTTGTTTGTCCACTCATCCATCCAGTAAGTAGTTATTGAGCAACTATAAATGCCAGGCCCTGTGCCAAGAATTACAGCAGTGACTTTCCTTGGAGCTTTATGGTCTGGCAGAAAAAAACAAATGAGTCCCTGGTGGCTCAGTGGTAAAGAATCTACCTGCCAATGCAGGAGACACGGGTTCCATCCTTGAGTCAGGAAGATTCCCTGGAGAAGGAAATGGCAACCCACTCCAGTGTACTTGCTTGGAAAATCCCTGGACAGCGGAGCCATGGGGTCGCAAAAGAGTCGGACACAACTTAGTGACTAACAACAAAAACATACTAGGTTTCGGATGGAGAAGCGTAGGGAGCATGGTCACAGTGAAACTGACCAAGACTTGGAGACGCTAGGATAGACGTGACATTTAAGCTGAGTCTGAGGGTTGAGTAGGAGCTAAGTCATGGGAGGGCAAGGAGCAGGGGAGGGCAAAAACGGTCAGGCAGATGGAACAGCATTTACAGACGCACATGCCTTTGGGAAGGGAGAGAGAAGCCTGTTTCTTCTTGTTTGTTCGACTAATATTTATTGAGCAGCTTCTGAGAAATAGGACCTGCCTTCATTGTAATTCCCATCAAGTGAGAGACAAGATTAAACAGACCGTGTCACCACAGACTGACTGCAGGCTGTGGGAGGCCCGAGGAGGCACCTAAATCGACCTGGGGGTTGGGGAAGCTCCCTGGGGAGGGGGGTCAAGGTCACCAAGAGCCTTGGAAGATGAACAGGAGTCAGCAGTGCTTGGGGCCCTTGACCAAGGGTGAAAAATCTGAGCTGGGACCCCAAGAAGGTCACAGTCTTCCTGGAGAGACAAGCTGTATATACACAGAAAGAGAACACTAACAAGGGGGTCTTTATGCTGGAGATGGGGGAGGGGTGCCCTGAGGACTCAGAGAAGGGGGTACAGCAGGGCTAGAGGGTCAGGAATGGGATCACAGAGAGAGGGGTGAGGAGCACACCCACCAAGTGGAACATTGTCTGCGCCTAAAGTTTTGTTTTTGTTTTTTGACTTTTTATTTGGAAGTAACTTTATATTTTCAGAAGAATTGGAAAAATAAAGTAGTATTACCAAAAAATCCGTATACCCTTTACCAGATTCACCTGTTTTTTTTTTTTTTAAGATTTTTTTCTAATGTGGATCATTTTAAAATCTTCATTGAATTTGCTACAGTATTGCTTCTTTTTTAATGTTTCGGTTTTTTGCTTGAGAGGCATGTGAGATATTAGACTTGGTTGGGGGACAACCAAGGATTGAACTCTTAATCCCTTTGGAAGGTGATGTCTTAACCAGTGGACCACCAGAGAAGTCCCCAGATTCACTTATTGTTAACATCAGACCCTATTTGCTTTTCTCATTTCCTCTATAAGTGTATGTGTGTATATATATACACACACACACATATGTGTACACACACACATATATGATATGCTTATGATTTTTCTCTAAATCATTTGAGGGTAAATTACTTAAGTGTGTATTTCCCAAGATTAGGGGTGTGCTTTCATGAAACATTGTAATTATCAACTTCATATATTTATATTGATAAAATATTTTAATCTAGTCTACTATTTTCTGATTTTATCAGTTGATCCAATACTGTTCTTTATAGCTATTTCTGTCCTCCAGAACAAGATCCACCAGAATCAGTTTTTGAATTTAGTTGTTCTGTTTCTTTAGCGTCCTTTGGAACTTTGAGAAAATTTTCTTTTCAAAACAATTTATTAGCTGGTTTTACCCCTTTTAAGAAGTGTGGGAGGGGCCTTCCCTGGCAGTGCAGTGGTTAAGACTCAGTGCTTCCACTGCAGTGGGTATGGGTTTGATCTCTGGTTGGGGAACTAAGATCCCACATGTGCTTGTCGAAGCCCCCCCCCAACAAAAAAAAAGTGAGGGTGGGGGAGAGAAAAGAACACCTCTAACCAATAGAGAATATTGGTTAAGAGACTTGGAGCCAGTCAGATCTGATTTTGAATCCCAATTATACCATTATTACTCACTATGTGATCTTTCTTTCAAAGCTGCAAATATCTGTTATATACATACTAACTAGTAGGCACTGTGCTGGTGATGGAGAGACAGAAATAAAAGATGGGAAAGACAGAAAATCAGCTCTTGAAGAAATCCTGGGATAAGTTCAGATACTGGTCATCAGTGCTATGAAAGGAAAAAACCAGGGTGACATGATAAATATTGAAAGGAAAAACCAGGGAGAGTCACATGATAAATACTGTTGTAACTGATGAGAGAGAGGTCTTTTGTGGGATCACTTCTCTGAGGAGGTGACATTTGAGCTGCCTCTTGCACAATGAGAAGGACATAGTCATGTGAAAACCTGAGGAAGAATGTTCCAGGCAGAGGAATTATCATGTGCAAAGGCCCTGGAGTGGGAAGGAGCTTGTGAATTTGAAAAACAGCATGGAGGCCAGTGTGGCCATAGCAGAGTGAGAGAGGGGAGGGGCAGGGTGTAGATGAGGAGAGGATAGAGGCAGGAGCCAGAGCACGAAGAACCTTGATAAGGGTTTGGATTATTCTCAGCTAGTGTCACCTCACTGAGCCTCAGTTTCTCTACCTATAAAATGAGGCTCCTAACTGTGCCACTTGGGATTCTTATGAGGGTTAAGGAGAGAGCAAAGTGTGCAGTGGGCTTTGTATAGGGTTTGGCATGCAGATGGTATGTATGTGGTAAATGTGATTATTATTCATGATACAAAGTGGGGAGGGGAATTCGTGATACATCCTCCCCCACAGTGCTGTAGATAAAGCATCTGACACTGGTCCCCTTGCCTTATCAGGTTACCCTGGTTTCCAAGCCACGACCTATGCCAGCCGGAGTTATACAGGCCTCGCCCCCGGCTACACCTACCAGTTCCCCGGTAAGTCCTGCCCAATGTCCCTCTGCTGCCAGCATGTCCCCGGTTCCCAGGCAGTCTGACTCCTCAGGGCAGTGTTCAGGGGGTGGTGCATGGCTGGGGGAGGTCTGGCTGCTGGAGGTTAGGAAGGAAGGGCATGTCTGAGGAAGGAGTGCCTCTCCCCACCCAGCCCCCCCTCCCCTCCCGAGAAGCTGGGGGTGGGGCTCCCTGTGTGGCCCTGCATGACACCCCTCCCTCCCAGGATGACCTCTGCCAGTCTCTTGCCTTTACTCCCTACCCGCCTCCAGGGTTGCCACTTCCACCAAAAGGGCATCAGGCTTGTGGTGGGGAGTCCCCCCTGAGGGCCAGCGTTGGCTGTGTCCTTATGGAGTCACCTATAATGACCATGTGCTACAGTGAGCTCCTTCCAAGGCAGATGAGACCTTTTGAGACCCTGAATGCTGAAAAGCAATTTAAAACCACGATGATCACCACCCTCATTTGCAATTCAAAATAAAAACAACACTAGCCCTTCCCATATGTGGCAAGAAGCCCAACAAAGTTCTGAGCCTTTCCCATGATGACTATTCAATGTTTTTTTTTAATATCAAATATCATATTTTTGCAAGGCTCTTGTTTGTTTTTTCATCTTATTTCTCTGGAGGGGTCCCCTAAGCCCTTGCACCTTGGGCTGTCCAGCTATGACTCCTCTGTGCCCATGACGCTGACTAGTCCTGACAGTGATCTCCGGGGGAGGCGGGATGAGCCTGATTTTCTAGGTGAGGAAACGGGCTCAGAGGGGAAAAGTGACTGCAAAGATGACTCATCTAGAAGGCGGCAGAGCTGCTCTAGGGTCATTGCTTGCCTGCCCCCAAAATAGAACAAAAAGATGGATTCTGGGAGATGTTTTAGTGCCTTCAGACCTTTTAAGAAAAACACCAGGGACAGAAGCTCCACCATCTCCCAGTGCCCGGGGTGTAGGTGGCAACTCTGCCCACTTGTTCCTTCCTTGTTGGTCTCGCCTCTCTGTGTCTTTGTCTCCTTCCCCACCCTGGCCTGCTGGCGACCATGCTCTCCCAATCCCCAGCTCTCGGGTCCTGTGCATGGCCTGTCCCCCCATCAAGTGTCCCGTGGGTGCCTTCGTCCTCCCTGGGCCACGCACGAGGGGCCTCTCTGCATCTTCCTAAGCTGTTTTACGTTTCATTTTAGAATTCCGTGTAGAGCGGACCCCTCTCCCGAGCGCCCCAGTCCTCCCCGAGCTTACAGGTCAGTCGCTCGGATTTCGTACACCTCACAGGCCACATGGGGGAGAAAGAGAATGACCCAGGGACCGACCCCGGGAAAGCTAGGGGGACCCTGTTCTGCCCTCCAGTCCTCCGGCGGTGCAGCAGCCTCGGGCACTGGCCAGTCTGCGTAGCTACATGGTCCTTAAGGGTAAGGCACAGGGCCAAGGCCAGCAGATGGAGGCGAAATCACTCATTCATCCATTTGATAAATATTTATCTAGCGCCTCCCGTATGCCAGGCACCGTGTAGGCGCTGGGATCCAGCGGTGAACCAGCCAGGGTCTCAAACTCAGAGAGGAGTGGGCGGGGTGGGGACGTCCTACACGGTGGAGGGCGTGGCTCCAGTGGTGGGCGTAGCTTCTTTCGGCCCCAGTCAGGACACGGTGGAGGGCGTGGCTCCGGCGGTGGGCGTGGCTCCGCTCTGCCTCTGCCAGGAGGCAACGTAGAAACCCGATATGTTCAGATCCCATTTTTCCAAGAGAAGCCAGAAACCCGGCTTTCACTTTCAAGTGAATTTTTAAGTTATTTTCAAATATTAGCAACGATTTTCAAATTTTTTAAGTTCCCTGAGGACCAAACGAAACCTATTTGAGGGCCGAACCCAGCCCATTTGCAACTTGTAGGCAAGTAGGGTGATGTGTGCGGCCATCCTGGGCCATTTCTCCAGGTGGAGTTTTCACCTGGGCCTGTCAGCTCAGCTCTGGAGCTGGGGCCGGGGCGGAGGCCCACGGCAAGGGGCAAGGGGCGGATGCAGATGAGGTGAGCTGCAACGGGTTTCTCTGTTCAACCTGCTTCTCCCCTCACCCCACCCCCAGACTCCTTCCCCCAACCTAGCCGCGTGTGGAAGACACAGCGTGGATGCTGCTTTAGATGAGACCTTCCTTCCAAGGGGTGCCCAGAGGGCCCCCAAAATGGGGGAGGGGAAAGAGGCACCTGGGGTGAAGGAAGGGGAGGGAGTCCTGGCGGTGGGGGTGATAGAGGATCTTCCCTGAGCAGAGTGAGTTGAGGGGCAGATGGGGGTCTTTCCTACTCATCTCAGAATTCGTATTGAGGGCCTACTGTGTGAGACAGACAGCCAAGACCTGGAGGCAAAGAAGGAACCAGACAGCAGGCTCTCATCTGCAGAACTTGTGCTCTAGAGAAAGAGATAAATACTTATTATATAAATGAGTAATGCTTTACTGTTGTGATGAGAGCATGCTGGTTTTGCTTTCAGGAAATGCCTAACTGGGCCCCAAACCAGACCTCAGGGCCCAACCCTGCCCTTAAAGAACTGAGGGAAGGAGTAGCCCCTCTGCAGACATTTTGGCCTGGGGAGGCAGTGGGTTCGAGGCTGAGCAGTTCTTGGAGGTCTGGTGTCTGAACTTTTCCCTCACCTTCAAAAGACGACAGTATTTCCTTGTGCATTTAATCAATATTTTTGTTGTGCCAAATGCTGTTCTAGGTGGTGGGGATTCAGTAGGGAGTGAGACAGACAAATTCCCTGCCCTCCTGGAGTTGACAGTCTAGTGGAGGGAGACAGGAATAAACAAGTAAATCAAGATACTTGCACCGGGTGAGAGGTTCCACAAGGAAAATAAAACAAGGAGATGTGCTAAGGTGCTCGGGTCAGGACAAGGGGCTGCCTTAGTAGGGGTAGTTAGGGAAGGCTTCTCAAAGGAGGTTATGTCTTAAGAAGGTGCCAGCACTCTAAAGATCTTAGGCAAATCGTCTCCCAACTGTGCAAGCATGCTGTCCTAGATTTTCATCTCCTGGTCCAACAACCTACCCAAGAATTTTCACGAGGATTTTTTTTCCAGAGTCCCTCACCC